>NW_028288928.1:0-702500 GCF_059628265.1 Tinamus guttatus
GATGCAAAACTAATAGGAGGTTAGTAGTCTTGTGGAGCAGCAGCTAGAGACCAGGCAGGATGCTCAAGCCGTAATTCCCTGTTAGGTTTTGGCAACTGCTGACCAACACCTGAAGTTGCTGACCTTGGCCCTGAAGTTCTGAGTAAGCAGCACACATCTTGTTAATACAGAGCTGAGGAACCAGCACAGAGAGGAACCTCACTGAAGTGGTGAATTCATGCCTATGTATTAATCTGTCTTTAATTTCACTATTTCCATTGCATATAACTATTACCATCGGCATGAATAGTGAATTAGTTCCTTGCTCCAGCCCGCAATGAGTCTGACTTTTTCATAGCTGTGCTTAATTGTTGCCAGCGATCCTGTAGTGGCATTAGCCTGTTTAATATTACATGGCATGAAAAAATTAAATGATCAATATCAGGTTAAAAGCACTCAGTTGTTTCTTTCTTTGCTTTGGTAATTGCTGGTGTGACGGGAAAATAATTACTATGCTGAGTTTATTGCTATTCTTATTGTCCTCTGTTGGTGGTTCTGTTGTTCAGCTATGGATGTGTCTGATTTAAATTGTCTATAATATTGTTGCCTTGGAAGGAAATAGAAAGGAAAGAGGAAGGGAGAGGATGTAGGAGAAATTAAAGGCTGATCTAAGATTAACATAGTGTTTACTCTGGCTCTTGGCAAGGTCTGTTTGTAGAAGGAGACTCCCAAAGCAAAAATCATCCACAGTGGATTTGCTTTAAGGTGACACTGTCAACTTAAATATCACACTTCAGGATTTTTTTTCTTACTTCATGTTGTTACAAGTAACACCCAAACCAATTATATTTTTCTAATACTGTAAGAACACCTAAGATTATTACAGCTGACAGAGTGGAGAAAAAAAAATCTCTGTGTTTTTTGGGTTTGCTTTTGGTGCAATTGATACCACCCTGTCTATGACCACTAGCTCATATAGAAAAGCTGTCCACAGAAAAGGCCATGTAAAATATCACCCAAATCTTGTGCAACTTATTGAAGTGAACCAATAATGGCTTGATTTCTCCTCTCTTCTCTTCTCTTCTCTTCTCTTCTCTTCTCTTCTCTTCTCTTCTCTTCTCTTCTCTTCTCTTCTCTTCTCTTCTCTTCTCTTCTCTTCTCTTCTCTTCTCTCCTCTCCTCTCCTCTCCTCTCCTCTCCTCTCCTCTCCTCTCCTCTCCTCTCCTCTCCTCTCCTCTCCTCTCCTCTCCTCTCCTCTCCTCCCTTTTCCCTTTCCTTTCCTTTCCTTTTCCTTTCCTTTCCTTTCCTTTCCTTTCCTTTCCTTTCCTTTCCTTTCCTTTCCTTTCCTTTCCTTTCCTTTCCTTTCCTTTCCTTTCCTTTCCTTTCCTTTCCTTTCCTTTCCTTTCCTTTCCTTTCCTTTCCTTTCCTTTCCTTTCCTTTCCTTTCCTTTCCTTTCCTTTCCTTTCTTTTTTCTTTTTTTTTAGAAATTCATTACTTCTCTGTCCATGTATCAGGGCTCTTTCTTGTTTTTGTGTGTGTATGTGGTTTTCTGTGAGTGTTTGCGTGTGTGCATAGCTTTTTGTTACAGGAATAGGAGAGACAATAGGAGAGAAAAAAAAAAACCCAAGAGTGAATTTAGACATAAAGCATCAGGGCAAGTGAAAGCAGAAAGACCCCCTCAGTACTCAGCAGTGAACAGGTACCCCAGAGAGCTTGTTTTCAGCTGCTCAGGGACAGGTCAGTCCCCAGTGAAAGGGCACCAATGGCCTTCAGAAGCAAGCAGGAATGGGCTGATAAAGAGATCCTTTTAGCTGTGAAGTCTAGGAATCACTGGTGTCAGCCTTAAGGCATCCTGGGAGAAAAAGGGAAACAAAACTGGTTATTCACTGCTTTTGTTTAGCTGCCTTCAGAGATTTTAAGGGAGCTGCATACAAAGACACAGTGGCATATGCCAACTGTTGACTCTATCAAATAATAAAGCAATCCCAGTGGGTATTAAGAAGCATGAATCATTCTAATGAGTCTGGCAAAATCTCATTAGGATGAACAGCAGGTGATGACAAAATATTTGCTCTGTATGCAAATGACTTGGTTCCTTCTCTGTCTCCACACGGCTGCATGAGTGCTCAGAGCAGGAGCTGTCAGATAACTATTGGAGTAGAGCCCTGCAGATGCTGTTGGCTGCATTTCCAATGCCTCAGTAACAAAAACAGAGGAAGAACTCTAGAAATGAGAGGCTCTTTCAGGGATGAGAACCCCTCTGCACCATCAAGCTCTTAGCCTTCCTGCTAGCACCAGAGAGAATTTTGCAAAGCACCCATGTAGTCTAACTGTCTTTCTAGAAGTGCCTTCAATGCAAGGACAGGTTGGTCACAGTTTGTCACAAGTTCTCCAAGAGTTGTGAGGATAAAATACCTGATGTTTTTGGTGGGAGGAGTACTGAGTAATGAAAATAAGAGGAAGGATGGCAACTGCTATTGACAGAGGTAAGTTACCTCCCTAAGTCCAAGTCTGATCTATCCAGAACTACTTAAACAGAAAATACCCAACTTGCAGGCTCAAATAGTGCTGTGAACCCACTGATTTTTCTTCTTTTACTGACTTAACACCAGGCTATGTAGCCCTCAATAGCTGTTCACTTCTTGATGGTGTTTCTGCATAGCAGGCTTCCATGCTCTCCAGTGTATCATTAATAACTCTTCATACATTTGTTTTTAATCATGTTGGCATTTATTTATTGCTGCAGTCCTAGCCTACTCCTCATACGTGTCAGAGGCACTGTTCTTGCATAGGGGAGATGGAAGATCCCCCAGAGCCCCATTCTTCTGTGTGTGCAGGAAGACAGAAGGGCAGTGGAGCCGACTCAAAGGACATTCCAGATTAAACAAACCAAGCCAAACACAAGTATTCCAGTAGATCTGCTCTCCAGTGCCTGGCAGTCAGATACATTCATTGTACTTTCCCCATGTAATTGTGGTTTGCTCTCAGAAAAGAGTCAGGAATGCACTTGAAGCCTGCCTTATAAAAACACCCCTAAGCATCCCCAGGGCCAGGCAAAATTCCAACTCTAAAAGGAAGAGAACTATTTGTTTGATGACCCCATGAATCCTGTACTCATCAGCTTGTACCTAAAGGGAGTTTGCTATAGACTCTCCATCAGAGAGCGAATTTAGTAAGCTGACTATGAGAGAGATCCTGTATCTTCTCTGCCAAAGTCCCATGCCAATGGGGCACACATTCCCACCATCCAGCAATCTGCAGCCCAAATCTTACAGAGACTGGCAGTGATGGTGAGGACATGGGAACAGTCCTCTAAGTTACTCCTTCTACAAAAGAAAAAATAAATTTAGTTAGGTGGGTCTTTGTGTTTCATAGGTATTAAAGTGAGTTATTACCTGTTTTTAATAATAGTAATTATTGTTAATTAATAATATTAAAAAACGCTAATAACATTAGGGGCTTTATAGTCTGTAGATCTTTATCTGAAGCATTTTCATCAAAGCACTTCAAGAAAAGTGAGTGTTATTTCCTTTTCATGTGCTTGGAAAGTATAGAAGCTGGAAAGCAATCATCAGCTTTCCTGATTCTCCGAGTAGCACCTTGCCATCATGGGGTCACCATGCCTCACTGCAATGTACCTTATCTGTGGGTCTCAGACCCACATATCAAAGCTGCTCCTGTCAACAGAGACTTTTAAGAACAAATTGGACAGGCATCACCTAGGGTCGTGCAAGGAGTGTGTGATTCTCTGAGCATGGGGACCAGCAACATAACCCCCAAGATCCCACCCAGACCTCTCTTCTAAGGTTTGATGACTGATGAATCCTACAGGGTATTTATTCATCTTACATTTAATAATTGTTTTAAATCTGAGGTCTGTAGTCGAAGCGCTGCCAAAATGACAGCAGGCCAAGAATTACATTAAGCATTAAAATGCAGGCTGGGCTTGCTTTGCAGGGCAGCAAGGCTTGTTCTCACGATTGGGTTACACACGCCGAGGTGACGCGTTCCAACCCAAACTGACAGCAGCGCAAAGAGGCCGCAGGCTTCTGCTTCTGCTTAGCAGGTTTTGCTGACCAGCAAAAAGTGATGGAAATCCAAGCCCTCAAAAAGGCATCAGTTGTTAAAACAAAATAGACATTTTCTTTGCTGTCCAGCTAGTCAGGAAAAAAAAAAAACAGTGTTTGTTTAGTGATATAACTAATGAAACTACAGGCAAAACATCAGCAGTTGCTGGCAACCTCTATCAGCTGACCAGTGGTCACTCAGGTCCACATTTTTCTTGGAAAAATCCTTTGGATCGCTCAGAAACTTGGTGATACTGATCCAGAGGGATCAGGAAGAAATTTTGAGACTGAACAACTGTCTGTGAGAGCACAGTGCAGGGATGCCAGGAGAGCTGAAGCATTGCTCTGAGACTGCAGCGTGAGCAACTTTATTCTTCCCTGGTTGATCTAGACCCTTAAAAGTTAGAGCCTTGTGATCTGCATCTCATCAGCTCCACCATCTCTGATCTCCATTCCTCTGTTTCCAGACTCTACCTATCCTTATTGGACTGACCCATTTCCCTTCACCTGTCCCTTATAGGGGCTAAAATCCACCTGAGCAGGTCTGGGGCAGAAGACAACATTTCTGGAGGGAAAATGGTGACCCTAATTTAGGAATGAGAAGTGCTATATCAGGGTTTAGTTGCTATTGCACATTTATTTAGCAAAATTTCTTGGAATTCTGGGGTGGGTTTGAACAACTCCCAGTCTTCCTCCTGGGAACAAATTGTGCTGGTGTCACCTACCTAAGGTTTGTAAGTAGCAAGCTGTATGACACTGGGAGCTCATAACTCACTCAAGGCTAGGCAAAAAACAAACAAACAAACAAACAAAAAACCCAACTCCTTTAGAAGAAAACAACAGCTGAAGGCATAAACATAACTGTTTTCAAACTTCTTTTTCTTTTTAATCTCAGTTCTTGATGTTTTTATGCTGAGTTTGCCCTTTGAATACCTGACTGACAAATATCCTTTCACTTTAAATAGTTCAGAAGGCAGATCCTGTCTTTTCCTGTTTTTCTCTTTTCTCTTCCTCTTTGTGTAATAAATTGAGGTTGTTTAAATAAATATTTTTGTGGGCTCTGGAACCTAAATTCCTCCTACTTATCTTTCAGTCCTTGTTGAGGTACTTCAACCTTGTTGAGGTACTGTAATTGCCCTCAGATACCCCCAGTAACCAGTGGAGAAGGACAGGTGCTTCTTCTGGGGGCTCCGGTCACTAGAGATGGATGGGCACTTTGCCTATAGCTGGAACAGCCTCTAGATGTGCTTATGTCTCTTTGCTCACAGAACCAAATCCGCTCCTGAAGTTGGACATACAAGGTGCATTGTGCTCCGTGCTGCTTTCTGTCCACATGCTCTTTTTCCCTAGCACATCCAGAAATCTACATGAGGCTGGACCACAGCTGGTTTCACACCCTATAAATGCCATTATTTTTTGGCGCCTCCACCTTGTAGGTTCCTGAGATTTTCAGAAGCAGCTGCAGCTCTGCAGCTACTATTGCTGCCAAGAACAAGCCAAGAGGAAATCAAGAACGCAGAGGTAGTCCTGTGAAGGTGGTCTTGCGCTTCCCAGGGTGTGCACAGCTTTTTGCCCTACACTGTGTGCTCCTCCACATCTAGGACGAATTCTGCGGTTAGAGCTTTCTCCAAAGTGGGAGGAGATCTTGCTGGGTGACCAGGGGAAGCTGCTTACTTCTTGCTGGACTTCTAACAAGGACTTCTTGCTGGACAATTGGAGAAATTTCTGAAGCCTTGAACTTCAATGTAACTGAAGGAAAATTGGATCCTTCACCTTGGTATAGAGTTAAAAGGTTCGTGGTTTTGCTGAGGGAATACTTCAGAGTTATTTCTTAACCAGCTGATTTCTGCTTTCTCCAGGGATGACAATATCTAACAGTTCACTGCATGCCTGCTAACTTCATACCACCATGCACCATTTTTTTGTATCATTGGGAACAATAACTCATCAGGTTGCGTCCTGTAAAGGAGTAATGTAACTCCAGATCTTATATATCTTAAGCTTATGTACACTTCAGCAAGATTTTTCTTCTGTTAGTTATAGAAGAACAAAGCATCTATTCTTTCATATAAAAATTTCACATCTTCCTGGAATCCCAAGTCTAAGGTGTTTTTACTGTGAAAAATTTCTTCATGGTAATGATAGCAGAATATCAGATTACCTACTCTGTATAACAACTCTCTGTTTGGCTTCTGTCTACTTCTTAGCAACATTTAGTGAAAAGTTGAATGCCTTCCAGAGACACCTTTAATTTACATGTTAAAAATGTTTATGCCTCTCAAGTGGTCAAATTAAACAGTATCAAATGAACTGTATGGGCTTGAAGTAAGCTCTAAGGCCTTCTTTAAATTGTTGTGTGTTCATGAAACAATTAAAGCTGAACAAACATTGCCAAAAGAATTTCAATGAGATTAGTTCAAATGTTTAACTAAAGTAATTTTTGCTATGGTTCATTACTATGGGCATTCATTTGATCTTGCAGAAAAACTCTTTCCTTAAGCATTTAACCAATCTTTTTCCTTCAACATTTAAGCATTCCTTAGCCAAACCTTTTTCCTTAAGCATTTAACCAAAGTCTGACTGTAAGAGTTGCATTTTTTCGGTGAGGAAAGATGAACACTAATTTTGCCTTCAATATTCCGTTATAACAGCTCCATGTTGCATGTCTTGGATAGAAGATGTTCAGCAGCCAAGCTAACTAAACAACAATTAGGACACAGTGAGTGAAGTGTGGGCACTCAAAAAGGCAGAATTATTTTCTAATGGTGTATTATTTATCTGGCTCTAAAAATAGCAGTGTAATATACATCACCTATCTTTGCAGATCACAGTAGCCTAGACTCAAACACCTCAACTTTACAAACTAGGCATGACTGGAGTCATGATGTCTCTCCAAGTGAACTCATAGACATTACACCAGGTTTTGAGGCCAACAAAGATATGAGAGTCTTCCGAGCAGGCCTGCTAAACTGCTCCATCTCTCCATGCAAGCTACATCTTCACAACTCTAAGTCTTCAGTAAAGCCTTGAGGACTGCAGGCAGGAGAGGGGCAGAATTCAAATGAAGAAAAGACTGGCTTCAGCAAGGTTGTCTAACCCCACAAATACAGACAGACCTTACTTAGCCTGCACTCACTGAAATTGTGATCCAGAAATCCAGAAAATTAAAGTGTTTAGAAGATCAGGATATTTTGCTTAGATCTGATACAGATCACAATACCTTCCCACACAGGGGGGTTGTCTAGGGTAAGCCATCTGATATTTCCCATGGCTGCAATAAGTTCCTAGACAGGTGCTAAGTCCAAAATTCAGCTATGACCACAAGAAAGACTTATCTGTCACCACTTGTCTTGATATCCAAGGGCCTGGATGACAAAGGCTTGGCATCAAGGGGTCCATGCGGGAGGTTTTCAGCTCTAGTAATTTGTTCATTACTTCCATTTATGAGACCTTAAAAGCCCAAAACAGTAACCTTTAAAAGGTGTCCATGAGTTTTGGGGTAAGTCTAAGAATATATATATATATATATATATATATATATATGTATATATATATATATTTCCATGCCGTAATAAAGATATTTTCTCCATACTCTAATCTATAGAGAATGGATTAAGGTTCACTAAAGGGTAATTGACTGGACCACTGTTATCATGGGATAACCCTGTAATCTCTACAGCACCTGTTGGGGATGCTATCTTTATTTGTTTTTGTCTTTGTTTTTTTTTAATGTAGCTATGTTTTAGCAGATACTACCAGCAAGTGTCTGGATAGAGCTCTGCTATGCATAAACAGTAAATATTGAACCTCCCATCTACCCCTAAGCACATCCATCACTACTCTTCAGCCCTGCAACCTGCCACTCCTCCTTGGCACCACCCCTAAATATCACTCCAACTGGTGATCTTTGCACCGCACTTAACAACATCGGGAAGTAATCATGTCTAATCGTTGTGACTCTAATTCCAAATTTGACGTCTGGCAGAGAATCAGAGGTCTCAGTCACATTTGCTAAACATCTCCCTAATACGTTCCGTCAGACACTTTATGGCAGTGCTTTCCAAGGCTTGCTCCTTGACTACTTCCATTTCTCCAGCACTCAGGTGGCTGCTGCCAAGACTGTCCTCCTCGAGGGTAATTATTTGCACAGTGTAATTACTTGGCATCACAGCTGGCAAATGTTGCTTTCAAGACGGCTAGACTAGATCTATACTGGGAAGGGTTAACAATGTAAAGATTTTAGGAGCATCTAAAGTGAATGAATATACTCTGGTTATAAGAAAAAGCAGGTGCCATCTGCTCCTGCTCAAATAACTCCTGTTGACTTCAATGGGAATAGGGTGGTTTTCACAGCTACTCTGTTTGATTTGTGGAAAATATGTTTTTTAGTATTTACAGAGTCTCAAAATGACAAACACCCCAAAAGTCTGAAAAGGCTAGAAAACCAAAAACACCAGTGATGGAGCATGGATCCGTTCTCACTAAAGTCAGCAGCACAGATAAGTAGGCATTTAAGAAGGCTTCACTTAGCAGCAGTGAGCACTTGAACCAAGATGAGGTATGTAGCATTTTCAAATGGCTTTGCTAAACTGAGGCCAGCTCGTCTCACCATATGCACATAGTGCCACCAAGGCAATTATTTCTAGCAGAAATTCATGTTGTACAGGTGTGTAGGTCTGCTCCTGTCAGAGATGTTGCACCTAGGAAATGCAGCACTCCAACACCCTACTTTCCCTAGAAATATACAGATGACTTAATCCTATGAGGCTCTACATCTAGCAGGAGCACGTAGGCAACTTTGGAAAGGCTTGCACCACTTTAGAAAGGAAAAAGCCCTGAAACAATGAAAACACTCTTGGTGGGAAGTGGGTGTCAAAAGAGCCACCTCATATACCACAGAATTTAGAAGAAAGCAAAATGCTTGACTCATCCTCTGGTGTCCAGGCAGAGGAAGGACAACACAACGAAACAAAACATTGGCAGCTGCAGGGCAGTGGGTAAAACCAGACCAGTGACCAAAGGGGAGAATGAGGGAGTGTTGGTTTGTTTTGCTAGGGCTACTGCACTTAATGCTTTTTAGCACTTTTTATGATAAAACAAAGCTGACTTTGTTCAGAAGCCAGACTGAGAACTGAGTCTTGGTATGGATTAAATATGCTGCCGGAGGGTTCTACATGGAGCCTTTAACCATGGTCTCTCTTCCAGCTTGGCTGATGCGTGTGCTACATGAACTTGGATCACCTCTCAGCTTCCCCGGCTGCAGCCTGGGCTCAGGCACATGATCAGTTTGCTGTGCCTGAGTCATCACGTAAGGGCTCCCTGACCCCAGCTAAGCTGCCTAACTCTGTCTGCACACCCAGAGCCTGAGGCACCAGTGAGGTGATTCAACGGCATGACTGATAAGGCATGGGCCCTTCACCTTGTCTCCAAGCCTTTCCACTAAATCCCCCAAATCAGCAGGTAACTTATGTGCCTTCCTTCAGGGCGCTTCCGTGGAGGCTGATGCTCCAAAGTCAACAGGGTGTATGTGCAGGTGAAAGAGGTTAAACTGGTGTAGCCAAAACGACACAAAGAAAAGCACTTAAAGGAGAATTTGGGAATGCAAGTTTGCCTTTAGTTAAGAGGGAGTTTTTACAGCCTGTGCCATCTAGGAGGTCAACCTAGTTGATCTAATGATCCTTTCTTACAATCTCTAACTATGAAAAAAATGTATGCCTGGCTCTGCCTCTTGGCTGTCCTGCAGGCAAACACACCTTGCATGCTGCCCAACGACTGTAATTGGTGGCCTTTACTGCCTGGAGCTGAGCTGTTGTCACCTACCCAGAGATATCCAGAGCTCCCTCTGTGTTAAAACATAAAAGCTACCTACTGTAAGGACAGCAAAGCTCTTTGCTCTGACTCATCATGTTTAAATATAGGCATGTATACCAGTTCTGTGATATTATCTCTTCCAGGGTCACACTGCAAGACCTTTGGGAGTGGGTTCCCAGCTGCGTTGGGTACTGTGTCATAGCAAGTTACTATAGCAAGCTTGCCTTGCAGCTCTGCTGCCACTTTTTCCACCTGGATTCAGTGCCAGGCATCAGGATTAAAAAATGGCCTGTGCAAGGGTCTGCATTTCCGTGTGGCACAACACATAGGGCGGCGGCAAGTCTGAAACCGTGATTGTTTTCTGGAGCTTTGAGTCATCCATAATGAACAAGACACTACAAGCAAATCAAATCAACAATAAGCCTTTAGATTTATGTGTTTTTCCTTTTTTCCTTTTTTTTTTTTTTTCTTTCTGATTCCAGGAGCGTGGGGGAATCAAAAAAGAAAGCACAAACTCAGGAGACTTACAGTTCACCCGTCTCTATTCAACATCTTCAAATGGTTGTGAAGAGCAAAGCACAGTGAACCCTTATGTTGGACCAACTAGGCAGGGCTTTGCCAATGGAATTGAAAAAGATGAGGAGACTTCAAGAAAAACAAGACAGCAGGAAAAAGTAATGAAGGAATTAAACCGAACTTCTTTAGAAATGGGTGAGACAGAGTAAACAGGGAGAGATCTTGTTTTGCTTTCATCCTGGAAAAAATAACATTTCTTCCTTTCCAGTTCAGCACAGTTGACTGATTTGGAAACAAATCTGTTTTCTCTGGAAAGATTTATTTGCCCAACAGACTTTTTTTTCTTCTTCTCTTTTGGCAAAAAGCAATAGGTTGAAAGAACAAGGCTCGTCTTGTTAGCAGGTTTAAAGGGCTCAGTAATTAACTGGTACATTTGGAAGCATAGCATGCAAGATACTTGCAGCAACCTACTTTATTACAGTGTCACAGGGAAGCATGTGAAAGGGGGCAAGGGCTTAACAGAATACAGTTTATTTTTCAGGCAGCATCAGATAGCAGTATTATTCAGTCATGAACCTAAGCCAGAGCATTTGCTGAGGTAAGGACACATACTTTAATTTGTGGCATCCTTTCTCTTTTCCTTCCTTTCTTTTCTCTTTCTTTCTTTCTTCCTTTCTTTCTTTCTTTCTTTCTTTCTTTCTTTCTTTCTTTCTTTCTTTCTTTCTTTCTTTCTTTCTTTCTTTCTTTCTTTCTTTCTTTCTTTCTTTCCTTCTTTCCTTCTTTCTCTCCTTCTTTCTCTCCTTCTTTCTTTCTTTCTTTCTTTCTTTCTTTCTTTCTTTCTTTCTTTCTTTCTTTCTTTCTTTCTTTCTTTCTTTCTTTCTTTCTTTCTTTCTTTCTTTCTTTCTTTCTTCCTTCCTTTCTTCCTTCCTTCCTTCCTTTCTTCCTTCCTTCCTTCCTTCCTTCCTTCCTTCCTTCCTTCCTTCCTTCCTTCCTTCCTTCCTTCCTTCCTTCCTTCCTTCCTTCCTTCCTTCCTTCCTTCCTTCCTTCCTTCCTTCCTTCCTTCCTTCCTTCCTTCCTTCCTTCCTTCCTTCCTTCCTTCCTTTCTTCCTTCCTTTCTTCCTTCCTTTCTTTCCTTTCTTTCCTTTCTTTTCTATCTTGAAAACAAAGCAACACTTATTTAGTCTGGAGACAGCTTGCACTTTTTCACATCAGTTTTCTGAAATATATAGTAGGTCCCTTCAAAGTACCAATCAACATCTTGGGATTTGGGGAAGTCAGTCACAAGGGTCATTTATCCCTGAAGTCATCTCCTCTCAGTGCACAATGTGTAATAATGCTCTGCACAGTCAAACCTCTCCCTTGCTCCCTTTCTGTCTCTCTCTCTCCCTCCCCTTTTTTTTTTGTATGGTACTGCAGACAATTGCTGGCTCAGAATAAAATTGTTAAATATCAGTGCCTCAAAATAGGATTCTAATTCCATGCTGCAGTGACTCAAATCCAGATGACTTGACCTTGTGAAGTCCTAAACATCTGCAGGCTGCAGTACCTGTAAATAATGTGGAGAAAACAATTATCTTGCAATATCTTGATGCTTCTCATATCTCAAGTGCAACCGAAACACTGAAATCACTTCTGACTCCTATACAGGGCCAGATTTGCTACTGATACCAAGACTGAGCAGTGCAACATTTGCCAATTTGTGATTTAAATCCTCAGTTCTTGGATATATTGACCAGTGCACAAACATTTCCTACCCCTGCAGAGCGCCCTTCAAACTGAGAGCAAAATTTCATCCTCAGTGTAAATATAAATTTATTGAAGATTCATTGTTGTTGTTTCTTTCCCAGGAAATAACATTTACTTTAGATTCTGACCTGCTTTGGCCAGATGTTAACAAACTTCTTTGTGAAAGGAAGTATCACAGGCACCTGGATGCAAGGCTATACGTGTACCAAGATTGCACTTCAGCTCAGGATGAGACTTGTCAAAAATCTTGATCCTCCTTCCCATTTAAAGGTCAGGTCATCAATTTTCAGCTTAATCCAGAGCCCAGGGGAACAACCTGGGAGGAACATTGTGACTTGCTGAATCATTGTTTCCTTGTGGTCTCTCTGATGCCCTGGAGAAGGACAGAGGCCTCTGCAGCAGTTCAGTGTCTTTAACAGTGTCTTTTCATGCTGCATCAGTGCCAAAACTTGGCGCAGCTGCAGCTTGGGAGAGCCATCGTGCTGCCTTTCCCCCAGCCCCTCGCGTGCGAGCAGGGTGGCAGAGCTGCGACATCTGCTTCAGCTAGCACAGAAGACCCAGCGATGAATTTCATCAGGGCGAGGGAGGAAGACCTGGCTGCAAAACAGCACTTTTTTTTTAATGTTCTTCTTAGGCAGAAAAGAAATGCAGAGGGAAAGGATTGTATAGAGCAGATCAAAGCAGGCAGAGAGGAACGAGTTAACAGTGGACCCACTTCTCAAAAGAAGCAATTCTCCTGACATCTCGAGGGACTGGTGAAGGGCATATTGCCTTGCCAGTTAGATGCAGCCGTTGGTTTCAAACCCATACTAATTAGCTAGCTCAGAAAAACACGCAGCTCAGCAGTTCTAAATGCAGACTACAGCCTCTGCCACTCCTCAGCATGGTTATATTTGTCCACATCCTCTCAAAGTGACATGCTGGTACAGAGGCGGCTTGGTTAGAAGTTAAAAGAGAACCGAGGACTAAATGAGGCTTCATCTGGTGTTTTTCTCACTTGCTACATCCAGGTCAGCCCAGGACAAACCACTAACTGAATGATGAGTGGGAAGCCTGCTTGTGTACTGGGATTCCGTTTGCACAATGGAGCAAAGCGCAGCAGTGCCAAGACCCAAGTCCCTTCCCTTCGACTGCGCTGGCCTGCACCTGCATAAGCAAGAGCCTCCATCCCTAATCTCCAAGCTTAATACACTGGAAGCAAGCAGGGTAAAGCTTGCTTTTGCCCTGTATTGCAACAGGCATGTTTGAAGAGACAGGAGCTTGAGGAAACTAACCCAGAATGCAGAACAGATGAGAGAACGAAACAACTTTGTTTTAAATGGCTTTTTAAAAGAATCACTTTCTCTCCTGGTCCTTCACTTTCTGCGCTGTAATTCGGGGTTGATGAGCCACCCCGAAATCAAAAGGACCCTGGAATACTTGCTATTGTTGCTGAGGTGCATCATGTACTGCAGTGACAGGGCTCCCAGGGGTTTCCGTAGATGTATCATGTCCTTTGCATAGAAGTGTCTCAATTAGCTACCCTGAATTAGCTGTTTAGCTACTCTGAATTTTCCACAAGATAGACACAAAATTGCCTGGTCATTGACACATACAGTTGCAGTGCCAGGCTTACCATCTATTGCAATGGAGTGCAGAGGTCATACATTGCATACTTCAACTATTGAGTTCTCCTGAGGATGCAGTGGGGGTTGTAATTGTGCTATTGCACTAAGAGAGCTCTCTTCAGTCCCTGACTATAACATGCCATGGGCTAGCACAGGGCTCACTTGGCCTCCATATCTCTTCTCATACTCCCTGTCTTGCACATTTAGACTCAGCCTCTTCAGGGCATCATCTGCCCATGTTTGTGTCCAGCTCATAAGCCTCTGGATTTCCATTATACCTGGAGGGCTCATTGCTCTTAAATAACAACACTGCACACACCTCAGAAAGCACAGGGAAAGTCATTCTGAAAGGTAAATGCACTTTTAAAATGTAGACATCAAATTTCTCTCCAGCTGGACAAACACATTTCTTACCCTCTTACCACCAAAGCATGTGTTTTTTGTATGTTTTGTTGTCCCTGCAGCATCCTCTTTTGTCTGTATCTTTATCTCACTGTCTCTTCTACCCACTCTTACACTTAGAGAGTGAAACACAGGGCACCTACCTGACCTGACTCCAGAAAGTCTCATCTGAAGCATGTCTACACCCTTTCTTCAGAGTCCTCAATGCCAAGATGACGCACCCAGACCACATCCAGAAGTTGAAATGCTCCTTTTCACATCACCCTCTTGCTGCCTCACAGAGTCCTGGCTTTACTGCTTTGTTGTCCACCCCAGAGACAGGCCTTAGGGGGTTTGGGCTTAGGAATCCCTAACAAACATACATTGACAGCAGTATTAGGAAATGGGGTGTTGTTGCTGCTGTATGCAAATGGCAGTTATATTAGAGAGGGGACCAGGGGCTTCTTGCAATGCACATTTTTTTTTGCATCTAGGACATTTCCACTATCTTGTGGCCAGTCTGAGGTCTGTCCTTACTTATCTTACGCTTCCCTGCCAAGGACTCCCTCTGTGTCTGAGGAATCAACACATGCGGCCATACATTCAGGACCTTCCTAATGGAGCAGGAGATGCTGGGGACATGTTTCTCACCAGCTTGAGACGCTCTCCTAGTTCCAGAGCTATTTATAGAGAACGGTAAATGGAATGAGATTCAAGCTCTGTGTCTTGAAGATCATTCACCAGCACCTATTTGGAAAATTTCACCATGCCTGGGGCAAGGTGTATCCACACTGTCAGCTAAGCCAAGCTCCAGACTGCTCGCAAATCCTGAGTTGCTCCCCCTCTACATGGCTAGCACACCTGGGATGTTGACTTCAGCCAAACCAAGGGGACTTGGAGGAAAGGCTCGAGGACATTGTAGTGCAGTCTGCGTGGAGCTAGCCTGGTCACCCAGTTGGGTTTCTCCCAAGCACAATATGGATGTATGAACCATCCCACCAACCTGTGACACAACAGAGAGTCCTTGGTCTCAGTGAATTCAGGCTTACTTTAGAGCATGCTCTTTATTTTGTGGTGCAATGGTGGTCTCAGAGCAGCTCACATGGTGAAACCAGCTGGCTTTCAACCAGCTACATCTGATCTCCACTTCCTGGTGTGGAAAGCTGTCAGTGCAGGACCTGGGGCGGCAAGTGGGGATCCTGGGTGCACAGGGCATGGGCCTGTTCCCCGCTGCCATCCACCCCAGACCTTCCAGCTATTGCAGAGAAGTTACATGCTGCATTTCTGTACTTATACCAGCCTGTTTAAACATATACACTTCTAATGACTGTAAAGGGCAATCCTTGGTGGATATAAAGCAGAACCATCCAGCTTATTCATGAATGCAACCCATAACTTTATGCCAGAAATTTACAATCCCTTTTTGTGTATAGAAAGTTTCCTGTCATAGTTTTACATACACTCTGTAGCTCTGCTCTGCATGGAAATGCTTGGTGTAATCTCTTTAGAGATAAATAAGACTTCTGCTGAAAGTTAAATGATGCCATTATTTTCTGCATGTTTATAGATGTCATTTTGCCTTGTGTCCATGCCTGGATCCCAGACAGCCTGAAGCTTTCTTTTCCATTTCCGAAAGCTCTCAAGGAGAGCCTGAACATATATGCAGAGCAAGGGTGGAGGGGCAGGCCACATCATGCAGCATTTGTTTCATAAACAAACATGCCTGGTTTTGAGCCTTAAGTGGCAGATGACTGACACTCCAGCTGTTTCCTTGGCCAGGTGTGTGTTTAGTCTAGGCTCTGGCTCCAGGCTGGAATAGGGCTAGGAAAGGATGAGGCCATATGTGGGCTGAGGGGCTGAGGAAGCAGGACACAGAGATCCCTGCCATGGGGGAATGAAATCTTCCCTGTGAGAAAACACCCAAGCGTAGCCGTGCTCCTAAAAGTTGCTCCCCAAATAGGGTGTGGGGGACTCCACTGATGGGATGGGCTGGATGCACCATGAATGGAGAGGTCTTGTGGAGACATGATGATTTAAGGGATGCCTCAGAGAAAGGGAGTGTTTCTGGTTCTGTGACCCAGCCGCCACGCTGAGGCAAATGCATGCAGCTTGGTGCCCAAGAGCAGATGTTTTCACTACTAGGCAACAGTAAAGCAGTAGTTTCTAAACAGAGCTAACCTGCTACAGAAGCATGAGAAATAGATATCTAGCCTCTTTTTAAGAATGCTAAAATACTAAGGTTAGGGGTATAAGCCTTTGCTATAAACTACTTGGAATCTTCTATTATTTCTCAAGTAACTGCTGAATTCAGTTAAAAATGTAAAAGATAAACTAGAGCGACAAGGGGAAAAAACAGTAAATCATTGTATTGACAGGATGTACGGGATCATTTCTGTGAACAACTTTGGTGACCAAGTGAAGGAAAAGCAGGTGTCATGTCCTTCCAAAATCATCTCACCCCATCGACATGCAGGAGTTGTTAGGAGCTTCCAATGTGTTCCCTATATAGTCAAAGGAGGGAATGAGGCACATCCAAGCAGCAGCTTAATGATACGAGTCACTCCCTGGAGATCCTAAAATACCCTGCTAACTCACTAACCTCAGCTAAGGGTCTAAAATTGAGCAAGATGAATGCTTGCCTTACTGTATTAATGCTGCTAAATCATACTCATCAATGCCCCTTTGTGTCTAGAAATCATAAAGCTGGATATGAGGAGAAAATAATTTGGTTTTGTAGCAAACGGTGCGGCAGCTATCCTGAAAATTTTCATTCTTTGTGCTTTCCCCTCACAGGACAGTCTGCATGGTCCGTGATGAGAATCATACTGGGTCACTGTCCAGCCAGGTGAAGGACATTAATTTTTTTTTCAAAACAAATGAGAAGCTGCTGAAGCAGTGTGAGGTTGAAAACATAGCCTCAGCATTTCTACTTTTTATTCCAATGAACAGACAAAATTTTACTGAGGTTACTACGTGTAATTGAGGAGGCTGAAGAGCAGTTAAGGAGCAGTAGAAATAAAATCTCAATGACATAAATCATAAAAAGAGGATTTTTTAAGAGACTACAGACAACATTCACTACGTTCCTAACACCTCACTGGCAAAATGCTTGATTATCTGCCACAGGAGCATGATCTTTTATTCCTGTGAGCTCTGTAGCTTTTTCTCTATATTACTTTTTCCCAAGAGTTCTGAAGCAAGCTTGGACTTCAGTGTTTAAGATCAAGGAGTCCTTTAAAACTGAAGAATCCAGTAGTCTAAAAAGTCAGAATTCAAGAAAATTATCAACCTTACTTACACCTGAATCTCAGGACATGTTGAGTGACATGTTGGAGCTGCAGAAAATCCCATTTTAGCAGCCCGAGAAGAAAACTGGGCTTTCATATTATGGCAGAAGGAACCAATTGGATGTGAATGCATATATATGCATTTAAACACTGGGTTAACTTGAAGTCCAAGAATAAAAAGTCTTAATAAACACCAGCTTGAGCTTTTTGGAGTGAAGAGTTGCTGCTATTGCTTCTCTGTTGCTGGAGAGATTAGCAGAGTATTTATTGCCTCTTACATTCACATTCTGGCTTCAGTGCCTTGGCTTCTAATGTTAAACCTGGGTAGTTTCATTGCTCCATGTTGGTCAGCAAGAAAGGAAAACAGCACAATAATAGGCATAATAGTTTGAGTGGTTACATGTACTTAGTCACTGTCTGGGAAATGGTAGGAGTTTCCCCAGCCAATTAGAAGTATTAGGCTAAGCCTCTATTTCGGCTATAGAGAGGGTTTGTAAGCTGTCCAGATTTTTGGTCTTGTGTTTTATTTTATCCTCCTTGTATTAACAACTCGCTAGGAACTAGACAGCCACAGCCTCATAGAAATGTTTTTCATCGACTTCCAGTGAGTGGAGAGCGTTTGGCAAACAGCAGGAGCAAATTCCCATTCCTAAACAGCTAACCCGCTATTTAGGTCCCAGACGAGGGAAACTGACCGTGCTCACCCCAAGGCCCACCGAGATGGATGAACCAGAGCTGCACCGCGGGGAGCAGGGCACCAGCAGTCACTGGTGTGGTGAGGAGTCCTCAGGGGATGCTGAGCAGAGCTGCTGGCCGTCTCGCTTGAACTCTCGACGTTTCCAAAGGAAGCAGAGGGTTTCCCAGGTAAAATGCAATGTCTTTTGGCCTCTGCCTCTGGCCTTGAGAAATGCAAAAGAAAAAAACCTTGACAAAACAAACAGGCCCTCTGCCCCCACCTGCAAAACTGATTTGCCAGCATATTTGCACATTGTGCTGGGGGAAGAATTGTGGCTGGGGTTGCCCAGCACACACCAGGGTGAGTTTTTGACTTCCTTAAGAACAGAGCTACCTCATTTCTGGGTAATTAGGTATTTGGAAGCACTGGCTGGGCCCTAAACAAACATCCTTTACCCGAACAAGGAAAGTTATTGTGTAGCCTTTCAGGATATAGTTTTCTGTAGTATGCAGTGACTCTAATGTCTATTAATTATTTCTAAAGGGTTTAAGCATTATCTGCCTTTGGGTAAATTCTTTCTTTATAGCGTAATCTAAACTGTGGGAGGAGGAAAAAAAAAAACAAGAGTGTTTTGCCATTTCACCTCCCCAAACATAATAGAATCTTCTTTTAATCGTTATCGCTCTCGCCATCGCACACGAAGCATAAGGATTAGAAAGAGGTTAGCAGGACGGTTTTCTGGACTCCATCCTGTGTGTCGCTGACTGACTAACTCAGTTACGTGTGGGGCCTTTTGTGCCTTGCCTCTCCTGCCAAAGGCAGCAAAAGGGGAACATGACTTGTTGCCATCATAAAGATTTAAATATTGTCAGTATTTTCAAGGCTGGTGTAATGAGGTGAGATTTTACTCCATGGAGCTACCAAAAATGGGCCTTGTGAAGAGACAATCTGAAAGCTCTGAACATATCTATTCCCCTAGAAGAGGCAGTTTTGTATTAAAGGGAAAAAAATAGTGCCTCCCATCTCCCACACTGTGTGAGTTTGCATGGTCTGCTTGGGCCCCCTCTCCTTCATTTTCTGTAAAGTCCCAAGCCCAGACCAGATTTTTATAATCAAGGATACCTCAATTAACTAAAATGTCACTTCTCACCAACAAAGTATTGTTTAAAGCTTTAGAAGTGTCACTTAACATGAAATAGTTTTGCAGTATTTTTTCCCACTATTTTTTTCCCACAGACCCAAAGGAGATGCTGCTTCCTTCGGCAGCACAGGATAACAGGAGAGTGCAATGCAGAAGACTGAAAGAAACCTGCAACCCACAAATTGCCTTCAGAAAGCAAAGCTAAATTATTCTCATGGTTACACAGATGAAAACAACCTGCCCTTGGTTTCTACATACCCAGCAGCTTGGCACTCCTCAGATACAGTGGAGGAAGACAGTACTAGTGCAACAAATACTACCTAGCCAATTTCAAAGAGGAGTTTCCCTGTTTACTTCCATCAGTGTTTATTAGTTAGGGAGAGCAGTTGCTTCGCAAGTTGGTCAATGATGTCGTGGAGTGCTGTTGGGGCTAAATTTTCAAAAATAAGAATAGTGTCTTTCAGCTTCCCTAAACCAAAAAGGCTTCCACCTTTTTGTGGGACTTTTCCCTTGAAATATGCAGCCACAAGGGTTCCCTTATTTGACCATAAAGCACCAGGCACATCTGTCAGCACTCAATAAATTCACATTAATAATAGGTCCTCAAAGAGCTGCATACTGCTTCCAAGATACCTCAGCGTGTGGGCAGGAGAATGGTCTCCCCACAAAGAATCTTGCTTAATGGGTCCCTTATAAATGAAGTTGCTTTCTCCTATGAAAGACTAGATTTATAGCTTAATGTGTGCACCCACCAGGCACATTTGTCCAGGAAAAAAAAAAAAAAAAAGCCTCGTTCACAGTTTATCACAAAAGTAGAAATCACACAGAAGTAATACAGACAGGCTCCATCTTTTCCATTCTCTAACCAGAAATATGGGAGCAAAGAGGACTACAAAGTATCTGAGTCATGTCTGACTCATCTGCTGAGTCCTGGCAGGGAATTCAACCCCACCAGCGATCCACGCAGGTTTGTGCAGATACACACCTCTGCCTGGGAAGGGCAGCCACTCAGGGAGTTGTCTCACAGTTGCTCAGGGACTGACGCATTGATTCATCACCTCATCTAGCTTGCCTGGACCTTCCTGATCCACAGCTCATCCTCTCCCCATCTTTCAAACCCTCCTGATGTTGCTTTAAGTCCCATTCTCAGGGCCCACGGGGCTTTCTGCTAAAAGTCTTGAAAGGGTGCACCCCTTGATGGAGGGTGCATCATTACACCACTGCTTCAACTAGCCCCAAGTCTGGGCTGAGCTGGGCTTCATGCCCTACAATAAGGAAACACGTCCCATTTCCACTTAACTTGCTTTATACTACAGTGTAACAGATACCTAAGAAAATCTGTTGAGAAGGAGTGTGTTACAGATCTTTACATGCCCTTAATTTAAGTGGCCATGTAAATTGTTTGCTGTGGATGAGCTTGCCTGGACCCATCCAGGGCCTTTAACACATAAGATGGAACCATTTGTCTAGCAGAGCACGTCTCATTCCCCTCCATTCCAGGCAATCCCAAGTCTTTCATTTCCCACAGGGTAATGGGTTTCTCTTGGCAGCATGATCATTGCAGCAGAACAATGGACAGGGTATTTCATAAAATCACAGAATGCTTAAGGTTGGAAGGGGCCTCCAGAGGTCACCTAGCCCGACCACCCTGCACACGTAGGGTCACCTAGAGCACGTGGCACAGGGTGGCATCCAAGACGGTTTTGAAGATCTCCAGAGAAGGAGACTCCACAACCTCTCTGGGCAGCCTGTTCCAGCGCTCTGTCACCCTCACTGTTAAAAATTTTTCCTTAAGTTCCTGTGGAACTTTTGGTGCTTCAGTTTGTGGCCATTACCTCTAGTTCTGTCGGTGGCCACCAATGAAAAGAGGCCAGCACCATCCATTTCTGTGTTATCTGCTGAGTCTCAGGAGGGAGCAACCTGAGTTGGCGCAAACAGCACAGGCTGCTTCACGCAAGCCACCATAACACAGCAGAGACAAGTTTTGCACGTGGCCATCAGATTCCTACGCCTGGTCAAGCACTGACATCACATGAGGGACAGTTATATCATCATGAATCATTCTTTCCATGAGGGATAGAAGGAGGACACCCCCCTGGAATGCAGACAGGGTCTTACCCCTTGCCTTCCCAAATTGGCCAAACCCTACAACACAATGACGTTAAGCAGCTGGATATATGACTAAATTGTAAACAGTAATAAAAGCTACAGGGTGCCAAAGCAAGCAGAGTCCCTGATAAAGCATGCTTGCGGGGTCACTATCTTTGCATGTTTCCAGCTAGTGTTTCCAGGTGTGGTCCCTTGCAACACCCCAGCTTGGTGCAAGGATGTGACTCAGAAAAGATGTTTCAATGGAAAGGAAGTGGAGTATACCCTGCAAAGGAGATAGGGCATATTCAGAAAGGTCCCCTGGTGTTAGCAACTTGAAGGAGAACCAGAAGCGTGGATCCCACAAGGTAGACACTTAACAGGCCTTGGAGGTTCCTGAAGAACATGGAAATGGAAAAGAGTTTCTTTCCTCTATCTCATCAAGTTGTGTTTCCCAGAAAATGTACTCATTAAATCATCATCACTGTAACTGTAGACAGAAACATGGGAGGGAAGGATTTAAACTACCTGATGAGGCTGGGATCTGAGAATAAATACATACATATACATGGCTATAACTGATGTTCATGGACATAAATCTGGAGCAATGTTGACTTCCACCATTTCAGCTGCAGCAGTACAGTGTTTAGAGCTAACTGCAGAACCCACAGGAGAAGATAAAAGCGATATTTTGAGGCTCTGCCTTGTTCAGAGGGATAGTAGGATCTAAGGAAGAAGTTTGCGCCTACCCAGGTGCTTGCATGACTCTGATCAGACACAGAAAGCACCAGAACAGCTGCTTACAACAGTTCCTGGGCTGGAAAGAGGAAGTTGCTTACAGATAGACAAGCTAGACCCAAACCTTGACAGCATACACCTTATCTTCCAGGCATGTCCCCAGGGAACCATTCTGCCTTAGCACTGTATCTTTTATTCATCCATCTCACCTCCTATGCTTGCTTTGAACCTAGACTGTCCAAGTCAAACCAGATATTTCTCCAGTCTACCTGCAAGATTGTTCAAAAGACAGCTGTTTGATATATAGGAATGGAATTCAACTCATAAAAAAAGCAAAGAATACTTAGAAAGCCATTTTCCAAATGAGAAAATGATCTGACAGATTTCTATTTTCAAATATCCCTTGGAGCAACAGGAAGGAACAGCAAACTCCCTTGGATTTTTTGGCTATTTCACAAAATCTGTACTCTCTCTGAACTTCAGAAATTGTTATGCTCTAAAGGAGTTTGCTCTGTCAGTCCTACAGAGTTAGTCAACTTCATTAGAAATCAAACTGGGTCATTTCCCAGACAGCAACCTTCCACGAGGCTACAAAACTACATCACCTAATTCTAAAGTTCTCCCTTTGCCCTGACCTGACACTGAATGAGATATGATTGTTGCCCTGTGATTTAGAAAATGTGGATATTTATCTGTAGACCCACAGAACTCATGGCTTTGCTCCTTAGTTGAAACTGCAATGTCACTCAATCCTCTTTTTAAGACCTCCTGTAGCAGATACTCTGTCTCACAGCCAGTATACTCCAAACATTAATTCTCTTTTTCTTTAGAAAACTTTTTTAAACAACTAATCTTTACCAGTTTTAGCATATTGCTTCTTGTCCTATCTTCAGTGACCACATGGAGCAATTTAATTCCTATTTTGACAAAAGTCATTCACATAATGACAGTCATAAGACAGCTCCTGTGTCTCCTTTCAGTTTTCCCCATTTCTTCTACTCTATTCAAAGAAATTACTTGACCTTCCAGATTTTAGAAAGGTGAATTTATGGGTTCCAACACCTCCCTGCAGTGAGGAGCTGGTAAAATATGACCAAGAAGAGGTCCTTCCTTGGCAATGCCAGCGGTGTACCACAGGACTCAACAAACTCGCACCAGGGTGCAGCCATTGCAACTTAGGCATGAGCAGGTGTGTCTGGAGTTGTTTTAAGAATCAGGATGTTTGTCAAACATCAGCTGGAGGAATGCTTTGTATATAGGGAGTGGCATGGAAGAAGTCACAAAGTCCAGGCTTGGATCAAAAAATGATTGAATGGCAAAGGGAAATGGAACTATTGAGGTTGGTGAAGTGGTAAAAATTACCTGCAGCTCTGATATTCCTCTGTAGAAGAGCGAAAGCAGGGCAAAACAAGACACAGAGACAGGATCCATGTCAGCTGACCTTGTGTGTCTACAACATATGTCTATTTACATCTGAGCTAATCACTGTTGGATCCCTCTTCAGTCAGTGCAAAGGAATAGAAGACTTATTTCAGATGTCTACCTTCACATGAAATGCACCGCATCTAGTTATGCCTATTTTCCCTGATGATTCTGGGATGCGTAGCATGCCTAGATGTAGATGCCTTTATTTGTTCAGAGGAATGAGACCCAGGGATTGGGTTTGGGTGAAAAAGCTTTGGTGTCACTCTTAAAATGCTACTCTCTGGACTTTCCTTGTTTGTTATAAGAAGGGGCATATTTATCTTGCATCCTCCTCATTCCAACATCTCAGGTGTCTGCTTCGCATGGGACCAATTCTTTGATGGATGTTTGAGGAGAAAACTCTGGCCTGTGCTATTCCTGAGCACAGATCCAAATGCACACAGTGAGGAGGGGTCGGTCGTGCTGTACCTACGTGCCACATCCATCCCATGACCGCAGGGTCTTCCTGAAAATTCCTTCTCCATCATCTTTCAGGAAAACCTTGCAGAGACCATGAGGTGAGCTGTGGCCATCTTACAAGGTGCATGCAGGTGATGAAAGGCTGTAACAGTCAACACTATTTCAGTGAGTTTCCTCAATACTCACAGGTATTATGACAACCTAAACTGCTGATAGCAATGCTAGCAAACTGTTTTGCAAGAGGTACAATAAAGGCTCTTAAAAGGGAGAGTAGGAAAGGGGTAGAGAAAGGAGCAGTGGGAGGAGGGAAGAGAAACTATGGGATGGAAGAGACTGGAGGAACAAGAGCACTGGAGAGGCTAACCACCACCTCCTGTACAATATCTGCCCTAAGAGATGCTTTGCATCTCTTGTGCCTTTTGGGGCATTTTAGGCCACCTAGCTCACCTCCACCATGTATTGAGAAGGTTGCCTACAAGCAATGTATTTTCCAGCGGTTTGTCCAGGCCCATGTTTCTTATTCATCCCAGAGGACCAAGAATCTCCGGGAGACTTAGTCAGCAGACTTCAGTGTTTATGGAGAACAAGGTGTAATTTTCCTTTGCTCTGTTTTGCACTTTTCCTTCAAGTTGCTCCTCTTGTCCCACCCTCAGCAACTCTCTTCCAACCTGGTGTTTTCACTCTTCTAACTTCTCAGTTATTGTTATTGTAATATTTGTAAGTATCAGACACTGTTTAAAAATGCATCCACAGGACCTTTAGTGCTGTTTACTCCTTTCTGCTTAAAAGCAGCCATGTGGAGAATGTGACGTATCAGTTATACAGTTCAGAGGCAGGGCATTTCCCACATTATAAATGGGTGGATTGCAGCCACAAAAAGTTGAAATGTCATTTAGAAATCTTACTATTTCAGTCGGAGGATTGCTCATTACTGCTAAAAAGTACAAAAACACGGCGTTATTCGTAAAGCCAAAAACATAATCCCCTGGCAATTTGTATATGTCAAAATGCTGATGGTTTTAAAAAGCCTTTCAAGATACAGCTATCTCTGTGCCAAACTAGGATTCAGCAGTAAAAGCAAACACATAAATGGAATAAACACCGTGATGACAAAAAAGAGGAATTGTTGCAATAATGTACTTTTCCAGGAAAATTAACCATAAAAACAGTGTCTGTGAATCATTGGAGTTTTCTGACCCGTAGCAGCTCCTGCTTATAACCATGATTTCGTAACCTTACAGTATTACTATTTCCACAGTAGCATTGGCAGTAGCTATGTAAAGGTTGTTTGGCATAGAAAGAGATTTCTCCAGAACATCCTGACTGAGATTTTTGAAAGCTGCCTAGCGAATTACATTAAATTAATGGGAGCTACCTGCCTAGATTATTCACAAATCTCTAAAAAATCTCATTCCTGCTCCTTAATGCATAAATATTTGTAAATTACGATGCCATCCTGAAGAAATACGAAGCATAAATACTCTTCTAAGAAGGGGACAGACCTGTAACTCAGTTCTTGCAGAGTATGAAGAAGGAACCCCGCTGACTAGTCATTGCCATTCGGAAGCAAACACAGTGAAGATCAAGTTAAATAGGCTTCAGCCTAAAAGCCATGTTCAGTCCTGCTTCCCAAATCCTTCTCCACCTCAGTTGAGGTGGACTTTACAGTTTTAAATCTAGCAGTTGTTCAGGCAATCTCTTTGAACCCTGGAAGGTGGGTGCAATGCATCCTTGCTGCCACCCAGAAGGATGCTGGGTTGTAGGCATTGAGGGGAAGTGCTTATGCGCACCTGGAGAATCAGGACAAAAGTTTGGCACAGTGTCTGAGCTGGGGACGCAAATCAAACTTGTGAATATGGCATTTGCCTGCGGGAAGAAAAAAAGCATGGGCCAGTATCAACTGCAGAATGCTACTGCGATCGTTTAGTAGCTTTCGTGGAATAAGCTGCAATCCCTGATCCCTCTCAGTTTTTGCCTACACTCACTGTCACAGCTGGCCATAGGCAGCATTCCTGCAGACAATTATGGCAGAAAAGACGGAGTAGACGTGAAGGATTAACTGTTCTCACTCAGCCTTTGACGTGTTCCCTCTGGATCACAACTTTTGACACATCTGTGTTTCTGTGAGTGGTGCTGAAAGTAAGTAAGTGCTCTGCTAATGTGATATCCATCATGAGCTCTGCCTGTGCACACACATAGACACTCGCACGCTCACCAAGTCAGGGCGATTTTCTCTATAAACAGCAGCACATTTCCAGCGGGGTCTCAAGGGCCACTTGCTCCAACCACATATGTGATATCCTTGCCAAGGGCTAGCCACTGGGTGAAGCATTGTGTTGCCAACCGCTGTGTGATAAACACCGCTCTGTTTACTCACAGGGATTCAGACATTAGCTAATCTTTTTCAGTGTTCATGGGCTGGCATTTCTTGCCTGCGTAAATAGTTTCTGGCTTCCTTCTGCAGCATCTCTGAGACTGGTATTATTAATGGTTCACATCAGTCTAGGAATACTGGTGGTAGGGAAGTCTTCAAGTGTTCATTACTGAATTATTTTTTTCCATTGTGGTATCACTATTCCAATTCTTGCTGTTTTTTTTTCAATTTTTAAAAACCTTTTTACAAAAAGTGAACTAAGCTACTCTGACCAGAAAACATTAGCTCCAGAGTCACTCAAATTCTTATTGTAGACATTCACTGGCTGTGTGACCTAATTCAAGAGAATTGCTGTAAATTTGCTGGAGTGAAATCAAAACAACATACTTCCTTTTACTGAAGTCACAGAAACTCACAATTTTCACTCTTTTTCTTCCCAAGAAACTGTAATATGGAAGTTGATTGGTCTAGAAATCATCCTACCCAATAAGGACAGAAGCAGACTGCTGAATCAAGTGGTTTGTGGGGTGACCTGGCAAGAGGGAGATAGAAAGAAATCCCTCCAGTAGTTGCTTTTGGAAGGTGAGAGCCTTGGGAACTCTTAGGAACATGTGGGGTTGAGAGCTTCACCAGAGAAAAGACTACTTCTTTCCTAGAGAGGAAGCTCAGTCACATTTTCTGGACTACCCAAATAAGAAAATACCTGAAACTTGATGAGTTTTCTGTCTTCATCACAACCATTTACTTGGATATGACAAGCTGGGGGGAGCAAAACAGCATGGTGTGTCTCTGTTTTCTTCTGAGTAAACAGAGCGGGGTTTATCACACAGCAGTTGGCAACACGATGCTTCGCCCAGTGGCTAGCTCTTGGCAAGGATTTCACGTATGTGGTTGGAGCAAGTGGCCCTTGAGACCTTGCTGGAAATGAGTTGCTGTTTACAGAGAAAATCATCCTGACTTGGTGAGCGTGCGTGTGTCTATGTGTGAGCAACGCTCATGACGGATATCACATTAGCAGAGCACTTTCAGCACTGCTCATAGAAACACAGACGTGTCAAAAGCTGTGATCCAGAGGGAATACGTCAAAAGCTCACCAAATGACCTATAGCAGCTGGAAAAGAAAAAAATAACAAGGATGTGGGAGAGAGCTTGTTTGTCATCACAAGGCTTACATGGTTATGAGAAAAACCTACAGAGATGGAGGGATATGGAGGAAATTTCCATCACCCAGGCCTTGGGAATCAGATGACCAGCAAATGTATGTGGTATTTCAAGAGTGCTAGACAAAATCCTGGAGGGGTGATTGCCTCGGAAGTGTTGCTGACTGTATGAGAGCTCTGTTCTGTGCAAGATCAAATGTGGAGGAATCACAGCAATGGTCACCTTTGCCAAGGGTCCACACACGATGTCCTCATATATGCCCGCCCAGACAGGAGCAGGAAAGTGCAGCAGTGTCACATGAAGGCAATGTGCCCACCAGCATGGAGGGACATTGAAAAGGGCTGCCCTGTCTCTCTGCACTGACTGCAGAGGAGCCTAGAGAGGTATATTGGGTTATATGGTTAGCTTTCTGAGAGCTAAAGCTAAATAAGTTGGATCCCACCCATGAACAGAAATGTGAAAATGGACTCTTTAATATGGCTGATAATGGTATAATGAGATCCAGTGGTTGAAAGTGGAAGGCAGGCAAATTTAGGCTAGATACAAGGCATATTTATTAACCACAGAGTTCATTAGCCACTGGGAACATTGATCCAAAGTTGTGGTTGATTCTCCCATTTCTGGCAATTTCAAAATCAAGATTGTATTGTTTTTTACAAAAGAGATATTCTTTGCTTCAAGCAAAAGTGAATGCAGAAGTTTCCTTTGCACCAGTCCGATGGAATTTAGGCTAGAAGTTACTGCCAGGCATGTAGAATTGGAGGATTAAATTGAACAAATATCTGTGCTGTACATATTTTCTCCTTGTTCTGCATATTTTGTTAGCAGTGCAAAGGTGCAATAGCAGGAATCTGATCGATTGTATATCCCAACATATAGATCTAGACAGAACTCATTTATGGCAATATGGTGTTTGTGTTAGAGCGTTGTTGAAACCTGATATTAGTTTAAGCTTCAATTTCTAATGGCAGTCTAAAAACTCTCAAACACCAGCTTGGTTTCACTTTAATTGTGTAATGATGATCTCCTTATGAACGTGCCTTGCATTCATTTTCTTGTGTAACAGAGGAGCGTAATGCTATCTCCTGGCACAGACTCAGCGTCCCCCTTGCACTTCTGTATCGCAGCAGGATTCTGCAGGGATCTGCAGATGGGAATGTGTTCAGAACAGTTTTCCTTCTGTCACAGCTCCTTAAATCGGTGTTTCCTCAAATATCATTAACGATAGCAAAGAATTCTTAAGAACAAAGTCAGCGAAAAGTAACGCCTCCCCCTATACAATTTGTGCTGTTTCTTTTTAACTCCAGCACTCACAGATGTGTAAAAACTATTTTTTTTTAAGGTGCTGAAAGGCACTGCAAAGAAACAAGTAACGGTCAAAGCAAGTCTTGTTTTAGCTGGTATTTGTAAGGGGGAGGGGAACCAGAAACCTTTGAGCATAAGAGCAAAACAAAC
This sequence comes from Tinamus guttatus, assembly GCF_059628265.1. NCBI lineage: Eukaryota > Metazoa > Chordata > Aves > Tinamiformes > Tinamidae > Tinamus > Tinamus guttatus. Next base: position 28,911 of record NW_028288928.1, read on the forward strand.
CACGAACAGGCTTAAATACCCCCCCTAGTTACTTATTGAAAGGTAGTTCTTCACAGATTGCAGTTAATCATACAGCTAAATCAGTAACTGCTGTTACTGATAAGCATTTGCTCATGAAACGCACTCTGTGTTAGCTAACATCCAACTGCCGCCAAGATGTGCATCCCAAATCAAGATTTAAATTGACACCAGAGTTAATAAACTGCAAAATAAAGTTTATTAAAGGAATTATTAAAGCTGTTATGATCTGAAAACACAAACAGTGTTTATAGAAAGTGGCCGCATCCCTTGTTAAGCCATTTTGAAAGACGCTTTCTTGGTTCAAAAGCTTTTCTTCTCCAAGTCTGAAATGGGATGAGGTTTAGCTACTTTTAAGGTACTTAGTTCATGTACTGTGAGAGAACTGAATTTGGCTTGCCTTACTTCATTGGTATGTGTCTTATGTACATGATATTTGTACATGGTTTACATAAATTATATGCACGGGTTTATGTATCTTCCCTACTGCTACAGTTGTAGAAGTATCAGGCAACGAATCTTCATACTATAAAATAGGAACTGGTGAGACTAGAAACCTTCACAAATTCTGATGCAAATATATACAAATGCCATACAAATTGCCATACAAATACATGACAAGGAATCTCTGGAAGGTCAGTCAAAACTCATAGTCCATTTAACTGGGAACTGAAAATTCCCTTACACATTACTGAAGTGTAATTCCAAGAAGACCTGAAAAATCCCCAGTTTTTAAAGTAAATAAACCAAAGCATCTATATCAATAAGTCAAGTTAATAATTAAAGTCAAGTAACACCAAAGAGCTTAAAGAATAACAGCTATCGCAGTAAGTGCACGTTTACCTTGCTTGAACGGTCACAGACTATGGGCAGAGGGACATCCAAAGGGTTTTTGTGCTTCCTTTGCTTTCTCTCTAAGATCTGAGGACTGCTTCATGAAGGTCATTCACTGTTCCTATCACTCCCTACTCTCATCTGAGCAGTTCCAGTGTTATAACCAAGATCTAGCTTCTGAAAACAAGTAAACACATATGTCGCTTTATGCTACAAGGCCCATTCACCTGGGTCTGCAGAATGAGAGGATGTACCCAATCCATCTGAACAAAAATTATACTATATCCTATTGGCATACACATGCTATGGGCAATAGTTGTTTTTAGCAGATTAACTGACTTCCATTTTTTGTCATCTCTTTGTACTGTTAAAATATATCAGTTACAAGACATTCAGCCAAACCTTAGACCAGTGAAAGTCTAAGCAAATTATTTTAGCAATATTGCTGCTGTGAAGGAGCCCCGTGGATAAAGCAATCTGAAAGACAAATAAATCTGTGGCATGAAGAGATTAGGCAAGGATTGGTGCCATAGCCACAGGAAGTGTTTAGTCATCCTGACACAACTCCACTGAACCCTTGACCAATAAGTTCCAGTCTTCCTTGTTGTTTTCACCAAAGAGTTCAAAAATATATGGGAAACAAGTTCTGTGGTAGACATCTGAGTCAAGTACTTGCCACATGACTGTGACACTCACTGGTCTTTGGTTTGCTCAAATTTAATAATTCTTCAGTATATTACATGCAATATGGAAATATTGTAACTTAAGATGGATTGGCACCACATCATATTGTTATAAAGTAGTGGACTGTAATTCTTCCAGCATAGATGGTGGTCTCTTGGTCTATCCTTTTATAATGTAGATTTGTGGGTCTCTGACCACAGAAATTATTCTGACGGAATATGCGACCGTCCTTGGCCAAGTCTATATATTTTCCTTTCCCATCAGAAGGATTGAATACTAAGGGATTTACTTTCTGTGTGAATTAATCGACTTTATTTCCCGTGTTCTACTAAGCTTGGGAAAATCTGTCAAGGTTTTACAGTACATGAGTAGGAAAAAAAATAGCAAGGGAATTGTGGGTTTAGTAAAAGAAACCCTGCTTTTGGACTGGTGAGCTCTGTTGCATCTGAGAACTCGGAAACAGGAATGCCACAAAGTTGCATCCTCCTGGATAATCAGTCCGACCTGACTTTGTTGGGACTTTCAGCAGTGTGCAATTTTATCCTGTCCCTTTCCCTGCACACCTCATTAGTGGATGATACTGCAACCAATGTAGACATTGCTTACAGGAAGATTGAAAGGTCCCTGAAGATGCCCCTTTCCACAATAATTATTCTGGAAAAGGAACAAATTCAGGAGCCCGTTTTGGTTATTTCATTTAAGACAAGGCAGGAAGAAGTATCTCAGGGCATCCGTAATAGGAATATCTCTAAGGGAGAAAGAGTCAATATTTGGTTACTAGTATTTATCATATCTATCTATGTATCTATCTCACAATATCATATCACCACAGATTTATTTATTACATTAGGTTAACACCTAATAAAAGGCAGATGCTGTTGTGTAGTAACTATTATATAATAAAAGACTACCACCACCACTCCCCCAGAAAAAGATAAAGAAGAACTCATTTCTACTTCCACTAAAATGAAACATAGAAAGTCACTTATTTCCAAGCCATCTATAGCAAGTGCCTGATTTAGATGCCTCAGTCACTGCAACTCTTAAGTTCATAAGAGGAATGAGTTTCTGAGCATGTTGGCAGTCAGCTCCCAGCTCTCTGCACTGCCAGCAGAGACAGGTAGTAGGGGTACAAACAAGGAGTAGCATCACTTGCCAAACCAGGATGAAGAAGGAACGCCACTTTCTGTATCTTTACCAAAAAGCCAACTAAACACCGTCAAGTTTACATTTCTGCAACTGTTAATTCTGTGAATTTGGCAGAGGAAGGAAAAACAAAAAGCAACTCAAATGATCTGACTCTGGCACACTGTCAGGAAAGTGAGATGTGCCTCGGCTGAGAGCGCTTTCAAACAGACATCAACATATGGGCAGTTATCAGCTGGGCTCCTCCAGTCTGACAACCAAAGAGGAGACGATCAGACAGCAGAATATGGGGAGTTCTGAATCACCAGTCACCAGCAGCCTCGTGAGCAATGTCCCATGAAGGGCCATGAAGATGATGAAGGGACTGAAGCATCTGTCACATGAGAAGTGGCTGAGGCAGCTAGGACTGTTCAGTCTGGGGAAGAGAAAGCTCAGAGGGATCTTACCAATGTGTACAAACACCTGATGGAGGAGAAGACAGAGTCAGACTCTTTCCAGAGGCACCCAGTAGCAGGACAAGCAGGACAAGACTGAATTACAGAAAAGTCCATCTAAACATAAGGAAAAATATAAGGAAAAAAAACTTTTACTAGTTGTCAAATACTGAAAGAGTTTGCCAAAGAAGTTGCAGAGTTTCCGTCTTTGGAGATATCCAAAGCTGACTGGACACAGACCTGAGCAACCTGCTGCAGCTGACCCTGCTCTGAGCAGTGGTTTGGACTGGGTGATCTCCAGAGGTCCCTCCCAGTCTCGACCATGCCATATTCTGTGAATTGGAGCCTAGAAATATTTGTGGTCAGATGGTAACTTGCAGAGAAAACCAGCATGCCATAACTAAAGGGACAGCGGTTGAGTCTGTGCACCCAAATCAATGAGAAGTGGTCTCCTTTAGTTCTCCACTCGCCTTCAGGATTATGGAGAGTGGGTTTTTTTGTTTGACTGATTATTTTTTCTCTCTATTCTCCTGTTGTGGCTGCCTTCCTCTTAAAACCTATTGGTTCAAGCAATCAGCAGTCAGTTAGTGTATGCACCTCACATTTTGCAGCCTCCCTTCTGCAGAAGTCCCTTCCAAGGAGAGCCCATCCCTGGCAGAGGTAGGAGCTGAGGGCTCTGCCTTTCCCACTGCCACAGCAGGGTCCCAGCCTGCCCTCCCCACAGTGTGTGCAAAGGAGCAGGCACAGTTTGCCTCCTCCTATTTTATCTCACTTCTTGCCTATGCAAACAGGAAAATGAACCAGCCACCCAAGAGAGGGAGATGAGGGTTTGCCTAAGGGGAAATGGGGGCAGCTGTGGACAGAGGCTCCTGTCCTTCTTGCTGATTGCAAGATCAGGCCTAACGCAGCATTAACAAGCACAGGTTCACATCAGCTCACAGCATTGCCACTGTTGCCTTTTATTAGCTCCTCTGAAATGCAAACAATGTAAATAAGGCAGAAACAAGAAGGGTCAGTGCACTCGGTCAGAAAATTAATGATGTTTTGAATGCACTAAAGCCATTATCAAAAAGCAGCCGGGACATGGTAGGAAGGAAGTGCCCTTCCAGAGATGTTACAAATAGCCTTGCATGCATACAAATGTATGTGTGCACGAGCTTGGCAAAAAGCAATTCATTAGGAACAACTGCTCATCAGTGGAGGCGTGCTGCAAAAGAAGGGGCTTGCTTAGACTGCCTAAAAAGTTGCTTTGATGCAATTCGCTGCTTTTACTCCTTTGCAGTTTTCCCTTCTGCATCTTGTTTAGCCTGGGGTGGGGATTAGTGAAAAGTGCCTGTAGTCAGCGAAACTGCCATGCTGGCAAAGTCTCGTGAGGAAGCTGCAGGGATCAGTAAACAGAGCTGAAAGTGCGGGTGGCCATGAGCTGCCTTTTTTAGTGTGCAAAGGAAGTAAGGAGTGCAGCAGTCAGCCCTGTACAGACAGGGGAGATATTTCACAGAAAATAACAGATGGCTTCAGGCTCATACTTCCCTTGCGAAAAACAGTGCCCAGGTATCTTGAAAAATGGATGCTTCAAGCTAACTTGGCTCGTTCTTTTGCTATGTTGTGGTAAAGTTTAAAAAGCAGACTGGAAAAAGAAGAGAGACTTGTTTGTGTATGTGTTTGTGCTCTTTATTTTGGAGGACAGTGAGTAATAGAAAGTCTGAGACCTCTGAAACAACAAGTGTAGGATTTCATTCATCCATAATTGGTGATCCACACTTGCCAATATAATTTAGGACAAATCCACACACGCATTCAGAAAGGTATCAAAGCGGAGAATCTCCTAATGGACTGCAACACTGGGGTGATTGCATAGATACTTGCCATGCCTCATGTCCATGGCCATCACCTCAGGTACCTCCTCTGTGCCCACAGCCCACCTTGACCAAAGGCCAGAGCTTTCCCTTGCCATGTCTCCCACCATGGCTACCAGAGCGCAAAACGGTGGCAGCAAAACCATTGCAGGTGGTGACTAGGCCTCAGCAGTCAAATTGGGCAAAATACATGGGAAGGGAACACTATCTCAGCCTACTTAATATCTGATATCACCTGATACCTGATATCTGATATCTTGCTGCTGAGGGAAAGAAGGTCCTCATCTCAAGAACCTACTCTAGTCCTACCTACCTAAGCTGCATGAGGCCCAAACATGACTTCATGAACAACCATGCTGTTAGAAGAAGCTTTCTGTTTTGGGTGCTATGTGTTGCAACAGACTCCTGTGAGCACTGAGCAATATGAGCTTCATCAGAAGTCATCAGAAAAAGCAGATGCTTCAAAAATGAGATGGAAACCTCTCACTGTGTGATGGGGAAGTGCACGATGTCCAGGTTTACCTGAAGCAAAGGTCCCAACCCAAGGCAGACCCAGGAACTGGCAGTATCAGCTGGGGAATGGAGGAACAAGGAAGAGTGAAGTGTAGGATACACCTCCCTTTCTCCTCATTGCTTGCTTTTCACAAGGTTATGAATGCTGCTACCATTTCTGAAAGTCCTGCTTTTACACATGGCAGGTTGCGGAAATTAAAAGTCAAGGCAAAAATTAGCCCTCCAGCCACTCTTACCAAGAACTCACATCAGTTCTTCCTTCTCCGGCTCCGCTCTGCTGCTTCTTGCTCTTCTGAATACTTCTTCACCCCATGTTGTCTATTCCCTGTGCTTGTCCCATGGAAGTAACTGGAGCAGTTTCTAGATGGAGGCACCAGGGAATAGTGGAGGCCAGCCTTGCATGAGCCACTTCTCTGTCATTTTAGCCTTACCAGACCTCTCTTACTTGGTTATGGTTTTGCTGACTGGCCCATCACTGCCTGGTTGCCTACTCTTAAACATGATTTTCCTTTTTATTGATTTAATAGCCACCACATGTAAGTGTTTCATACATTTGTTTTTCTCTAGTTAGTTGATAAGTGCATTGATTTTTTAAAAATTAAATTGATTAACAGATTTAATCAAATGCATCGGGAACCCATCCACTCATTCATGGCTCCTTTGATTTTCAGCCTGTTCCTTTCAGTTCTTTTATGTCCACTTCTGTCTCTCGCCTTATAGCTTAACATGTAGTAATATCACACTGCTGTCCATTTTCCTACCTCATTAAGTTCAAACAACAATTCTACCCCTCCAATAGATTTTTCTAATTGTCTTACTCACACTTTCTTCTTCATTCTCTCTCTTTTTTCTTTTTTTCTTTTTTTTACTAAAGATAAAAATTCTCTCTCTATCCCTGTTAAAATGTGTGGATTGAATAGGCCCTGCAAGCGTCTGTCTGGGATCACTTTTGCTCAGTACTGTCATTAATAAAATAGATGTTCAGTAACAAAATAGAAGATGGACTAGGAAGGGCACATATTAAATCTGGAAACTAAAGGGATAGCAAGCATTTTAAAGAAAAGAATTAAAATTCAGAATGACCATAACAAATTGGAGAGATGGTCTGAACGAAGTGTACATCAGGTACAAAAGGTCTTAGACTAGAATAATCAACTGTTAGGGGAAAACTGCTTCTGGAGAGGAAAACTTAAAGATAGAGGTGGATCAGCTGACCACCAGGAGTCCAAGTGGTTATGCTGTTGCAAAACAAATGAACAACTGAAAAAACAGGGCTCTCATCATACTATGATAACCTGGGAAGAGCATGGCTTGCGAGATACATGAAGTAATCTTTCTGTTCAGCTTATTGGTATGGCAACAGGTAGAATACTTGAGCATTATATTTTAAGAAATCCTGGAGAAGACCCAGGGGACACTAAGTCTTTATACACTTAGAAGATGGCTAAAAATAAGACATAACCAATCTGTTCTCCTCCTGCAGTTTGGGAAAGAATAAGTGATAATAGGGAGGTTCAACATCACCTCTGAGAAAAACATGTTAATGAAGTGGAGAGTAAACTACTTCATGAGGTCTGGGAAGATCCTAGAGCATCTTCTGCTGGAAGTCTTAACAAAGAGGTTAGACATCCATCTGTGTGAGATGATCCTAACAGGGTGGGCCCTGCTGTGGTTTCTCAAGGCCTGTTCCAGCTCCCAAGTCTGCTTCCTGCCCCAGACATGAACCTGCATCCTCTGCTATTACCTCTATCCTGCTTGTCTGATGCTGCCTCCTTCCAGACTCACCATTCTGCTGCTAGAGCATTCTTGCCAGGTTTTAGCAGATCACAGATGCCCACCTTCATTTTTCTCTCTTTTTCTTGCCCCTTTCTCTGCTCCACTGCCTCTTTCCCTGTCTTTCCCCTGCCTCTCCCCCTTCCACTCACAGGGATTCTCCATCCTGCCTTCCAAAGCTTTTGGGAGCACTCAGCTTTTCCCCTATCTGCAGACAGACAAGCCAGGAGAAGGTCAATGTGATCGTTCATGGTGCTGCTCATACAACAAGGAGCTGGATGAGAAATCTCTGCTCTCAGATCTCTGCATCATTTTTCCATTGTTTTTTGTCTGTTTGCAGATTAGTGCTTTGGTTACGTTATGTTAAGAACTGACAAGTCATTTACCCAACTTTGGAGGACCTTTCCTTGTTTGCCTGTTTCTGAAGAGGGCTTTACTTCTGCAGAGCTTTGAGCTTGTTGCCCAGCCTGGAAGGGCTACATGTTTTAATACAATCTCCATCACACTTGTCTCATCTTTTAGAATTTTCTCTGTGCTTTTTAATTTTTCCACATGTGCCTCCAACCCAGCCCAAACCCAAAAGACTTCAATTCTGAGAAGTGTTTTTCAGCACACAATGGTGAAGGACGGGGTTTAAAATTAAGCCAAACGAACAAACATGCCCATAAAAGGAGTGCACAGTAGGCCAAAACCATGTGTGCAATTGCAAATCCGTCCTGGGATTTTCATTCCAGTAACAAACCCATTTGAGATTTGCTCTTGCCGTTTACACTCTCGTCAGGAAAACAAGCCTATGGAGAGCGTGATGCAGCAGTTACCATAGCAGCCAGCACAAGAGGAGTCCATTAAGTGATCACAGTCCCGTCTCAAAGTGAATTACCAGGCAGCAGGTGAACTTTTGCACCTGTAAAAATGTCTCCTGGGGCCCATAAGCTGTCATGTGCGGTGGAACAACAGAATGCCGATACGTTGCACTGATTTGCTGCTGCATTGTTATCCTTAATTATGCCAGTGGTGGTTTTTAAGAAGCACTGCACATGCTTTTCCTTTTTCCTGACAGTTTTTTTTTCCTAAGCCAAAAAAAGGAGACCACAAGGCAGTATTCTCAAGTCAGTAACTAATGAAATGCGTTTCAGGCCTCTCTGCATTCTGCCACAATTAGATTGTCAACCATCTCAGGAGAGATGCTATTATCTGCGTGGGTGTGCAAAACGATCTATCGCTATTAATCATTGCTATTATGGTAGCAGGTAGTGCTCCAAACAGATCAACACCTCATTAGGATGACTGTTATTCACACATGGAAGTTGACATGGTGCCCTTGTACACTCAGGACATAAGGAACATATAAATGGAGCTGGAAGGCTCAGGATCATTATATTAAATGCACTTAAAATATTGCTTTAGATATTTATAAGCACATCCTTAAAAATAGCCATATTTTTCCCAGGCCCCTTTTGCTGCTTTTCTAAGCTAAGCTATGTAAATTTATGCTGACAAAAAAATGAGAATGCAAAAGCAAAATCAAGCTGCTAAACATGACAAAACATTTTCACGCTCTCAAACATTTTGCAGGCTCTTTTTAACTTCCCAAAGGCTACAAGTAGGCTGTGGCATCCAAATCACAGTGGAGGTAGGAAGTGAGGCTGCTCCTTGTATTTCAGTCTCAGTCAGACCAAGATGCAGAAATATGGGCATTTCTCCATCAGCTCCTTGCTAGTGCCTATACCTAGTGGTTGTAGGAAGCCAGATAGGGCTTTCCCACCCTCCTCACTCCTCTCTTGCGATCCCCAGTGTTATTTTCATTTCTCTAACACTCAGGACTGTGGAAGACTGAATTGCTATGAAAATGTTGAGGTTCCCCTCAGGGTGGTTGAGGCTGGAGCTTAGTTCGGAAACTAAGATGGGGATTGGTCTTATGTGCCCCACCACTGATCATGGAAGACCTTGGGAACATCCTGACATATCTCAGTTCTTAAGTGAGCCACCAAAACCAACGTGAAGCGCAACACTGATCTCTGTGTGTGGGGAGGTGAAAGCGCAGTGAGATGCTGGGAGCACAGGATTGTCACTGTTCCACAGGGAAAAGGCTAACATGGAGAAAGCATGCTGCCTTTTTCAATATCGTCTCACAAACCCAGCCCTTTAGAGAGCCCAGAGCATTGGCTGCGCTCCCCATATGTGGTGGAGAGGAGCGAGTCCCACACATTTTGTCTCCAGGCCTTGCATGGTTCCTTCCTTTTGTCTCCATACAGCACAGCTGTGTCTTATTCATAGCAACTGCTGACAAGCCTACTTGCACCTTTCCCAAAAGCAAAGTGTTGCTGTGGACACTGACATCTCGACCCACGAAGGATGAATTTGAGCTTGCAAAAACAGAAGAACACGGTAAAAATAGCAGGATTATTTAACTCAACCTTGGTGCTCTTCCAAAAAAGTCATTTAAAGCCTTAAAACCCCTCCACACTGTGACTACCATAATAGCCCCATGAAAAGCTATTAAAAACTTCCTGTGAAGAAAGGTAATGAGAAAACTATAATAGCTGGGGAGAGAGGGGAAAACTTCCAGAGACTGAAATTGAGCCTGACCTCTGCAAGGTATCCTTTGCTTCCTGTTTGCTGCTGGAGTACAATGAGGCTGGGATTTGGGCTCCACCTTCCAGCGTCTAGGTCTAAAATTGTAACAATGAACTTGTGACACAAAGGACCTGTCTCCCGGAGAGGCAGAATTTAGATCTAACAGCAAGGCACAAATTCTCTCAAGTTTGAGGCGTAACTAATTTTGAGTTGGTGGGTGGCTTTTATTGTTGTTGTTCTTTTTTCGTTTTGCGTTTCTGTTTTTAGGATGACGGACTTGGTATGATTTCGTTAGGATTAGCATAGACTTATGCAGCTGTTTGTTTTAAATTATTGTAACCAATTTAAGGCACTTCTCACCGTGGTTATTGGATGCTGCTGTCTAAGGTGCCTGAGCTGAGACATGGCTGAGAGGGAACGTGGGGCTAGCTCAGTGGGAGCATATATAGATGTCTAATCCATACATTTTTCTTGTCTTAAAAGTGCTGAGTTCCAGCTCCATGAGTAAGTAGATAATGGCCCACACTTAATCTGTGGTTTAAATGTCACCAAACTGACCACATGAGGGTCTTCAGAAAGCTCTTACTGAGGAAAAAAACATAACTACAGTGGGAAAAAATGTGTGTAAGTGGGGCAAAATGGAGTTTTCGTGGACAATTCATTTTAATTCCATGTGAAAATTTAATATAAATCAAAAGCTACCTCTTCTTTTCTTTAGGTTCCAGCTGTGCAACCCACTAGTCATGTCTAGCGTGAGTTGGACCAGGCATATTCTCAGCCTGTCAGCAACAGACTGACTAATGTTGAAGTTTGCATGTCTCTGTCTCTCTTATTTCATTTTCTCTTTCCATAGTCCTTTCCTTTCCTTTCCTTTTCCTTTCCTTTCCTTTCCTTTCCTTTCCTTTCCTTTCCTTTCCTTTCCTTTCCTTTCCTTTCCTTTCCTTTCCTTTCCTTTCCTTTCCTTTCCTTTCCTTTCCTTTCCTTTCCTTTCCTTTCCTTTCCTTTCCTTTCCTTTCCTTTCCTTTCCTTCCCTTCCCTTCCCTTCCCTTCCCTTCCCTTCCCTTCCCTTCCCTTCCCTTTCCTCTTCCCTTCCCTTTCCTCTTCCTTTCCCTTTCCTCTTCCTTCCCTTTCCTCTTCCCTTCCTTCCCTTTCCTCTTCCCTTCCCTTCCCTTTCCTCTTCCCTTCCCTTTCCTCTTCCCCTTCCCTTCCTCTTCCCTTCCCTTTCCTCTTCCCTTCCCTTTCCTCTTCCCTTCCCTTCCTTCCCTTCCCTTCCCTTTCCTTTCCTCTTCCCTTCCCTTTCCTCTTCCCTTCCCTTTCCTCTTCCCTTCCCTTCCCTTCCCTTCCCTTTCCTTCCTTCCCTTCGCTTCCCTTCTCTTCCCTTCTCTTCCCCTCCCCTTCCCCTTCCCCTTCCCCTTTCCCTTTCCCTTTCCCTTTCCCTTCCCCTTTCCCTTTCCCTTTCCCTTTCCCTTTCCCTTTCCCTTTCCCTTTCCCTTTCCCCTTCTCCTTTCCCTTTCCCTTTCCCTTTCCCTTTCCCCTTCTCCTTTCTTTTCCCTTCCCTCTTCCCTTTCCCTTTCCCCTTTGCTTTCCCCTTCCCCTTTCTTTTTTTTTTTTTTTCTTGAAGCTTTTCTGCTTCCCTCCCCTTCGCTCCCCAGATTTTAATTTCATTCTTTCGATTATTCCCACTGCAGTTAGTTACACTCCTAGTGGTTATCATCAGAATAGCGGGATATGATTTTGCTGGTTCAATGACACTCTCAGAAAATGGAGGAATAGGCTGGTTGTTATTTTCTTTGCATGTTTGTCCAGGAACCAGTATCTGTTTCAAACCTCACCATGCTGAAAGATTCCTGAGCAAGGCAGTTATCAAGGGCTTGGGCTGGGTAGCAAAGAGAGTGCACGGTACGGCTGGACAGGAGGGATTTTTGCATGGCACCTATTTGCAGTACGTCTGGTGCTAGTCAGGCTGGAGACAACCCTCACCTACCTGGGCAGATGTGAAATCCTCCCATCAGGAATTGGCAGGATAATGAATATCAAGTGCGAACAAAAGCCTGCCAAAACCAGCCGTTGTGTTAAAGAGAAAACATGAATATCTGAGGGAATTGTTTCCAGTCAGCTCTATGTGTCAAAATTACCTGATTCCCAGGGATTATTTTTCAAAAGAGCCCGGAACTCTTTCCAGCAATTGTGGATACTCCTGTATTTTACCATGGGTGATGATATAGCTTACTTCAATATGTCCTAGCAGCAGTGAGAGGTATGTAGTTTAAGTAACAAATGTTTCAACACTTGGATGTCCATCCAGGCCACAAAGCCCTCTCAGGTGCTGTACAGACTCATTAAAGATACCTCCGTCCAGGAAAGATGATGTCCATGAAGATGCGATAATACCCCAATAGGTCTAGATTTCATCTGAGTTGATTAAAAAACAAACAGCCTACTGTGACGAGCACTGGCACACCAGGTTTTCTCTCCTCTGCTTCAGCTTTGCCACTCTTCCACTCAGAAGCCCAAAGTTGTTTAAAACAAAAATCTCAAAACAGTCCGTGAAATGCAGTGTATAAAGGGAGTGCAAAAGCAATTGGATTTCCTTGTAAATAAAATACCAATCCAACAGTTCAGTAGATATTGCATATTTCTGTAGAGAGGTCTTGAAGTGTTTGGACAGCTGTTGCTATTAAAGCTTTTGCCAAGTAAGTTAAAAAAAAATCACTTTCTAACTGCCATATTCACAAATATATCAGAAAATTTATAAGCACTTGAATGCTGGACAGAAACCCTCTTGGAGCTACCTTTAGGGTTTCTTTCGAAATATTTTAAAACTCAGGTCAGTACTGCAGTCACTCTTCTTTACCTTTCCTGTTTATTCTTACCCTGTATATTTACATTAAAGTAATATAGATAATAAATATATTAGTAATATATGGTCTATGTTTGTAAGTGCATATATCCAAGAATGTTGTTGCTGGGTTTTTTTTTGCATTCTGGAGATAGTATCTAATATTTTCTTTTAATTATTACAATTCTATGAATTTTTTAATAAACTTGAGGTTCATAAATATAAGAACTACAAAGATAAATAAAAAAATATTCTGTTAGTAAACAGCTCCAGATAAATTTGCAGAGTATTCACACCTAAGAAATACCTGTTCAAGAGTGAGCCCCTGCGCCCTGCCCCGTGTGTGCAGCACCAAGCGCAGCCTTCGCTCCGCTGGGAGCCCGGAGGCCCTTGCATGGTGACGGTGACGGAGGCAGCGGGTGCAGGAGGACATGCCCCGGGGCCTTTTGCCGTTGTGTCACTCAAGGGATTCCCTAAGGCAGCAAAGTTTATTCTTGCATTTTCCAAGTGCTAATAATGTTGCGCTTTCTGTTATGCTTCAGCATCCTCCGTTGCCGCAAGATAGAGCAGAGACCTGCAATGGGAGCAGGCAAGACTGCAGCTAGGGGCACTGGAAAATACATTGCTTTAACTCTTTGCACTCTGAATATGAGAAATTAGGGAATCATCGGCTTAGCTCCAGACTTCAGTGGAGGGGGCTGCCTCCCTTCATATTGCAAGGCTTTTTCTCCTGTCTGCAGCCTGAATATTTATTTTCCATAAATATATATATTTTTCCAGGTATACTTACAGTGTAATGATTCTATTCCATGGGAAGGTAATTCAGAAGCTCGAGAAGAAACATGCCCTAAGCAGAGTTTGAGATTGTTTTTTTAAGCCTGCAAAGACTCCAGGAGAGGAATGATTACCAGATACCATCCGGTATCGAGTCCTAGCATGCTCTTCCTAAACATGGAATATCAAGGGAAGATCTTTTGAGATGAAGAAAAAGCCATCTTGGGGAGAGAAACTTTGCATTGCACATTTGCTATCTCAGATAGTTGGGTTCGAACAGCCTGGCAGTGGGGCTGGTATCAAACAACCCCTGGGGCGCTGTTTGGACTCGGGCACTGATCGCCTGTATACACCTTGCACAAGCTGTTTTCACAGTCTCCCCCAGTTTCATCAGATGTGAAATGACTTTTTAGTATGTGGTAACAGCTATCAGTGCGCTGCAGAGGGGCTGACATGTTTCGAGCACCCTCCTCTGTGCAGAAAACATGATGGGCATGAGGATAAAGGGCTGGAATACTTTTCTACAAGCATATAATCAATGCGGTTTAGATCTAAATCTGAAGACAAACTGGTTTTGGCAGTAAATTTTCCACTTACTTAACCTATAAATAGCTAATTTGGTTACAAAATAGCTAATCATAAATTATACCCCTGATTTGGCCTAAGTGAAAAACAAAATGTGGTCTTCAGAATGGGATGGAGTAAAGTAAAATGTTCCCTCGATGGGGATGACATGACCTTGGCCCCAGATGATGTTTTCTCCTTTATGACCCACCAAACTAGCTTACCATGTGGTCAAAATTACATTAAACATTTCTGCAGCCCTCGCGCGTACAGTAAGACATTCTTCTTGCAAGGGAAGTAGCTCATCCTTTGGAGATGTTTGTATTTCTGTTTCCATGGCAACCAGAAAAGATTAAAGTCAGAAGCCCACCCCCCTCCCCCCCCCCCCCCAAAAAAAAAATGCTGGTTAAGGTATGGATGCGCAGCCAGATTGCAAAACCATGCACTGACTTTTCAAGGAAATGACTACTCTATATTAAACAAACTTAGCAGAATTCCTAGTGCTATAGCCTAAAAATAGCACTCCAGGCTTCATTAAGTACAATTTTAGCTTTTATAAACTGCTGCTAAAGCAGATACCAGGAATGGAGGATTCTCCTTCTGCCTGGGCTGAGGTTTCTCTCTCTCGTTCTGCTGGGGAATCAGGTCCCTCAGTAGAAGCACCGCTTGCAAGAAGCTGGCTCCTGGTCACCCACTTCTGACGTGGTTTTTATGAAACATGCCTGAGAATAGCCACAACACTTATTCTGTCTGGGCTGGTTTATAGAAATTAAACTTCAAATGGACCCTCAAACCTGACCCTGCAGTAAATTTTAGACTTGAATACTCCACTTTTGAATCTGAACCTGCTCTAAACAATTTAGTCGAGACTCACTTTCTAATTTGGTTTGGAGGAAACTCTTCGATCACCCAGGATTTTGGTGTCATCCATCATGAACAATATCTTTGCCTGCTGCATAAATCGGGGGAATAAACCAGTAGAATTCCACAGAAATTATTTTTCAATACTCTATAAAGCAGAAGGGAAAAGTCTATATTTCCATATGAAAGGACAGAAGACATATTTAAAAAATAGCTAGAAATGCTACAAATTTCCCACAGATATGTTCCATTAAGACATGGTTTGGCCTGAGATTTGGACTATGAATCCCTGTCTAAAATTAAACTAACTGGCTCTGAGCAGTGACTCCTCAGTTCTTCCCAGGTTCCACTATAGATGAGTCTGACAGAGGCAGTACTTTGAAGATGAATCTCAAATCCAGTCTCAAACTTAAAGATAGAAAAGTTTTCTTTTCTTTTTTTTTTTTTTTTACAGATTTATTTCAGGTAAGAGAATTTACTTAAATCATTGTTGAACAAAAAATGTTGTTTAATCTCCTAAATGGTCAGCTCTGTAGAATAGGCATCTTTATTAAGCAGAATTAGTTTATCAAATTTCTTCCAGGTCTTCCTCTTTAGTTACTTACTGAGTTCTCTTTTCCGCCCTGATTTGAGGAATTAGGTAAGTAAAACTCAACACCACTAAGTCAGATGAGCCAGATCAACATTCACAAGCACCCTTACCAATATCTGTGCAGTGGGCCTCATGGCATGCTTTGGCACGCTTCTGTGTGCTGCCTTTGGCCAGGACTGCTCTATGTGATCACTGGGTTTGGACTCCTCTAGCAAAGGCTGTCTGCTGGTTACATGGTCTCTCCATATTTTACAGGCTTATACTTTGCCTCCAAACACTTACAGCCTGCCAGCCACAGCTGGTCGTTTGCTTTAAAACTCTAAAATGCAGTTTATCTCTCATTCTCTGTTTGCAGGTGATGTCGCAGGACAGTTTTTTATTGAAAAAGGAGTCCAGGAAGATGCACTTTTCCCCTCCTTGTAAGGGGCCCAGGTAAATCAAGGTTTCCCTGGAAATGTCTGCAGGACCAACTGGGAGCACTGACTCCAGAGCATTCAGATTTTCCCATCTGAGAGACTGAAGGAGAAGGAATAATCAAAAAATCCAAGGAATAATAAGACTGTAATCACACTTTCCTTACTGATGATATCCATCTCACCTATTTGCCTGCTTCCCATGGATTCGGCTGTGGGGATGGAGAAGAAATGCTCCATGCGCCTGCTCAAAACAGCATCATTGTAACACTGGCAGAGCAGAGTCGGTGATGAAGCAGGAGTAATTTGATGAAGGGGGTAAATTGTCACAGGTTTAGTTATGGTGTGGTGCTTGTGCTTGGTACATGTTTGGTTTGCTCTTCATTAGTTTGGTTTGGAAGGCCCTCAAGAAAAAAAAAATAGTGTTTTGTAAAAGCAAAAGGACACCGAGGAGAGGATATGTCTGTGCAAACAGATGAAGGAGGTCACCCTACCCAAACAGCCAATGCAAGCCAATGCATCCCCTATTGCAGGATAGGGGATATAAATATATATTTGTGTATATACACACTAATGTGATGTTCATCTCACATGAAGGACTAGTCTATTCAGTTTGAATTTTCAGCCGAGCAAATATACAGGTGTCTGCACCATTTGTGTAAACACAACATCGGACAGTATCAGGTCTTAGGGACAATATAATCCTCATACCTCACAAGAAGCTTGCCTTGTGGTACCTACCGTGAATGAGAAATACATTTATCTCTCCAAATCCATCCACCACAGTGTGCAGGAATAGTTACCCGTGTACCCATTAATCCTTAAGGCAAATTTGTACCATATGGGATAGTGTGGTGCCTATATACCAGTTAACGTAATGGTGCATGTGTGTTACCTAGCACCTAGCACATAGGATGTATGAGCATATTTTAGATGTGGATATTCTGTTTTCAAACACAATGTGTTGATCAAGTCTGGATGTACTCAAAACTCCCATAGTCTTGCTTTAGGGCTAACACATAGGGCCAGCCTCACTTGTATGCATGCACGGATCCAGTACCTGCTTACAGACAAAAGGTTTCATTTGAAATCCAAATAATGTCTCCCTTCTGATTTCTCCTCTATGCACTGTTTTTGCATACGTCTTCTTGCAGTACTCAAGCTTCAGTCTGTGTAAACAATCCATAAACACAGACCCAGTGAAAAGAAACAAATTATGTCAGAATAACTGAAAGCTTGATGGGAGCACAAATGAGGCAAAAGTCACTAGATTTGCATGTATTTTCCCTAGTTCTCAGATTTACAGGGGATCCAGCAAAATGTAATTTGATAATAAACCCAGCTAGTTGCCGTATCCAAGGAGAGTGAAAATCCCCTCAAATTGGATGAAACTCGATGCTGCCAGCACTCTGCTGAATCCCCTCCAGTGTATTTCCAAATCACATTCCTCCTTTGCTCTACTGAGTGCTGCCCAAAGAATCAACAGTAAATCAAGTAACCTGCAATATACTTCTTTTTTATAATGCATCTATAAATTTCATGGAACTATGGATTTCTTCTTATGAAATTTAATTTGAGTCACTTGGGGAAACATTTCCATATTGAAAGCAACTCTTGCCTTCCACTGCACTTTTGCTTTGCTTTTACTGAATTGCAATTGCTTTGGCTTAAAGGAACATAGTCAAGGTAAAGCCTGGCTGCACAAAAGCCATAGGACCCATTTCCAGGTGGCAGAAAACAGACAGCAGCTGCTAAGCTGAGCAATCGTCTCATCTCTGCCAACCACTTGGAGATGGGCATGGTGAATAGCGGCTTAAGGGTGGCACTGGCTTCCCTGCCTCCTGCTTTGCTGTGTCACCTTCAGGATGAAGCAAGGACAGGGTTTCCTGCAAGGGTGACTCACGGATGGAGCTGCAGCCAACCTCCCTCGTGCACCTACACCCAGGGCCCAGGAGCACCCGGCGCTGATCTTTGTGTTCCCAATCTGGGATTTCTGTCCACAGGGTTTTCTGGAAATTCGGTGGGTTGAGAGAAACGCTTTGCTTAAACTGGAAAAAACCTTCATGGCACCAAAACTCTTTGTAAATGTCATTAAAAAAAAATACTGTTTTGCCATGATTTCTCGATACCACAGGCAATCTGGGATCTGTTCCCAAGGTGCCATGTAGCACACATGTTTTCAGGTGGAAATGAGTCAAACTCAGTAAAACAGGGAGGAGGTTAGTCCAGCAGTTTTCAGCTTGTGGTTCTGCAAAAGGTAGTTAGGAAATGTAGGTGTACTGCCAGCAGACTGCAGTTAAGTATGCATGAATGCAACAGAAAATGTTAAGAGGGCCAAAAAATAGAAACAGCTAAAAACATCGGTGCTATACAATGAAAGGAGAAATAAAAAGGAGGAAGTGAGACCAAATTTTGTACTTAAATGCCACTAAAAGAAAATAAATTCAGCCCAAACTCCACTCAGAAGTTAGGTTTGAATGTCAATGTAGTGCCTTTTCAAGGAACAAAAAGGCACCTAGTAACTACTTAAATAAAATGTAGGCATAGATGGGGATTAAAAAGACAGAAACAAAATCACATCAGAAGTTTGTAAATACAAACAGAATAAGAAAGAGACAGTGGTTAGAAAGCATTTGAATATGGTTTGAATGATCAAGTCCATCTCTGGATGCACCTGCTTTTATGGTGGTTGGTCTCCTGATCTTGTACCATCTTCATTCATTTGTATCATTGCTCACAGCTGACACAGGGCAGGGGTAGCATGTGAGGGATTTTCCAAAGCGCCAGCTAAGGCCTGATGCACCCATGGTAAAGCATGAACTGATCGTCTCACTGTGCCTGTTTTACACAGTGTAAGAAACTGTGCTTTGAGTCCTTCACAGACATAGTCAGTGCACAGGACTCTGGCTTCTGGTGATAATATTTGAATATTGCGATGTGCAGGCATAAAAGAACTATGCTCTATGCCAAGGGACCTCTGGGGAATGCACTTGCCTGAGCTGTTTTTCCAGCTCCAAGAGGCGTAGGATTTAGTTCAGGTGATGTGACTGAAGAAGCACCTAGGCTACAAGGATAAGAGAGCCAAGGCAAGCAGGAAAACTTGTTTGAATAACCTGCATCACAATTTTCTACCTCAAGCTCTGAGAAAGAAGACATTGCCTGGAGAGCCAGGAGGAAGGAAAAGGCTAAAGGGATGCAGGAACCACCTTCAGTAGATTTTCTTAAAGCAGGTTAGGGATCAGCCTGTTACAATATTTTTGGTCAAGCTGGCTGGCATGGCAGCAGGATCATAAGCAAGAAGAGAGGGAGTTGCCTCTATATTTATTTTGTTATCCTCCTCTTATTTACACTCATCCACCCCAAATTAAGATCCTAACATTTCTTAGTTAATCATCACTTCTCTTTACTACCCTATGCACAACCCCATTTAGAACTTTGTGAATATCTGAGAAATGGTTCATAGAGCATGACTGATAGATGTTGCAGTTTGGCTATGTCCCTCAAAGAAAATGCCTTGAGATCCTTTTCAGTGCTGACTATCCAGATTTCCATGAAATAATGGCATGCATCCACATACCTGAAAATATATCCAGCTACCTATATATCGCTTTTATTTTTCCAAGAAAGGATTGAATATTTTTATTCTAGGCACTGTTTACATTTGCAATATTTTATTGCTTCTTTTTAAAAATTTAGCTAAAAAGAAGAAATATGGTTCATATGAAACAGATACAGGATTGCCAGTACGACCTAAGTTTGGAACAGTTTTGTAAATCTGGAGTTATTTGCTAAGTAAAAAGATTTTACTGTTATATGATACATTAAACTTTTCCTTAAGAAATCCTTTAATCAAGGAAATATTTTGTTTCAGGATGGAATTGGCTTGTGGGCTAATTCATCATACATATTAAACAGAGTTTAAAGTGTCAAAGATTTGAAAAACATAGGGCATCATTTTCAACTGGTAAAGCTGGCTTACAGCTTGCTCTCGGTCATAAATTTTCCTTATACTTGCCTACCATATGCACGTCTATGGCTTCCACATCAGTTAAATATTATTTGAAAGTAGTGTACTATAACATAAATAAAATTTGCAGTGGGCAAAATTAGAATTTAAATTGGCTTAACAGGAACTTAAAAGCATCTTAGCAAATGGCTTAATATACTCTTATTTGTCACTTTCCTACTGAATGCGGTGCCTTCTTACTACGCTGGGAATCATGGGTCATCCTCATATGGAGTAAACCACTTAGCTAATTTGGTGCCTTTCTGGTTCCGATTTAATATTTACAAAATCAACAGAAAAAGGGACTGAAGAAAAATCTCAGTGCTGGATGTTTTAATTAACATGAAGCAACCCCGGGCACCTGACTGGAGTGTATTTGTTCTGCAAATGGCTACTGAAGTCCCTGGGAACTGGATGTATAGGGAGGTCAGGATCAAACGGTGAACTCCACAGTGCTTTTCTGTATCTCGTAGGAAGCCTGGTTCCAAAACGTACAAAAGTAAACCTTGAGGCTGTTCATCTTCAGTGTTTTCCCTTTGACAGAGTAAGTGGCTTCTCTGTGTTCGTTTCTGGCTGCTCAGGAAGCACTGAGTGTTTACAAGTGGATAGTTTCCCTCGGCCACTTTTAGTTATTTTTAGCTTGCATCTACAGCAGCCAGTACAATTCCCAAAGTTTTGCATTGCAATGAAATCCACATGTCGCTGATTTCAGAGAAGTCCTGTATGACTTTCTGTCCTGTACCTATCTCCTGATTACAATGGAGGCACTTCACTCATATTTTTGAATAAAGAATCCGCAAGCACAAGGGATCGGGTGATATTTTTTCTTGGGACTGACACTCTCCAAAAGGCAGATTTTAGGCAGCTGTGTCTTTGTCTGCACTCCCTGTGTGTATCCCAATTTGGGATAAGGCATGGAATGCAGTTGCTGATATGTTATGCACCAAGTGCTTCACTATGAGCAGGCTAGTCAGATTCACCCAGTTTGGAAGGGATCTCAGGGGATCGTCCAAGTAGAGTTAGCAGTGAATTCAGACCAGAAATTAAATGATGTGACTCTTCTACCAGTCATCATGAGAGCAGATCCCTCTGGTGCTTCCTGCCGAGCTGGGGAACGGATGTGAGAGTGAATATGAGAGAAAGGAGGGAAGGAAAAACAGCCCATTTTAGAAACCAAGATAAGAAACCTTACAGACAGTTGAGTATGAAGGCAATAGGGAAGGAAGGAAGGGAACAGAAAAATTCACCTTGGGTTTTTGAGATAAGAGTCTTTGTCTCAGAGAGCATATTTTTTTTATTTGTTCTTCAGACTCTGAAGACTGCAAAAAAAAAAAAAAAAGGTCTGACTACCCTTTCCCTTTATTTCATATAGTCATGCATTTGTACTTTTACCAGATGAGTGAAAAAAAAAATCTCTACTGCTACTTCGATATTCTTGTGTTTCCACCCAGGATAGGTACAAATGGGTACCACACCAGAAAGAGGAGAAGTCAGGTTATGCCTTATCAGTTTTGCATAATGCACTCTAGTCTTGAAGGAAGTTCTGCCTACAGACAGATTAAGCCCCATGAGCAATCAAATCCATTTCCAGCCACCACTCCAGAAAAAAGACTACACCTTCCCAGGAGCTCCTTTTGAGCAGAAGTTACTTGCCCTCTCTCTAAGGGAGAGGGACTTTGTCCCTTGAAATGGGGACAAGAAAACATTTCTACAACCTTTGAGACGTCTCTAGCTGTAAGTTACTTTGGGGTGAATGAATGGATAGACAAATCAGTAGCCATGTAAACAACAACAGACAGAGAAGATACACAGTTCATTAAGTTTATAGTTTCCTGGAAAGGTAAATCTTGTGCAAGAGCTCTGGGCTTGCACACAGCTGTCCATTAGATTGCAATTTCCAATGTGTTGTGTCAGGTATATTAATCCTGAACACAGCAGAGCTTTACAGATGAGGACAGAGAGGGTCCCAGTTTCTCTGCATCAAAAGACACTCCAGTACACTCAAAGTTTGCTGTCATACCTACTTCTGTGTTCAGTAGGGCAACAGCTCAACTGATTCTCGAAAACCATCCACTGCTGGTCATAGCTAAATGTTAGCAATGATAAATGTTTTCTAGGTGAAGGTGGTTGTGTGCAATGATTCCTTGGAGGAGGTTTTAGGGCCAAACTACCAGTGCTGAAGCAGGAAGACCTCCATTCTGCTCCTTGTCCTGCAAAAGCTCTCCATTTCTTCAAAGGTTCAAGGAGGATTATGCATTTTCCCCGCTGCACAGCTATATTGTGCAATTTAGTTCATTCTCCTCTGGGAATTTCCCCACAAAGGGATAGAGCCTCATAGAGTCTGTTTGACCTCAAAGGTTGTTCCTGTATACTTAAGTGCACCTCAGTCTTTCATTTCCAATGTTTATTCCACCTCAAACATGCTTGCCAAGTAAGTAATACTTATTGGCATTCATTTATATAAGAAAGAGCAGTCATGAAGAATCAAGTAATTCTGCAAGGTCACTCAGAAATATTTTTACCCAAGGCAGAAAGAAAACCTTGATTTCTTGTGCTCTAAACTGACCAACAAGTTTGTGTGTAGGATGCTGTGGGATCATATTCCCTTGAATGTGTGGATCAGAAACTTTTCCAGAATATGCCAGGACTTCTGTCTAGCCCGCATTGCCTTTTGGGGACACCAGACCATGGAGAAGGCAGGTGGCAAATGCCTTTTTCTCATTTCAACACAGAGGTGCACACACCTTGGAAATGCTTTCAGCTACCCCAGTACAGATATAGCTTGAATTTCTTTCCAATACCATTCTTACTCAGTCTCATTTCTGTGAGAAGCAACAAAACTGAGAGAGGGATATATTTTTTTTTTCTGTTTTATTTTATTTTATATTAAACAAAAAATACGTGGTGGAACTTGTCTGATTTCTACAGCTATGGACCCATGAGTTAATGTATAACCAGTGTATTTCTAAAGTATTTAAGCTGCTATTTCCCCTTCTCTTTGCCAGGGTAATGAGGTGTTTGATGAAGAGAGTTCAGCTGCAGACCTGCAAATGTACATTCTGTAGGCTAGAAAGAAACCACAACAAACTCGACCGTTTAAAATCCTGATAAATCGGGCACTTCTGCACCTTACATCAGGCAGTGACACAATGCAGCCTTGTTAATCCAAATGGAAAGTGCTTCCTTGGTAATGGAGTCTAGGTCTGTTTCAGCAAAATTAGATTTGCATCTCTAATTTGAAACACCATAAAAATCCAATGGATGTTCTGGAAGTAGAGGCTATCTGCTCATCTGCTCAGGTAAGTGAAGCATAACGCCTCAACAATGTGAGAAGGTAATGGAACAAGTCGATGCCAGCATGCAGCACTGGTTAGTTAGATTAGGAGCGCATATCTGGTGATGATTGCCTTGTTTTTCTGAGAAACACATCAAGAAGTGTATTAAAAGAGCTCAGAATCACTGATGGCTTTTGTTATCTACTGCCTTGTCTCGAATTGCTGATAACTCCAAGGCTGTCCTTCTTTTTGAAGACTTTGAACAATGTAATTAAGGTTTCTTGGAAATAAATCAATACTTGATATCACCTCTGAATAGCATGCCGGCCAGATAATCTGCCTTCCTTATTGAGACATGGCTAGGAGTCACTGGTGTCAGAGTTTAAGCTCTCACCCTTTTGCTTTTGTGTTTTGTTTGCAAGGGAGGGTTTTGTGCTGCAGTTAAAGCCTCGGATTTTTCTTTCAGAGGCCGCAGCTGCTGCAGTGCAGCACGCTCACCCTCCACTTCAGAGGCTGCTGTGATCAGCTCCAATTTCATCAACTCTCACTGCAGATCTGGGTGGAGGGTGGACCATAATAGACAGACTGCAGTTTTCAACTGCTCTCTTCAAAAGCAGCTTGTCACACTTTGCCTTTCCTTCATCCCTTTTTCCTCAGTGATATGCATAGAAAATGGGAATGCAATAGGCTCTCAAATGGTGTCACTCGGTGGGGAGGGTAAATGCTCTCCATGGGATGTTGAGTATGGGACTATTGAAAGGCAATAATGCTCTGCTTTTAGCTGCCCCTAGTAACACCATTTTTCAGGCCATAGGCTGGGCATACAACCATTTTAGTAAAGCCTATTTACCTCTTTTTAACATCATTAATTCAGAACTTGGCAAAGTCTAGGTAAATTCTCTAGAGGTTTGAAGCTCTTTAGCCTGATTTTTAAGGTAAACAAAATTGCAGTTTTGAGTAGTTAGGTCATAGGACTCTTACTGTTGCTTTGAAGTGAGGCTGAAACAGGAGGATTTACTAAAACCTCAAAAGTCTAAAGATTCTGTTAAAAAATAAGAAGCCACAGAGACCTTGATACAAAGCCTCTGTATGCTGCTCTGACCCTTTTCTCTACAGTGTAGAACAGAAAGGGCCAAACTGATGCTTTTCATTTGAAGTTTCCTTGAGAAGTAGAGACTTTCTGTGGCAGAGAGCCCATGCCATTTTATCATACAGCTCATCTTCCAAGCCGTGCAGGCACGGGGATATATCTCAGTCTTCTGTTGCCCTGTTGCCCTGGTGCCTGGTGACCCAAGCTCCTTGGTATTTCTCAACAGTGAGGCCAGGTGCAGCAAGAGCATTGCCACATCTCTGTCCCTCCAGGGCCTTGATCTGAAAAAAGTAACACATGTGGAACTGGTTCAGACAAGCACCAGATAGACAAACCTAGCTTCCTAGGGGATGGAGAGATGAGATGATCTCACCATGAGTTAGATCTCACCATCACATGATGCTGTTGACAAGGTATCCTCCTGCAGGGCTCTGGTAAGGAGATATAGGAGGATGGTATGAATGGGAGAGCACTATGGCTTCACAGAAAGGATTCATGCTGACATACAATGTCAGAGTTAAACATTCAGTGTAGTTAACCCTCTGGTTTAACTTAAAAGCACTGGCTTGCTCGTTGCCAAGTCAAGGTGAGCTGTTATAGCTGAGGCAGATCTGAATTGTGGATTGGATCTGAAATGTGTCTTCAGGTAGAATGGGAGAAAAACAAGCATCTCAACGACAGAAAGGGGGAAGATCGGTGTTAGCAAGCCTGGATGGTGATCACTGCCAGCTACCCAGCCACATCTGCCAGTCTGCTGTGGGGAATAAATTCCTTTCCTTGATGCACCTGGGAAAAGGGACCAAAGCATCTTGTCAACAGGAGTCACTGAATCATCAGTCTGTCCTGTCATATGCATGGTCCTGAGAAGACAAGCTTCAAAGAAGAAAGTGTACATATTTTTGATGTCATTTGTGGGATGTAACCACTTGCACCTCTCTGTGTTATCTGAATTTGGTATGTCATTTAAGAGCGCTCCACTATAGCCATGGAGAACGAGACACTTCCAGTGTTAATCCTCTATTGCAATTGACCACCATAGGTCATAGCAGGAGACATGTACCACTGCACCCTCCCTAATGCACCCTCCCACGTTAATGTAGAGCTTGGATAGAGAAATCTGGGCTTGTATGTCTCCTTTTCTCTACAGCAGAAAGCACGTATATTTATTGTAGTTGATAGAAGTACCAAACATTTTTGAAGCCCTGACTGAGAAAGATGCTCTGGATTTTTGCCAATATATTACCTCACAGAGAATGTAAAAGCTCAGCACAGGAAGAAAGCCTCTCAGCCTCTTGAAAACTGAATCTCTCCTCTTGTGGCAAATGAGATTTGAAGAGCTGGTGAGCATGAACTGGAACTTTCTGTTGAAATGCAGCATGAAAGTATTTCTTTAGAAGCTAAATGGATAAAAACAGTGCATGAAATTGAAGCTGATAATTAGTAAGTCAGTCCCAGTGAGCAGCTCATAACAGCTTTGACCTTCGGGGTGTCTGCAAGGACTGAGAGGGGAAGCACGTCTCCCTAACTGTGCAGTACAGCAGAGTCTAAAAGATTTTACCTGAGGAAATGGCCATGCAGTAAGTTAAGACCAGCAAAAACAAAATTGCACATCAAAAGTAATGTAGAAAAGAGGCAGTTCCTAAGCTGCCTACCAGAAAATTAACCTTAATAGATAATTCCTTCAGAGCTGCTCATGGTCTTGTCAGCAAAACTCTGAATACCGTGCAGCCATCTATAAGAGTTGCCATGATTTTCCTAACACTTTGTTTGAAGTCTTCCTTGGTTGGAAATACAGCACTGATCTTCTTCGTAGTCTTCCTTTCACAGTTCCAAAAGCTTTTCAAACAACTACTGTTATTTTATACTTTTCTGAAGAGCTATTGCTTCCCACTTGTTCATGGTTACAATGCTCTCATGGTTAGTGCTATGTGGTTAGACCCTGACACCACTGAAGTCACTGAAAAGTCTTCCAGAGGACTTCAGCTCCGTCTTCTGGAAGGGAACTCTGCATGGAGAAAGATCTTTGCAGCGTGGTTTGAAGATTTACAGAATTTAGGACCAAGAGGAATCATCAGATGAGATGGTTTGGCCATCTATACATTTCATACACCCAAATATTCTGGCCCCGGCTTCTCTCAAACATCTCTTGCAGGCTGAGGTTGTGGCTAAATGGAAGCATCCTTTACTCACTGGGCATTTCCCCTCCATGAAGTTGCACACTCTGGTGCAGTCACTTCCAGCCTTTTCTTTGCTAAACTAACTAAATGTAAGATCTGTCAGACTCATTTATAGGCATTTTTCACAGTCTTTGAGTTCATTTTTTTATTACTTGTCTTTACTGCCTCCTTCCTTACAACATGCACTGTGAAGATGTGACTACGAGCGCTGTAAACATACCTTTAGAGGGGAAAATCACTCCCTTACTCATCATCACCTGTTTATAGAAGCAAGGCTTATGCTTTTAATTCCCCTACCATATACTTGCAATGAGAGCTAGCCACTGCTTCCAAGAGACACTCTTCCATTTCATAGGTGGGGACTGTTTTTCTTGTAGTTAAATGCAGATCTCTGCCCTTGTCTTCTATTCTAATGTTTTTAGAGAGCTAGAGCTCTCTAGATGTATCTTGTATGATTTACCTTTCCACCCAACTTTGTGCCAACCATGAATTTCACCTGCAGTGATCTTATAGCTATTTCTGGCCCAATATCAAGGGTCACAATTTAAGATCTGAAGCCTAAAAGCACTCTTCATCTTTCCTCTGTTAAGTTTTTCAAGAGCTAATACAACTTAGCTTCCTTTACTAACCTCTGGTAGCTAAAGACTCAGAATGGTTTTGCCACAGTGCTCCATGTTCAAGTAAAACTGTCTAGAAACACAGAGTTTTTCTTTTTTTTTTTTTTTGCAGTATCATATTGGGGTAGGATGGTGGGTGAGCAAGAGAAAAGGAGAGGGGCCAAAGCCTGAGTAGAGCTCAGCCAAGCCCACAGTCACTATTATGCCTCAGATGTACTATAAACTACCCTCCCCCTGCAATGTAATGAGTAAGACAGGCCGGGACACCTTTAAAATAGCTTTTACTGCAGTTATGGTTACAACATGTAACTGTAGGATCACTCCACAGCTATGATTTACACAGCCAACTCACAGCTAGCATCTGGGATATAAAAATATGCATAAAGCAAAGCTGGGACAAAGGCGACAGACTGTCACAAGACGGTGCTGGCAGGCGTTACTAGGAGGTGTGTGCAAAAATTCAAGCCATATGAAGAAAACAGGGGTGAGCGAAATCAGCTTTGACTGAATAAACAAATCTAATGTGCTGTAAAGCATCCTGGTCATCCGTTTCTAAGTTAACAAAACTCCTAGCTATAGCTGACGTAGATATTGGACGTAAACTTTCACTAATGTGAATACGATGACGTATATTTTTTCCTATTTTTACTGTGTGTACTTTTTCTGATATTTTTAAGAACTGATATTTTTGAGAACTCTAGAGATCATCCAGTCCAACTCCCCTGTTTAATCAGGGACACCTGGAACATGTGGTACAGGGTGGCATCCAGGCAGGTTTGGAAGATCTCCAGAGAAGGAGACTCCACAACCTCTCTGGGCAGCCTGTTCCAGAGCTCTGTCACCCTCACAGGAAAGAAGTTCTTCCTCATATGGAGATTAAACTTCCTGTGTTTCAACTTGTACCCATTACCCCTTGTCCTGTCACTGGCCACTTGCAAGAAGAGTTTGGCCCCATCCTCCCTACAATCACCCCTCAGGTACTTATACCTATTGATCAGATCTCCTCTCAGTCTTTTCTTCTCTAGGCTAAACAGGCCCAGCTCGCTTAGTCTTTCCTCATATGACAAATACTCCAGTCCCCTAAGCATCTTTGTCTCTCTACGCCGGACCCTCTTTAGAAGTTCCAGGTGCTTCTTGTACTGGGGAGCCCAGAACTGCACCCAATACTCCAGGTGCAGCCTCACTAGAGCTGAGTAGAGGGGCAGGATCCCCTCCCTCGCCCTGCTGGCAACGCTCCTCCTCATGCAGGCCGGGATCCCATTGGCCTTCTTGGCCACGAGGGCACATTGCTGCCTCACGGTTAACTTGTTGCCAACCAGGACTTCCAAATCCCTCTCCGCAGAGCAGCTTTCCAGCAGGTCAACCCCTAATCCGTACTGGTGTCTGGGGTTATTTCTCCTCAGCTGCAGGACCCTGCACTTGTCCTTGTTGAACCTCATGAGCTTCCTCTCTGCCCAATTCACTTGCGAAGAGCTCTCAGTTGACAGAAAATCTAGTTATTAGGTCCTAAGTATTCTTGAACATCCTATATTATTACCATATTCTGATTCCCCTCTGTATTGGCAAAAGTTATTTAAATCATCAGCCCAATTTGGGAGAGCATGAGATTAAAAATCATTAATGAAGACATTCAGTGATAGTAATTCCTAGCAGCCTCCCTCACAGCACCTGTACTTTCAACACTAGACATATTTTCATCTTCTTTTTAGCCAGTTACCTATAACTCCAACATTTCTTCCACTAATCACCTTCTCCATCTAATAATTGCCCATGTAGCCTTCTCTCAAATGTTTCACTTAAGGTTAGAAAGGTACGATCTACTTAATTTCTTTTGTCTCAGAAAATTAATTATCCTATCAAAGAAAGGTCAGTTTAGTCCAGCATCGAGCATCTCTTTCATTTACAGGTTATCCATATTCTTCTAACACATTATAAGGGCT
The DNA here is from genome assembly GCF_059628265.1 of Tinamus guttatus. NCBI lineage: Eukaryota > Metazoa > Chordata > Aves > Tinamiformes > Tinamidae > Tinamus > Tinamus guttatus. The sequence goes on from NW_028288928.1 coordinate 57,894, forward strand.
TGCAGTTATCAAGATCACATTAACATCCTGTGGTTTCCCATATCACGTTTTTCACATTTCGAAAACATAGACATTACCTTTGCTATTCTCCATTTCTATAATATCACTTATAATTTGAGAGATTTATTAAAAATTGCTGCCAAGAAAGCCTGGCGTCATTTGTCAGTTCCCTCAGAGTCCTACAATGGAGGTTATCTGTTCTTTTTTTTTTTTTTTTACAAAAATGAGCTCCATGTAAATAACTTCATTTGCATCAACCGATATCGTCTCCCCACAATCTTTAAAACAGAGGCAACATACTCACTTAGGGTTAGGAAATGAATTGTTATAATATCATTAATATCACCCTTATATTGCTATACTTCAGTTTTTGACATGCTTAAGAAAGGTTTTGCCCTTCATTCATGAACTTTGAACCTGTAGTTGTCAGACCTTTGCAAATTCTTCCTTTTATCTCTATATATTTTAAGACAACTTCACCAGCTTTTTCCTTTTTCTTGTTTTATTTTTTATAATTTTTATTCTTCCTAGAACACTTTATTCTTGCATTATTCATCCAGTCATGTTTTTGTCCCTGCTGTACATGTTTTTCTCTCTTGTTTCTTGAAAAAAGAAATTGAAGATATTCAGTAGTTTGGGTTACATTTTTCTCTCACTTTCAAGTCCTGAGATCATCTGTCTTTGCTTCTTAATTCCCTCGTTTTACAAAGCTTATCCTTTTCCAATAGTGATGATAATAACAAATTTCACTTACAGACCTGCCTTTGTCTGTATTGCCTTTTAACTGAAATAAATGTATGTATATACAAGGTAACCCAGGATCCTGCAGAACAGTTTAATTCTTACTTTCTTCTCTACCTTCCTCCTCTTCTCATAGACTCCTCCAGAGAAATGTCATCCTACTGGAAGCATCCAATTTCAGGAGGAGAGATTCCCTATGCAGATAGTGCTCACTCTGAACCACCTCCTCAAAGCCCTCCGTCCCAATTTAAGCATGTGCACTGGCATTCAGCCCCAGGCTCGGGTTATTTAGCTACTGATAACATGCTTGTGTACACAGGAGCCAGGTGCCCAATCCCCTGTTGCTGTCAGTGAGTTCTTCAATACGGGCAGTGGAGGCTGCAGAAATATTCAATAGGCCTAACGTAGGTGCCCAGTATAAGGTGTCCAGGATAGCTCTCTGGGTTCTAGTGCCAAGAGTCTCGATTCTGTTACCAAAGAGTAGGCATCTGGTATAATCCAACATGCTCTGGAGGAAGCACCTACTTTGTAGATACTTTTCCAGAAAGGAAAGTATCCTTCCGGAAAGGAAAGTGGTTTTCTCACAGGTCTTATCTACCCGCCTAGTGCAGATTTCTTAGACAAACAAGAGCCTTGACACCTTTTTCTCATGAAGACACCTACATTCAAATGCCAAGATTCTGGAGCAGACTCCCACTTCCAACTGTGAAGTCTTAATTCAGAAGATGCTATAATTCTCCACTGGATAGAAACGGTTTGAACAGAAGACCTTGTTAAGCTATGGAGAGCAGATATTTCAAGTACAAAGTATAATCATTTCCAGCAAAGGTTCAAATATACTTTACTCATTGAGTAATATGGCCTCCCTGGGTTATGATCAAGAATAGAGAGGTTCCCTGGTTCTTCGCCTCTCTTGACCTGAATCTGGGTCAAGAGTTTTATCACAAAGTTCAGTGGGAACTGTTTATAAAGTAGTAATGGTGTATTACTTGCTAAGAACTAAAAAGCAGCTGAAAATCATGATAGTATAGAAAGATGTGCTGTATGCAATCAGTTGTGCATTGATACATATTGAGAAAATAGATTTGAAAAGATCATTAGAGAACTGATGATGTAGTCCCCTATTTCTAGCATCACTCCATGGCAGGATGTCATATTATGTACCCATGTAATACTGCAGGACATAGCTGATCTTGCACGGGCTCCAGTCAGCTTTGATATGATGCTCCCTCTCCATGAGGCGGTGAAGATTCCCTTTGTACAGTGTGGCACAGATAAAGTACAGGGCTAAGGAACGTGTCCTTTTCCCCTTCTTCTCTCACAACTTTTATTACTAAATTTAGCCAAAGAGGGAAAGGAAACAATGTTTTGTAAAGGTGACTAATGCAATGGATATTATAAATATTCTAGAGTATGGTAGAATGCATAAGAAACACGAAGTTAGGACAGTCCCTGAGTCTGAATAACTTTGACTGAGGATTTGATACCTTTGGATTAGGTACCAGCCTAAATCAGTTAAGGAAGAAAAGAGCCCAAATACCCGCAACTGACCTATAAAGAAATTCTTCTCGTCCCTGCAAAACGAGGGAAAAGGAAACATAACAACGCAGGAGAACAGATAGCTTTAGAGAAACCGTAAAACATGTTGAGGATGTTTGCCCATGAGGATGCATTTTCTAAAAAGTCTTAGAAAGTGGTTTTGTTTTGTTTTCTGCAGAAGGAACTTTCTCTGACTCAGATTTAGCTATTGTTGCTAGCAGAAAGCATTTAAACCAAGAAACAGAAAGACAAGACTTTCCTACATGTAATAAAAAGCAAACTGGAAGAGGAGGGCAACGTGAAGGAAGATGGATAAAGCAACATCAGTGGTAAGAACAATATTCAGCCAGGAAATGAAGAGCACGAGTATTCATGAGACAGTGGGTAAGGCATTTAGTGAAATGAGTCTGCCGAATCCTGCTATGGAGATGAGTTAGTGAGAAGGAGACATTCTTTCATAAGAGGGGACCAAGAGAGCTTAACTTGTTTACTGTGGAGTCTGAAAGGGGATACAACTGTTGCCTATGTATTTCTAGCCAGTGAGGACGGTCAAGGGCAAACACAAGAGAGCGAGAGAGAAAGGAACTACTATGGAGAATCCTGGCACAAGAGCAAGTATGTCAGTGAAACGTACCCTGGAAATTAGATAAATGTCCTTGCTTGTTACAGCTGTTAGGTCTTCAGATAGGAATAATAGACTTCAAGAAACACTACTGACTTTGCAAAACAGAGCTTGACCTGCTTAGGAAAGGGACTAGGGACTGTATGATGTGATGGCAGAAGGCTGGCCTTGACAGCCATGAAAGTCTTTTCCACCTTTGTGTCCGTCTGACAGTTTTAACTTACTTTGGAGTAGAGGCATTTTAAGCGTCTATATCAGTCCTCAGTCTGAGTAGCATGAAGGTGAAATTAAGCTTTTTCTCTTACCTATTTTGCACAGCAATACATCCTACAGCCTGGCCATGCTGGCAAATATCTGGCTGCTGGCATCTTCCCTCTCCCTGACAGAGTGAAAAAAAAATCATGAACAGCATCACTGACAACACATCAGGCCATGGACTAATGTTTATTTGCTTTTTCCATTTACAGTACTCAATAAGGAATGTTAATGGAAAGTTGTTTAAGCTCAACAGGCAAAAGCCAAACTCATGAATAAGTGGTCTTGGAACATTTTTGTTTGAAATTTCCTTCTCTTCCCCCTAGCCCCCTTTCACCCCTCCCCTTCTTTCCTATTAAACTGAAGTCAATTTCCCTAATAAAGTCCAAGGCTTTTAAATCCAGCCTAACATTCGCGATTACTATCTTTTCCTGAATAAACAAAATACTTTATACCTTCAGCTGGAGGCACAGGCTTCCCTTTTCTGCAGGAGAGAGTGGTAGTAACATTTTAAACACTGCTTTATGCAAAAAGTCAGATGAAAGATGAAAACTGTGAGAACTGGGTTGCTTGATCCTCATTCTTTTTTGGGAACCAGGATAATAATGAAATGTGATGTATGGCGCTGCTGTCCTTGATCAGCTCATGATTGCAGGGCTGTACAAAGGGGTTCCCAACAAAGGAGAAGTGGGACCTGACCATAAACCCAGGGACTGATCCTGAAAAGCCTCAGACGTGTAAAATGCTCCTACTGCCTGCAAGGACTCAGGCAACACCTAGGGCTTTTACAGAATCAGACCCTAATTGCCACTACCCATAACAAAGAGATAACCCCCTCATACAGATAGCCCCTAACAATAATGCAGCAAACATATCCCACGAGGAGCACGGGCAAAACCACAGTCTGATAGACACAGTGCCCTCAAAGCGTGGCTCAGAAAGGCTGGTGCTTCTCATCACACATTGCCCTGACACCAAACACTCCCCTAGAGATGGAGCCTCTTTCCATGAGCCATGGAAACAGCAGCCTTCTCCTTCCTCTGTTCTTCAGTACCTTGTTCCCGAGGATGAATAGACATCTTAGAGGAAGGGGATGGTTATCCTGGGTTGCCATTTGGGGTGACTCAGCTACAGCCAGATCTCCCTTTGACCCGTGGAAGCCTTGAGTTTTCTGCCTGCCTGATGCACACGCCTGCAGCCCACTGAAGTCAACAGAGAGCCACAGTTCCTTATTGTAATATCTCCTTTGGCCTATTAAACCAAAACAAAACAAAACAGAACAAGAAAACACACGCACTGACATGAGTTTAATGTGCATTTCTGGCCACACATGGTTTCAATGTATTTTACAACAGCTGCAACAAAATGTAATTACTCAGTATAGACAGGCGTGTTTCTGGACGGTTCAACTAGAGTCTGGAACTGCAGGGACCAAGCAGGCCAGGGCTGTGGCGAGGGCTTCACCCCGCTTCCCGCTTGCACAGTCACTCCGAACCAACTACACTGACTCTGCTCAAGCTGCACACTGTAGCCAGCACGGAGCTGATGTGGTTGGGGAGATGAAAATGGCAGGCTGAGGCACGATGGAGAAGAGATCGCATAACCACTCGCTCTCCTCATCTGGTACCTTCCTCAGATTGTGTCTATAGCTAGCTGTGTCTCTGTGACTGCTGGCAAACTCATGCTCTGTTAAGATAAGGCAGTGAATAGGAATGAAAAGTGTTTTTGTGAGGTATAGGTCAGGTGCTAGGGCTCAGCTGCATTATGGAGTCATTCTGATGACCAAAGAAGACTTTCTCTTCACCCGCACTAGGGAATGACTGCAGCACAGCTGAAGGTGGGACTTAAATCCCTTGAGTATCTGCAACTGCTCTGACATAATCTTGCCTTGGCTGGTCAGTAATCTGAGAATAAGAGCCTGCTCAGGTCCTGTCTGCTGCAGCTGAAGTCATGTGTTTGTCCACAGGACTGGGAAATTGGATTGAGTGGACTTGAACAGGAATCCAAGAGGGGCCTGTGAGATTCCTCTGCTCGTAAATGAAGAAAGGAAGTGATTTCCCTCCCCCATCCCTTCAGATATTGATTGTTTACTTCTCTGATCACCAAGGTGTAGATTAATTCAAATTAAGGGAACAGAAGCAGCAGTAAGTCTTATAAGAGTTACATCTCACACAATACTACCCTTACCATGCTAGAATTTCAGATGCTAGTATTACAGAACTCCGTTATCTGGAAAAATCAGAAGCTATCCCAGGTTCTGCTGGCTCTCAAAGCATTCACAAGTACTAACAGGCGATGATGTGTGTTCATGAATGACATCCCACTTATAGTTCTCAAAAAACCCAAGCCCTTTAATGATCTAAAGATTTTAAAATCTTGTGTCCTAGGGTGAAATTTATCTTCAGTCAATATCCACATATTTATGGACAGAATATCTTTAAACTCCTTTCTAAAGCCTGCTTATTGGAATAAGACTTTTAGGACAGAGCCTCTCCAGGATAGGGTCTTCTCTCCCTGCCGATACTTGAAGACATAAGCACTGCTTTTTATTTAAATATTTAGGTGCTGCTTTAACCAATAAACTTCCTGGGAAAATAGCTACCCAATAAAATTTCTCACATTTTTTACTAACCAGACACTGAAAATATAGTTCCAGTCAAATGTTCATCTCTTTAATGAGAGTTGTGTTTTCAAGTGTAGCTTACTGTTACGCAGCCACTTTGCACCTCTTGTCATTTTAAAAATTCATTTGAGCACATCATTCAGCATCTGAATTCCAGTCAGTTCTGGGTAATAACAATCATTCATTTCTTCGATTTCTGCTGCGCTCCGACTCAGGGTAAATAACAAGTCATGGATCCATGTCATGGATTCAAACTGAGATTTCAGTCCTAATAATGATCGAGTGGCCTCATGGGGGTGAATGGAAGTCAGAGACAACAGCGTGCCAATTATGAGGCCCTGTACTTCACCTCCTGCTGGCAAAAGAAAAGGTTAATTATCTAAAAATAAAGCAACCGTATTCTGGTACAGGAGGGTGAGCTGGGAGGAGGCTGTGAAACAAACAAGGGTGTGATCTGCAATGTTCGAAGACTGAGGCTATATAAGGAACTGTCCAGCAAACTCTGTCACCCACAGGAAAATCAAACTGCATGGCCAAAAACTCTCGACCAAAATAAATGCCCTACGTCATATTTTTTAATAAGCTTTTTTTGGTCCTGACATTGAAACCAACAGGTGTCCAGGAGCCACAGATACTCTTACACCCACATAGTTTCTCCAAGACTATACACAAGTGACTTACCAAGCAAGACCAAGTCTAAGGCATGAGGACTAAAATCAGAGCTGAACTTGCTTGGCATTTCAGTTGCCTTCAAAGAAGAAAATGCCTGCTACTTTTTGCAGATATGGATTTGAAACCTTCTCTCCAAAGTGCTGCTGTGTTTAAACACAGTTTTTTTTTCTCTGTTACCATCTGTGAATCATGAAAGTTCTAGAGAGTTGGAAGAGTATACACAAGTCTTGGGGAGGGAGGTTCACCCCTGCAAAAACACAGCCACGTCTTTGGCATTTTTCAGTGTTTGTTAGGACCACTGTACTAGAGAAAGCCTCACTAGCCACCAGTGGTTCTGTCATGGGAATCCCAGCAACCAGACTGCATAAGAGGAGCAAGGAAAAAATTGCGCTTCTCAGTTTGCCCTCTTCATTTCGAAGGCCTGCCAGGCAGCCATGGGCTTCACAGATAGGTTTCTATCCATGAGAAAAAAATAGCAATTTTTCCAGCAATTATTTCAGGCTGAATTAATAGCTAAAGTCCAAAGAGTCTGTAGTCAATTTTACTGCTTGTTAGAAGAGAAAAATCACCAGTAACGCCAAAAGGGCAGAGACTTTAATATAGGCCTTAGATATAGCTTAGAGTCTGGAACATTTATTTCATCCAAGTCACTCACACATTTTTTTCCAAAGTCATTCATTCCACTCAGTCAAAACCTCAAGGATTTGTTAATTCTTTGAGTCCTTGATGATCTGAAATCATAAAAGATCATTTCAGGTGTTCCCTGTATTCTGTGCAACTCCCTCTGAGATAAGAAAAGTAAAATATGATCTCTGAGTAAGTGATGGAACTGAGGCACTGAAATGTTAAAATCATTTGGTTAATTGCACATCACAAATCTGTGAGAAGGCTGGCAGATTTCAGATCTCCTGTCTCCAAAGCCTTAACCTTAGAGAAATTCATCTTCTGAATTAAAAAAGCTATATTATAATAAGAAAAAAAAATCCCACAATGAACTAATAAATTGGATTATGCTTTCAGGACCACCACTTTTAATACCACCTTTAGATTTACATAGCTTGTTTTGCACTGAACTGAAAATGGATCCCACTATGTTCTTTATATTTCTGGTCATGGCAAGTATATTCAAGAACCACAACACAGGCAGGCACACAAGTAGGATTCCCATGGTCTCACAAGCAGCCTGCAGAAGATGACGCCTCCCTCTCCTACAATTCCTTTAGGTTCTCTGTTGGCACAGATGGCTAGTCATGCTGTTACCTTGAGTAAGAAAAATCAATGGATAATATAGTCAGGTGTCACTTTGACACCAGCTTATTTATTAATAGAGAAAATATAGAGAGTCTTTCGTCCCTGAATACAGGGCGACAGTTTTCTCTTTCCTATTTTTTGCTTTGCTTTTTAAAGCACTCTAAGTCAGCTTTCTGAATAAGGATTGTTCTGAATCATTCAACTGGGAACATGACAAGTACAGCACTGATTCATCTAGGACCAGATACATCATCACTGTGATGGGGCAAGTTTATTTGCATGGGCTACGTCATGTGAGACAACATGTGTTCATGTTTTCCTTCAAAGATGCAGAAAGGAACTTATCTTACTTTGAAGTTTTAGATGGCTGTGATTACTATGGCAGTGTAATAACATGCTGTGTATGTGCACAAACTCACTATACAGAAATGAACAATTGAATTTTTCAGAGGCATTTCCATACGAGCTGTATGTGTTCTTCATGCCTGCAGATATGAGCATTTTTATTTAGATGCATTCTTACAGACTTAGGAACTCACGCCCACCTTAAAGATGTTGTCATACAGTTGATGAGCTGAAACATGGCACTAAACAGAGCTGCTGACTGTAAATTTGCTATAGAGAGAGGAAATCAGCCAATATCCCACTTCTACATGATTACTCACTTCATCTGAGTCTTAATATTTGAAAATTAATGTGTATTTGCTAACATATGTCTGTTACAAAAATGCCTGGGGATTTGAACACTCTCCTACTGCCTTGTTATGGAGTTATATGCTTTCCTGATGAAAGCTGATCTTTGGAAAATTTTCTTCCAAAATGATCCTTCTTCTTCTCATTCCTAAAACAGCCTTTTCACTTCTGTGGGAAGCCCTCTTTTCCATCCAAACACCCAGGGAAATGGACTGCTATATGCAGCTCTGACACCAGCCTTTAGGTAAGGATTGCAACACCACGCAGGTAATAACTTGCTGTTTGCCAGATATCTCAGACTCATGGTTATCATCCTTAACACTAGATGAATGCATAGCAGATGCTTCTACTTATTTTCAGAGACAAAATGCAAGGAAAATACATAAGACGTGTGAAGGAAGGAAATAAAAGTACGAGCACTTATTTACTTACCTTTAAGATCACCTCCAAGAAGACACCTCTCATTCTCCCTGAGAGCTATGTACCTAAGCTTACTACTACTTATCTAAACTTTATGTCCTTAACACTTCTTCCCCGAGAGAAAACTTCACTTCATTTGGTTCCCCTTCCTTGGGGTCCTCTGGGATTCTCTTCATGTCCAAGTCTCCCTTAACTCCTGGGATCATTGGCATTAATATATTCAGCAAGTATTTTTCACACTTTTTCCCCAAGGCTAATGTCTGCCTTCAGATCTCTGGAAATGCTAATCATCTTTTGGTGGGCAGGTGCCGTCTTCTCACATCCTGGTAGCAAACAGAAGCCACTGATAATGACTGCCCATCTCCTTGGCTGAACTACCAGCAAATCATTAACCATAATTAGACTAAAATGCTTTCCCACCTGGTGAAGTCATATTATAATCTCATTATGAAGCTTTTCTGTTCACTAAATTAGCTGTTTCCTACAACACACACTGACAATCATATATTATACAAAGATACAAACAGCTTCAATGGATATATCTAATTTCCTCATCCAGACATGACAGTAGTCATTGTTTTTGGATGCTAACATGGATAAGAGTACCATCCTCATCCATGATGAGACACTGTTCTCATCCAGGTCAGGAAATTTAGGGGATTTGCCAGTTTGAGCCACCTGCCTGCTGAAAATCATTAGTATCTATTGCATGCACTGGCTGAGCATCAGCTGACATTGGGTTTGTTTGTTACTGGAACAGCTTCTTTTGCTTCAGAGAAAGTGTTGTTTTAGAAGTCACCAGCAACCCACCAGGAGCTTGCTGAGTGATGGCCACCCTTCACTTCTGAGGCACAGCTGCTGGTTTAATGCTTTGTAGCTGGAGGGGAGAGGAAATCTGAGACGTCTTGGATCCCATTCAGCTACTAATGTGTAATGGTATCTTTGGTGCTTGCCACAGAGCTGGAGAGGGATGGTGACGTGAGCAAAAAGATTCCAGTTTCACCTGGTGTGTTTTAACTGGACTTGCCTTCTTTGGTGATTTGAAATACAGAAGTTACAAATACACCAGTCCATATGCTTCAGTCATGGGAGCTAAATGCCAATATGTGCAGAAAGGCAGATTCATCTCACCTAAATATGGTCATTTGAAATCGGGTACTGGTTCCTTCAGTGTCAGCATTAAGACAGGACCTTGCAAAGGACATCTCAGACCACTGCTCTTAACATACTAAAACGGATTGAACTGCCTTTGAGAGGTGCTAATGCTCCTCCCAGGGTGCAGAAGGTGCCTCACTGACTGAGACAGAGAGACTCACAGTGGCAAGTTTTTTGTGCCCTTTGTGTACCAACAAAAGCGATCACAACCCAATGTGTCATGCTGCCAAAGTGGCCAGGAATACTTTACAAAGCATTTCATCAGCCCTACCCTCCCTCCCTGTTTTCTTCTTTTTTTTTTTTAATAATGAGATTTCAGAGCAGTAGCATTCGCTGCAAGTTTGCCAGCGAAATAGCTGGCCCCTGGAATGGAGGCTGTGCTGTGCGACACAGCGTTTGCAACGATAAATACTCCAGCAACACGCACTCTCCCAGCTGCTCTGGTGCTCATTGGCAATACCAGCTGCTCAGTCTTACATGCTGAAGCTACTCAGAGCAGGGATTTTCCAAAAAGCTACCAGGGAATTAAATGTCTGAATTCCTTTCACATTCCGCAGGAGCTTGGTGCAGAACAGTGCCCCCAGGTTCATTTTCCAGTTCAGCTCTGGTACTGGAAAACTGCTTCCACTGAGAGGAACATGCCCACTTGCTGTCGAGTCAGAAGCTGCCAAGAGCAACATTAGCAGGGTTTATCGGAAAGAAGGCCAAGGCATTAGCACAGAACTATCTCAGGAATCTAAACACTGTTACCACAAACCTATCTTGAGTTTTGATTTTGAAAATATGTTCTAACTCAGAAGAAACATCAGCTATATTATGCAGTCATGCCTCTCCTAGGAGTGAGCCAACAGCTACAAAAACTAAAGAGTACCTCTCAGCTGTGTTCTTTGCATTTCAGCATGATAATAGATCAACTTTGGAATTCACAATCAAAAAGAGCTGGTGAATAACATTAAAATGCTTCCTGACAGTCTCTTAAGTTACAAGCCTTGCCCTTATCATGGTGAAGTAAAGAAAACAGTGGGGTCATGAGCTGTGCAAACCCTCTGGCAGCTGGAGGCACCTTGAGAAGGCTCCTGGAGCTCCATGGTCTCACCCCACCTCCTGAAGGCACTAATAGCATGAGAGGGACATCATTCAGCTGCAAGAACTAAACTCAGGGTGCTTGCTGGATGTTCTGCCTGACACAAAAAAGATTAAACCAGGCAATTTCTGGGGCAAAAGATCTCACAAAATACAAACTGTAGTAGTCTGAGTTAATAGTCAGGGCTCTGTAGTGAGGGCTCCAAAACTTGTGTCTTCTGAGCTAGCAGGGAACAGGCATGTAGCAAATGCCCCACCATGCTTTACATTTGTATTCAGAGAACCAAACGCCAAGAAGAGGGGAATGTAAATGCAAAAAAGGGATGATGGAAGAGACAGAGAAAAGGGGGAGAACTAACCCTGGTTGTAGAGTAAGTCCATGTGCAAACACTTGATGACTGGAGTGTCTCTGGAATGCTGATGTTCAAATTCATGCATCAGGAACCCTAAAAAGGACATTTTAACTATTCTGTCTTTGCCATTGCCCTCTTTCATGTGATGTTAGCAGATAGATCTCTTGCTTGTACCCCGACTTACTATGGGATCACCAGTACTGTTATTCTTTACATCCTTTTGGATGAAAAGGAGGAATTAAAATTAATGGTACTTCCAGCTTAGCTTAGGACAAAGTGCACTGCAGAAATACCTATTTTTTTCCAATGACTCCATGAAAACTCGTTGGATGCCTTGAAAATAAGCATTAGTTTTGAAGTGAGACAAATCTTAGGCAATCCCAGAATCCCAGAATGGCTGAGGTTGGAGGGGACCTCTAGAGATCATGTAGTCCAACCCCCGTGCTCCCCCAGGGACCCCTAGAGCATGTGGCAAGCCAAAGATGACCTTCAAGCTGGTGACCACCACAGAAAACATAGAAAATTCAAAAACAGTTAGAAGTTATCTCAGGGATAAAGAGCACTCAGGGACCCTGGTACTTGGTTGAACAAGGGCCTTAGTACTTGTTTCACAGAGTTTTTCTGAGCATGTATCATCCTAGTTACATGAATCCAAAAGTCTTTAAATCCAGAGTCTTTAAATATAATTTAGATTAGTTCTCTTTCATATTTTTCTTTTGAGGCAGATGATTGCCTGTGCAACCTAGGAAAGAGGGAAGTCTTCAAGTATAAAAGTATCTGTAATTCAGAAGGGAGGCTATTTAGGGGACCGTAACCAACTTAATCTTTATGTGTCAGGGTCTAGTCTAAGGTGTTGCAGGGCTCACAATCAGCCAGAAATACTAAAAAATAATCAATTAGATGAGCAGTGAATTTATCACATTTCCTAATAGTCAGGTAAATACTACCGCCACTTCCATCAAATATTTGTTCAAGTTTCATCATGCCTTCACTTATGCCGTACTCATACTGTGTCTTTTTCCCATTCCTTCCTCTTTCCTCCAAGAAGCTTATCATTTTTTAATAGGAGTTTACCTGAAAAAAAAAAATACAGGATAAGAATGTCCTAGGAACTTACAATATTATTCAAGCTATGACGCTAATGGTAACAAGATAGCACAAGGAAATTGGAAACAGCTGCTAACAGATGTATTCACCTAACTCATCTTCAGGCACCTAACTCAAATTATAATAAAATAAAAAATCAAAATCCTTATACATGTGGTGCTCAGAGCTCAGCCCCGCCCCTGAGGAAAGTAACACTTTCTTCTTCACAAATCAACAATTCACATTAGCATCTAGAATGTAATTTTTTTTCTATTCAATCAGAATTATTAACCATCCTGAACATTTTATAATATTTTGACCATCATAAAGTAATTTTCTAATTTGGTAGTGGTTTGCATACAAAACATTTTAGTCATGTTCTAAAAATCCTCTGAAATAATGTAACAAACATTAAGACAAATGAAATTCACCTGAAAATCAAACTTTTGTAAATGAAACTTCACAATTTACCCAAACTATCTACTTCTACAACCTGTGAGACACTTCTCTGATGGAAATTTCATTTGGGGGGAAGTTTTGCAAAAAATATATTTACTTTTGATTCAGAATAAAGAAGTTTAATTGTGAAAATACTCAGAGAATGGAAATCTCAACTGTGCAACAGAAGACACACTTCTTCTAGTCTAGTGTGTCTAGTAGAAGACACACTTAAAAATACTTTGTGTCAATTGCAAGGTATATTGCCCTTCTCTAGGAGAGCTACTGCCTGTTGACAGTTTTCCTTGCTTTGCACTCTACATGTGGAAAGTATTTATGTACCTACACTAATAAGTTAACAGAAACGTGGAGGCAAGTAAGGATCATGTAACAGCTATGTGGACTCTACATCCTGCTAGTAAAGAACAGGTATTCTAACTTTTCATTTCAGAGGAGGGAAAAAAAAAAAGTCAAAAAAAGGTCTGGAATGCTGATTTGCCTTGAAAAAGCCACAAAGTACTAAAAGGCACAAGCTCCCTGACTTACACTGTCTCAAAATTGCATACATTTCTGATATCATTTCTACTCTTTATTCTGTGGTGACAGGTCCTGAGGGGATAAAGGAGTAGGATGAAGCAGTGTCTATTGGCATATTCTCCAGCCTAATTATCACTTAATCAACCCTAGCTATGTCAGAAAAGAAATACAGAAATGTCAATCCACTTTCAACTCTTGCTCCATAGTCTCCCAGAAGACTCTCTTATTTTAAAAGCTGTAAAAACCATTTTGGGGACTCAAGACTTTTTCGTTTCTTACTTCTTCAGCTTCTACTAACGCTACTTCTTTTTCACCTTCAAAAAAGATTTGTTCACTGTCCTAGGGAGCATCCAATTAAAGCCCAGTGTCGCCCTTAGGACACCTATCAGCCTGTTCACCTCTTGAATGGAATGAAAACTTGAGAGTAATGAGCATTGAAAACAAACTAGCAAAGCAACAAATATTTATTTATAATTCTCTTGAGAGAAAGTAGAGAAAGTGGATGTGGATCTGCTGGATCATGAGAAGCATGAAGAAAATGGAAAGTCAGGCTTATCACAGAGGTGGAACTCCCTCACAAATCTTTGAGGAAGCTTGTGTATGGTGATGAACTTTATTTTTGACATCAGAAGCTTTCTCTCTGTTCCTAGTCCTGACACTTACGGCTTTGAGTCATCGCTTTTTAAACACTTAGCATAACTTAGACTCCCTTGCTATAGCAGAGCAGAGGGAAACCAAGGTATTTGTGTGCAGAGAAGGCTGCACTGACATTATCTCCTCAATGGCACAGGCCGAAATGACAAGAGGACAGGAGAGTGACAGAGTGGCAGGAAGGACAAGAGATGAACTGCATTTTTCTTGGACGGTGCTAGGGTGAGAGGAGTGGAGAACAGGAATACTTATACTGATTTAGGGGTGAACATCTGATGGGTAACTGGAGGAAAAGATCTATATAAATACACTGTGAAGGACAGAGGGCAGACTAGCATCTCAGAGCTCCCTGGCTTAGAAAGCTTACCTTAGTGAAATGGGTATCCAAGCACAGTAACTAGCCTTGTAGGTGGAAAAGCACCTTCTCCACTCTTAATATTCTTATTAGAAAATAAAGATATTATTTTTGGAATGTATAACGCATAGCAAAGTAAATACTCCCTTTACAAAAAAAAAAAAAAAAAAGTGTCCTTTTTGGCTTATATTTGAACATCTTAAAGTGCAAGCACAGAAATGCACAGTTTTTCCTTTGCTAGTCATCTCTCACACATACGAAAAGCACTCTGTTCTGATGTGAAATCCCCTCATGTAACCTGGAGCTCCTGCTTGGAAAAGCATTAAATTTGTTTAGTGTCCTCACAGACAGGATCAAAACCAACACTCTGTTGGGAAGGCGGCTAGACTTGGCAGATCTGAACATGTTTACTGTTCAGGGTCCTTTGCATACACATCCAGGGGGCCCTGCCAGCATTTCAAAACTCCTGCATCAGCAACATGTTTTTGAGGAATAAATAAGGACTCAGTTGGCTGTTGCATTTTTCAGATGACATTTGACTGTCCTTGTGATGTTAAAAGGTTCCCCTAGCACCAGGCTTGGCATTGTGATTGATTCTGTTAACAAAATATCTCATTTTCCAAGGAAACTACTGGTTTTGAATGACTGATTTTCATCTAAATGAGAAATAAAAATTGTTTCCCCCCAAATCCTTGGACGGTAGGGGTAATTTTGTTTTCTAACTAGCAGTTTATAATTCTCAGGTAGGTAGCAACCAGGTTTTCATTTCCTAGCCCATAACTTATTATTCTCAAGAGTGAAGAAAGTTCTGGAGAAAGAGAGACATGTAGTGTTTAGTTCTTAAAATAATAATAATAATAATAAGTTTTAAAGTTTTAAAAGTATCTTTTATCTAAAAGTCACTTCCAACCTGAACCATTCTGTGATTCTCTGGCCCCTAATTTTACCCTAATTGTGACACATGTCTTTTCAGCATCTTTTCTCTGTTACTATTTTTCCCTATAACTATTTTTCTCTGTTGCTGTTGCAGAAATACCTTTCCAAATAAAATGATCTGCAGTTCATGAGACTTTCAGAAGGCCCAGCTTTATATCAGAAATGCTCAAGGCTATATTTAAAATCAGACCACTTGCAGTATGTTTTCTTTAAGGCTGGGCACACGCTTCAAAGGCATGAAAAATAACTGGTCTTATTATGATATTTCTATACTGTCAGATTAAAGACCTTTTCTCATGCCAAGTTTTCAGCATTAACAAGCACACAAACTGCTTTCCACAGTGAACTAAAAATTGCACTGCAGCAGTGAATGAGATGTGACCTCAGAGACTTACCACCCTGTGGTGTGGGAGCAACACAAGAGACACAGCAGTGCCACAAGGAGCTCCTTCAGCCTCCCCTTGTCCTCCATTGCTGCTATGGCAGTCTTACCGTGCCACACCAAGACCCCAGTGCATGCAAATATATCAGTGAACACTAGTATGAAATCTTATAAGGTTATCTAGTCCTGACATAAACACCCGAAAACTAAGATTTTGTTCCTATTTGTTGGGCTAAGGCCAATATGTCTACCTGCTGCCTCCGAGGAGCAGTATCAGGAGACAGAAATGGAAGCAACTCAGTCCAGATCTGTAAATCCTGGAGAAGAAAGCAAGCTGGTCTCACCTGAACCTCCAACTTGAATTATCCTATGATCACAGAATCACAGAAGGATCATAAGACCCTATGAAATACAAAGGATGAACAGCATCCAGATTTGGGACAGAAGCTGGAATTCAAGGTTAACTGCACAGATATGACAATATTTCCATTTCCAGTTCTAAATTTATCTCTGTGATCAAGTTCAGTCTCCTCACAAAAAGTAGATCCTGTGTCTTAGCCATAAGGGGGCCAGGCAGGTACAATAATTCCTCATGGAAGGAATTTCTCCAAAATGCTTTTTGGAAGCTTAAGTCCATTAACACAGTCTAGAGCCTATGAGTACCAGGTTTTCTTACCACAGAAAACCTTATGCATGTGCTACATGAGTCTGCTGTCAAGCCAATGATTAGAATACCGTCTTGAGCTTCTTTTGATTAATGTTACCTATATGTTGCTTGCATCTGAGTCCTAAACTCATTCCTAAAATGGAGCGGGACTGGGGGATGTGGATTTTGCTATGCTTGCTGTTGGGATTGCTCCAGGTTTGAGAAGTGCAGCTGAGGGTGACATTTCTGTGTTGGTTGTGAGAAATGGCAGTGCCTTCAAGTACTGCTCATACAGGAGTCTCCCATCTCTCACATGCGGTGGTGTTTTCCTTCCATGGATGTTGCTGAGACTTAAACACACACTGCACTTGGAATCACCAAACAGAAATTATCTTAAACTTTGCTCACTGCAGAATATCTTACAGCAAAAGAAGTAGGTGATTCATCAACATCTCCTATTTTGTCTCTGCGTAAAAAACTGTGCATGAACTCTCACTGCTGCCAAGTCACTGGAGAGAAGTAAGGAGAGATTTTAAGGGCAGATCTTGCCAGATCTCTTAATTATGGCAGAGCTGTTCTGACTTAGACTAATGTTGCCAGTTTTCCAGTGGCATTTTCTTGAGCGTTTTCTATTGACTCCACAGAGTACCTGAGCATGCTAGCGAAATGACAGTCATTGCTCAGCCCAAATAAATCTTTATCATCAAGCTCCTTCAAGCTTTACAATCAAGCCATTGCGAATGTGCCTGTAGGGGAGAGGGGTGTGGAGAAGGGAAGGATGAGTGATAACTTGTTTTAGTGGCTGGCAACCACCTCATTGAAAGATAATTTTCCTTGATACAATCTTTGCCAGGCAAGATATAGATCTGAGGAAAAGAGTTTATTTTTCAGAATTTCATTTTGTGGCTTTACGACCGTTAATTGCAACTCCCTGGAGAGTCTGCATGGAGGGTGTGGAAACCAGTATTACAAGAGAGGAGGTTAATATTGCTATCTTATTTATTGCACTTTTAAGGTGAGACATCTAGACTTTAACTGCTTTGTTGAAGAGTCAGCACAAAGAACAGCCCCTGAGCAGACACCGGCTTCCCTGCTTGAGACATAGACAGTTGGTCGGGTCTTCTGTAACAGGTGCTATTGGAGAAAGGGATGGCCCTACCTTGCTTCCTGAAGAAGTAATAACAGCAGTTGCCGACCCCCTTCTTTCTCATGTGCTTTTGTGGGTTTCTGAATACCTACAAGACATGGCTAAGTGATCTCAGAAAAGCTCTAAAATGAGAAGGTGAATAAGACCACAAAACCTATTCTGAAGAAAAACCCTTCATTAAGCCAATTTAGTCACTTTGGAGGCCTGTCTCTTAGGTGTTTGGGCGACTAGAGCAACACTAAGCAGATTCTTCAGTTGTCTCAAATCCAGGTGCTCGCTGGAAGCCAATATTTAGCCATTCAAATGAACGTCTTTTTGTTTAAGCTAAATTCCAGCAGCTACTCACGTGTACCAGCAACTGCTTTGCATCTGCAAATATTCTTTGCTTTCACCAAAACAAGTTTTTGCATGTGTATCAAGTGTGTTTGTATATGAAAATGTAGTTTGTAAATATTTACCTTATGTTTTAATAACTTCTATTCACTGCTGAAAAGGTGTTCCCATTGCAGCAACTGGCCCCAAACTTAGGCTGAGATTTCACAGATATTTCTCTCCAGAGTCAGTGCCAGCTTAAAATATTCGTACCCCAAGTGAGGGAATACTTCCTTCTTATTAAAGTATCTTTATCAATGAAAGTATCTTATCATTTCCTTTTCATCTTCAGCCAAGTAAACATCTTCAATTAGACTCAAATAATGTGGACTGAGCCCTTCATGGAGGCCAAAAGTTGAATCGCATCTCAACAACTTTAGTTTTCATATTACTCTATAATAGTTGTCCCTAATTCCTGAATATGAAAATGGTGCAGATAGATAGAGCTTAGATGACTTCTCAAACTCATGCGGTCAGGCAGTGAAAAAGATAATAAAACCATTTGTCCCTTGACCCATTAAAAGAAAAGATCTCTAAAAAGATGCCTTAGGATAATGCCTTAGCAGTCAAGCTGTTTTGTTGTATTTGTAGCCAAGCTGTCCTTAGCTTGCCAGTTCATCATTCCTGATAAATGAGTGAAGTCTAGGGGGATCCACATTTTCCTGTGGTTTTCTTTGGAGTAACAAATGGTTAGGAGCAGCTCCAGCTATGCCAGATGGTGCTGCACATGGACATTCATCTCTGGTTATCAGCATGCACCTTGCTGCCCTGAGTTGGTCTGCTGCTGTGATCAGGTCACGTCTGAAGCAATTACACATTGCCAGCCTGTGTGCAGAGACCTGTAACTGGGCACAGCTCAGAGCCCACAGGCTCTGTTACACGTGTTTCACTCAGAATTCAGGGGGGAACCGTCCAAAATGATCGGAAATGTTCAAAATGAAACTGAACCAAAATGAACTGTTGCTCTCACTGGCCATAGCCTGACTGTGGCTATGTGCATGCAGGACATTTATTCATTAGTTAGAGAGAAGTGATAGAGCTGTTATATCTGTGAGTCAGTCTTCTTCCATAAGGGACCCAATGACAAGTCTTGTGTGAGAATGTCATCTGTGGAACCTCAATGGCGTCATGCTTAGGTCCATCACATTTCTTATGGCACCAAATTGTCCCCAGTATGGCTTCTTCTGGCCTTGATGACAGGAAAGTTTTGAGCAGTAAAGGTGGTAAATTAATACATACCATGTAGTTTTTATCACATCAGTACTGACTCCAAGATGGAGTCCCACCCAGCATGGGTTGTTGGAATGATTCCTTTTAGTTCGTTGCCAAAGATGCTAGCAGAAGCTCTCAGACTGTGCTTGCACTCCTGATAGAAACACAGATAGCAGTCCAGACCCTTTACAAGTCCCCTCACCATCATATTCCTGCATAAGACCACCCAGAGTCTTCTGGGTTTGCCACAGCAATCATACTCCTAGGCTGATGACTTTCCCAAATCAGAAAACAGGATTTTTGTTCCTCTGGCTGTGTCCCAGCTTGGGTATTGAAAAGGGCACACTCTCACTAGTGCTCTATACAAGGCATAGGTGCATTTTCTGTAGCTTAGTGTTGTCTGCAACAATTTGGACCCCTCAGTCTCTCTGCAGTCACAAACTCCAACGGGTGAGTTTGCAAGTAGCAGGAGAACTATTCACTGTGAGGCCCACAGCCTCCTAATTTCACCCCATTTTTAGTATTTCAGCTTTTGGAGCCCTCAGTCCTCACCAATATTGCCAGTTCCCAACATCTCCTCTGAATTTTTAATCCTTGCACATGGATACATATACTAAGGAAAAGATTTGACACAACCAATTGTCCTCTCCTCAGTGGCCAATTTGTTCATCAGCTCGTGGTGAGACAAAATCCAGTAAGATTGCCCTGCTGTAGAAGGCACTTTTATCAGAAACTTTCACTGCAAGAAATAACCTGCAAGAAATAACCCGGGGCACTCTGCAAGGGTGGTTGTCTTTTGAAACAGGCTGATGTATGATGTTGAAGGTTATTTGTGAGACTTGAGGTTTTCTCTAGTGCTGTTTTTTTGAGAGGAATGATATCTCTATAGAGTCTGTTCCTAGTTTTGGTTGGTTGTTCTGCTATTTTAAATAATGCCAATAATGGACTTAGTTCTCCCTGTTATTCATTGCCACTAATAAATACCAAATGGCAAATAGCAGCTAGAATAAAGGATCCCCTGCCCTACTCCAGATTGTGAGATCCCCCAGAGAATGCCACTGCTGGCCACTAAAGCGGAAACATCAGTCATCATAGGAAAGAGTTGGTGCCAGCCATCCTGGGCTTCATCATGCACATGAAGAGCAGCCAGACTCCAAGCAGTAGGCTCATAGCCGTGAGCGCAGGAGAGAGGGTGGCTTTGCAAGAAAGCTGTGGCACAGCTGGCAGAGCTGTGCTGAAATAACAGAGGACCAGCTCGCTGTTGGGACTTCAAAGTGAGGAGAGAGTGCAGGGTTGTACGCTGCAGTGGAGAAAGAGAAATGAGCCAAACTTCACTAGGCAGCACATGACCGTACTGCATGCTTAGTGAGTCAGATAAATTCCTAAAAAGAAAGAAAGGAAAAAAAAAAAAAGCGGGGGGAGGGGATAAAAATCAATTGACATGACTCCTTAATTAGGCAGCTTTTGCTGGCTTTGCAAAGAAGACAATTAAACCAGCACTGTGAAAGGCTGTTCTGACATCTCCAAAAATGAGAAAGGACAAAGAAACGCTGCCCTCTTCCCCATCCTCTGCAGAGGCTCAGCATTGCTCCCTGATGTTGTAAACAAAAATAAACCTCACAGGAGCTGAGCTGCCTCGAGATGCCTTCAGTCTGATTTGTGTGCTGGCTTGCAGGCGACCTGGCAGTCCATCCTGATGGCCTCGGGAGGCTCAGCACGTGTTGGATGGCATAGGGAGACACAGTGCTACAGGGCCAGCACTGAGGCTCTCCAGCATGGTCCGGAGCTGACAGTGTTAACTGCTGTCCTGCAAACACAGAGAATGGGGAATTACAAAGATGCAAGGTTGCTTTCCTGCTTCACTTGTCCCACCAGCCCCTCGCCATCTTCTCCTGACTCCAGCACTGGTAAGGGTGAGATAATATCATGATGCTGAAAGGGAATGACCCAGTGTAAACATGGGTGCCTCCATGCATGCAAGTCTGTGCTGGCTTTTTGTGATCCATGCACAAGTTTCAAATGTGACAGCTCTGGCTGAGACTGTGGAGCCCCCTTAAACCATCACTGTAACTTGAAGTTCAAAAAATCAAGATCAAATTGTTAACGGAAATACTTTTTTCCCTATTTTGTTAAATCTTCCCAGCTCAGCACGCCATGCTGATGGAGTGGCTTCAGTTGTTTTACAGCTGTCGCTGCATCCTGCTTCTTTGGCAGCCCCTTCAAAGTGAAACCTATATCCTGCGTATTTTAGGATGTCATCTCACAGACAAGCTGGCCAGTTGCTCTTCCATGGTAAACAGTGAAGAAGGATGAATGGAAAAGTGCAGAATTTCACCAAACCAGTCTGATGTCTGCTTCAGTCCTTGGGCTTCTCTGCTGAAAGACATCACCTGAAGGCACGACCTTGGTGATATCTGAGCAAACCTTTGTGTGCTATGGGTTTGATATGGGATCTGAAGCACTTCAAGGTATTACCTTAGCCCCTGAAAGGCAGGATGGGGAGTTCTGTAACAAACCAGCACCCCCTGATAGAAGATGCAAAAATATACAGAAAATTTGCAGGCAATGCAAAACTCTCCAAATTTCAGACCAACGGGCAATGCATTGGCCACGTGCTGATCAGACCACTGAATTGTGACGCCAGAAACAGAATTCTCCTCACAGCCTTGACATTGGTTAGTTTTAGGAAAGCTGGTTCCCCCTTTACTGCATCCAATTTCCCAAGAACCATCCCTGCTAACTCTAGGTTCTCCAGGGTGGAGGTCATCCTCTATATATCACAATACAATATCCCAAATAGTGTTGAATGGGACTTCTGTCAGCTACTGGAATATAAATAACAAGAATTATAAACAAGGGTGAGAGAAAACAGGGATAGAAGAGACCTTGTGAGGTCATCTGATCCATTTGCCTGTTCCACAGTAGATCACCAGTGCCCAATGCTGGTCTACACTGCTCTGGACCTCCCTCGTTTCCTGCTCTGACACCCTGATGGAGGTTATGCAGTTATCCCTGACAACATATTCCATAGCTTTGTTAGATTATGCAGTTATCCCTGTCAACATATTCCGTGGCTTCGTTATTTTTACCATGAAAAATATTTCCCTAGTAGCTAAACAAAATCTCTCTCTCATAATGATCAAGGCCCCTTCCATTCTGTTCTGCCCTCCACAGAGCATGTCTTTCTTTGAGGCAGCAATCTGTTTTTTTTTTTCTGTATGAAAACAGCTGTTATAATCCCTTTTTCCTACTTAGTCTTTTCTTCTTTAGATTAAACTGTTCCAGTAACCTCAGTCCTTCCTCATTGGTATCCACTGATGCCAAAAGCAGCAGACGTTTGACAATGAGCTTAGCAAAGTAATGATTGGGTACCTGTGAATATAATGAATAAATAGCCAGAGAAATGTCCATCCTGGCTAGCAGAAGTGTCTGAACGCAGCACTTTCACACACTTGCTGAAATCCATCATTGTCTGGCTTCACACACACCCCAAGCCCGCAGTGAGACGCAGCCCCTCAGACCTCACAGCAAGTTTGCACAGATGTATGCAAATCCGCTGGCTTCGTGCTGCTTTGCTTAGTGGCAGTTGGATGTGGGCGTGATGCCTGGCTAGGAAAGGCGAGGGAACGGCAGCCACTTTGCACCTGGATGAGGAGAGATGGTCCTAGCCGAGCTGCCACGGGAGCTGCCTGGGGCGAGGATGGGATGGAGGCAGCAGGGGGCAAGGCAGTAGCAATGTGACGGGGAAGATGCAGCCCAGCTCCAGCAGGAAAGCTGTGGAAAGAGCTGTAAGACATCAAGTTAGGCCATTTTATTATGAAGGGCGCTGAGGACTGTGCTGGTTTCCAAGCAGAGGCGCTTGGCCAGACAAAGAACCCTACTGAAGGAAACCCACAGCGGTTTCCTTCTCCCACCTTCCTTGGTAGTGAAAACTTTGGGAGAAATCAGGAATGAGGCAAAACAGTTCTATTGCCAGGCCAGAGCACAGTCAAAGCTCAGTGTAACATTCAAAGAGGACATAAAAGTCATCATTAAAATATTCCTCTTTCCCTTATTCCAAGATCCAAGAGCTAAGACACAGAAGCTACAAGACACTCTCTGAAATTTGAGAAAGTCAGCACTGCAACAGTATTGGAAATGATTTACAGTCAGCTACTAACTCGGAGATACAGACAGGCATCAGGTCCAACACACAGTGAGCTTTCAGAGGGCCATGACATCTCCTGAATGATAACAGCATCCAAATGAGTCCTGGGGCCCAGGACACACTTCAGATTATCTGCAGGAATGTTTTCCCCTCATATCATTTTAGGACTGGGTCAGTAGTCGCTACTGGCCAGCAGCATGTAAAACCAAGATGGTCTGAGCTGGTATGCAGGGCATGCTCCTTTTTTTTTCTTTTTTCTTTTTTTTTCTCTTCTTCATCTTGAATAAACTATGTAAGACCTGAGCACATTCACAACAGCTTCAAATAGAAAGTCATTTTACTGTCTAGTTTTCATAGCTCTTATCCAAATGGTACATCTCACATGTTGAGTGTAACCCAGTTAGCTAGGACAAAACGGCACCATGGAAGTCATTTGTTAAGAAAAAGTCCTTGCTGATGAACAGTGTTAGAGTCTTGGATTTCCTTCGGAGCCATGATCACTTTTGACCTTCTCTGGGTGACTTTTAGCTACACTGGATTTTCAAGTTAAAAATCTTTATTATCAGAGAAACACCAGATGGAAAGCTGTTTGTTTGTACCTTCCTCTCAATGCCCTGTCAAGAAGTTACTCAAAATCCAGACAAACTAGATAACTGCACACGCAAATCCTGTTTGTGCTGTTGGGCTCCCTCATTCTAAATATAGCCTGGTGGAGAAGTCCTGACCAAAAGTGCACAGCAGTCCTGGCCCCTGCAGGGGCAATAAACAATTTTCCTTGATTTGTTCCACCCAACTCATACTTAAGGATGCAAAAACAGTTCAAACAGTCAAAGAAGTTGCTTATGCTTCTCTCGTAGTCAATGGAAAGAGGGAGGGACTCCTTAAGGGTGATTCATCCTACCCCTCTTAGGTGGTTTTTTAAGGATGGGGTGAATCGCTCTCAGGAGGTGCCTCCCTCTCCTATGACATACCTGGCTGCTCCTCCTGCAACAGGCAGACATTTCCACCTCCCCACTGGCAGCGGGCAAATTCCCAAGCTGCAAATTCTCTTCTCACTCACTCAATTTTAAGCCTGGAATGTCGCCATGTAAATCAAAGGCTTGTTTTTGCTGGGGTGTTCCAGATGTTTAGCACAAATCCTCCATCAACTGGCTGGTGAAGCTGAGTTGAGAGAAGCCTACTTCAGCAGAGTGGACTGCTGAATCTGATCCAGCACAGTGATTCATGCTAGTGTAATTTTGACCTAGTGGGCCCAAATTCTCCGTGATCTTTCCTTTTATTTTTTTTCTTTTTTTTTCTGTATGTGTGTGTGTGTAGCCAATTTTGCATAGCATGAAATGTTCCCTTGGGAAGCTCATTATTCTGGCTTCTCAGAAAGTCGGGCCATGCGCAACCCCTCAATAGATCTCAGCTTCTCAATAGAGACCAGTAGTTTATTTTCATTTGTGAGACTGTGCATGTTTTTGTTGTTGTTGTCATTTGTTTGATTTTATTTTTTAATCGTCTGGTTTTTTTTTCTTTTTTTGCACTTGATGTCTATACTTTGGAACAACAACAACAACAACAACAAAAAACAACTAAAGTTGGCTAAATTACTCTGTTTCTCCATATACCCTCCTTCCATACAATCCCAAAGCCGCACAAATAGACCAGCTGTTCAAGAATGGAAGTCCTGTTTAGGCCTCAGCTGTGTTCTTTTTTCTGATGTCCTCTCTGGGAGATCTTGGAGAAGATTGTTACAATGACCAGATTTTCGTCTTTTTACAAACATGCCATATCTTGATTCCATTTCCTCCCTAGCTTATCATTATTTTCTTAGCTTGAAGATAACTTCCAGAAAATCTGCTCTCACCTCAAGTCTGATCAAAGCAAAATCCCTGTTTTTTAAGAAGGAATAAGGAAAAAGGGTGTATCTTTTTGTCTAGTAACAGTTTATTTTAATCTGAATGTTTTCTCCTTTTGTAAGCCATGAGCACTCATGTTTTTAGAAGGCTTGCCAGTTATGATAGGTTTCCTTGACGTTACGGTAACAGACAAGGCTAAACACAGATGTCTGGTGCCTGCAATCCTTAAGAGTCCTACAGGACCAGATTAAGTAAAAATAAACTATTTTTAGACATACTCAAGCCAAGGGCTTTTTCAGACAAATCCTTTGTAAATAGGCAAAAAGACTAAGGAGATGTAGTGGGACAAATCATGTCTGGGGTCACCCAGTAGCCTCACTGAAATTCTACTGAGGATTCATTTGCTGAATTTGTCCCCTACAGAAATCCGTATACTTGGAATAGGCAATAAATAGATGAGAAACCAAGACTCAACTCTTCTTACACTTTTATATTCATGAAAATGAATAGAGAAGAAGTACTAATGAAGAAAGCATGCATCTAAGTGTCAATATAATATTGCATCTGATGTGTTTTCATTAACTCCCAGAGCTGAAACAAACATTTCAGGATAATGTGTACCAAAGCACCTTGAAATATTCAGAAAGCATATGAAGATGAATGCTTGGATGAAGGGGGATAGACACGATTCTGTAACATCTTTGATTTTCAGTCCACATTTCAATAGTTCATCCAATTTTTAGCGTGGGAGGGTTCAGCACAGCTGAGTCATAAGCTGGAAGAACATCCCAGACATCGATTATTATCCCAGCATGACACCAATGGAAAGTATACCCAACACTCCACAAGTCAGTGCCCTACTTGTCTCCATGGGCATATTATGGAGGTTTGCTACCACCTAACTACAATTTTTAGACTTAATTTGCTGTACAGATGAGAGAGGCAGTGTAGTCCAGATGGCACTTCAGAAGGAGCTTAGATGCTCTACAGTTATATCTACATTACTCTCCCTGGGCACACTGCCAGGTTCTTCATCAGGGTACACTCCTCAGACATGTTCTGGTCCATGGTGCACAAAAATGTGCCTTTCTGTCCCCTAACAGAAAGGCAATCCAAAGCAGAAGCCTGCAGAAGTGTGCTGTGAACAGGTTCCAAACAGGATGGTCAGTGGAATCCATGGTGTACTGTCCCATGCATTTGTAATATGCATTTGTAATCTGGCCTTTGAGTTGGTGCCTGGAGAAGCTTTTCCACAAGCAAGCAAAGGGATTACGCTCCTATGTGCTAATGTCAGATGATGGGAATATCTTCTCTGTACGTCCACCTGCCACAAATGCAAATGACCATCTGAAACTCCACAAACAGCCTTAAAATGGTCCTAACAAATTTGTCTCTTTGGCCCTCCATGAAGGCTGGAGCGATGGCTGCAAAAAAGCATCGAAACACTGTGACATACTAGGGAATGAAGGACATGGAGAAATTGGAATTAAATGTTATTCTTAGAAATAGTGTATGCAGGTGTTCACCAGATATTGACAATATTTGACTGCTGATTACATGAGTGGTAGTTTCTACAGCAAACATTTTGTCTTCTAATTCATATAGCACCTCTCCTGTTGCCTGCTCCTTTTTTAAAAAAGGAATGCACCAGTAATGCAAAAAAACATACTACAGACAATTTTCACAAATAGACATTCTCCCAAAATAGCAGCACATATTGTACCTGTGCTTCCTCTGAAAGCTTTGGGATGCTTTGGGGAAATCCCCATAAGGGAGTAAAAACATGATTTAGATGATCTAGGTGGCCAGTAACAGACGTGATGTTCCAGTCACTGAATACTCAAAGAAATAATTGCAAAGGGGAAAAAAAAAAAACCCAGGAGAAATCAGGAGGATAAGTTATATTCCCACTCACCAGTCAGTGAGTCACTCTGAACAACACAGAGAGGACTGGTTTGATTCACCAGAGACTGGTCCCTGCATACAGCTCTCAGCAACCCCTTGTCATAACAGCACAACAGGTTGATGCCAGTTGCATACACACACACACACACCCCTTGCTCTGTATTTTCTCTCCTTTCTCATACATAAAAGTCACTTTCCTAATAAATACTGGGGTTTTAGAGCAGCTTATAGCTGATTTCATTGCTACTCTATTACTTTTTAGAGCCAGGTAAATTTAGAAGACTATATCATGACAATATTTTGAAGGGTACATTGTGTTTCTGTAAAGTGTTTCTTCATTAAAAATGCATTAAAAACACTGAGGTCTGAGGTACATATCAATATTATAGTAGGCACTTGAGGTTTATTTTCCTAAGATTGATCTTGCTCCTGTGTAAAGTCTGACTCAGTAAATGCCAGCTGTTTGGTTTTGTTTTCTTAATTCCCTGTGCCCATGTTGAAAAATTCTATTTAAGATTATGGCAGCTTTGCCTTCTTCTGTAGGAACAGATCTGTATATTTTTTAGTGTGGGCAGAAAATACAAGATTGACATTATTCTCTCATGTTCAGAGAAATGTGTTTAATCAATAGACTTATGAGATTCACTATTAATTTGGCACCACCGAAGCTAGTGGAGTTGCACTTTTCTCATATCTGAGTTGAATTTATTCCTAAACATTAATATGAATAAACAGAGCACCTGCAGTTAGACCAGATACACTGAAATGGCATAGCCTATCAATCTTCACGATATGATCTGATAACCAGCTGAGGTCAGGGAGAAATTTCCCCCACTGGTATAATACTGACTAATTGGATTAATTAGAAGCCTTTTATGTCTTTTACCAAAAAATCTTGCATTAGCCACTAGATGGGCCAGTGGCTTCTCCTGGCATGGCAATTCCTGTGTATCTAATCCATGAAACAGTTGGCAATGGGTGGCAAGGCTCTTTCTTGTTTAAAAAACCCATGAATCAGCAGCACACCAGATGGGACTCTGTCTGTATCCCCGTGGTGGATGAAAAGTCTCCAGATGAGGCCTTAGTCAGGAGGTTGGAAAGAAGAGGAGGTTTTTTGCCACCATTAATATGTCTAGAGAATATCTGTTTTACAGTGTCTAAAAAAGAAGTACATGTCATCTGACCTGATAATCAGCCAAGGGTAAAAAGTGGGATAGGATAGGATAGGATAGGATAGGATAGGATAGGATAGGATAGGATAGGGTCAGGTCGAGTTGAGTCAGATAGGATAGGATGGATCTGAAGATTGCAGAGGGACAAGAATCCTGAAAATGGACATGAGCCAGTGCCAATCTGTGAAGTGCTGACTCGCCTGATGCCGAACTATCATCTCCTTTATTTTCCTCCTTTCAGAGGAAGAGAACAGACGGGTGGGCTGGAGTGATATTAAGAGTAAAAGCAGATATCTATGATCGGCTTTGCTCCAAGAACAATAAAAGGCTTTATGATATTAAAGAAAGCAAAAGTACTGTAATATTTCCCTAATGGCACTTCGCACAGAAGCAGAAGCTTTAGTATTTGCTGAATAGACACAAGGTAGTTGTGTGATTACCAGTGATGGCAAGCACAAGTCTGTATGTGATATAATTAGGAAGGCTGTTCAGAGAACAAATTCACTGGTAAGACGAGGCACATTAGAGAGACTTTCCCAGGCTGCTAAAATGAGAAGAAAAAGAAACAGAGTCACTGCTGTTCCTCAGCTTGCTGAGTCACATTTCTAGGTATATTTTCCATCCAAAGCTATTCTTGCTAATATGCTACACTTCAGTGACACTTGAGGCTCAGAATGGAATGATCTTGTTCATTTGGCTGCTTGCCAGAGTAGCTGGAGACTTCTGGACTGTGTGCTGACAATAGTCTACTCAATTAAAAGAAACTATACTTTCATTCTGTCTCCGGGAAGAGGGAAGGTCGCAGAGCAGCATTTTCACATCTCTCTATGTGGAAAATGCAAGTTCTCAGATAGGAATAAAAATAGTGTGTTTGATTTCCCTTTATACTAATCATCCCCAGGGAACTTATCAACTGGGACAAATGTTTTAGCTACTCAAATAAGTTCTCAGTAGATAAACATATCTGTCATGAATCATATATATAAACTGCCCTATGACCATTGAAATAAACACGAACTTAGAGTCCATCTGTTGCTTCTGTTTATCTCTGAAGATAAGCACTGTTGACAATTGTCTCGTCATTACAATTCACAGGAATATTCAGGTAGACAGCTGCGCTAGTCTGGTGCAGCTGGAGTTCTAGCACGTTTTCTTTTCCTCATTCGAGTTATGCTCTGGTATCTGTGAAATGTTCTGGAAAGCTTTCTTAAAAAGTGGGTCCTGATCTTATTTATGCTAAAATACGTTTCTTATCTACTAGATGGATTGCAAGTGAGGGTGGCTCACAAGCAGTCCAGATGATACAAATCCAAAACTGAGCCTGCTCCACATATAACAAGAAGAATGTAAGCCAGAATGCTCAACATCTCAGTGGCCTGCCTGTGCCAGCCCCAACCTAGCAAAGGGCAAACAGGACCAGCCTCTCTGTCTTCTGTTGACTCTCCAAGGAAGGTATTAGGCAATCTGTGGCTCCCAGGCCTTGAAAGATTTTTGTGTTGATCACAGCAAGGTGGGGCATCCCCCCAAAACTAATAAACTGGCTTTTATATACCTGAGACTCAAACCCAATAATTTTCTTTTTGCTGGCAGAGGCTGTAAGCCTGGGAAAAGAGTCAGTGGGAAAGAAGCTACTCTTCACCCAGAGTGGTTCTTTTGAAATCACCTTTGTAGTCTGCTTTCCTTCAGGTCAGCATGAAGATACCACTGAGCACAAGTGACCTTCAAGCATCATAACCAACATATTTGAACAGAGGGGCAGCTGCACTACTAATTCCCAGAAAAATCCAGGAAGGTGTGGATTAGAGGAGACTGTAGGCTAGTGGCTATCACACTCAAGTAGAAGGACTACCCAGTAGCTTGTAGGCAGCCAGGAGTTTCCCAGCCGTTGGCAAAGGAGGGGGCAAAGGAGGTGGCACAAATCTGCGTTCAGAGACTGCACCACGTAGCTGATGTTGACTGGGGTGAGCAATTACTGACTCATCAGCTTTCATTGGCTTTCAGTTTGTTTTGGGGCAGGAGTTTGCCTGCCAGGATGGCAGCCTGGGGGATCCAAATCCTGTATTTCTGCACAGGAATTGGAAGCTAGCAAGGTGTTGGTCTCACTCTTGATCTCCTTCACCTGAACTGAAAAGGACCACCAGGAGAGAGGTAGAGTTCACAGTGTTCATGGTGTTGAAGCTGACACCTCTCTATTTCATCCAATTTCTGACTAAAAGAGGGATTCTGTTTCAAAATTCCTAGTTCTGAGGCAAGTTCTTAGGTGTTTTTAAACTATATGTGTGTAGTTAAAATGATTCTGGTACAATCCAGCTCTTAATTCTGATGAATATGTGGGAAGTGGGGAGGAGGGAAAGGACAATGAATTTATAATCTTGCTTTAATGAGGTGTAAATTTACCACCCAGACTCCCACCATTACACCACAGACAGGAAACCAGCTGGTCGAGGGGGCAGTGAGTTTGTTGTTCCTCCTTGCACAATGACTATGTGTGTTACTTATTTCACAGACCTAACCATGACTGGTATATTTTTTAAGTTTGCGTCTTGCCTTTTCATGTTTTCAGATCAACTATGCATTTCGTCAGTGTCCTGCCCACCAGCAATCATAAAATATGAGCCTTTGTGGGAAAGCGGAGACGTAGAAAGAGTTTCTTATGAAACTGTGGCTGGGATTGTTCCAGACACCTCAGGCCAGCTGCTCTCCAGACAGCAGCTTTGTGATACAAGGGACAGTAAACATCAGCCTTGGAAAGTCAGACGGTTGGGCCTGCTGGCTTCAGGCCCACTGAATATGTTCTCCTGACTACTGAGGCATGGCTAGAAAAATAAAAGGACTCTTTAGTGCTGATATCTTTGGATGCTGCTGTGCAAAACAGCTCAAATCAGTCCAGTCTACCTGCTTTGCATCTTTGGCCATAAAGCAAATCCAAACACTTCACTCCTTTCCCTGTGCTCAGTTTTAATTAAAATATCTTTTCCTATTAATTCTGATCCATCCATCCTTGAACAGTGCCATGTCACTGGGCTGTTGCATTGAGAGATGGCAAAATTATTATTTTTTCCAACCTGCAATGCAGGAACTATGTATTTGCATAAATTCTACCCATAATAATTCTGAATCTTAAACTTTCATCCTGACTGTCTGTAACGTCAGTCAGGTCAGAAGAAGGTAACACTTACTTGCAATGTGTTTTATGTGGATTAAACTACTATTCCGAGATCCTCCGACTTACTATTTCGGAGGATCTCTCATTCAAACTATAGAAAAGGCATAGAGAAAGATAACAAAGACAACTACCTTCCAATTAGGAAGAGTCTAAATGGTCTGGGATTCTGCAGTTTGGTAAAAAAGAATGAATTCAAATCTAACATCATGCAGCTTTCCAGATAAGTCAAAAAGTGTACAATTGTTAACTGCACAGGAGGAGGAGCAGGGGACACTGAATCCGGTGATTAAGTAGACCATTTCAGGCAAAGTGAAGGGAATGCAGTTTCACACAGCCTGCGACGAGATTCATTGCCATAGGCTGGTGGGAGTGCCAAACGTATAAACATCATCAAAAGAGACTATGAACAGTAGATTTATTAGGAAAAGGTGAACTCTGCCTCAGGAGCGTAGCCTGGACACAATGGCCAGCTCCAGGAGTCCCCACAATACAGATTATTAGAGGTTATAAACCCTAATCTAGCATTTCTACCTTCTTCTTGTCCTCTTTTTTATATCCTTTTTCAGCAGCTGCTACTGATAACTGACAAAGACAGGATAATGTCTTGATGGTCTTTTGATTTGACTCAGTACAGCTACTCTTATGTGATTTAATGCACTGCCTCTCCCTTGGAGCAATTCCAATGTCTCCAATGAATTTGAAGTAGAAATTATTTCCTACGTGTTTGACAATTCCTGCTTTGTTTCCTTTTCACAGCATTTTCTAAGTCTTAAAAGCTGCTCTTAGCTCTGAACTTTTCCTTTGAGTTCATGTCTTAGTTCTTTCAGTTGTGCTTGACATCACATTAAGACAATCCAAAAAAAAAATCTATAATGGTATTTTACTAAAGTTTCACAACAAATAATTCTAAATTAGGGATAGAAACTCTCGGATACCCTGATGATGGGATGAGAGCATATCACTTCAACCTTAGATCTGAATATTTTTAAATATTCATATCAATATCAAGGGGGAACAGACCAAGTGTAATGGGCACACCCTCTTCACCATCACGGGAAACACCTAGAAGCATCAGGGCAAGCTGGGTAAGCTGGGTTCATATCCCGGCCCTGTGAGGGCTTCCTGAGAGGCAGTTCCCTTGTCTCTCTGGCATTTCCATAGAAGAGGGAGGACCTAGGAGTGCTTTTGTTTCCCTAGGCCAGGTGCACCCACAGTCATGCCCTGCTCCCGGGTGAGGCAGAAGCCCTGCATGTTCTCCCGTGCTCAACTCCCCATGTCCAAGTCTCCAATGAGAGGAAATAGAAATCAGAGTTGAACAGAAGTCATTCACCCTTTGCATGAGCTCCAGTAGAGCAGACCAGGAACTAAGGCCTGGGACTTGCTCTGCCTTGTCCCAGCAGACCTGCGTGCCTCCATTCACCAGGAGCAGGAGAACAGTCTTTCTTCCACCCAGCCTCCAGTCACCACAAATACTACGAGCTCTTCAGGGCAGGTGCTGTCTTGTCCCATTACACTGATAGTGCGTAGTTTACAGGGGCTCAGATGTAATTTGAGCCTCTTGTGCAGCCGAAAGCACAATAACCTCTTGTCTATCTCAAAAGTCTTTTCACTCTCTGCTATGATAAGAGATATTATCATCCTCCATAATCACAGGAAGAAACCATGTAGCTTAGTATGAGGTGGAAGTGTGTGCTACAGACCTCCTGGCCCTTGCTACACAGATCAGACAAAATGCCTGCGCTCTGATTTACTTGGGTAAGGAGAGTTTATGCAATCTTGGATGCCTGCACAGCAGTAATGGGAACAGACACCTTCCTGGTGGCCAGGGCCTTACTGCCAACTCTCCTTGGCTTTCCCCCCACTTTAGGAAGTGGTCTAGTGTAAAGCAGAGCAGGGATGCTAAGCACTGCATATTTGTTGGAAAGGATGAGCTGTCAAAACTTATGCAGTCTATGAACCAAGTGTTAGGGAGTATCCTGTGCAATTTATCAAGGAGCATATTATGAGTCCAGCCCTCCATCTGTTTCCTGAAAACAGGCTGGAGAGTTCTTCCTCTCTGCTACTGTCCTACCTTAAAAACAAGTCTTGCAATTGTAAAGACACCTTTACAAAGCTGTAGAAGCAATTAAACCAGGGCATGTGATCTCACCTTGACTCGTTCTTCTATAATAGCCTTTCTTATATATGTATTTGCCATAGGCAGAAGAGATTATTTATTGAGAGTCACAAATGGGCTGGATCAAAAGAGAAGGCCACTTCTGCTTTCATTTTTCCCAAAAGCAGGCATCAAAGGGGCAAAGAGGATTCATTGTATAACTGAAAATTAAAATATTAACAGAAGAGCTGGACTTTTCCTGGGAAAGAACAGTGACTGGCCTGGGTCACTTCCTCCCTGCCCTTCCAGTCAGTGGAGCAGTTTTTGGCCATGAAGGTCTGAAGCTCAGAGTGGAGCCATGCTGAGCTCTGCTAGCATGCAGTGGAGCTGATGCTGGAGGTTGTATGTTAGAGACCTATGAAGAGACTGTTACTTTCTATCTTCTGTGTAGTTTCACCTTTCTTGAAAACTCTTGACAACTGGTTAATTACCTTCCTCAGGATTCTCTCTGCAAAGGTTATCTGATGAAATGAAACTCACTTCTAACAGTGGAGACAGATCCAGTGTAAAGAATTCACTGTTCCTTGGACTCTCAAGATAGCTGAGTTCACATATCAGCATATGTCAGTGTAGACTACCTGACTATCTATTGCCAGTGCAGGCTTGAAGTTTAATACCTGTTCATACCTAGTGGTGATAAGCCTGATATGACGTGCTCTGCCTCAGGTAGAAATCTCCCACTGATCTGATGCATTTTGGCCTATTGTTAAGAATTCAGTATTTAGCAGAACATGGTTATTCAGCATTCTTATTCATGTAATTACTGTAATAGCCATCCATTGCAGAGATTGCAGCTATTTCTGCTCGCCTTCAGAGCCTAGATTTTTGTTTAAGAGTTTGAGAATTCCACCTGACTGGCTTCTCTTCCTTTGGCTTTAGTTTTTAAACACACCATTTAATTTGTCCTGAAACCTACTTTGTCATAGGAGAAGAAAATCCTTTTCTGTTGAATTATTAAAGCAACTAGGTGCCTCTTCCAATATTCTAATTCTTGCCCAAAATCTAAATGGAGCTGAGCCAAGTTGAATGATTCGAGAAGTGAGTTCATCCTTATAGAGCAACACAAGCTGAGAGATTAAACATTAAATGAGTGCTTACAGTTGGGAGATTAATGGCAGTGCTTCAGAAAATGTGGCCCTTTGGCCACCCATTTCCCTCTAGTAATGTCAGAAAGCTCATCTCACACCATCTGTATCTACTAGTAAGAATCTCTGACATGTCTGTAAGACCATTCTAAAATGAAAAATATTACGAATATTATCTCCTGCAGCCAGGGCTTGTACTTGTGCTGGGAGTTTGAGGCTGCATGTAAGCAATTGCTGATCCTTTGATAGCTCCTGGTTGCATCTATGTTGCTGCTGTATTTCCAGTTTGCTGTTGGGACAAAAAAACCCTAGTCTGTGTTACAGAGAACTAGTTCTTTGTAACATTAGAATGCTAGTTCTGTTTCCCTGGTTCTCTCAGACCTGCAAACTCAAATATAAACCCTTGCTTATTGCTTTCTGAAACTCCATGGTAGTTTTTCTATCAGCTTCTGACGCAGCTCCATCCTGTGCAATTGAGCAAACCTGGAAAATACATCATGACTAACCAGTCAGGAGATGGGACCAGGACTCTGCACTTTTTGGAAGTCCTCACCCAGTGAGAAGGAAGGCCATAAGAATATGGGGATCTTTAGAAGCAGTACTTACTCTGAAAGGGTGGAAATTCTTCCAGGAA
This sequence comes from Tinamus guttatus, assembly GCF_059628265.1. Classification (NCBI taxonomy): domain Eukaryota; kingdom Metazoa; phylum Chordata; class Aves; order Tinamiformes; family Tinamidae; genus Tinamus; species Tinamus guttatus. The sequence goes on from NW_028288928.1 coordinate 93,171, forward strand.
GGACAAAACTTGTTTGGGCAACTATGCAAGGTGAAATATTGAATGGAGTAGCACAACTTCTGTGTAGCTTTTGCTCAACTGGTCCAGCTGTGTGAGCACACTGGAGGAGCTGTGTCTGCTCTGAGCTGCCACCAATTGTTGGAACAATAGACAGATTGACTGGATGGTTCTGGGGTTTCATTTACAAAAGTGGACATAGTTTTAATAAGCAAGTGCATGACTGAAAATGGTGGTATCCTTACTTGTTCTGTACTGCAATACTTGGAGATCTGCCTCTGTTGATACAACACCCCATTTGTTCTAGGATATCAAAGTCAGCACTGAAGCATGGCTGCTGTTTCCAACAGAGGGGGATCCAGCCCTTATCACTTTAACTGACATGATGTTGACAAATAGGCATTCCAATGTCCACATGGATGATACAAAACTATGTATTTGGATTTCTTATGTATATGTGTGCACATACAAATTAATATTACTTAACTATATAAACATATATGTCAGGACATACCTAATTCATACACACTTTTAAGTTCACACATACATATATATCTATTCTCACTGATATGCATACATGCCTATATATATGTACTTAGATATGCATACATATGTGTATTTAGTCAGCTTTTCAATTAATATCATGGTTCTATCCAAATCTGTTACAAAGCAGACAGAGGCACTGTTTCTAACCTCATATCTCATACATGTGCAGATAGAAGATATATCTTGCTGTGGAACTAATTGTTCCTGAACCGTTCTGTTTTAGCTGTGGGACAGTTCCCTTTTGTGGAAGAAATGCAACAGCACTAAAAGAATTTCAACATTTGGACCTTTTCTTTTTCATGTCAGATTTATTTCCTTGCTCTTCTTTTAATTTCAGGACTCCAGTATATGTTCACCACCTTCTGGGCTCCTGATGTGGAACATCAGTTTTGCAGTTTGTCTAAGTTACAAATTGGTTTGCTTTGCAGGCTTGTAGCTTGAACCAGAAATGTTAGTGGGAACTCAAATGAATAAAATGAGAGAGACCCTCCAGGCATCATACAAATATAGAGCACAGACTGCCAGTGCCACCTACAAAACAGAGTGAGATCAAACACTAATCCATCTATGACTACAGGATACTATGGAATACAGCAGGGTTAGAAAGGGACATAGCCTTTTAAAATATGAGTTATACTTCTCATATATCAACAGAACTGAAGGATACAGACTCTATCTCTCTCAAGGCACTGTAAGAGTACATTAACACTTTACTGCACATATATATTTCTTAAGCTACTGCAGCACTATTTTTTCTTAGTGCAAATGTCTTTAAAATGCCCTAAGATTACATTTAAGAGCATATATTCCTGTACAATGCAGCTCTGTATGTGAGAGCCACTGGTAACTTTCCCATGCAAACCAAGATGTAGTGAGTGCGGTGAAAGCTGTACATGATTCTGTGATCCCAGTCAACAGATTTTTGATTCAATAATCTGCACACACACACACAAAAAAAAATCAGCTGAAAAATCCTTGCAGACCTTCTGAGAGCGCCTAACTACTCCAGAACTCAGTAAGAAGACACAGTCTAATAAACCTCACCCTATACTATCTCATGAAAGCAGCTTTGCATACTGCCGTTGCCCAGGTTGTCTGAAGTTCATTTTATTGTTCAGAGTCTTTTGAATATACTCAAGCTAAAATCAAAATCAGGGATTGCAAAATTCTAATTTGTGATGACCCTCTCATGTGAAAAGCTTTTGGGATGAGCAAAATCTGGAATGAAGTTCATATTCCTTGTGTTTTCAACTACTCATTGTCACTACAATGCATAGTCTCAAATCTGCAAAGATTTTGGCCTGTACCTTTAAGTTTAAGCATATGTGTAAGGCCATTCAGATTACCCTGATTTAATGGTATCTTTTATCTCTAATATAAGAACTTGGTTGAATTAACTAAGTCATATAAAAGTAGATAACTGAGTTTTCGTAGGGAGTCCAATTGAAGCTGTAACACAGCTTCAGTATGCAAAATTCTGACTCATATTACAGCTAATGTTACAGGAAAAAGGCAACATTTCTTCCATGGGGGAAAGACTGCGACTGACAGCTAAACAAGAAAAAAATGCCAAATTCCTAAACCACACTAACAGCAGATGAAATAAATTGAAGCTGTCACTAGAGAAGAAAACACAAAATTGTCCTTCCATCCAGCTGACATCAGAAAATGAGACAAAACTGCAAAACCAAAGAGGTGTATATATTCACTTCAATTGCTTCTAGATGACTTAAGTGGGGAAAAGAAAGAGATTAAATCAACTGTATTGTAAGAGAGGAAATCTGATGCATTTTAAACAGAGGAGGACAAAAGCAAGTTCAAGTCCTCATTGGTGGAAGTGAAAAATAGACTGTCTTTCCTCAAAGAGAAAAATTGGGTCTGGTACAAGGAAGGTGATTTCTTTGTGAGATTTGATTTAAAAGAAAAAGAAAAGGAAAAAAAAAAACATGGATAAACGAGAGGAACAAAAAAGGCCTGATCTAATTTTCACAAACTACAATGGATGCTGTAGATGAAGGAATGGCAGGAAGGTCTAAGTGGATAAGAGGTTAGCACAGACTTGAGAAAAAAAGAGCCCTTTCAGCCATGTCATTACACCTAACACAGTGCCCCTGGCTTGTTGTACCATTTGTTTTGTCCTCCTTCATACTTATATTGAAGTCTCGTGTATACATATGTTACAGCATCAGCAAAGTTATGACTTGGAGGAATGTAACATTTGCTTCTTCAGCCACAAGTTTTCCAAAGATGAGCTAGAAATCCTGTTGCTTGGAATACTTCCTATACCAGATACAAAACAGACAGCTGTGTACCAGCTTGCCCTGGCAAAGGAGTGGAGTGGGTAACCTCATCTACCCTTTCAGTCTCAAAGCTTTGATGATTCATATTTTGCAAGAGCAGTTTTGCTTATAAATAAAAGCAGGTTAAGCGAGTGAAACCAGTTAGCCTTTAAACATAAGCTAAACATGTTTCCTAAGAAAAGGAAGAGAGAGCAGTCAAAGAGCAAATCCCTCTTGCTGTGAAATGCTTTCCAGTGTTTAATTTCACACGCAGGACAAGGAGCACTCACACTGGGAAGGTGGAGTGAGTCATGCAGGGATGTCAGGAATTGGGATGAGAAAGCATTATAAAAGTATCCATAACATAAACTGCTTATTGTCCTGTCTTTTGTTCTTGGAACAGCGATGACTTTGACCCTGCATCCGGTTCCAAGAAGGAAAGCAGGAGGGTGCCAGACGGAAGGCTAATTCCACCAGCACTATTGCCATACCAAGAAGCAGCACGATTATTTCTCATTCCATGCTAGCATGAAAGATAAGGGAGATAAAACAACATAGTTTTTTGAAATTTGTGTTTTATCTTAGTTGTTCCTTTTGGAGTGATTTATTTCACAATGAATAATAGGCAAAGATGTTTCATTTTGGCTTGATAGACTTTGTTTCCTGGGTCCTTTGCACTACTCTACATGAAAAAGTGCAAGGCAAAAGATGTTCAGGCATGTTGATAATGACAGAAACTAGTACCCCCCTTCCATTTTATTTCTGGTCTGGTCCTGTCTTATTCATATCCCTGCCAGTCCAGTGGATAGGAAAAAAGCCACAGAAGAAGAAAGTTTTAGCGTGTCTTCTTTTCAGAGGAAGAGCACACATCCTCAATCTAGACTACACAAGTTTTCATGTCTCAATGGCTTTTAAGCCTGAAAACAACCTGCACAAGCGAGGCCTCTTCACTTATTTTGCGAATAAAGGCCCTGACACAGAATACTGTTTCTCTCCTCATGTATTTTTACGTGAATCCCAAAGTCCAACATTCCTCGCCAACCTAGTCTCAGCAGAGAACCTAATCTAAATGTACCTTTCATATCAGTTTAACTCTTTCAGGGAAAGTGATTTTACTAGGTAGTGGGATAGTTCCAGGGTGGTTCTCATTTCCTAAGATAGGTAGTACAACTGAGATAAATCAGAGCAAAAAGAATCTCTGCTAATATAGTTTATCCTCCTTCTTTGGTAATATTTATTCCCTACCCGCTTTTGCTGCATCCTGTGAAGCAACTACATCATATCAAATCTTTCCTGATTCAGTTTCCCATCAAGCTCTGGGAAACACAGAGATCATGGTGAAGGTCAGTCAGTTCATCCCATAATATGAACCCAGTCCAATGTTTTGTTCCTTCAGCAGAGAATAGAGTTAAATCACAGAATCAGTACAAAAGCCCAAAGAGCTCTTTCCCCCGCTACCCATTGCCTCTCCCTGTCAGCCATCCCAGTGCAAAGTGGGGATGAAATGTTCCCGTTGTGATGCAGTGGCTTTTAACACCAGCCATCGCTGGTGCGAACGGCTCGACTCCACAGGGGGTCCAGGATCAGAAGACAACAGGAAATGTAGAGCAAATATGTTTAAATATGCATTGTCTCAGCTCTAAAATGTACAAATGAATGAAACTTTTGTGACCTTTTTTTAGTCTGCGTATATCGAAAATTGGTCCTGTGAACCCATTTTTTTTCGAGGCCTTGCCTGCTGTAGTGGGGGATGAGTAGCTCAATGGCATTTCCCTTTGGTTTTGTGTGTCTACAGCAAATTCCTGAGAAACTGAGCAAAATAAGGGTCGTACCATTAACTTGCTTGGGTTTGAGTGAGTCACCTCTTTGGGACTGAATATGTTTGCCTGTCAGCCCCCCATTCCTTCCAAGCCTGGTCAGACTTGTCACACATCTGATTTTACACATCTGAGAGGATGTCATACCTTGGCTCATCTGCTTTGCTGCCAGCACACAAGGTCACAGGATGAGGAGGAGCTCTAACTGCTCCTGGTGGATCACGTGCACATTAGAGGGCTCCTTTGGATAGGGGGCAATCCAGACAACAGAGCAATGTCCATGCATCTTTTCCAGGCTGTGACTTCACTCACTGATTCTAGATGTTATCAGATGAGAGGATTCACTGGCCAGCAATACCTGCATGGCACATCACAGGGTGGGAGAGACACCACAGTTCTGCATTGTAAATGCATAAAGCAAAGGTGGATAGGGATGGAGCCAGGTGGAAGCCTCATGCTAAAATACACAGGACCCAGCAGGTCTGAGGACTGCACCTGATGGTTTCAGGGAGGAGTCTCGTTTAATGTAACTGAACTGGAATGACAGGTTAGTCAGGTATATGGCCTAAAACAAGGAAGAAGAGGAGATGAAAGATGGGGAATCCCAAATAGAAGAGAGGTGCAGAAATACACACCCTAATAAAGGTGACCCAAAACTTTACCTTGAAAAGGGCGGCTTGCTCTGGAGTAAGAAGAATTACACAACAACTGAGCATCCAGATGTCCAGGGTAAATCCCACAGGTCTTTGTCCTGAGAGGCTAGGGATGGATGATAGCTCATGAACCAAACAGATGACACATGCTCTGCAAGGCATGTGACTGGTTTGCTAAACCATGTTAAATGGCAAATATTGTTTTTCTCACTGTATGAGTCTGTGGTCCATGGAAAATTTGAAGGTTACTGGCAGTCTACAGATCCAAAAATTTATAAAACACAGCCCTAGGCAATTGCAGGAGAAGGTGCCTGTCCTTTGTGGGAGAGAAAATGTCAAACTATCATCACCAAATTGATTTGAAAAGAACTAAGTTCAACTAAGACAAAGCAGAGCTTTGGCTATAACCCGTGCCTAGGCATGTAAGGTTAACTTCCATTATAGGCACACAAGGAAGGGCATGGGCACGCTGCCAATTGTGTCAGAGTAATTTTCTTGATCCTTTCTCTTACTCCACACTACACTGGGCAGTAATCATTAAGCAGCTCATATGAAATAGTATGTCAATCAGGGAAAACTGTTTTGTCTGCAAAGGATTGATTTTTACATGCTAAATACACAGGAAAGCTAAGAGGAGATCAGGACTCTGGTCTGGTTTAGTAGTGACAACCTGTGCTCAGATCTCAGAGAAAAACATCAGTCCAGTCATAAGGAATCAGGAAAACCAACCAATGCTCTCTAAATTTCTGTATGAAGCAATCGCAGTTACGCAACACATAATTGAGTTTACTGTTCTTCATTATAATGTTGACTAATGAAGCCTTACTTTAAAATAAAACCCCTCTTCTGGAAACATTTGGGTGTTAACAAAATTGGCTGTGTATTGTGCCTGTGCCAATGCTAAAGAGCAGATGTTAATAGTGAAATCTGAAGACTTTATTATAAGCAAAAATAATTAGCTTCCTGGTCTGTAGGAACAACTCTGTTGTCCACCGGCCTAATTAGAACATCAGCCAGTCTTGTGTCATGCTGTAATCAGATCTCTGATATGTTATTTTTTCAGGTTCTTAGGTCTGGCAATGAGGCAATGCATCTGGATATCATATGAAAGTCTTGATTTTGTTTTCATTTATCCCTGTGCCAACCTATTTACTGAAGTGGCCTTGTACAGATAAGATGTTACTATAGTTATTTTTATCCTTGTTACTGTTGCATGCTATGAGTCTAATAGTATTATCTTCTTATTTATTTTATTTTTATAGGATCAAAAGCACCTGTGCACACAGATAGAACACAAAGATATTTTCTAATCTAGGGAAACTTGCAACTGAACTCCGAAAACAGCAATCAGATAGAATGCACTTTAGAAAATGTAAGGTCCAATTGTAGAGATGTCAAGGAGAACAAAGAGAATGACCAGACGTCTGAGGAGGGACACAATAGCAGTTTTCAGGCACATAAAAGATTTCTGCAACGAGAAATGAATATGCTCCCATATTTATGTTAGATAGGATAATATTTAACCTACAGCAATGGAGACTTTAGTAAAACATTAGGAAGAAAATCTATATAATTGTAAGGCTAGCAAAGCATGGGATAGACTGTCTAGGAAGACTGCAGATTTTTCTCTGTGCACGTTAAACATCTGCTGTTACTGTGGAAGCTGCTGTGGGGTAAGATGAGATGATCCCTGAAGGTCCTTATGCTTTGTGATTGTATGAGGAGAGCTGGCCAGGCTGTCAAGTCACTGAAACAATGAGACAGAGCTGTTATGTAGGCAGATAGCAAGGACTACATTTTAGAAAAGCTACCCGGGAAAAGTCTGCAGGATAGTCTTGCAGTGAAGTCTTAAACCATATTCTGAGACGATGCACTGAGGGTCAGAAGAGCAGCAGGATTCATTAGGATAACTGGGATAGAAGCTGATGGGAGGGTCTAGTCATGGTACATCAGGAGAGCTGATATAACAGCTGAGATTCACAGGAGTTACCATAGAACAAGATTTGGTGCTTTTTTTTTTTAATGCAATTTTAATTAATCTGTATCATTAAAGAATTCAAGTCCACAGGCAATATTTGAAAAGCAGGTCTCTATACGACTACAGTACCATGCAGAAGCAAGCTAGTCACTACCAGAGAGAGATCCACATCCAAATTTCTTCAAAGTATTAGGTTGTTCAGAACCAATCGTTTTCAGGCAATCTTCATCTGGAAAACCCAATGTCTAATAGATAATGGTACCTTATTTTTCTAACCAGTTCTCAGATCATAAAGGAATGTTTATGGTTGGCAGGTAAAATTATAGCCTAAAATATCCAGGATATTTTCTGGCACTGCAGAACATGCCTTATGAGGTATGCAAGAAGGAAGCAGGACCAGGGACCTAGATATTTTGAGAAATGTTCCACTTACCACAGAACTGCCAACTTACTTCTAGGCTTAAGCATTGCCTAGTCTTTCACTACCGCTGTTGAAAAAGGCAGGCCAAAAGAGCGGGGAACAGTTTCATATGAACATCTCCTTAGGTTTGTGTTATGTAATACTGGTTTCTGTTTCTCTTTTTGCAATAATATGCTGCATCTGTGGCTTCAAGGATTCTACAAAGGGTGCAGTTTATGTAATCTCCATTTAGAAATGACAAAGCTTTCCTTTCTGGGCCTTTCATGTAGTAGTCCACCCACACGCAGGCAGTGCGCACAAGTGACGTACCACCCCAGGGCTGAGACTTGCTGCAGAAATTGATAGTAAGCCGTTGTTATTCTAATTATGTGGCCGTCTTCCTTAATTAAAGCTATGCCACAGGTCATTTACTCTGGTGCAGAGTCCATGAACATTAAGCCAGACAGAGTCTTGAAATCAGAGAGCTCTCATTAGCATAGGATTGGCTGTGAGGGAAGTATAATCATCTGAAAGCCTTTACAAAGGAATGTAAATTAGCATCCATGCCTCCTGTGTACTATTGACATAGTGAATTATTTTACTGACTAGAAATGAAAATGAGCACGGAGCAGTGGCATTCGTATTTGCAGCGCAGGCTCTGCTATCTGTTTGCTGCAGGGATTGGTGTGTGTGTGTCTACTCACAGCCAGAAACTCCAGTTATCATCTTTGATGGCTCACCAGCTCTTGAAGCTGACGCTCCTCCCCATGCAAAGCACCGCAATCTGTTTACATTGAAGGAATGACTGAGTATGTAAAAAAAGACTTTACTATGCCTTATTAATCTTGGTGTGCTTCACTCAGTAGCACAAAGCCTCATAGCAAGAGTGGATCTAGGCTTGGGAGTGGCTTCTGAACCCTGTTCTAATAAAGAGATTTTAATCTCTCAATTGTCTAATAAGGCAATGTTAGAACTCAGTTTGGTCACAACCTGGTATAAAACCATGGTTCAACATAGACCTTTGATTTTGCAAAGTTTTGCAAACTATGGAACCATCCTGAAGAAGAGAAAAATGTCTGATTGCAATCAAGAACCTCAGCACTGATTCTCCACCAAAACCAATGTCACTCCTACTGGTCTCTCAGTGTTCTCACTGTTACTGTAAGTAACACCAAGTGTATGAAAAAATGTGCTCTCAAAGAGATTAGAATCACATCATTTTGGTGGCTTACAAGGTTTCCATGTATAGAAACTGAAGTCTTTCCTCACATTTTTTCATTACCTCTCCTTTTATTATATGTCTTCAAAAGATCATGGAACACACCATCGTAAGCTAATCAAAAATCATTTCCAACCAGGAGATGAGATGATGGCGATCACCAATGCTAGAGCAGAAGAAAGGAACACCACACCCAGAAAGAGAGGCCAGGTGTTCTTACTATTTGTCCCCTATTCCAGCTATCTGATGCCATTGCTTTTACATTTTTGTTAATATGGCAGCATAGAATTGATAAATACAGTTGTATAATAGGAATTATTCTAAACAGTTGAGTTCTTCTTTCTTCTTGAATCATTATTCCTCTGGAATAGCTCCCAGTACCATGGCTATCACTTGGAAGACTATTTTTCATTCAAAAAAAAAAAAAGATTTATGTATTACTGATAGTAAAATTTAGTCACGACATGAAGACTGTAACATAAAGTAATGCAGTATTCTACTGACATGGATTTAAAGGCTATATTACACTGTATGGATATAATCAGAGTAGTTTTCCTAGTAGTAGAAAAGTCAGGAAGTGCAGGATAAATCATCTTTTCCTCAGCGCTAAAGAGACTGGTTTTAAGGTGTGACCATTACAGCAGTCTTTACTGCAAGAAGGAAAAAACAACTAAAGAATAGGAACTTGCATATTAAAAATGACCAAAAATAGCTGCTAATCTTAAGGACCATGTCTAGACTAAGATAAAGCAGTCTGCAGTAAGCTATTTCTATTTAATTTATATTAAGGTATTGATAGGATGAACAGTAACACAGGGTCCAAGTAGCTCACAGCACTGAGATATCTTTACCATCATCATGATCATTGTGCAGGTGAAGAAATGAATGTCCATATTCCTAACGCTATTTACATACATAAATAATCTCAACTGAGTGGTTTGCCCTGCAGTACGTCTGAAAATCAAATTCAGGTTTCTTACTCAACAGTACTCAGCTAACTAGTCAAATGTCTCCTTTGAGTGGGATGATTTTCTATGCCACTTTTTGTAGTATAAAAGCATCCTAATCAAGCACATGGTGCTATCGAGCTCTATCTTGCATGGGTCAAAAACCGGTTTGATCTGTCTTTCACATTCAGAAAACTAACATTTATTCATTTGAACACTCAAAGTCATTTCACATATGTGTGTTTTCTAACTTATAACAGCTTTGTCAAAATTGATAAATTTGTTTTCTCCCATGTATGTTTGACTTTTAGCACCCATTTACTCTGGGGCTCCAGTCATCACCATTTTGATTATTTCAAGCCAGTACCTTGGCATCAGAATTATTTGATCTTCAGAGTGAGGAGACAAGGAAGATACACTTTCAGCAAGCATCTGAATGACATGCTAGAAGGTCTGGGGCTAACAAAGAGGTTGCCTATTCTGCCAGGATTTGAATGTGTTCTGCACCCCTTGGTTCCACAGCATATATGCTGGTTCTTTGGGCTACAAACAAAAACTTTGGGAGGTGAGTTAGCAAAATAAATAAAACAGGCCAGGAAGTAGTTTTGGGAAGTAAAAATTCAAACACTCCACACTGTTTTCTGTAATCAAACTTTCTTTCCTGATTGAATATCAAAAAACTTGTAAGCCACAAGGTTTTGTCCAAAGTCCAAACAACGTGAAAACAGAGAGGATTCCTATTGATTTTAATGGGCAGCTTGCCATTATACCTGTGGGGTGGGTAAGTGGCAGTTGCTGATGATAGTTTAGTGAGATGACAACAGTGAAAAAGTGGCAGAAGGAACTTCATCAAAGGCTGGGATCCTGAATATACACTGCACCCCCTAGTATGAGTGTGCAGGGTCCTATGGTGAATTCTTTGCTGCTTTCTTTTCCTGACAGAGATTCCCCATGCAAGAAAGTTGTACACCTGCTTATACAGGTCTTAGGAACTGAAAATAAGCAGGCAACAACATAAGTTTTTTAAGTGTATTTGCAACAGAAAGGCTTGGAAAAATGTTGTATCTCTACTCAATGAGACAGGGGACTTAGTAGCCAGAGACATGTAAAACATCAAGGTACTCAATGCTTCTTTTGCCTTATTTTTTGCTGGCAATGTTAGCCTTCAAGCTTCCCATGTCTTTGAGATTACTGGAACTAGGGGTGCAAAGCGTTATTCACAGTAGAGGAAGACAGGGTTGGGGGGCATCTAAGTCAATTGGATATGCACAAGACAAATGGGACAAGATGGTAATCAAGAGGTTCCTGTTTGGACAAGTAAAAATCACATAAATACTTCTTGAAGAAGAGCAAGAAGAAGGTGAATCTACAGCACAGTCAGTCTCTCACCTCAGTCCCTGGGAAGTGACCCCAGAGGAGGGCCACCAAGATTTCTCTAAAACTGTGGAATTTACATCTTCAGAGATACTTAAAAGTTGACTGGACTGAGCAACCTGATGTAGTTGGTGCTGCTTTGAGCAGAGGATTGGACTTGATGGCTTGGCGAGCTCCCTTTCAACCTAAATTATCCTATGACTGTCATTTCATTTTAGCCCAATGACTTCCATTGGACTAGGGAAATCCCTCAAGAAGGTAGTCAGTCATGATCTGAAGATTTGAGAAAACAGAAAATCCATTTCTTCCATTACTAATAGGTTTCAGCCATGGTTTTAGAAGAGATCTCTTCCTTCCCTGTAAACATTCTTCTCAGTGGTGATACGTGAAAGAAACAACGACTGTGCAGAAATCTGAAGTAACTGATCCTTATTTATTTACAGCAAACCCCTGCCAAATAGCAGATGCACATTTCAGTGTACCCTATTAGACATGCTCTCTCTGCCCTCATCAACTTGTATTATTTTAACACTTGGCAGAATTTCCTAGGAGGGGTCACAGGACACATCTACCTTTTTATGATGTGCTTGTACAGATACTATTATAAATATAGCCTCAAATGGGCCCCCAGGCATTGGGGCCTCACAAACTGAAAGAAATCCTAAATAAACACAGCACACACAAAGCTCTTTTCCACTCATAAGTAATTTTAGGGAGTTGGGCAGGTCATTCCCTTACACTATATTTTCAGCTTGGAGAAAACCCTTGAGGGGCAGGATAAAACAAGGGAATAAATTTGTCACGCGCAGTAATGGTGAGTTACTTAGGTATGGGAAGTGACTCTGCACCTTCCACATGGAGCCCTGAGTGTTAGGAGAGCAGGGAGCCCTGGAGCTGAAGGCAGCAATGCGCCCCTCACCTCTGCAGCTTTACAGCACTGGTAAATAGGTGATGGGACCTTTTGCAGGTCTGGTCAACTCTACTCCACAGCAGCTGCCTGAGTCACCTGTGCCCTGCAATAACTGTGGAAGAAAATGCCAGAGACTGAGAGGGAAAACGTCCAAAGCAGAGCTGATAGAGCTGGTTTAGCCTTGAATGACTAACTCTCAGACAAGGGACTTTCTGAGTTCAAGTCCAGTGAAAGGATGGGACAGGCAAAGGGAATGTCTTCTGCCTATATTTCTTTCAGAAGAGCCATGTTTCTTCATGCCACCAGTCTTTGGGTTAAGGCATTGAGAGATGAAGGAAAGTTCTTCTGCATTAATTTTGCTCTGACTGGGGAAGGGGACAGAATGATGGCCACAAGCTTAGACAAGTCTATTCTCTTCTTCTTTTTCATAAAACACGTTAGTTATAAAACATTGTATTTACAATGGAGATGTACAGTCATGGACTCTGCTAGGTGCATGGAGAATGTCTGACTCCAAAGGTCAATAACTAAAGTATTGCAATTGATCTTCATACAAGGTCCCAGTAGTTGTGTAGGGCCGCTGATTGCAGTGGGATTTAGGTATTGTACATGCCCTTGGGAAGCTCGGCATGAGGGTCTCCCTAGATAGTGTAGATCTGAGCCTCTCCTCCAAACATTGTTTCTGACCGAGAGCACAACCAAGCTATTAATTACTGGTAGGGGGTCATACCTCAAGTCATTTGGCAGCAAAAAATCCACATTCCTCAGGTTCTTAGCTCTGGCTGTCAATCACAAAACTACCCTCTTCTAATGTATATAAACCCAAACCATTTTGTTACATGAAGACCCCCCAAATCCTGTCTTGTTTGAAGTACTTAAAAGTCATGTGTTCAAAAATAAAATAGCAATCTGCAAAACTGCAGAAATCAGCCTTCTTTGGCTGAACACAGAAATTGCACAGTTCTGCGCTGAAAGAGAGGCCAGGGAAAGGCAGAAGAGAAGTGACTCCCCCAGGCGAAGTAGATGCAGTGACCACATGGAAACAGGTAAACTCATGAGATTTCCAGTTCCTAAAGCTGGATGCACCCAACGTGACCCCAAAACAGGGCAAGACAAGGGTACATGAAACCTATTATTGTCTTCCCCTTTGTTTTCTGTGGAAAAGACTTTACCAGGAAGGAGATGTGGCACTTTCCAGGCAGATCCCTAGCTTGCCTGATGTTGCAGCCAGGACTCCAAGATGTATTCCTTCCTAAATCCATGATTCAGACCAGCCACAACTAGTTGTGCTCAAATCAGGACTGAGAGGATTAGTGTCATGTTCTTTGGTTCAAAAAATCAAGGAACCGAATTATTGGAAAGTGTAGATCCTCTTTCTTTTTGACAGGATTTGAAATGTTCCCCTTTACCAGTTTTCTTTATATCTTTATTAAAACTTATTACAATAATTTAACAATTAAATTGCTAGTTATCAAACACATAGATTTACCAAGTTAAAAAGTCAAAATTTTCAGAAAATGAAACTAGAAAACTTGGCAAAAAGCCATTTACTAGAAATATTGTTCACAGAATGGCAAATAGCAAAAGCTCTGAATTATTTTAAAGTTGAAACATTTTGATTCTATGTTTTGTCTTCAAGAAAAAAAAAATCTGAAAAGATGATGTTGTTTGTAACATTTTCTAGTAAGTTTTATATTGAATCATTTGAAAAGCCGGAGCCACAAATGCCATGTTAGAAACACACGCAAAAAAAAAAGGAGAGAAAAAAAAACAAAACATTTCAGACCAAGTTCAAATGTTGCAAGATGTGAAAACCTCCTTGGTGATTTACAATGTCTTTGGACCTAGCCTAGGTGACATAGCAATGGTTTAATTGATCAGCCAATTTTTTTAAAAATTCTCTGTGTTTTATAAATCTGTGTGCAAAACGCTCTGCCTTTTGAGGGTGATTTTAAAGGGTATTTTCCACCTGTCACCGAAATCCCTCTCGCGTATGGTGTAAGGGTGACCGGTGCCAATACAAACAGGTTTGCTAAGTGCTGTGGCTGCACAGGGAAGGCTGCGTTTGTGGCCATGGTGGTGGCAGGTGTAAGGTGCCCCGCACGGCAGGTAGCATCCCGGCCATGTCCAGCGTTCCTGGATGGACAATGCCGCTCAGTGGTTCCATTCCAGCACTGCAAGCTCTGTGGGTACAAACATCGCCACCAGCCTCCACGGCTCCAAACAAAGGGAGCAGCGAAATGCTGGAAGATGGAATGACTGACACGGCTCTGCCGATGGATTTCAACACGGCCAAGCTCGAACACCGAATCTGAGCCCGGTCCCTGATGATGCTACGTGATGAGCGGGACTGGGAAAGGTCTCTCTTTTTTTACAGAAGGGGCTAAGTAGGTTTGGGCCTAAACAACAACATGCTAAGATCAGGCCTGAAAGGACTCTCCATGGGACCCCATGAGTCAGCCAGAAGACACTCTCCAGAGCAGCAAGGACCCCCTGTTACAGAGAACACCAGTCAGACAACAACATAAGAACTAGGAGAACTCAAATGAAAATCCCACTTTTCTAAACTTGGCAGAAAATCTAAAGATTTGAATGAGGACGTTTATACGAACCCTTGCTGCACAAACTGGGGACTAGCAGACCCCTGTGGATGGTATTTACAGTGGATACTTAAGCAGGTATTTCAGTAGGACACAGTGAGGGGCAAGAGACATGGTGAAGGAAGAGTTTGAGGCTCAGTTCCCAGCTTTTCTGTAGGATTTGAGAAGAGAATTTGCCCCCTCCTGCTGTTTTTCTAGCTCACCTGCCCACACTCATTCGTAACACGCTGGCACAGTGCCTAGCACAGACGGGCATCCATCTAGGCACTGCCATGGTACAAATGATAATGGCAATAACGCTAACAGATGGCAAGTCTGAAAGGAAACCGCTGCCACCGAGGCAGGCTAGCGGACAAACATTCCAGCTCTGGCAGCTGGAACAACGGTAGCACAAATGAAACACGAACGGTTTCCTCCCTGCCAGCAAAGAAAACAGCTCCAGGGAGAACACGGGGAGAATAACTGTCAGCCTCCTCTAGGTATCAGAGGAGCAGAGGCCATTCAGAATCCGGAGCAAACAGCAGCTTCTCATTTTTAATACAGAACAAACCCCAAGAATCTAAAACGGGGTACTGAATTAGCTGCTCCAGTGCCCGCCTCCTCCTGACCGTTCCTTGAAAATTACTGAAGTGAGGTATGCAGGAGTTTAACTGTAACTGAAATGTGCACATAAAAGAGGGTGAATCTCTTGTCACAGTACAATGCAGATAGGACAAATGCTTTGCATTCTTCCCGCTCTCTTCTTCACAGAAGATGCTAATCATTACTGTAGTGAAATTCCTCCCAGCTCCAGTCCCTCTCTTGGGATTCAGCCTCTTTCTGCCTTCAGATGCTTGTTTTCCTTCAGTCATGTTTAAAATATTCTGCAGCCTTATAACATTTACGTCAAGCCCAACAGTGTACCTCCCCAAAATTTCAGTAGCAAATAGGCTTGAATCTCCCTCTCACAACTATGTGAATGGTATCTCTGCTGATACCCAAAGAGTTAGACCATTGCATCAGCCCCAGTAAAGTCAAAATCCTGTAAATATTTACTGGTAATTCACAGTAGAACACCCATGAACGGTGCCATTGGGCTCGGTGGGACTACTTCTAGCTGAAGGAACTGTGGCAGAATATGAGAATAGCTGTACACAGCTAGAAAGGTCTATCTCACCCAGACTTTTTTAACAGCAGTTCATTATGGCTACAAAGGAAATAATAAAGGAATAGGACAGATGTATCTCCCTAGTGTATTTTCTCAGTTTCCAGTAACATCCAATAGCACTGGTGGTTCCTTTTTAGTGACAGTACTCTTAATAGAGCGAATGTTGTTTTTATTCTTGAGGAATTTATCAAATGTCCTTATTTTCATTCCAGTGGGTACAAGAACTCTCTCCAAGCAGGAGTGTCAAAATGGCTCCATCATGATCATTTTATGCCATGGCTTCTCCTTCATCTCTACTGGCAGATTAGCCTGATGTTTAAGAGGTTTCTCTCACACGTAGGGTTTGCATATGGATGGTGCAGTAGAGATATGACTACCAGCTTTTCCTATCTGCAGCAACCTGCTGTGCAGCATGCCTCTGGCTCTGGTATAAGAAAACTGATGAATACAAAACTGTCATGAAAACACACACAGTAGTGAACACAGCTGTCAAAGGAAAAAAAAGAAAAAAAAAGAAAAGATTTCTATACTCAGGGCTTGGAGAGCAATCTTTTTTCATATCCCCAAACTTGGAAAATGCACAGACCAAGAGAAGTTAATGAGAGGGCTGCTCAGTCCTTATCGCTCTTTTTCTTTTCCCTTCTCTTCCTCCATCCTCCTCATGTCCCCTCCCTCTGGCAGTAAAACCCTGCACTCATTTCCTCAGACACAGCAGAAACAACACAGATAGGCAGCAGGTTTTCCTGTGCCAGATGATTTGCACCCAGAAGCCCATTCCAAAATGCATTCTCTAGCCACCATATCTCCTTGAACCTCTGCAGTGGAAAATGTCCCACAGGTGATCCCTCTAAACCTGCTTTTTTCCTCAATCTCATTCGTGGATGGGGGAAGGAGCGAGGGGAGGAGCTGCACATTCCTGTAACTGCAACTAATAATGAGAATGCCTCTGGCATTTTTCAGAGAAAACCTTAATATATTTTGACAGCGAGGGCGCATGAACACTATTGCAGCTTCATAAACCTTCGTTTCTGTGCGCAGGGCCTAGAAACTGGCACAGTCTTAGGGGAGCACTTAGAGGTGCAGAGCAGGGGGATCTGGCTTGCCATGTGAGCAGCAGGCAGCCTGGGCAGGATTTTGGCTCCCGTCTTCCATGTGATGGGGAGGATTCGGTTTCCACAGAAACAACTGCGTGCTGCCCTCCCACCCCCCCAGAACTTGCATTCCACAATTGCTCAAGCGAGTTACGTTCCCCCCGCCAAGGCTTTTATTTTCCTCATGTATAATTTTTCAGTGCTCCAGCAGGTCTGTCTTTTGCAGTTTCCAGCAGCCGGTGCTGGGAGCCAAGGGGGCCCTTGGGAGGCTGCACAAGGAAGGCTCTGGTCGTGCTTTCCCTGTGACATCACTCCACAAAAGACACAGTGTTCCCTGTCCCCATCTGACTCGTCTTCACCGAGGTCCCCCTTTTCCTCGCCTGTCTCTGGCAATCAGCTCACGCATGCCTGGCTTTACATAACAGAGCAGAGCTGTGCGCGAGCGAGAGGCACCCCTGCAAAGCAGGAGCGCTGCCCACAGAGGAAACGTCAATACCGTTGGTGATTTACCAAACCCGGCTTCATCCTGCTGCAGAGATGCATGTAGCCCTGAAAACTGCCGTGGCTGCGTGTGCTGCTTCTCTGCTGCGATTCTGCCCGCATGCAAAGCAGGGAGCCTCTTCCTTCTCTTGTGGCAGCGAATGTCTCTTTCGCCAGCACAAAAGAAAGCAAAATGTACTCAGAAATAGGATAACTGTGCAACTGCAAAATGCACTAACTATTTTGGGGACGCGTGGGAGGAGGAACTGGAAAGCAAAGCTAGCTCATTTCTGCAGCTGATCAGCCTTCAGCATAAGTGTTCCTTTAATTCTGTGCGTTTGACATTTGTCTGCCTGCGAACTACGGGACTGAATACTGTCCTTATTATTGCTGCAAAACGTTTTCTCCCTGGAGGTGGAGTCCACGCAGAGAAAGGCCCAAATTCTCTCCAGTGCACGGATTTTGGCAGGTTTCCTGAGATACATGTGCCCAATCCATTGCTGCCTGTGCTGGGGAGAACCCGAACACACATGTCCCATGAAGGGCTGTGGATGGGCAGACACGTGCGCCCGGGCTCAGCGCCACGCTAGCAGAGTCTCCAGCTCTTAGGTCATGGCTGGCGTTGGTCCTACCAACACAGGGGCTGGCAGGTTGAGCCACCGCTTGAGCTTTTCGGCATGGGAATAGAGCACCTGGCACGGCCTTGGCCTCCGGCTGAGGTCCCAGTGCATCTGCTGGTGGGTAGGACACAATTCAGCATCCGCCCACGTTTAAATACCAGCCGAGACTATTCCCACTGCTCCAAACAGCTGCTCCTGCGCACTGGGCAAGCTAACTTCTCCCTGCCTGAGTTCGCTTATTGTCATTAAGAGGTTCATCCGGCCCTCAGAGGTTTTATTTATACCCACGAATGTTTATAAGAACCTTGAGAGAAATGGTTTGATGATCCCTTTCAGTAATATCGTTGGACTGATGTGGCGGCAGAGGCTCAAAAGCCGCACTCACAAATCAAGACCTCCTCGTGGTAAATGATGCTGAGATAAATATGACCACGAAAATCCCATTAATTTCATTAATTATGTCACCAAATTCTCCAGACATCTTGGAAGAATCTTTCACTGGAATGCAACATCTGTTCTGGCTTGGAAAGATGGTAATAAATATAACATCTTAATTAGAACTGTGTATATAGTTGTGGGAGACATAGTGGCACCTCCTAGAAAAAAAAAAAAACATATTAATGGCTCTGCTTCAAAGTACTAGTAAATAATGCCTATTAGTCTCATTGTTTCAAGTGAATGTTGAGATCCTGCCTGCCCTGGTCACAACAGAATTGAGAGGAAATGAAACAAAATGATACTGCCCCCTCTTGGCAGAGCGTCCCTCGACTGGAGAAAATAACAGGTTATCGTTCACAACCACCGTGACAAAAAAGCGCTAAAAAATCATTACGTCAGGGTAACAGATGTTGGTTACACATTCAGAATAGTATCTATTAGGTAAAGGGACTGATATTTTACCCTTCTTTTTACTACGCTGAAAATCTCTCTCTGAAAGTAATGATGTGTTTTCAACCATGTACAAATGCACAGTCCTCCTACATCAGCATCAACCTTTACGTTCTGGAGCAGGCTCACAAACTGACGGCATTGCAAATTTAGTCCCCTTTCTTGCACAGCTGTTAGCAGGACTAACATTACAACGACCATCCCACTCAAATACAACAGCTTCAAGAACCTGTTTTCAACATCCTACTTTCATTATCCACTGTGAGTTACTCAAAAAGTAGAATTCCATTAAAATTCTTTTCTAAAACCTTTTCAGTTTGAATGAGACTGAAATCAAATTAGAAATCCCTTAAGCGATGCCACAGATCACCAAATGTGTTGAAAGAAAAGAAAGAAAAGAAAAATATTTTCTATTTTGGTTTCATTGTTCCTTTGATTGCTGAGCGGGATTTTCACTTCTGTTACAATCTGGGGTTGACACAAGCATGTGCTGTGTGCTGGAGGCATAGCACCAAGTCTGCATCCCACAAAGCAGGATGCAGCTCTTTTCTTGTTGACCTTGTCTATGTGCAGGGATAGCACAGCTGAGTACAAAGAGAGAAGGAGCACACAGGTCATAACTGCAAGGCTAAGTCACTGTGTAATGAATCCTGTGAGTATCTTCACTGCTTTTCTATAGCAGTCTGTTTTGACTGGTTCCATTTCTTTTCTTCTTGTTTTAGCAGTTTTTAACGTGCTTGTTGCTTTAAGGAAAATTAACAAGCATGAAAAAACAATGCAAAGCTTATCCTATTTTATTACTGTTGGTATGAGGTAATTAGAAGGAAAGTGTACTAAGTCCGTTCTACAAGATAAATACCAAAAAGTCGATATTAAATAAGTTTATTTTATTATGGAGAGTGTTGACACATATGCTAAATATACTTCAGAGTTCATTCTGAAACCATTGTGCCTTCGCAGAGAGAAGAATGATGGCACAGTTATCTGCTCAGAGAAAGTCCAGAATTGCAAACATGAAGTGGATAGAGTTAATCAAAAATTCAGAAGCTCAGTGATTTGTGTCCTTGTGAAAGCCTTTCATAGGACTCTATTTTAAAAACAAAATAGGAGCTGCATAAATATGTAAATGAGATATCCAAGAATGAGCAAGCGGGAGAAATATTATTGCTACTTGTCTGGCTAGCCTGATATATAATATTAACAAAAACAAGCTCAAAGTCGTATATGGCTCTTGTGTGCATTTTTAAACACAGATGCATAACTGTAAGTGTGTGTCTATGCATGTAAATAAGTGATAAAAATATGGATGGCAGCATATGCATTCAGATTAGTTGGCATCTCTATTCAAAGAGCACAGAAATCTGTACATTCAATAATTTCCTTTTAAATTCAAAGGATCTTTCTTCTCCAACTTATCTGCATATTCTTGAGCACAAAAGTAACTATTCTGAGATCCCAGAGACCTTCAACTTCCTTACTGTTTTTCACATTTTCTGCCAAAAATTCTGTGTCCCCTCTCAAAAGATTTCACACGTGAGACTTTCTTATCTTGATCTTGCTAACATATTCTTCCACAACATTACTAATGCTTGTTTTCATTCAAAATGAATATTTTCCATCAAAAAGCTGTGGTGTTAATTGTGGAGTGGAGTTCGACTTCTTTAAAAGGTTGCCTTAGGGACTGATAAACTTCTAAGATTTCCAGGTGTAGCTCACAGATCACCCTCCAAAATCCATATTTAGTGTCGAGTGTAGCTGCTTAAACTGTATCATCAGGACGTGTCAGGGCCCTAGTAGCTGTTAATGGCCCTGACCAGCCTCTTCTGTGGCCTCTGCCCACTCTCTGCCCATGCCCTGGGGCAGAGCTTGGGCCCATCACTCCCTTTCTCAGCTGTGATGGAGAAGGCCTCCAGCTCAGTCACATCATAACCGTTCCTGGCCATGGATCCCATTGACAAGGTCTCAAAATGCAGCCTGATTTTCCAACCTGACCTCAGCTCTGCTTCATCACTATGGACCCTCTTGGCGATCACAGGACCTGATCCCAAATGTGTGGATTGACTTTCTTGTTCGACCTCTGGCTTACCTCATTGCCATGATCTTGCCTTTAGTTGGATCTAACTGCCACCTCTTGGTCTGCCCCATTCACCTCGTTTGGGTACCGTGGTGCTGGCACTGGCCGTGGAGGCTCCTGCCCTGCCAGCTGTATCTTTCCCCTCAGCTTTCTCTCACCTTCCCTTCAGGAGCTATGGGCCCTTGGGGCACCCTGACAGCATCCCCTGTGCCAATCAATCAGCAGCGTCTCTCTTTACAGCCCTTTATGCTGAAAAAGTGAGAAACTAATAGTAGATAATAAAGAATGAAAACTGTGAAGCATATCATTAAAAAGGCAGAGAGCAAGAGGCTATAGGAGATCTCTTTGTGATGACTTGCTTGGAAAAAAAGGAGTTTGAGAATGTAATAGACAGATGTACTAGAGTGCCTAGTAAGGAAAGATCAGAGCCAGTGGCAGCACTCAACTGAGATTAAAATATTGTAATAATTATTGTCAGTTCTGGAGGGGAATAGGTCAAAATGAAAACAGACATTTACAGAGATGCTGAAGGACTAATTGGTCTAATTTCTTAACAGATATGAATAATGAAGACATATTAAAATGGAAGAAATATGCAGAGAACTTGACTTACAAGCTAAGAAATACACTGATGTAGAGCTAAATATTTGACAGAGAGAGATAATAGGAAGTAAAGTTTTAAATAGTAAGCTTTTTTGATTAAATTAATGGTGCACAGACACATCCCAAGTTTTTCCAATTCAGAAATTCTGGGTGTCCTCCAAAATAATCGATAAATCAGTGCGAGCTTTTATTGGGCAATCTATAATAACCAGCTCACCCTGTGAATCCTCCACAGATTATCTTTGAGGGCAAAAAGGTACTAAAAGATATCTTACTTTGCAAGCAAAACATCCTCTCCTTCTCCCATAGGCCACTGGCCAAACTAAGAGGATAGTAGCCAGAAGGTGGGTTTTTTTTTGCAGCTTGTCTTCCTCTCCTACCTCTCTGGATCCATCATGACTCCCTCCCATCAATATAATTAGGTCTCCCATAGGAAGGGATGATCTCCAATCTTCAGCCGAAGTACCAAAGAACTTCAAAGTAGACATCATGTTTGATAGTTGAAAGACCAAACTCTGGATGATTCAATTTTAAGACTTACTGGTCAAGCTGAGTTAGCAACTTCTGGTCCAATATGACGATATTTTTTTCGCAGTTCAGTAAAACTAATGACATATTCAAAACATTTACCACAGGCCCCTACCAAAGGGGTCCCACTGAATCCCTGTTTCCTGTGAAAGGAGGCAGCATTGGGCAAGTTGGGGTAGCTGGTATAACCCAATAAGGTTGACCAGAATGCATATCCCTCTCTACCCTTTTTGGATCAACTGTGATACCAGTGCTCTTTCTCCCCTCCACACATTTTGCATTAAGATGAATGGAGATAGCATGTCTCCACGCTCTTTCCAAACCAGGGCATGGTACTGCCCTTCCTCTTTAAGGTTCTCAGCCCACCATTACACTTTTGGCTAACAGTACTCCATCTTCCTCTTATTTTTCTGGGAGATGTTGTGCTCTCTGGGAGAAAAGTGATTTTCCCACTTACAACTGTCTGGATTTATTCACTTCTCTTTTTAGAAATGATGTCTTTGGTTATGCACTTACTCTTTTTATATTTTCTTTCCACAAGCTTCCATTCATTTTGTATTGGGTTTATATTTCCAATAAAAGAATTTTAGGAATTTTGAGTGCATATGTGACTTCAGTAACCACACCTTCAGTTCCCATGCAGCTATACATGGGTCAAGGTAATTCACACTCCTCTAATCAAAGAATTAAGTTGATCAATCACAACTTATCTGTAAATCCAAAACAGAAAATATGACTTTCAGGAGACTTTTCTTGTGATTGATCCCATTGGCTGAAAATTTTAAATATTCCTCCGCTCAAAATGAAAACTTTAATATGCAGCAAGGAGAAGAAAAAATATTACAGCAATTTCAAAATGTTCTTTCTGCTCATTTGATAAATAAATAAGAATTAAAATGCTGCTTCCCACAGCAGATAAGGCAGGAAGTAGGAAACAGTCCAACATTTCCTGAGATGGTCTGTAGAAACTGCATACTCAGACAGAATTTGAGAACAAAATGGTCAAAGTTGTTTTTGCATTGTTCATTAAACCAGATGATTTGTGCAAACACAAACTCACAATGAAATTACTACATTATTGCAACAACACTGATCTGCTTTGAAACAAAGGGCCTTACCTATGGCTGGGAAATTCCACTGCTTACATAAGACGTGTTTTATATAACACACTTCTTGCTATAGCAAAAATACATCCTGGCATTCCTTCGGCTTTAAAAAGTGTTAATTGTTTGCAGTGGGCCTCCAACAGCAGCCAGAGACAGCCCAAAGATGTGAAAGGACCTTACAGTGTCCTGATGCTGCTACATATATCCCATGTAGCAGACTAGGGGGAGATGACTATGGCTTTTGAGGGACATGAGGTTCCCAAGCTCTGAAGCAGAGCTCCCAAGCTAACTCTGTGTCCCACAAGTTATGGAAGAGGGCCTGTTTTTTCATGGCAGATGCGGTGCCCTGTGGCTGACCCAGTTGTAAACAGAGCCACGGGTACCTCCCAGACATGTTATATGTAAAGCCAATGGGATTTGTCTTCTAGAAATCTCTCCGCTGCCTCCCTTACTTTTGGTAGTATCTGGTATGTGTCTTATGGCTATGAAATTTTGGGATGGCATTTGCAGGACCTAGAAGTTTGGTGTAGTCATGGTCTGTAAATTTTACATGTCTGTAATCTAATACTAGAATCCCTCTTGGACCTGTAATCTTCCCTGCAAAATCCAAGGGAGCCGGCTCATTCCTTTTCACAATCTGCCTTCTCTCAGCAATGAAGCCTTGTGTGGAGTCTTATGTTGGCTACCATAGAAATAAGGAATAGTTTCACCATATTTAGGATCCTTGTGCCCTTGGCCCTCCTGGGACTGGCTCTGCCAAGTTCACTGTAAACTAAATTCTGCCACGGGGAGAACAGAAGAGCTGAGAGTAGAAGTGTTAATGGCAAGTGCTCACAGGGTCAAGATGTTCAGCTGGGGCCTCATAGCAGCAGGCAGCCTGGACTTCTAAGCAAGAAGTTTGGGATTTGCTCCATAGCAAACACAAAAAGAATCTTCAAAAATCTTAAACTCTCAGCTCCTGAGCCAAACATACCTCGTGCCATTTATTCTCACAGCTAGCTTCAGAGAAATATTATGATAGAAAATCTTCCAAGTCTGTAGAATTGGGCTCTTAGCCAAGCTGAGTGAAATTTCAAAAAACAGCTTCTCTTCCATCTCTTCAGTCCAGTAATACAGCTATAGTGAGGGGAGGATCGGTTTGCCCATCACTGTAATTATCCTGGGCCAGCTCAGGTGTCGGAATGAGGCACACGGATAAGAA
Source organism: Tinamus guttatus (assembly GCF_059628265.1). NCBI lineage: Eukaryota > Metazoa > Chordata > Aves > Tinamiformes > Tinamidae > Tinamus > Tinamus guttatus. Next base: position 117,629 of record NW_028288928.1, read on the forward strand.
GTGCCGCATTGGCCCTCCACCTCCCATAATAAGCTGTGGTCTTCCCAGTACTTGCCTAGATTAGAAGCTTGTGAATGCATGATATACGTAGAGCTGGCGTTACATTAGAGGTAAAGGGAGAGGAAAACTGGGACGTGTCCATGAGTACAGAATATCCCAACCTTCCCCATAGGGAAAAACCCTGCATATGCAAGGAAGCCTTGATGGCTTTAGCAACTGTGGCAAATAACTGCACAGGAAGATGCTTGACAGCGTTACTCCTTGCTGCCGGCAATATGGGAGGGCTCCTATTTCCACACGGATGAACTCCTCTTGCACTGCATTTCCCATGTGCAGCTGTAGAAGTGTTTTCAGCATCGTGATGCTGTTTTATTTCTGCTGCTTCTCTCCAGCAGCTTCTCATCATGGAAATTCAGGCTAGCTGCATCCCAAGGCAGATTTTTTCCCTGCTTCTGTTTGTTTATAACAGCTTCCAAGACTTCAGCAGAGCCAAGGAATGACTGGCTCTTTTTTTCAGTCTCGGATATTGGCTTGGAAGAACATGGCTCATCACCAGCCTTAGCACTCTCTAACTCACTTGCTAAAAGGATGCCCCAGAAGTAGAAGCACGAGGCAGGAATGAGCAGGGCTTCTCGAGTCAGGAAGTAGCGCGAAGCCTGGAGGTGCTGCTGAACCCCCTGCTTTCTGATAGCTTTTGTAACAGCGGTCATAAAGCTTCATCCCACTGTTAAAGTTCAGCTCAGTCTACTGCGAATAAATCAGTATGTACAAAGGCATCCAGTCCTGATGCAAATATAATGCAAGGGATGAATATTACATCTCATAATTTATTTTCTTTAATTGTGAAATTTGGGAATTATTTCCTCTTTTTTTATTTGTTTATTTTTTTTAGTTTCCTTGTCCCAGGGTTAGATTTTGAAAAAGTTTTGCTAAAGATAAAAACCTACCGTAAATCTTACGTCAGCCTCAGAAATACCAACTCTTTTTCACTTGCTAAATTGAGCGTAATTCATGAAGATTGCTTCCAGAACAATGTGATGAATTATGAATTTTATCTGGGAAGTCTAAAAAATCCTAACTGAAGTGCAACAGACTAGGACTCCTTTGAAACATAAGGAATGGAGAGAAACCAAGTTTATTCAATTAAGACTGCTTCCAGGCTTTTTGTACTCTGAAACACAAGTTTGCAAGCGCCATAGAAAAACAGTCCTTCTATCAAGTTCAAAACAAAAATTGCAACTGATTCATAACCCCAGGAACACTAAGCCAGTGCAGAGATATTCACGCTATGTTTTTTTCCAGAACTACCTCAGCATTGTTGCATAACATTGTTATTACAATGTCATCTATGCCAACGTCCATGTCTGTGTTCCAGCCGTTCCAAGTACGGAGCTACCCAAGCCGGGAGGCTTTGGCAGCGGGAGGGCTTCAGTGCAATTGAGGGAACTGAAGAAAACCTAAGTATCAAATGTAGCAAACACTGTCCACAAGCCTAAAGGAGCATTTCTAACTCGGATCTTGATCTGTTCCCTCTTCACCTCCTGAAAGGTTTTTATTGGGATGATATAAAGAAGAAAGCAGACAGTTAGAATAATACTGTCTGTATAATCATATTTTAATACTAATTAGATGAAACGCCAATTAGAACACCTATTAAAACCTATTAAAAGGGGTTGAGTCACCTGTCACAGCAATGCTTATATAACTGATTTTTTGGTGATTCTTTCCTGTGTAAGGAGCGTTTCAAACAAAGAAAAACAAAGTAGAAAAGAATTGTTTTCCTTTAGCAGTGATGTATACTTAAATGTTGCTTTAGAACAAAGCTCAGCACCTCACAGAGAAGCCCTGAGATATGTTTTCCAGATAGGTAGGACATTCTATAGTTGTCATTAATAAAAATATTTTAAACTAAAACATCTGACCAAAGCCATGAATCGCTGCTCCAAATCATTCCATCATATATAGGATGTATTGTTATGATGTGTTTATTTATATATATATATAAGAATTAAGCACCTCTATATGCAAACATTGCTTTGAATCTCCCTTACAAAACACATGTTCAGTTCTATGGTAGGCACATTTTTTTATGACCACTTCAGATGGCTGGGCCTTTGCTATGCATGGAAAAGGCAACACACGAATACAAATAAAATAGTTACCGTTTGTGAATTACATTTGAACTAGGATGGAGGAAATGACCCCTTAGATAAAAGTATTTGTGAAAATGAACCTAACAGTGTAGTACAGTGCATATTGATTTTGTCTCAGATCTCTTTTCTGTTGCGGGAATCAAATGGAAATCTATGCCGCGTCCTTGCTACCATGATTGCCAGAATCCAGGTTGCCCTGGAGACATGATGTCACATTTGCAAAACTGGGATAGAGAGACCTCAGCCACGTCGTCCTCCGGGGACCCGGCTGATGAAATTCTTCTGTAGGTCTCCTTTGACCCCTGGGAACTCGCAGACAAAGAGATCCAGGAAAGTATTTGAAACGTGAGCTGCTACTGTAAATTAAATGCTTACTAATGAAAGATCTGAGGGATCACTTTAGAAAGCAAGCTTCCTATTTCTCTGCATGCCTTTGGGAAACACATAATAAGGCTCTTTAGCAGCGAGGCCACAGGCAGTGTGTATTCAAAGCAAGGAGAGCAGCAAAAGCTCTTCGTCTTGTAAAGAAGTGGTGTGATGCTGGATAACAATCAGCAACATCCTGGATACAATACCATATCCAATGAAGACAGTTCTTAAATTCACACACATTTCTAATGAATCATTCCTCTGGAAACGCTGGTTAATATCTGCTGGAAATGGAAAGTAGAACAAGCCGGCTTTACAGGCAGAGCTTGTTGCCACTCTTTGGAGGTAGCAGATCTCTCAGCAGGGCAATACATTATTTACCCTGTTACATAGGGAATTTACTGCCCCTGTCAGTGCACCATCCTGATATATTTTTGCACAAGAGATCTGAGCTCCGAGAGGGCTCATGTGCTCACAGAACAAAAGCCAAACACAGATGACACACACACCACGCTCTGAGCCTCAGGATAGGTAAGTGCAGCTCATCTCTCTCTCTGCATCACCCAGCAGCAAATGGAGCATGCAGTGGAAATGAGGACAGAAATGAGTGAATCTAGGAATATTGACTTGTTTGCCATACAGGCTGGAAATTGGGAGCTCTTGTGGAAACCTCTGTGGGAATGGGTTGGGGATAAAGATGCTGCACTCAGGGAAGGACTTTCAGACACTGCTGCTGAAACTAAAGAAAAAAAAGCCATGTATGCAGAAAACAGCAATAATTGCACTGCCCTGCACAAAATGGAATGTTTTTCCTCCCGTACTATTCAGTGTAGCTTGTTACTCTATTCAGAGGTCTTGTGGGTGATTGTGGATGTTGCCTGACAGAGAGAGAGCAATAGACAAGAGAAAAGCATGAACAAAATCAGACAAGATAAATAGGTGACAAATAAGGCAAATAAGACAAATGGTGGCAAATAAGACCACTTTGCAAATTGTATTACTGCTGGAGAAAGATGGTATCTTTTTGTCATTAAATGGCTATAATTTGGGGGGAATGTGTTGTCATTTTGATACACTTCTTGTGAATCAAGAAGTGTTCTAATGTTCTGCTGATGGTCTAGTTCCAACTCCTAAGTCTGCTACCTCTCATAAGCACAGTCATCAAATACAGTATCCTCTCTCCAAGGGTTGCCAGTAGTAGACTATCATTAGACCAACTTTAATAGCCACTGATGGGCCTTACCCCTATAAATTCATTTAAGCCCTTTTAAATCTTTAAATCTTTGAAGCCATTATACATTTGAGCTGCACTGTTTTACCAGAATAAGGCCTTTCTCAGAAATGCTTTGACTCACTCCACTCAAAAATATAAATGTGAATGAAGAGAGCCCTGCTTAGAATTTGCAATGAGAACAAATGTTAATTAAACAGCAAGATCTACCAAAAACAGTATTCAGTGTGATCATGTACTTATGCTTTCCTCAGGGCATGCCACCATGATAATTAATAATGTTATTTAATTACCTAATAATAGAGCAGAGACAGATTTAAATTCATGGGCACGGTTAATAAATAGGATAAGGTAATAAGGTAGGTTCAGCTGAACAACTGATGAAAGATTTTAAGAGATTACCAAGATGCAGCAAATCAAAGATGGTCTGTTTTTCTCTTTTATCAAATAACACTGGGGGGAAAAATCCTACAGATTCTCCACTTACAGATGGAAAAAAGCTCAGCCTTTTCTTTTTATCATGCCTTTCCTAAATTTTTCATGTGTTTTATACCAGAATTACAGTGTCTTTTTAGCAAGGACTTTTGAAACAAATTCTCTCTACATGTGTTTGAGGACTCAACATTATTACTATTATTATTATCATTATTATTATTACTTTCTTATTGGTCTTGGAGCACCTCAGTAATCCATGTACAAAACACTGCTTCCTGACTTGATAGGTTTACGAGTTAGGTAATTCAGTGTAAAAAAAATGAACAATAACTGTGGTAATGATTCATCTTCTCAGAGCTAAAGCCTTTGGTGTTTCTGCTCATTCTGACATGTTCTCCAGCTTGCATGGTCGTACTGTAACCTGTAAATAGTGTTTTTACAAACAGAACTGCTGTCATTCCTGAGCAGGAATGAACAAGCTAGGGTTTATAAATGGTTTCAAGTTACTGTGTCTTAATATACCGTTCATCAACTCAACTGTGGAAACTAACATGGGTGCAAGATCATTTTACTTCCTGCAAAGTGAAATGCATTAGTTTAAAATCATGTGAAATGGGCTAAAAGCAGGTGCATGGGCACCTACGGTGTTTTGGCTGATAAAAGTGCAAAAGAAGCAACTCAGCTTTTTTTGATCACAGGCTCTTAATCCACAAGGGAAGAGATTTAAGAGAAGGGCACTGACAGACAAGCTCTGGCAGGGACTATGTGGTGTTACTGACCCCACAGCAGAAACAACAGCAGTGAACACATACTCCTTACTCACTGACTTCTTATTCACTCCATTGCTAGGCCAAGCAGTGCCCATAAAGCGAGTTCACACTTAAATACCAGGGCATGACAGACTAAGCAGTGAGGGCAGTGATTTTCTACCCAGTACAGCAAGATATGCCTGCCTATATTTGGCATAGCTCAGTAATACACACACGTACTGTGCATTAACATGCTTCATGGCATTAATTTGCTCAGCCTGAACCCCTACTGGAACTTAAAGCCCTAATCTGAACCCATCTGTAACTGTTAAAGCAGTAAAGCCATAGACGTAAGCCAGGAGTGAGGAAAGGAACCGAGGGTTTTCAAAGAGAAATGAAAGTGAAACAGTTCTTATTTTAAAGACCTGATGTACTACAGAAAAAAAAAATCTAAAGAAGAGGTAGAATTGTGAGAAGACATTATTTTTGGTAGATGGCTATATTCACAAGGTAACTTAAAACAGAACCACTCTTGTCTATGTAACACCCTTCAGAGTTAAAGGTTTAACAAAAATCTGTTCTTTAAAACGACAAGGGTGGAAAGGCTCTGAATCACAGCCCAGCAAAATGAAAAATAGATTACACTTTAAGCACAGATATCGGGCTATCTTGGCAGATGATTGTAGTGGCAAAAGTGGGAGCGTGTGGGGCACAACGCTTTGCAAAACGCCGTTTGAAAAACCAGCTACAAGGACGGAAGGGCAGAGTAAGTAAGCACTGACCTCTAGTGGGCAAAGCACTCTAGAATTTGTAAAGCTGTTTGGATTCAAAAATCCAAAGCATTGCCTACAAACAGTCCTCTCAAATCTCATGCTTGGGAACTCTGCAAGCTAGCCAACAGTTTTCGACCTGCAAACAAAGGACTGAACTGTAAGAAGGTTCCCTTTGCTTTTGTGTCAGCAACAGTCATCTCTGCGGAAATGTCTGCAGATGAGTTTTCTATGGAAGCATAAGAAAACTGGGCACATTTTTTTCTGCTTTTAAGCAAAATGGATAAGTCAAGTTAAATTCACATTCTTTTAGACATATTTAGCAAATAATTAAGGACTGTTCAGACAGTCTCAATGGTGATTAACAAAGACACAACAGTTTAATGAAAAATATTAAGGGAACATAAAGGAACATGTCATATCATATGAAGAGTCTCAATCCTATCCTTCATGCAACTGAAAAAATACAGAAGGGTGAGGATTTTAAGCTTGCATCTCAGTTATACAACTTGTTTTAAAGTGTTTTAAGGTTTTAAACTAACTAAAAGCTTGAAAACAATCCAGGCACATCATTCTATATGGCTAATCTTCAATTGAAATTATTAAAGTTGGGTGTTCCCAAACAATTAACATGCAATACAGGTTTCCTTTCCTATATCAGTATATGATACTTAACTTCATTCATTCAGGAAACTCATTCAGAAGCTAATGAAGACTTTGGCTTTTGTGCTTTCACCATCTTAAGGCTCTCAGGCTCCTGAGAAATATTTGGTCAAGAAGGCAAGACAGGGGGAGCTGGCATCTGATATTTCAGAGCAGCTTGGTCACTGGTGGAGATTGTCCTTGTTCCTTTAGCTCATGTCCCACAAGAATACATACCCTAGATGAATATACGAATATATACCCTAGAATATATACCCTAGATACCCTTCTTGTCTCAGACATCAGGGAGAGAAACAGACTTGTGAACTGCTTATTGAACATCCATTACATATGCATGTAAGGAAGGATGAAGCCCTGCCAGGCAATTGTCCAAATCTGATTCAAGAGTAAGAGATACTTAACTCACTCTTTGATTGATATGAAGCCAATCTGTGTCCCAAAGTTAGTGCCATCACGAAAGTGAGAGAAAAACTTATCAGGGTTGCAGGCAGTACAGAGAGTGACATTTTGATTCTGATCTGTGACAGAATCATCCTGAATGTTCTCGGGAAGAATTCCACCAGTCTCCAGAAGAATCCTTAAAGAAAGGAAGAGAAACAGAAAACAATGGATCTGTACATCTTCATATTCCTTCAGGCACTCAAATACCATCTAAATAATGGTAATTATAATATTGTAATTGAGACTTGCATTTGCTTGGGGGATTTATTTTTTTTTAAATAGACTAAAATTATTGCTCTTGTGCAAGTAGTAAGAATCCGTTTAATTTGAACATTTGTCTACAGTCTAGAAAATACTTTTAAAGCATAAAAGTAAAATAATAGTTGAAATAGATAGCATTCTTTCAAAGCTTAATCTGCAAAGTTCTGGAAAGCACTCTATTGCTGACCATAATATTGCTGGATAATATTCTATAGTGGCAAAAAGTGTTATCTCATAAAAATGTATACAGCAGACTTACCGTGTTGCTCTTCTAAGATCAATATAAGGACTCTCAGAGTCAAATAGTCTCACACACTTTGGATCAATTCTGTGAAATTCTCTAGCTGATTCTTGGGGAAGTTTATAGCAGCAAGGTCCTACAGATGGGCCCAGCACCACAAGGATGTCTTTCACATTACAGCCATATGCAGATATCATAGCATTTACTGTGGCCATAGAAACTCCTAACAAAGTGCCTTTCCATCCTGAGAAAAATGAGAGGTTAAAAATGAAATAGATTGCATAAATTTGCTCATTTATTTTGCAGTAGCTAAAATATATATCATTATTAAGGACACAAATGGATACACACAGCACAAAATACATGTGTATTTTTTAACTAACAGCTGACAGTTAGAGATAGCACCATTTTAGAGAGCTGGAAACTAAAGATAAGATTAGGATTCCAGAATTCCTTCCTTCCACTGTTTTGGCATCTAGTACATACATTATTGTTTGTCCTGGCCTGAAACATCTTAATGCGAATATGACATAATAGAAATATATTCCAATCAGAAACATCTATTTATAAAAGAATGAGCATTTTGTGCTATTTTCGAAAAAAAAAAAAAAGCGGGGGGGGGGGGGGACAGCTCCAGTCTCTAGTTTTATGATATTTGATCATAGGAAATGTAAACTGCCTTTGCACTTTGGCTTTGTTTGGAAGAGATAGAAGAAAGCTCAGCTTTGAGTTCTCGTATCTTAGCCGAAGTCCCAAGAATTCTTTGCATTGCACAGGGAGAGCCTCATATCAAAGGACAGGATCTGCTAGTTCACATCCAAATGACAGGATCTGCTTTTCCACATCCAAAGGCAGAGATGTCTCTCTATTTAACTGCCTTTATTTGCATATGTAGCAATATGTGCTGGTCAGACATGAATTGAGGGTTGTTTGGAAAGGAAGAAAAGGATTTAGGAAAGGAAAATGTAACATAATTGGAGACCTGGTAGAGTGTCTGATATGGGAATGGGGCCAAGAGACTGGGGGCTGGATGGTGGTAGTTCAGTTTGGATGTGGGTAGTATGCAGGGATAAGACAACAGAATGGGTTGGACGAGCAGTGTTCTGGGCCAGGGAAGACAAAACTAGGTAACTGAAAGGCAGCGCAGAAAGTAACAGTTATAGATTGAAGTATTTTCCAATAAAAAGGTTTTAAAATTAAAGGGTAAAACTTCAATCTCTTAAAACTTTAAGGAGCAGAAAAATTCCTTCTGTTCCTTTTTCCCACTAAAACTACAAAAATCCCCTCTCACCCAGTCAGCTATGGTAGAATTCTCATTTATCTCTGCATGGTTAACCTCAGCTTGCTCTGGGCCATATAAAGGTCTCCTGAGAATAGACAAGTTTCTATTTCTAGACAAGAGCTCTTGTGTAGTATAACTAAAGCCTCTCATAATCCCATAAGAAGCACAGAACAACTCATCCACAGAAATGTCTTGCTAAAAGTTGTTAGGAGTCTGCACTTCAAAGGCATCCAATGATACCTAAACTGTATTACACACAAGGCTCACTAAACTCTTAGGAGTAGGTGTGGAAACAACAACTTTATTGATGTAAAAACAAAGTTTTGATCATGTTATGATGATTCACAAATTTGAGTTGATTATGGGTAGTTTTTGGAATGCGTGAAGAGTTATATAAATGAGGTGGTATTCCAAGATTGATCCTTTTAGGGCAGGATACAACTTTAACAAGCCAGGAACTAAATTGTTACATGATCTTTGATTTATTTGTTCTCGCTTCAGTTGCTAATTTAAAAACCCCACTCCAAAGTTCTCTTTCCTGATTTTCAGGTTATTCTGATGTCTCTGATATAAAATTCCCACCTGAATGAGCAGCACCACACACTTTTCTGACAGGATCAGCAAATAGCACAGGTATGCAATCAGCCCCAGGAGCCGCTATGGTAATGCCTTTCTGATTCGTAACTATTCCGTCGTAGCTGTCAGGCTCTGTCTTTCCCATAATACACACTGCATTACCATGATCAACCTGCCAATGCAAAAACAGAACATGCACAGTGACAAAACAATGAAAATTCAAGTCCTGATTAATGCAAGAATCTTATTTGTCTGAAACATTCTCTTTTCCACCAACTGCTATGCATGGCATTCAGGCACTCCCTTGTTCAAATGCCATGCAAATGTATCCATAGAAAATCACTGAAGAAATGGTGCTGTTTTTTTTTTGATTATTTGTTTATTTCATTTTTTTTCTTTTAAGAGACATTTCTCTGATCATTAACTGATTATTCTGCTCTGTGGATAAGTGACCGATCTGTTAGGGATAAGAAATGGTGCTTTTTCAGAGTGCCAAATGGCTGATAGTCCTGATGGCTATTCCTGGAGACAAACTGACAGTAGTAACGTTTTGTCGTCCTGCTTTTCACAAGTCCTTGCTGATAAAGATAAAAATAATTCCTATAGTTTAACCAGTGATACACGAAGGAAGAGTCGATCAGTTCACACAAACTCATTGATAAGATACCTTGACCCTGTGAAATGTCTCGAGGTTAAACCCTGCAGCATTAGCCAGCCTCCGGAGGTTTTCTTTAACCACAGCTTGTGGGTCCCTCCGCTTGGAACTGCTGAAGAGATTACAGGAGCTTAGAGTTGGTATGTAAGAGATTCCACCTGTCCTTGTGGTGAATCCATGTAGGAAGATACCATCTGGCAACACAAAGAAAACAACAAACAACTGCTTGCAAGGCAAGACAAACCCAGATTTAACAGGTTTTTATGCTGAAAAGAACTGAAATCAGCCAAGCAAGTTGAGAATGACTTGACCTCAGTTAACCTCTCAGTTAATTATGGCATTTAAATTCTATGCTTACTTCTGGCTCTACTAAAAATATGTGAATTGATGCTTTATGGTGAAAGGACACATATATGGTGTGAGTGTGAGATGACAAAGCAGTTTCCTATTATCACATTAAGCATCATAAACCTTTGAAATCTAGCCAGAGAGGTCTGAGCAAGAAGGAGTCCTGGCAGATTTAGTCTGACTTTTTACAGGGCTGTAGGGCAAATCCAAGAAAAGAGATAATTCACCGAAGAAAACAAGAGTAGATTTTTAAAGCAATATTCTAAGGTGGCATCTCCCATGTTTTTCTGGCAGAAGATAGAGTGCCAGTCCTGAAAATGTCTTACAGAATCTCAAACACCTTCCAAAAGTACATTAAAAACATTTAGAATTTCTAATTTAATTGAAAAATCCTCCATTTTTACAGTGCAGACTCCATATCACAGTCTCATGCAACTAAATGGAGGCAGTGTTTTTAGATATATATTGTTTTTTTCTGCAAGGCAAAGTCAAATACAGGTAGTCCCAGAATTGCTATTGCTATCTGCATAGCCAAGGAGCTTAGTGATACAATCAGAGTAGAGATTTGCCAAATCTTTATACAGTGTGATTTTTTAAAAGTCACAATCAAAAACTTGAAGCCCAAAGGAAAGAGAGCCTGAAGGCTTTAAGTCACCTTCAGATGCTGGATTTTAGGGAGAGGCAGTTCCAAATATTTGGCAAACATCTTGGCTTTCTTCTGGATCAGGAGAGCCGGTAATTGCACTGCACGTGTGACATGCTGCAGCGTGCTAGGTCACCGAGACATTGGTCTGATTAACCAAGCGTAGACAAGCCCACGGGGCAGGAGAAATCCTGCTTTGCCTTATGGAAGATGAAGGTAACTTTCACAGTGTGTAATCCCCACACAGACTGGAAGAGATTTTACTCTCTGCACTAATGCTGCCAATAAACCTAGGCCTCTTCCTGCTCTGTATGTGCCCCCAGGCCTGGGACAGATCTGGCAGTCTTTTGCTACATTTGCATTGATACTTCCCCCTCTTAGAAAACATGATATTACAACATCATGCTATTTGCTGCCAGAAGAGGTATCCAAATCTTGAGTGACATTGTGATTCCCTTAAACCCACAAGTATGCTGAGGAACAGTCTATATAAAATGTATTAACTGAAGCATAGTTAGAAACTGTTTTTCATGTCACCTGGGATCAGGGAAGCCTTGAGGATGGTGAGCTCCCCTTTCAGGCTTGGCAGGTTTTGCAAATACATCTGAATCTCACTCGTGATGAGTTCTATGTCCTGGGTAGAAAGTGCTTGCCCTTCAGGCTGAGGTTCAGCTATCAGTAGGTTATTCCAATCAGATACCATCTCCAAATCCTCAAATTCAAATTGGTAGACTGCAGTAAAGAGCTGGGCTATATACGCTTTCATCAAGTCCCTCCTGAATGCAGGTAGGATAATTTTAATGGTGCTTAAGTCTTTTTCATCTAGTCTTTGTTTGATGGTGTACAAAGCAGCAGCTGTAGTAAGAGCACGTACCACCTCCAGGCTTTTCTTCAGAGCCTGAAAATCTGTTAGAGCTGGAAGCAACTCTTGCTCGTCATTCCTTTCACCCTGTTCTGTCTGGGAGCACATGACATAAACCAGAGGAGCAGTGATGGAAGAGCATTCTTCAGTAGTCCCCAGCATGTTACACAGTAAATCCTGGAGGTTGTTCTGCAAGTTTGCTGGCAGGCTGAACAGATCAATCAGTACTGCCTCCACCATATTCCAGGCAAGTGAAAGATTCCTGAAACTGCCAAGTAGACAACAATAAGCATAAAAAATAAAACAAAAAGGCAACAGGGCATCAATAGCCCAAATACATAGTGATATTTATTAAGTGCACACATTTAGTAGGAATGTTTAGAGAAGGCAACATAGTAATAAAATGTCTTCGTATTTCTGCCAAGACATCCAGTATTGGAGCAGAAATGGGAATTATTCTGTATTTATTTGAATTTCTCTATTGCTTCACCCACTTCATATTTTTTTCCAGGTCAGGGATAATGAAAGGTGATATAATACCAGCTTTATTGATACATTTAATCTACATTAACAGAATAGATTGTCTTGACCTCTCACGCTAGGCACTTCTCCAGCTCCTGTGAAAGGAACCAGACATGGAGGTTTCCATATTCTCATCTTGCTGGGACTGGTTTCCATAATAATTCTGTGTAGGGAGTGTATGTGTGTTTTACACATTTATCCCTGGGGTAGAGTTAACGTCTGCTTCCCCTTCTGGCTGTGGGGATGCTGGACTGTGAACACACATTTCTCAAAGACCTTCACCTCACCTTTTTGCACTTTTCCTATATTCCTACCAAAAGCTTTGACTTCCAGATTTCTAACTTCTGTCTTCAGGGACACATGATAGCACAGTTCTTTTATCTGTAAACACAGGCATGACGATGAACACACACATGCAGAAACTTAGCACAGGATACGGAAACTTCACTTAGTAACACAAGAAATACGCAGAAGTAAAACATAAATACTCTGCACAACTTCCTGCCTCAGCTTCCTCACTAGCCTACTGGCATTCCTTGCTCTGAAATCAAGACTCATAAAGGTTATCCAAAATCATCTTGTAGTTCATTGCTTTTCTGGTGATCCACAGTATACTTCTGGTTTTTTATTATTATTAATATTTTTATTTTTTGTTTTTGTTTTGCTGAACTGTGTTGATACAAACCCTTCTAGGTTACCCGAGGAAACCATCCATCTCTTCCTCTTCCTTTTGCTCTGAAACTTTGTTTCCAGTGCAAGCCTCCTTCAGAGACCTGGGACAAGACACCAGCTCCCTTTTCCATCTGGATCCTTGAACCAGTGGCTGTTGAGGTTTCATGAATAAGTACTGTGCGTGATGTGGGACGAAGCTTTCCCATCAGTGTTAAGACTCCCTAATCATTTAGAGTGCTCATTACCAACCAGTTTTTTGGCACAGGAACAAATTGTGTCTGAACAGGAATCAATACTCTTTCAGGAATGGAGGCATTAATTATTAATACAAATGTATTATTATTATTATAAGACCCAAGAGTCTTTAAGTCCATGAAATCTGTGCTAACCATATCATGTAACACCTGGGACAATTCTTCTGCCATAACTTCCCATTCTCCAGTAACTCCATGCTCTGGCTGCACAATTATTTCACTATCCTGCAAAAAAGCTTCACACTTGAGTCCACTATGGGAGACTTGATGTCCTCCTTGGCATTTTCTGGTTGACAATGCATTTCAAGAATTTCTACATTTAAATGAGAGGTCAATGATCTTTCTGCTTTTAATGGGTTCTCTATTCAGGGAGGGTTTTATAGAAAACATTCTTTATTTTCTCCATTGTTCTTTCCCCTATATTGGAAGGAAAACAATCCTGACTCAAAACAATGTTTTCTCATCTGTGAGTTAAATACTTACAAAGTTTAATTCATCAAAACAGCTGAACTGAAAGTATTAAAATGTGACAGCAGATAAAAACACCTCTCAGGATATTTATAACTCCTGATCTTACTCAAAAAAAAAAAAAAAAAAAGTAGAAGAAACAACTTGCTAAGCATACAGTGTTGAAATGGGCTGTCATGTCAAAGACCATGACGTGGAGATTTCCTTCTTTAGCCTGATTATCTCTGTGGGAGGCTTGTGAGTCAATGAGAAGATCCCAATGTAAGTACAGCTAATAACCCCAACAAAGACAGTACAACAGAGAGGTGCAGTGGAAATACAGATTATTGCTCCACTCAGATTATGTTAATAGAGTAAGGTTAGTAGAGTTAATTGCTGTCCTCATATTCCCCAGAAAAGTACCACCAAAGAAAGGGTAGCAGGAAAGTGTTTGCAGGAGTAGAGGTAACTGCCTGACTGCCTACTCTATTACTAAGCTGTGTGTGTATCATAAAAAATCCACCAGGGCAATTATTGGGACGTCCGCACAGAAATCATGGTGTGATTCATCCTTGTATCCCTCCAGTTTTGCATCATTGTGCCCCACTAAGGCCAATGGTGTCAGAAGTACCTTTGCTTACAGTCATAATAAAATATTATGACTGCTTTCTAAGTCCCTCAAACAAGACCCTTCTCAACAAGCCAAGCAGTGTTAGAAGCAAATGCCTTCATGGCTATTCACGTTTTAAATAACTTAAAGCTCCACAGATCTAAATTTTGTAGGAAATCTCCTGGCATGTAACTGTTTCAGAAAAGATGAAGTGCATTTATTAAAGAGAGTTGCTCATTTAAGTATAAAATGCAGGGCAAATACTTGCACAAACTTGAAAGCAAGGCCACCCATCAGTTGTTTTACCCACTCCGTGAAACACTGTCAGTGCAAAAGTGTGGAGAGTAGAAAAATCCTCTGGCACTGGCTACAAGAAGAGAAAATCAAGGGAAAGGATAAATGAAGGCAAGAGCAAAGCAGAAAGGAACAAGAACAAAAGAAGAAAGCAAACATAGAAGGAAACAATGAAGTAAATAAAACAAAATGGTAGAGAAGAACCATATCAAGAGCAGGAAATCACTAAAAATGTAATTTAATTCCAAAGGTCTCTGACAGATGAGAAAAGATTACTAGCAATTCCTGCATCTTTGGATCTCATTTGCCACCTTATTTTCTTACAGAGTATCAGAAAATGGGTAATTTTTACAAAATGAAAAAGGGAAAAAGTGTTTAACAATTGCTAGAGAGAGATACCAGAGAACGGAAACAGACTATTAAAGGTATGAGAGCACCCTTCTAGCAAAACAGTATATTGCAACAAGAGCAAACCTGAAAAAAAGCATTAAAACTTCTTAAACTGGGTTAAAACAAAATATTCTGCCTTGCTAATTTCGAGTTATTTAGTCAATGTAGAAGGAACAGTAGTCACGCACAGAATCACAGAATCACAGAATGGTTGAGGTTGGAAGGGACCTCTAGAGGTCACCTAGTCCAACACCCTGCTCCGGCAGGGACACCTAGAGCACGTGGCACAGGTCACCGCTTGCAATTAAAATACTGAGGTTCTTGCAGTTTTCAAAAGTAAAGTTTAAAAAGCAGGTATTTACTCACCCTGTTAGGCGATCCTTTTACACTCCTGAAAGGTACCATCTGACACTGAACACACATGGCCAGCTTTATATAGCTGAATTCCCCTGTCAGTCTTCCAGCTGATTTGTACAAGATGGAAATTCCGCTTCCCGGTGAGGCTGTTGAGGGAACCTGTATTTCTCCTTCATGATGAGACCCTGTTTGGTGGCTGCCACGAGCCACAGGAAAGCACAGAGTGTGCGAAAAGGCACCAATGTGATTGATTAATGCCTGGGCAGCGCTACACCCGGAAGCGGCGCTAACCCTGCCATGTAACCACTGCTGCAATCGGACGCGCAAAACGCATTCGCTCTGCCGAACCTCCAGCGGATTCACAAACCCTCGGCCAGCTGGAATAAGAATATGAACACAAAGCAGCCAGGGGAAAACGTGCAGAGAGAGAGAGAGAGAAAAAAAAAAAAAAAAAAAAAAAAGGTGTTCTTTTTCCGAATGGTAACTGCACGTTCCAGCGAAGGATTTGGCAGTCAGTCAGGAAAACCATATTTAGAAGAACTAACCCTAACACAGAGGTTATGCGGCCAGACGTCAAGGTCACGGGCCAGAAATGAGGAAGAAGTTTCTCCCGTGAAACGCAAAGTCATTTTGAAAAGAGGTTGCTTAAAATTTTACACCTTTTTGTTTGTTTGTTTGTTTTATTGTGCAGGAATCTGAATTTTCTGTAGAGCTCTATAAAAACACCCCAGGAATATTAGAACAGGAAAATCCAAAAGGCAAGGAGAGGGAATGAGGGATTTGTATCAGTTTGTCCAAGAATTGTAAGATAATAAATCTATTTTCTCAGTGGTGATTAGTGCGGATTACTACCAACATTTCCCTCAGACCCAGCCCCATAACACACCATAGGTGTCCCCTGCCATTTGCCCTCCTGTCTCTGCTGTGCAGGGCTGGAGCTGTTGCCAGATGGAAGGGATGAGAGCCAAACTGCCCCAGACTACCCGGAATACCCTGTCCCTGAATACCTGTAATTAGATGTGAATCTGCTCCTTCCTACACAGGAAAACCAATTTTTATGAAATGTGCAGAAAGCAGTTGCCTTTTTGGCCACTGCCCAATGTGGCTGAAGCAAGATGTGGGATGAAAAACTAGCAGGGGAACTGGAGGACAGACAGACCTACGCAAGGGTTTTCCTTCCTCCAGCCAGACTAAGAAAAACAAAGAATCGTTGAAATATTTTCAGTGCAGAGGGCTGAAAAGCACAGTAGAAAAGGGTCAGGAAATTTTCTAGGATACAAAACACCGGGGAGAATAGGACACCAAACCGGTATTACTTCTCCAGTGGAAATATTATATATTCCGCTTTTGTCATCTGATTTCAAGGACGAGCTGAAAGAACGCACACAGGAAAAAAAAAAAAAAAAAGTGTAATAAACACAAGGTAGGAAAAATAAACCCGCCTGTTTGCGTTGGCAGCCCCCGCTCCGCCGGGTCCCACAGGGGCCGCTTCCCGCCCGCTCTCCCCGCCCAGGGCCGCCCCCCGCCCCGCGTTGCTCCGCGGGCGGCCGTTAACGGCCGTTGGCGGGAGCGGGGCGGGGAAAGGCCCGGCCCGCACAGCCGGTGGCTCAGCGCCCTGGCGGGTTCCCCGCGTGATCTCCGGTGCGGATCAGGGGAAACCCCCACTAGGAGTATCTGGCGTTTTCCCGAGGTCAAGAGCCTTGCTGGCACCTCGGCACTTGGAGAGGCTGACGGCGATCCCGAGCCTTGTCCGGACTGGGCAGGCAGCCTGCTCTGACGGGAGGTGCTGCTGCTCGGGCCTTGGGCCGCAGAGGGGTAAGATGAGAGATGGGGAAGGGCAAAGCAGCAGCAGCAACAGCCCTAAGCACCGAAGGGAGAATTCTCTAAGCGGCAGCAGTGCCCCTTGGGCAGCTCCTGCGTCTTCTGTGTGCCACATACTTAAAAGGGTCCTCATGATACGCACCTCGTGCATGTATTCCCGAGAAATCAGGATTTTATCATTTACTTACTAGTTATTCCTGAGAAAGTAGTACCTTATTATTACTATGAAGAAAGTAGTGTCTTATTTGACAATACCGATTTTTTTCATTAACTTCTATTTGAAGTGATACAAAAATAGCACCGTTTAAAGTCACTCAGCTGATCTCTGCATTGATACAGTCATATCAATTTATGATTTTATCAGTGTGACAACTTTTTTTAGTTATTTTTGTCTTAAAGACATTGAAGAGTTAACAGTTACAGTATGATGATGGCAAAAGTGTTGAGGCTAAATACGAGGGAAGTGGATGCCCTTAGAGCTATGACTACGTTCACAAGCTGAGGATCTGTTCTGTGAAGCAGCCAGGGGAACACTGTAATACTTTGTTTTAAAAAACTCCTCAAGAAAGAGTTTTAATTCTCAATCATTGTCATTGAGTATCCACCCCTTAGTGATCTGTTCTTGGTAATAAAAAATGAATCCACTGAAATGATGTGTTGATCCAGGCTCTCATACAAAAGGCCTTAATATTGTTCTCCTTCACTAAGAATAAGGAATTAAACTGAACTATGATAAAATATTTCACTTCTCTTTTATGTTTTTACAGTTCTGCCCCTCTCTCTAAAATGGCCAAGCAAAATTCTCCATCACTAACTGAAGTTGTAAAACAAGTTGCAGAGCAGCAGCATGCACAATCCTCAGAGATAGAAAAAAGCAGAACAGTTCTTTTCCAGTTGCAGGTACTAAACCTTATTTAGAATAGCTTAATTTGCGACATGCTGATTAGATGAGGAACTGTTCCTATGAACAAGAGATATTTGTCATATTTTGTTTCTCCAGAGTGTTTAAATTTAAAGGCAGCTACTCTGTTTTTGTTTGTTTGTTTTGTGAAGGGCACGTAATGCTTTGCCAAAACTGTGTGTGTGTATTGTTACACATAAGGTTTCACCACCACTGAAGTTTATTATAGCAGGTTTTAGCATAATTTTTCATTCTTAAAATTTTTCATTCATTAAAAAAAAAAACCACTGAAAAAGCATCCTCTAAAATATTTGGGACAAACTTAGAGAACTTCGAGTTTTTCATGATTTCCTAAGAAATGAATGGTGGAAAAATACTGTTTAAAAAGCATTTCTTTTGGCAGATTTCCCCCTATTATATCATATTTCTTGGCATTTTTTTTCACAAGAAATATATACATGCATTTTTTTTTCCCCTGTGAGTTTGGAGTGAGTGATTTGATATCTTAAACAGATATCAAATACAGTTTTTATTTTCTAATAGTTTAAGGAGTACTAGTCATATGTAGTTTTCCTTAAGGCTATATAGTTAATTATTAAATTTTCAATTCTCATTTGAGGCCAAGTTTCTACTGAGAAACATCCGTTTTAGTTTTTGGAAAACCCGAGTAGTATTCAGGCATCTTGGAGAATGTGAGAATGGAAAAGGATATAGCATTTTTCTATTGTAACAGCTCCAAATAACCCTTGCATTTGAAATAACAAGTAACTTTTTTGAAATTTCGCACCAAGGTAATTTCTCTTAAGAAGCACTGAAATATTTTATTCCTTGTGAATGCATATTAACTCACTACACTTCTGAGGAACAATTCCATTAGAAGAAATTTAAGACACAATAATAGATATAATATAGCATACATAGCATTGTTATAACCATTCTTTTATGATTGAGCAGTTTAAACAGATTTTGTATTTTCAAAAACATGGAACTTCCGAATTCTAGATCCTAGGTTGCTCATTTCCTTTCTTCCTCCGTTGTTTTTGCCTTCTTCTTTGAAAAAAAGAGAGGGAGAAAGGGAGAGAGAAGGAAGGAAGGAAGGAAGGAAGGGAGGGAGGGAGGGAGGGAGGAAGGAAGGAAGCAAGGAAGGAAGGAATTCCATACAATTCTACAATTCCATGTTAGTAGAAGTTAAATAATTAGGAACTTAAACGTCAAAAGACTGTTCTTCCATCTTTAAGTCTGTTCCCATGTGTACATGTGGTCACAGAAGGCATGTAAAACAATTTTCTTTTGAAAACTTGAGATCTTTGCCGTTAAGATCTTTTGCTTGCCTGTCAGTAGGTGGTGGCCAGGACTGATACAAACCCTCCTAATATTGTAACTTGAGATTTCAAAATTCAATATTACACATAAAGAATACTTTTTATTCTTAACATAATATCCTAATCTGTTCAAGACGTTTAACATTAAGACTTTGTGACACTCATGACACTCCCAGTAAGGAAAATACAATGGCTGAAATCATGATACTAATCTTCTCACTTAATGCATGACTCTTGGCTGGTATTTAGGGTGGGTTTCATCATAGCTGATTTATGTCATGGCAGTTGTTACACCTGAATTAGTCATCTCTGCTCCCTCTGTAGTCAACAAAGAGAGACAAACACTTCCGAGAAAGTAATTCAGCTCTCCCATCTTAGACCTCTCCTGATGGGAGATCTTGCAGGTATTCACTTCTCATGAATGAAGAAACATAGGTAGTGGTTAAACTAGATGCTTAAAAGGGTTAAAAATAGCTGAGATTAATCTCACTTGGAACAGGAAAAGCTAGTTAAGCTCAGTCAACCCAAATGCCATTTTGTGTGTTTGTGCCTGTGTTTATAAGCATATTTTGTGCAGTTAGCTACTTTTACTGTGATTTAAATTAAAGCAGATTGCTGCTCTAAGCAAACTTTAAGAAGACTTGCGTGTGTGTGTGGTATACCACAACTTACATATTTTGTGAATATGAATAAGTTGAAGCATTTTGAAGGATACTTTATTTCATGTTTGGGATTCATTTTTATATCAAAATGGACACATCTAGCACAGCACATTCTTGCATTATGTCACTATCACCTTCCATTCTAACCATATTAGCAAGTGAAAAGGAAGATGAATAAGTAAAAAATACAGTCTATAACTGTATACATAGTATTGTTTCAAATAAAAATACCCAAATGAATATATTTTACAGGCTAAGTTTCAGGAACTTGAAAAAGAAATGAAGTCTATTCTGCTAGAAACAACAACAACAGAAAGGGAAATACATCAGCAAGATGATGCCATAGAAATGACAAAACATCATTGTGAAAATCTGGAGGCCCAAGTCAGAGCCCTGTATTCTGAAAATATAAAGCTGAGGTTTGATGCAGAAACAGTGCAAGAAGAGTTTGAGATGACCTTTGCAAGAAATAATGAGTATCGTGAAAAAATAAAGGCTCATAAACATCTCTTTTGGGAGGTGGAAAGTAAAATGCCAGTTATGATTGAACTTGCTAAAAAGCAAGCTGTTGTTAAAGAGCTGAGAGCAAAGAAGGAGGAGTTAATGCATGATCTCCAGAATCCAGAAGGAACAGTTATGAAACAAGTACAGGTACTGTATTTACTGTTTGTGTGGGGGAGTTATTATTGGCATAGCTTATCTGATATGCTTATTTTGCCTAATGTGTTTACTCTAATAATGGACTGACTATAGGGAGTATGAATTAATTTACAATGCTAAATTAAATGAAGAAATTAGGACTTCAATTAAAAAAAAATCATCAGCCACTATTATTTGCATATTATTGTAAAAGGTTCATCTTACATGATAGAATGAACTCAGCTATGAAAAATATTACAGAGCAGTAAATTTCAATGTATCATTACCAATAATTTGTGTGATTATGTAGGTTGTTGGATAAAGTTCCATATCCACCTTCCAGGAGTCTCTGGATCATTACAATAGTGTTACACTTTTCATATAAGAGCACAGTATTTGTCTAGCTTTGTTGTCAGGTTAGAAACTACATTTGAGCTGTGCACCAGCAGGAGGTAGATTTGTTAAGAGTGTAATGGAAAGAAGGAGAAAGGAAAATATATTAATTTTGGTATTCTAATCTCTAGCACATTAAGTTTGCACTTAATTGCCATACATTTTAACAACTGTAAAAACCAGAAAGCTTTCGCTGCAAAACTATCAATATTTAAGCAAACACATATATGAAGTCACAAATTTGAGCTGTGAAGCAGCTGTCACTGCTGAAAATCTGGTGTTACCGTGTTATAGTAAAATGATGAAAATTTGGTTGTACAAGTAAATCTCTAAACACTGATATGTAAAGTCCCATTAACATATTTACCCATTAGAAAAAGATCTGTCTTGAATAATAGAGTTCCTTGATTTTCCAATAATTTGAATTTAAACAATATTAAAGATCAAAATTACTTAAAATTATTGTGTTGATATAGTTTTTTTTGCATATTTCAGATCAATAGTATATCTTCTTAAGTACCTGAAACCCTATGATTTGCTACATAGTCAAAATCATTTTTAAGTCAAACAATTAAATTGTGTATTATTATTCTTTATCTCATCTCATCATTATACCTTTATCTCATCTCATTTTATTAATGAAGTGGCTGTTGAAATGTGTGACTTTTAAATTAAGACTAATAGAAGTATTGTACACTCATTTAAAGAATAGATTTCTATATCCAAACTTACACTTGCAGGAAGAAATTACATTTTTTAAAAGAGAAATCACAGAAGTGAAAGAGCTCATCAGTAAAAAAACAAATTTGCTGGAAGAAGAAAAAGTGTTACATGCTAAGCTTAGGAAAGAAATCGAGGTGAGTCATTTGGATAAAATACAATTTCAGTCTCTAACAGAATGGAGATAGTGCAGATGAATTTATGAAAAAAAAAATTTACATGGTTTCTAGCCATACACAATTTAAGCACCAGCCATACACAATTTAAGCTCAGACACCAGTACAGGCTGGGGACTGACCTTCTGGAGAGCAGCTCTGCAGAGAGGGACCTGGGTGTCACGGTGGACGACAAGTTGACCATGAGGCAGCAGTGTGCCCTCGTGGCCAAGAAGACCAATGGGATCCTGGGGTGCATTAAGAAGAGCGTCTCCAGCAGGTCGAGGGAGGTGATCCTGCCCCTCTACTCAGCCCTGGTGAGGCCACATCTGGAGTATTTTGTCCAGTTCTGGGCTCCACAGTACAAGAGGGATGTGGAGCTGCTGGAGAGAGTCCAGCGCAGGGCCACAAGGATGATCAGGGGCCTGGAACATCTGCCCTATGAGGAGAGGCTGAGGGAGCTGGGCCTGTTCAGCCTGGAGAAGAGAAGGCTGAGAGGGGACCTGATCAGTGTCTATAAGTACCTCAAGGGAGGCAGTGAGGAGGATGGTGCTGGCCTCTTTTCAGTGGTGGCCACTGACAGAACTAGAGGTAAAGGCCACAAACTGAAGCACCAAAAGTTCCACAGGAACTTAAAGAAAAAATTATTAGCAGTGAGGGTGACAGAGCCCTGGAACAGGCTGCCCAGAGAGGTTGTGGAGTCTCCTTCTCTGGAGATCTTCAAAACCAGCTTGGACACAGTCCTGTGCCATGTGCTCTAGGTGACCCTGCATGTGCAGGGGGGTTGGACCAGATGACCTCTAGAGGTCCCTTCCAACCTTAAGCATTCTAAAGCAACCATAAAATCCCAAATTCTTCATATTGCTAAAATCTTTCTAAACTTCAGAACTTAACTGCTATCATGAGACAAAAAATAACATTATGAATAATTTTCCTCATTTTTTAAGGCGTTCAGATGTGAACTTTTAAAGTAATGTCTTGAATAGGATGAGGCCTCTAAATGGTAGATAGTAAAACAGCATGAACAATTTTTATTTCTGTAATATTTTTGAAATAATTTAAATCTCACCACTGTCTTGGTTATTCATGAGTTTTCTTAGATTTCCTGATAACTAATCAATGGGAGAATCAATTGTAACAAGAAAATGGTTTTCCCATGAATCTTCCTAATTCAAACTGACATTAAATTAGGCAAAACACAGCAGTTCCTAATTATCTGCCGAGATAAAATTCCAATGAATATTTAAAAATCTCTCCCTTAAAATAATTGAACTATATTTTATATTTTGTTCCTTACTAAAATTCTTTGCATGACTATGTAGTTTTTAGCCTGAAAGTTTCACATCATCTGTCTTGTTAGTTTAAATAAGTGCTAAAAAAAGTTAATGAGCAAAACCTGATAATAGAAAGATTTTCTTATTTGAGATTAGCTGTGTTGCCCATTGTAAAATTTAGGAGGAAAAAGTATATTTTTTCCTTGCATGGAATAGGATAGAATTCTTCAAATGAAGAGCTAAATATAGCCATTTTAAAATGGGTCTGTTCTGTTCTTCAGCAACTGAGAAAATATTTAATTATCATTCAAGCAACATACGCATAAGAAAGATCTTTAAACCCAAAGTCAAATTAGGCAGCCGAAAAAAAAGAGAAAAAAATGTTCTGCTTTATCAGAAACAACTTAAATAGAGGAAAATTTAACTCTTTTGGGGGGGGTTGCTTAGATCCTAAGATCTTTGTATCTCAGAGAAAGTGGGATTAAAAATCAAATCAGATTATACTTTTATTTTAAAAGCTGAAAACTTTCTGTAAAGTAGTCCACCCTTTGATACACCAAATGACAGTGGACAGGCAGGAACATTAATATCCAAAAGTATTCAAAGCAGCCCAGAGAATACTTGAACCAAACATGGGAAAAAAAAAAAAAAGTGAGATACTGGAGACACCAGTGACACTTCAACTGCAGGAGTGTGATTCAGCTCCAGTTTGCAGGCACCCAAATGTAGCTGCTTGAATGCAGGTGGCTGCATGTGTCAGCCTAGTCCTCCATCAGTGGAGATGCAGTTAGTACAGATGATGGAGTCTAGACAACAACTCAGCTGGCCAAACATAGGTGTTTGCAGTAGAGTAGGCTGCATAATTTAGTTTTTCTAGACTTTACAGACTGCATTGACTAGGTCTCTATTGATCAAAATGGGATCTTAGACACAGAACTTACATATACACTTTTAAAGCTAGGTGTCTTGGTCTGCAAACTGACCCCTACCCAAACTTGTATGTCTGCTGCAAATCATAGCTCAGCTTCCAGCACTGCGTGGATTAAGAGTAATTGGTCTCCTGTTGTAAATTTGCCAAAAGTATTTGAGTTCCCAGAATTCTGATACAAGCCACATTTTATTAATGATTTTGTTGTTGCTGTAGTACATCTGGAACCTTGACTCAACCGTGATTTTAAGCACTCATGTAAGTCAGAGCACTTGAGTGTCTACAGAATTCCTGAAGTCTTGCTAATGGCTAAGCTGGTGCTCAGGAAGAGCATAAATTGACTCTCACAGCCCTGTTGCTATTCCTTTGCCTCAGTATTATTTCACATTTCCTACAAAATGTTTCCCTAACTATCTTGTGCAGGGAAGTGATTCTGAATGCCTTTTTAAAGCAGCTTAATTTTGGAAAATCAAGGAAGTATTGATTAAATGTCTTTCTGAAGGGAAATGAGTATCTCAGTTTTCTTTTTGAAAAAGGCATCAGTGATCTGACTAGGCTAATTCATAACTTGTACACATAACTTATAACTGAGATGTTACTCGTCAGGCAGGGATACCCATGGATATGTAAGGTGGCTCATAGACCCTGTCCCATCCGTTTCCTGAGCAGCAGTACTACCACCCATCTTTGGAAGAGCAAAGTGAGGATTCCCAGGATTGGATGGGAGTATTAAAAATAGATCATGGTTACTACTTGTATAGGAGCAAAGCATCAGTCATAAAGACTAATTCAAGGCATCCGTGAATAACAGAAAATGGATTCTTATGTAAAATAATAAGAAAAAGAAAGCTCTATTCGCCATCCATTTCAGCGTGTGCCCATATTATCCTTGAAAGATGTGGTCTAATCTGTTCTTAAAGACCTCCAGCAGTGGCGATTCCACAACTCCCAGGGTATTTTTTTCTAATGGTTAGCTTATTTCTACACAAGGCCCAATAAAAAGAGCAGTACTTCCCCACCTTTATGCCCTGTGAACATATTAATGCTCTCTGCCTTAGCAGTGTGCCAAGCAGTTCCTGATAACAGTGCTGAGAGGGATGTAAACGTGGAGTATTGAATGTACTGCTGCTTGGACCATCTCCCTTCATGCTGCCAGATTGATCTGTGCTTCCCAACTGGCTCTTACAGCTCCCTGAGCCAGAGCTTCCTGTTTTCCACTTTCTTTTCCTTTCTGCTCTTTCTCTATCAGCACCAGGCAAACCTGCAGATCCTTACTCAGTGTTTTTCTTGCTAGTTTTCACTCCATGCTATTTAGCTGTCCTCAACTTGAGTCCACTGCTGGCTCTTGTTTAATGGTAGCTCTCTCATTCAGTGGGAATCAGGTTATTTGCCACCTCATTCATGTCTTTATTCTGCAATGACAGGATGCACATTTCTAAAAACAGTGGATAATATTGATCACAGATAAATTTCAGTGTCATACAACATAGTTTTAGTGATGTTCAGATCCTGCAAATACTAATTCAGATGAATGAATCTGACAATCTCTAGAAAAGTTGTGAAGAATCATAGAGAACTAGGCAACAGGAATAAAGGCAACTTATCACCAATAAAAGAAGGCAGTGTGATTTATAGAAGCATTAGTGAGAAAGTTACTTAATTATATGTTAAATTTAGGCAGTGAAAAGCACAGGAAATCTGTGGCAATGCTATAGTTTGGATGCAGCTGTACACCATCATTTGTACAATAAATACAGCATAAAAATGTTTCAATAAGCAGACAGAAGAATAATTATATACTACCACTCATATGCCATTCATATTAAGATAAGTGAGCCCAAGTTTTCATTAAGTGAATACCCCTTATTTCCGTTTTTGTTATAAAGAACATTTCATGTGTTTACTCTTCAGAATACAAATCTTCAAAGGTCTTCAGCAGTCATTCTCATCCAAGTAATGCAGCACTGAGGTACTGCATTATTTCCTAAGGAAAAAATCCATTACAATGGTAGAGATGCTACCACAGCTTTCTAGCTTATTTCTGCTATATTCTCAACTATTCCCAAGCATACATTTCAAAGACTTAAAATTGCTCCCTTTCTTATCTCTTACCCTGCAGTCTGAAATCCTTGGTGTACAAAGTAGTGTTGCCACCGCTGTGAGTTGCTGTCTCCAAATGCTTGAACGGAATTCGCTTAGTTAAAGTTTAGACATTTACAGTCTAAAGATGCATTTACAGTCAAGTAGATGCCCTTGTTGACGTACTAACTTAAGCTTTCTTACTGGGGAGAGGTATGATTCATATTATGCTAAAGCAGAAACCTGGAGTAAGCCTGATGAATTACTTCACAGATGTATCTGTGTCTCTTCAGTACTTATAAAGTGAACATGGATGATTGGGTCAGATGTCAGTATTTACACTTTAAACAAGAGCTGGATGAAGTGAACCCTACTATAAATATTGATTTACCTGGAAGTGTTTTTTAAATATCCTTTATTCTATTTTATTAGGTGCAGAATAAGAGATACGATGCTATTCTAAAACGTTTGCATTGCCAACTGAACAAACTTCATTCCAATAAAAGACAGTGGCATTGGAACATTCAACAGATGGAGAAAAAAGCAGCAGAACTAAGAAAATGCCTTGGCGTGGTAGAGTGACAGAATAGCATACAGTTCAAGCCTAGCAGATACAACAAGGTAATGCTTTCTAAACATAGAAGGTTTCTTTTGGAAATAATAGAAATTGTAAAGTAGTCCAATAATTGGGCCAGGGCTGTTTTATTTTATTTTATTTTATTTTTATTTATTTTTTTAAGGTTTTCTGCCCTACATTTTGTGGCCCAAACCAAGCTCTTGTGTCTCTAGCTCGTTCTCAGCCCGTAATGGTTTAGAATACTCTTCCCCTTTGTTACTGTAGCCACTGGCTGTTCAGGAGGAGCTTTTAGTGTATGGGCCAGTTTTACACCTCGGATTTGAGGACTGTTTTTTATGTGATTAGACTGTAGAAAAATTGAGATCTACATTGTTTTTCCTCCTGAGAAATTAATATCAGAGCATATTTGCATTCTTGAGATACAAAAATTCTAGATCTTTTATCCGTAGCGTCCTACTGAATAATTCGGGAAGCTCTGATAGTCTGTATTTTGCCACGTGGGAAATTCATATAGGTGATACTACAGCTCGATTGACCTTTGTGTGCCAGAATGGCCCAGCCTGGGAAACAAAGAGGACACAGAAGGCCTAGGAACAGTTACACTCAGATGAGTGATTCAAATAACCCAAATTTAACTGGTCTAATATATGTTCCCCTGGTATTTAACAAAGGGGGTGAGTATGTGAAGACCACAATGCCTTCAGATACTTGCTTTAAAAAGAAACAACACACTCTCTGGTAGTAGAAATGCATTATGCATGGTTCATTATAGAGGAGCTGATTGTGTAGAGTATCTTACCTAGCTCCTACTAAGCGTTTAACATCTAACAATCTATATTAGATAAGATGACTCTTAACATAAAAAAATATATATTTTAAAAATTCTTGTTAAGCACTAATGAACACTAGACTGTATTTTTGTTATATATTTTTATGTGAATACTTTCTATATTCTTACACTTAACGTAAACATTCTGGCTGGATATAGCCTGTAACATTTATCTGTTCCATGAAAGTAGTTGGCACTTCATTTGGGGTAGTTGTTTGCTTACATAATTTAATTTGTCTTTATTCCTGAATATAAAAAGAGGATTTTAGCAATTTGAGTATTTATTTATTATTGAACTTCAAGTATCTCTTGAACTGCCTATATTTTGTTAGTTTAGGAAGTGAGAGTTTAAAATGCAATACTGTTATCATTTTTGTTAGGACATGCGTATGTTCATGTGCATTTACATTTTGCTTTAATAAGTGTTTTCTTAAATATAAGGTGATTTTAAGCAGTATACTGACTATAATTAAAGCATTTCTAACAATTGAATTTAAAAGAAGACAAAGAAAGACTTCTTAAGACTGATCTCTCAACTTAATCCTTAAATTTGCCACCTTTCTGTTGTGGTGTGAATCATGCATTCTTTGCTTATGAATTCAGAAAGGACCATCAGAACATTTAGTCTGGTCTTGTATGTAGTACATTGCCCTAACATTTGAGCTGTTTATTCCTACGCACAGCAAAATAGCTGGTGTTTTATTCAAATATATATTCCAGAAAGAGATTTAGCCTTGAAAAATCAGAGAATTTACTGTTTTATTGCTAATTCAGTGATTGCATGCTATTCTTTTGTTTTGCCTGTTTTTAATTTGAATTTATGCAGACATCCAGTGAAATGCCTGTACTTTGTATCAGATACTTTCTTTCCATAAATATACATTTATATTACATACTGTCTCTGTCTTTTGCTAAATTAAGTAGATCAAGCCAAATTTATGGACTGTCTGATTAGAATGGAATTAAATGGAGTTTAACTGATATTTATCACTTCTGAAAGGTTAGTTTCTCGTAAGGCCACAGGGTTATAGCAACAACGAGCAAGAGAGAAGATTAACATTTCTTACTGACAAAATCAAAAGAAGGATTTTAGCTTATTGTATCTTTAAGCAAGCAGAGTGATGCAACATTTAAGTATTACCCGAAGTTTTAATATTAAGTGCCCTTAAATGTGTCTTTTATAATTTATTTTGTCTTGTTTTCTAATTATTTCTCAACCAGAGCAATCAATACCCTAGGATATACTTCTTAGGAGCCACATAAAATTTTTCAACCAACTTTACTTTGACACTTACTATTCATATTAACATGTTTAAAACATTACAGTTTAACCTTGCACTTTATTACTAGATGAAAACAATTATAGAAACAATTCAAACATTCTAATTTAACAAATATATCACATCTCAGTTTTTCTTTTTAACCAATTAGGAAGTTTTTTTTCCTGTGTAATAGGGCACTTTCCACGTATACCTACAACACAATTCGCTCATCATAAGCAAATACTTTATTTTCCCTATTCTTTATAAATTACAGTAGGGCTCAGCATCTGAAATAAACTTTGTGATTCTTTTGTGTATCTTCATAAATTGTTTATTATTTAACAAAAGAGAATGCAACAGTTACAGATAATACTTCAGTTAGTGCTACATTCAGAGGAAAAATTACTCACTTCTACACAGAATTTCCTGTCATGTAAGGTCTAAAGATTTTGATGCTCGTTTTTGTTGTGTTTTCCAAGGCAGCTCATGATCTTGTCTACTGTGGCCTTTGACCCCTTTCAATGGAGTTAGGCTATCAAAGCAGTGCTACCCTTTTAAAATATATTCCATATTCTTCTACCTCAGTGTAAAACTTGCTTTTTCAAAATCTAAATGCACTAAACTTATGTAAATCACATCTAAAATGCCCTGGTAACTACAGAAGATTCCCGTATTTCTCCTTATAGTTGAATTCGCTGTGAAGAGCCCTGGGTACCTGTGATTCTTTCCAATTCATGTTCTGGTTTTCCCAGAAAAACTCAGCTGTGCAGGCCAGAGCTGCTGCACACTGTAACCAGATTCCTCATAGGAATGGCGGGAGTTCTGGAAGTTCAACCACAGCCCTGCCTTCCTTCCAGAAAGTACAAGTACATGTTTAAGTGTTTCACATCACTGGGTGTGTTTGTGCTGTGTACCACTTGTTCTGCCTTCATTTTGGTGTTGTTAACAAATTGTACTGGTACTGAGCTTATCTTTAATTCCATATCAAACAAATGTAATAGTGTTGGTCTTAACACCAATCCTTGTGGATTGCTACTTCAAATGCCCCTATTACGTGTTGCAGTTTTTTTAACAATTATCTGTAGAAACATAATTGCCAGCTCCTAATCCATTCCACTTGCACTATGCTGACTATGTAGAGGATGTGCTTTTTAATATAAATGTTGTGCAGTACGAATACACAATCTTCCAAAAAATCTGAAATAGTTTGTTACAGGATATGGGCTCTGATTTTTACTGATGTCACACATTACTGCCCTAGCTAAATGCCACCATTATGGGCTCTCAGCCATGCATAAACATATCTGTGTGCTTAATTCAAATATCTTGACACCTGCGTTGATTTCATTTCTTACTTTGAAGTTTTGACTCTGCTCAGTCTCTGCTAACATTGCAGGAGTTCAGTCACTGAATTCTATGTAGTTGTTCTGGTTGATGCAAAGCATCATTTTACAGAGTGAAATCCATTTTGCATTGCTCGCATTAAACAGAACTCTGTATCACACAATATTTACATCTTTTCCCATGTGCAGTAATTTGCAGAACTGCACATTTAGAATTTTAACATTAACGGATAATAAATGTAAGCAAAGCATAAACATTTTAATAGTGTATTTCACTTCAGGAAAATACTCACATGGGAAAAAGTCTGAAACAAAGAAACAGAAATTATTGCCTTCTTAAACTATTAGTATTCTGCAAAGGATGCGAAAAAGGAAATGCTTTCAACTTTTTATCAAAAGTCCAATTCTAGCAAATCCGGGCAACCTGCTGAGGGAGATTTTTCTTGGTACAATGTTGAACAGTAGTAGGTTGATCTCAGGGCTTTTTTTTTTTTTTTTTTTTTTCCCCTTAGCAAGCAAACACAGACATTAGAGAAATGATTTAGCATTTTGGGGGAATAACTCAATGAATGCACTTGGTGTTCTTCACGCAAGGCTTTTTCCAGCTGCCAGTACGGAAGCGTGTTGCCAAACCCCTATCCATCCCTTCTGAGAATCGGAGTGGGGCTAAGGCAGGAAGTTCTGGCTCCTGCTCTGTGCAGGCAGGGGCAGGAGGAAGAACTGCCCTCTGAACAGCCTCTGAACTTCTGAACATACCGTAAGAAGTAAGAGAAGTGTTAGTAACAATGTGGGAAAACTTACCAACCAATGAGCCCTACCCATAGCTTAGCAAAATGCTGCGGCACTGAAACTGGTTTGATTCCAACAACAGTGTAAATCAGGAAGAAGATGCCAGAGGAAGCTCCACACTCAACAAGGAACAGCGCAGCAGTTTGGTCATGTCACAAGATGCAGCAATCTGCACTAGCGTGTGCTAAGAGCAGGAACATTCCCAGCTTAAAACCCCTTTCACATGACCCCACAGCATCATGGGATGCTGAAGAAGAGGAAATGTGTCTGAAAATACAGAAAAACCTACTGAGATCCTCATTCTCATTTCGACTACACTCAGTAAGGAACCTAAGAGGGAAGACACCAGTCTGATGTTTTATGCTGTTTTGCCTGTAGCACAGAGCTTACTTCAGTTACATTGGGAGTACCACCCATTTCCATGACTTGGTGGCAGTAAGTAATGCTTACTATGAACATATAAGATGTTCAGAGGAAGAAGAAATCCTGGCTAGACCACATGCTATGTATAAAGAGTGTGACATGCAGCTGAAATAACTTTCCAAACTCTCACTCAGTTTTCTGAAATACAGGAGTATATAGTTATCAAAGTAGTTATTTGATCCCTTGCTAAAATGTAGCTGCAGCATGTCAATCTGAGACATGTTGAGGCAGTGACTTCCTGAGGAATTCAAAGCCATAGTGAAATATTTTTATTTTAACTGACTCCTTTACAGGAGACAAACTTTTTTTTTTTTTTTCTTTTTTTCCTTTTTTCAGGTGCAGGGTTAAGGCAGTGGAATGAACTGCCTCAGAAATGTGAATCTGGCAAAAACACTCTGCAGTACTAAGCCCAATTCTTTCGCATGGCTTTTCCTATCACTTACAGGAAGCATGTATATACACCCAACAACACAAAGAAAAAAAACACTGAAGGCAAAGCTAAGTAAATAAGCAAAGCTTCTCTCCTGCCCTTTCTGCCCCGACAAAAGAAAAGATAATTCCACTACACATGTCCCATTCTGAGGAAATAAGGAAATATTGGATAAGCCAGGTTTATCATGTCACTGAATATACTCCTGGTCGACACAGAGATGTAGTTATGAGTATAGGACAGTGATTGGCAGTGAATGGAGAATTTCTCCTGTCAGGAAATTACCAAAGTGCCTCCACATTTTGTAGTAGGTTTTTAATTTAACCTATTCTGGCTTTACATAATTTGGTAAAATCCTCTGTAAATCTCTTCAAGGCAAGCTTCTTAATCTCTCATTTTGCTTAAATACCATGTGCATTATATACTTATTGAATAAATGTCACGTAAAATCTCCAATGTTTTGAAATACACCTACACACGATACTTGATCAACGTAGTACACCATTTAGAGAGTTTTCAACAAATTTGTAAAGACTTCTTGAGTGTAACTAGCACTCACAGTTTGATCAGTAGTTACTTGGGCTTTTCACACCCACAGTGAAGTGTAATGCCTCCCTCTGGTGGTGAAATGTGTTTTTACACGGTCAAAGTCACCTTTAGTACTTGTCTGGATTTGATTTATTGTGGCAATAGCTAATACTTCTATAGAGCGTGCGAAGTATTTCTAAATGAAATTTCATTATAAAAAGTCATTATTAAAGATGATGAGTATTCTAACAACTGCAAAAACACAGGTATTGGATTTATTTTATTATTATTATATTATTTTATTGTTATTTGTCTTTTTGCTTTTAAAAAACACAAGCAATTTCATTTTAGGCTGGCACATTTTCTACGTAAACCACTATAACTGATTAAAGAGGAAGAAAGACTTCAGAATTTTTTTCATACCTTTGGTTCTTCTCATTTCAGGTCTGATACACACTTAATCTACTTGCAAATAGAAGGACCTTTTTCTTTTCCTAATGATTAAAAAAAGTACTTAGCTAAAAGCAAACCTCCACAAACTTTTTCTCATTTCCCTAGTTTTTCTTAGAAGTATCCGGTTTAGCATCCTTGGTTCCCTGTTGTTTGTTGTTGAAAAATACACTTCAAAGGATTAGGTGCTTTCAAAAGGCTAGTATCTTATTAAAACTGATTATAGCTGGTAGTTAGGGTTTTACAACATATTATATCCATGTTTTCAGGCGTTTTAAATAAGCTTACTCCACTGAAATCTTTTGAGCTGACACTGGGGTTCTGCCTCAAGTTCAATATTTTGGAAAGCTTACGTGTAAGGTATGAATGTCATCCCTTGAGGCTCCCAGTACACACAGCAAGAGAAAGGCATCCAGCAGCTGATTCAGATCTTGACTACCCTGTGGCAAAGTTTGTCTCTTTCCATTCACTACAAAGGGATCCTAGTGCATTTACCCTTAACTTGAAAGACTCACTTAAAAGCGTATGGTTCTGTGAGGTTTGTCCAGAGCAAATAGCACAGCCACTTTCAAGAGAAAGCTTAGGAAGAAAACCTGTTGTTCCCCAGAAAAAAAGCCTTCCCCAGAAGGTTGGAAGGGACCTTTAGAGATCATCCAGTCCAACAAGGGGACAATTCTTCTTCCTCCGTTTATCCTATTAAAGCTTCATTTTTTGGCTATATGCTTCAGAGCAGAGGTTTTAGTAGGGGCTTTTGATTTTGAGGGGAAGTGGGAAGAGGATCTTTCAGGTGTGTAGTTATCACCTTTTATCACCTTTCCCTGTTTGAATATTGTCACACTACTCAAATCTGTTGAACCCTGACATTCTAGCATTAACATCATGTTAATGTAAAATTAACATCAGGAGGCCATGACCTTCTCAGTCAACTCAAATAAAAGGTTGGATGATTAAAATTTTACCCTCAGATTTTATCATATCCATCCTAATTACTAAAGGACCAGAATACCTTTCTTCAGTGCAGTACAAATACACAACCTACCTTTTGTTTGTCTCTACTTAGTGTGTACAATTACCAAGATTTCATTAATTGCTATAACCTATGTTAGCAGAGCTCATACAGTTGAAAAAAAAAAAAGCACTTCTGGCAGAGAAGAAGGCCTTGGGTATCTCAAGGTTTTTTCCCAATTGTATCTGTTGGTCTAAACAGAGATGTTCCATATCCCAGCAAGCCTTTCTGGGATTCTTCTCACCTAATTTTAGATGTCTTGAAGAAATCTGTGCCTGAGCTTATCATTTCTGGCTTTCTTTATAGGGAGGGAGGGAAATAAACACTTTTAGGGGTGCTTCATCTGAACTGCTTTAAATATTTGCATTAGGATAACAAGAACTAGGCCCTAGAAAGTCCTGTTCTTCTCCACTGACTGTAAAGGGAGTGAACAGTGGCTATCTCAGATGTAATAACTATATTCTTTCTATGTGTAAATTTAGGTTGAATCCCAGCTCTATATCCTTAAGCTGTCAGAGCTTCCACAGCATTATTAAAAAATGTTCAAAATTTCTTCTTTTTGTCCTTTATTGTCTTACTGCTAGCCACATATTTTTCTCTGTATTTCCCTAGCTTTCCCTGTTGATTTTCTGGGCTTTAAGCCTTTATTTTATATTTGTTACAATCCTGTTTTGTGTGTTACTTTGGGATGTCATAGGAGTTTAGTTCAAGCAATTGCTTCCATTTGCCAGTGAATTGGGGTAGGCTTTTAGCTAAACATTTCTTCTTTCTTGATGGTATTGGGTACTATTTGATTTAAAGTATATTTTAGTTTCTGCGTGAAAACTCCTTGTTTTCATTTACTTCTTTCTGTCTACTTTTCCCCAGTCAACTTCACTCTTGGCTATGAGAAATTTTGCTGTCTCAAGTATTGTGCAGGCAACTCGCCTGCCCTTTCTTAGATACTTTTTTCGAATTTGATAACTCGCACTTTGGTGGTGCCTTACTCTTAGCATCAGCTATGAAGGGAATCTGGACAGGAAGAAATTTGACTTTTGGATAACCTACATGAAGCAATCATGAGCATCCCAGGGAGCTAAGGTAGGTCTCATGGCCTTGTCTTCTGGGAGTGACTGTTTTCCATGTGTTTCTTACGGAAGGAGTCCAGAGCAACTAGTTTTAAACCACTTGTACATGGTTAAATTACATGATGTAAATCCCATCTATCATCTACATTTATCCCTCACCCGCTCCAGGACATGAATTAATATAGCTGTCCACTGTAAAAGCCATTACTGAGTTACACTATTTTGAGAGCAGTAATACTTTGGAAGGAATTGCACGGAATAATTTTAGACACTTTAATAAGTTATGTGACCTCCATGCTACATTTCTGAAATTGAATTCACCCATGGCAAGACAATTGCTCCCCCACAGTCTTCCTCCCACAGCAGAAAAGTAGTGAGAAATAATTCTGATATCATTTTACAACCTGTAAAGACTCTCCCACCTTCCCACGCCACTTTATTCTCTTCTCATCTCTTGTATGCTAGCACGTTGATCAGTTACTTTCTGAATCTTTGGGGTATATAAACCAGACAGGATTGCCTTTGTAGTTCTGCCACCACATCAGTCACTATTTCTTGTCTTCCCCCAAACAAATTTTATGTAGAGATTTTGAGCATGTGAATCATATCACCAGTTACCAATAATACTTGCATTAGTTAAACTTTCCAATCTTTTCTTATAACCCACACTTTATAATTAGTAACTAGACACCAGAAAGATGCCAAGCACTCCCTGAAAATGATGGTGAAGGTGGAAGTGTAGGTAACAGAAACCGAGAGAAGCAGAGGAGGAGAATGTGAATGGGAGGCAGACAAGGCTACAGTGAGCGGAGCAAAAAATAAATCACCAGGAGAAAGGAGTATATAGTAGGTTCCTTTTCTACCTGAGAAACCATCGTTCACTATGATGGTGAAATGTGAGGTTTCTAAGTCTGAAAATTCCTTCGCAGTCAGCAGATAAGTGTGACACCCACTGTCTCATCTCGCTGCAGCCCCTGGGGAATCACAACCTGTTGCCCAGAAGTTCATTGGGCAGAAGCCTGTGCAGAAGGCCCAAAATACCAATCCTACTGTTGACCCTGTGAGGATCAGTAGAATTTCACAAGATTGTTATTTTCTAGTTCATTCTTTAAAGCAACCTGAGAGATTTCTTTCATTTACATGTTCAATTTGCCATGCAATTTCTTTCTTCTCCTCAAAGCACCTCTGGTGCTTCCTCACAGGGTGCAATAGATATTTAATTTTGTTAGGATAATAAGCATGACAGCTAGACAAATAGCACCTAGATCCTGTTGCAGCTTAACACAGCAGCTACTTCTTCACTGCGCAGCCCTAGATGCATTTCCCCATCAAGGGACCGAATACTTTGCTGTCTTATAGACTAGGAAAAAAATGTTTGAGAGATGTGTTTGCTTGTCTGTTTGTTTGTTAGTTTGTCTGTCTTTCATTGATTTTTGCATGAATAGGCACTGCATTAGATCCTGAGATCAGAATACATGTTGCCATCTCTTCAGCGGTGTCCTGTAGTTCCTACACCTCTAATGCACTTGAGATCTGCTTTTATAAGCAGGGAACAGAATTTGAGTTTCAGTGAGTAACCTGTAATCGCAGAGGAATTTGATGGCAGAATTTTGTGTAATATCAGGATTAAGGATTTTTGTATTGGCATGTGAAGAAGAAAGCCCGGTGCAACTGTTATCATTTCCTGTTCTACTTCTGAGAATTGCTGTATAAACAACAAAAGATGATCTTATAGGTAAGAAAAATAAAAGATTGTTTGGTGAACATTTCCTGTTCTACTTCTGAGAATTGCTGTATAAACAACAAAAAATGATCTTATAGGTAAGAAAAATAAAAGATTGTTTGGTGAAGCGTACAAAATCCTTCACTGAATTCCTGTAATATTTCATTTTTATACCCATGCACATATTTAATGAACTACTGCTTTGTAATTTTTCAATTATCTGTCCTCCTGCTCAAGAAAACTGGTTTAACACTGATCTAACACAGCACTGCAGCAATTAGCACTCACAAAACAACAAAGAAACACCTCACTACTAAAAGAGGGATCAAAGTATAAAATCAAAACCAACTCATTACCAGCATCCTAACACCTCTTCAGTGCTTACAATAGCAACCACAATGTTTTGTTGGTTTTGATTCCTAGCTATAGAGCATGCTTGTTACTTTTTCAAAAATATAGTTATTAACCATTTCTAAACGTTTTTGGTTCTCTGTTGAGAGGTAGGAGCTAGTAGATGAATTGCTGAGCTATTGCACTTTTTGTCTAGTCTGACTATTTGCTTCAGTAAGTCTGCTGTTGAAAAAGGAACTATATTTTGGAACATACTTGGTGTGCAGTCATAATTTCATAATTTTATAAAACTTCATTTGACTTCATATTATCCAGGCAGTTAAAAATATATTATTTCCCATTTGAATGGTTTTCTGAAAAATCTTAATGTTTGCCTTTTTTTTTTTTTCTTGTCATTACATTATATTACTAGCTGGTGGCAGAGAGGATTTGGGTTACTTATTAGTTTATTGGCATCAGAGACATCCTTAACTATGCCTGTTAGGTCTTTAAGGGTGCTAATTTTCTTGCACAAAGTGAACTTCGAACTTTCATTAGTATATTTCCAGGTGCTTTAATGTTCTGGTAGTATTGAGTACAATCATGTTTGCTTTTAATGCATAAATGTGGAAAATAATGTACATCCATTAAAAAACAACTATAAAAAGATAAAAGAGCCACTGATAATAAAAATAGCAGTGAGGCCAATTTTTTAGAAGGCATGGAGCATATAAAGAGCAAACATATTGTGATGCTAACAACTTTAATTAACATTGTATAAAAGGTCAAGTATAAATGAGGAAGACAATATCTGTTAATAGAAAGCATGGGCTAGTATACTAAAATTAGAAGTTTAGAAACACGCGATACAAAACCAGAGGATCCTGTTGAAACATTTGACTGGAAATACGCTTGGTGAGATATTTTTCCACACAGAATGGAAAAGGGGGGCTATGTGTTAGAGATAACAAAAAGGTTATTTTCTGTTGAGTCAAAAATTACAAACGTGAAATGTGCACCCACTTTACCTCTTCCTCATTCATGTGGTAATAGCTCTGCATTTGAAATTCAAGATATGTTTGTTTAACCTAACAGTTATTTTCAATCAACAGTCAAGTGGGAGTAGCTTTTCAGTGGGGAGTTAGTAGTCATGAAAGTGAATGGCCCATTTCATGGCTGTTAGTTTTCCTACTTTTGCAGATGTGCTTAATGAACTCTGATTGGGAATGATGTGCCTTATTAGATGTACTAAAGCAGATCCTTGATGTTGGAATTCAATATAATTTATTTGGGAAAAGAAAACAAAACAAAAAAATACAAAAGACTCCCCCTTCACAGCCTGATCTTGGATGCTGCTTTAGGTCATCTGTTCCCTTCTCTGGCGTAGGAAAGAGCCTGCAAGGCACGAGATCCATCACAGGGAAACTTGCTGAATCTTTGTGTGGGATTAGCTATGCCAAAGTTATGCATCTAGTGTAAGCTAATCAGAAAGTTTTCCTATGGAAAAGGTGACTTGAAAAGTTGACCCTTCTTGTCCTCAAATAAATGTTCGGTGAAATGAATTGCTGGTGGAAAGCAGAATTACCCCCAAAGTTGCACCTTGCTAGAGATGCTTCTGTTGGCTGTGTAGGAATCCATCATGTCTAATATTTAGCCATGTAAATATTACCTAACGTAAGCTAATCATCTAGGCTTCTTCAACTGAGAAGCACATGCAGGGTGCATGCTGAATTGATGACTGTTACAGGTAGGATGAATCACTCTGAATAGGAGTCTTAGATGAGGCTGGTATTTTCATTCAACCTGTCTTAGCCATCTATTTTAGGTAACTAAAAATCACTTGGAAGTTCCTGTCTCTTTCCACTGTCTTTAGTAGAAGCCATGTAATGAAGACTGGAATTTTAGAGATAGATAGTGGAAGTCCAATGAGATTATTAATGTGCCCAGAACCTAGAAATGTGCATGAACCGTGTAAATTTGATGAGCTGTGCTGGAAGACATGGCACTTTCCCTTGGTTAACGGAGAAGCCCAAGGAATGATTGCTTTAACCAGTGACCTGGAGAAGGTAAAACAAATCAATTCTAGTGATACAACAAGGTTCTTCTTTTGGTCTGCTCATGGTGATAATATTTGTTCAATGCTTAGTCTGACTATAGAGGTTGGAGACCATTCCCTTGCTCTTAGGCTTACTGTGTTGCATTTGTTCCATGAGTATCCACAGAAAATTCTTCATATGTAGAGCAGGTGGAAAATACACATGGGAAAGGTGTCCGTGGAACAAATGGCCCATAGGAAAGTTAACTGCAAGCTATACCATCACAAATGTATAACTCTTTTTGTTGTTCCTTGTTCCCTGTAGAGAATCCTAAGAGCACATCTAAGGTCATGTTCATTGCATTTGTTAGTGTCAGATGTGTCTAAATGAGGAGTCTAAGTATCACCTTGCTGTGGTACTATCCTAGAGAATTGCAGTGACAGAGAAGAGCATGCCTAAAGGTACCACACAAGCAGTAATACCGTAGTCTGGGTGACTATGGTATTTGCTGTATTTAATAACACATTTCTGATCACTTGCTATCGAAAATACCACAGCAGACAGTCTTTCTTCTTGTATTTTCTGATAAGAAGGTGGTGACATTCAGAAAAGCCAAGCCAGAACACAACTGCTCTTTAATTTAGAATCACTTAGTACGCTGATGTGCTGTGCTGAGGCTTCTGCCAGCATTTCCCATTGTGATCTCCTATATTTAGCAATATAGAGCTCCATCAACAGTGAAAGAATGGAACTTGGGCCTCTAGAGAGTGACCTTTTTTCCGTCTGAGATAATTAAACAAATCCACGAGGGTAGTAAAATTTCTTCTTTTTAGAAACTGTCGGTTTAAGAAGACATTTTATAGCCTTTCCATTCGAAAGTAATTTGTTTGTTTTACCACATTGTAAATGGCTGATCTGTAATGAGTGTGGTAGTTTAATTATCTTTCATTTTAAAGAAAAACATAAAACATCCTTTAAAACAGAAGAAACTTAGCAAGCTTGCTCAAAAGTGAAAGGCAGACAGAATCTCTGATAAAGTTCCTCCCCCAGAGCAGTGTAAACATTGTCATTTATTGTCAGAGAGCATGTAAAATATTCCAGAGGCATTACAGAGGGCAGTCACAATTGTTACTACAAAAAGATTGAGATCTGTAGCCTGTAACCTGTGGAGAAGAAAGAAAAGTTGTGCTTTTATACAACATAAAAGTTTTTCTGCTGATGCCACTCTTTAAAACTGGAATAGTTTAATGGAACCATTCCCAGACGTTTTCACTGATTCCAACACGCTCCAGAACTCCCAGCTGCAGTTACCATCTTTTATTCTGCTTCCAGTTGTGAAACGTACCTTTGCAATCATACTTTTGTCACACTGTCTTCATGCTATGTTTTTACCCAGCATATTTCTCCCAGCATTCTCCCATTCTACTTTAGTCCTTTTATAGTGACTACCAGACTTTTTATGAGAGTGGCAAAAAATGCATCAGAGATGATGGCACTTACCTAATTTCTTTTACTCTTGACGCTGTAGAGAGAACTTTTGGTCTGTGAAGAATTTGCCAAGTCCAAGTTGCCTCACAAAGTTCTGCAGAAAATTTGGTTAGTACAGTTGAGGAAAAATGATTGTCTGCTGTAAAATGATGTTTGTTTTCGCATGCTTTGTTGTTGCTCAGGTAGCTGTAGTTCTCGGATATGGCAAATCCCTGCTGGAGGGAAGTGTAAAGTCTCTGCCAGCTGATGGACAAGCATCAAAACACATCAATTGGTATCTACTGCCTAATCTTATGCTTGCTTCTTGCCTGTTCCCAGAACCAGGAATGGACCTGAAAGCCTTGTGTTGCATGGGTAACATATATGGCCAATTTCTCCAGTGTTACATGTTGTCCAAAGAAGTTCCTACAGGAGATGGAAAATGAGAATGTTGTCTGCACTTCTCTGATAGAGGCTAAGCCTCTTCTCTTAGAAGTTATACTGGTCAAGAGAACACTACAGACCAGCTGAGATCCTTCAAGATGAGAGGTGGGAATTGGTGCCAAAAGAGAACTCTTAACTCTCTCACACTGGTACCGTGACAGTAACTGCCTGCCTGGAGGAAGGAACCAGGGTGCTGACTGTCCTCCTCATTAGGTTAAAATCTTGCACTAATCTGAGACTAATGAAAAACGTAAAGGGAGTCCGATGGAAGCGTGGTAGAAAACTGACTCCATGTCTACCAAGATACCAAATCTGTGGAACTTCAGTTCTACAACAGGCCATCAACTGCTGGGTAAACTGAATGAAGTGAGAGGAAAGTGTTTGTGTATGTATTTGTTTCCTGTTGGATAGGATTTGCATGCTAGGGAAAAATCCTTGCCATTTTTATTGGTGTAACTTTCTTTGAGGCCCATGCATTCTTCAGAAGTCTCATTACATGTGTAATAATAGGGTTTTCAAACTGTTTTCTATAGGTTCTTGGAGTCTATGGGTTACTTCTAAGGAACCCATTAAAGGTTGCTGAGAATTGGAAATGTGTTGTCAATTCTCTATGCAGGAGTGCAGAAAGGCAGAAGGGGGAGACTGAATGTGTCCCTTTGTTGGAAAATACTTAGGATCCTCCAGTTTCAAAAGGTTGAAAAACACTGCACTGCACTGGAAATAAAGATTGTACATCTAAATGAAACATCTCCTGGGAGGTGGAGGAATATAAGTTCTATTCATGGGATCTATTCTGAATTAATCTCTAGAAAAGTGTGTGGCAGCAGAAAGATGGAATTTGTTTTTCCTTCAAAGCAACACTGCTTGCATTTTACAAAAATCTCTCATCTTAGGGCCGCATGAAAAGGCTTTCCACAACAACTCGAGGGCTCCCCGTCTTTTCCAGCATTACTTCAAATTGAGTTGTATTGCCAAAAATTCCTTAGTGTGTGATTGCTACTGGAACTCATATAAAAACTTCATAAAAACATGAAGTTAGCCTGGGTGATGGGGAAGGTGGGAGGACTAAGCTATGAGAGCAGCTGACTCCCCTCTTTGTACTTTTGACTCAGACATGGAAAAATTTACACCAAGAAATCCATGTCTTTGTCAAGGTGCACTTTCCATAATCTCTTGTACTTCAAAAGTCTAAAAGCAATATATAGAGCACATCTAAGCTTTGTCTTCACTGATAGGAGATGGAGTCGGAGCCCGAGGAGCTG
This sequence comes from Tinamus guttatus, assembly GCF_059628265.1. Taxonomy (NCBI): domain Eukaryota; kingdom Metazoa; phylum Chordata; class Aves; order Tinamiformes; family Tinamidae; genus Tinamus; species Tinamus guttatus. Next base: position 159,714 of record NW_028288928.1, read on the forward strand.
TAACCTGCTCTGATGGAGGTTATGTCGGTAACAGTAACATCACGGGATTTCTACAGTCCCGCTTATCCGTTTCTTACCCAGTGAAGACTAACATGACAAATGCGAGTTTTAGGGACACCAAGCTGAAGGGACATCCATACCTTTCTATGGATATGTGTCCATCTGAGAAGAGCTCCCCCTTGTGCTGTTTCTCCAAAGGAGCACTGCCAGCTATCCAGCTTTTTGTGAAACGCTTATTTAAATGGCATTTTTGAGACTGTTTTCTCTTTGCCAGATGCTGTGATTGCTCTAGTTTCTTTTTCTTCAGAAATCAGACAAAAATAGCTCTACAGCTGACGTCTGCTTTTTCAAATAAATTATCCAGATATGTTGAAAATGACAAAAAATAAGAACATGTTATTCCCTTATTCAGTGACATGAGTTTGCCCTGTAAGAGGCACCAAGGCTGCCCAGTGTAACTGTGATTTGAGCAAGGCCCTGTTTATGTGTCTTTGAGGAGCGTAAGACAATTCTCGATCCTGGTGTAAATCAGGAAAAGCAGTGAGCTCCAAGAGCAGAAGTTAGCCCATAGCTTCCATGTCTGTCTGTACACTTCTTGTGCCAGGGCTGTTTTATTTCTTTATTATTTAACAGAAGAAATTGGAGTGGGTGGAAGGGGAAAAGCAGCATGATCGGCTATTCATTTTCCAGAAAAAAAAAACAAACCGGGAGGGTTTGGAGAAGCTCCCGACTGTCCCTCTAAGGAGTCTCATTGCTGATGTGTCCTCTGGGATTCTTGCATCTGGTTCAGCTTAGCTGTGCCTGCCCTCAGCGCCGACCCTTCATCCAGTTTCACACGTCTGCTGGGGTGCAGCCTTTCTCCTTCGCTTGCATCTTGTTGTTTCTCTTTGTCGCACTACAGTTACTTCGTTTTGGACTTGTTTGCCTCATGGAAATCCCCGTAGATCATTCCAATCTCTGTTGTGCAGGAAGTACACTATCTACAGTCACCTTGGCTTGATTTCTTTGGTTTAAATGTTACTTGGAGTAGCTGTACTGTACTATCAAACTGTGACACTGATCAAAAGCAAAGGAGAGCCAGTAGATGGCACCATTTATTATGTTATAGAAGCTTCATAACCAAAGCCTGGAGGGTTTTTCCCCCTTAAACCTGATTGTCAGTGAAACATAAATCAAACCTCCATTTTAAGAGATGTTACTTACAAGCTTAGTAGAGACCTCACTTTATATCCTTTCCCAAGGCTTCCTGGGAAGGACTCAGTGGCGATGCCTTAAATGGAAAAACATTTCAGAAACAATAATGGAACTAGAGGTCAATAGGATACAGCCCAGGGGAGCTTTCTTTTGTTTTGCTCTTAAAAATATCCTGTTGCTTCTTTATTTCCTTCATTCTATTAAATAACAGATTTGCTTTGAGGCGTATCTCCAGACCAAATAACTTTGGAAAAGATTCAGGCAGTGGTCAATTACGAACGTGGCTGTAGCTCTTCCGTAATAATGAATAGTACTATTTTCTTGCAACATATAGGAGCTGTTATCTGGAGCTCTCGGCGTCCTTCTGAACACTAATGAAGTGCTCCTCACAACACCTCTGTCAGATAGGGAATATTAATTCCCCTGGAGTCCCATTGACCTCAACGGGTGCTTGCAGTTTTTCTTGTCTAAGAAAGAGATACTCATGTGAGTAAGGATTGCGGAACCAGGAGTAAACAGGGCAATCTATTTTCTGCCATTTCAAGCATTCATTTTTCCCAGAGGGGAAAAATAAAAAGTTATTTTGCCATACAGGAGTTAACCTCTGCAGAGCACTTTTGGTAGGGGGTCAAACCGCGTGTCTGCTAGCTACAAGTTTCAAACTGGTAATGTGTGCAGCAGAGACAGACGTGGTGACTTCAGCATCATTTACTATTTAAGGTTAAAAGCAGTTGCTCTTTCTAATCTGCTGCTCCACAGCCAATGTAATTTTAATACCGTGTGCTGTAGAAAAGGAAAGAAATGCAATGCTGAAACATTTAACAGGATATATTTTTCCATCTTTATTTTAAGTTATGAAAACTGCCTGCAAAAAGCTAGTAAGTGTTTCCAGTCAATGATAGTTTCCTGGCATCAAAAGATTAAGAAAGCGAAATGAAATATCCAGCAGAAGAAATACCAAGACGAGAAGACAAAAAAAGAAAAAGAACAACTTGGATTTTCTATATTTATCTCTGTGGTACGTGTATTTGCTTCACTAGGCTGTCAATTTTAATTGGACTGCAACCTACAGTAGTTCGGTTCACACTGATTCAATTAAAAAATCCTGTTATTACTTTTTTTCCATATTGCCCATAAATAGGAATATTGTAGGAGTAATAACGTTAACCCCAGTGTCCTGGCAAAATGCCAGATCAGGTAATTGCGTTCTGCCTATGTAAATTTAAGTTGCGGTTTCAGCTGAATACATTAGTATTTTTTTTCCATTCCCAGTCATCTTGCATGGCATTGCTGTGGCTTGTTAAAGAGCCACCCAGATGTGGCTGTGTTTCGTGACCACAGAACTGAGTAGGAAAAAAAAACAGGACTTCTCCTCCTCGTAAAATCCTACACTGTTTACAACATCAAAGTGCAGAGTTGGGGGATGCAAGTTGTTTGAATTAAAAATGACTTAATGAAGATACACAGCTGTTTTGGATGGTCTGTATAGATAGTTAATGGCTTGTGGAAACCTTCTGTACGTATGTTGTTATGTCAAAGAGCAGTGCAAGGTTTGCCTGGTCTCCCTGAGGAAGATCTTCACAGGGAAGGTAGGCCAGGCTGAGTTTTTGATGTAAAGAATGGTACAGCGTGGAAATAGCACAGGAACAACAATCCCTTAGCACAAGGACCACTGAACATCTATAGCAGAAAGCAGAGGGACAGTTAGTAAAAAAAATGGTGGTAGTGCCCCCACAGAAGAGTTGGTGGAAGTGGAGATTTTATCCATTATTTTCTGGAGAAAAAAAAATAATAATAATAATAAAAATAGCACTAGCTACCTAAGGAAATGGGTCTTTTCAGAATATTTATTGCTTGCTTTTCTGAAAAATACACACGATGTTCCTAAAAAAAAGCCCACATTGTTGACTACAAAGCGATTACCAGCAGCTGTTTAACTCACATTTGCTGACATGTGCATGGTAGAGAATGAGCAGTTCTGTGCTTCTGACACCTCGTTGCAAAGGAAACGTTGCCTATAATGCCTGGAGAGTCCACGTAAAGAGTTAAGAGCAATGATGGTGTCTTTCCAGAGTCCAGCGTTGGGTGACTTCTAAATGAAATAAAACCTATTTTACAGAACAGTGATGGAGTACAATGGGCATTCAGGAGAGCAGCGGCAGAAGACGGCGCAAAGGTCAAAACACCAATCTTCTATCTGAAAAGATCTCCTCTGAAGCAGGGGATGTGTGCACTGACTCAAATGCCTGAGATATAGCTGATTCTCATACACTTGTGATGGTGCCTTGGAGCCAACGAGTGGAGGACACTGCTAACCTCTGCGTTGTTGATGTGAAAGCTGAAACTGTATCTGAGCATTTATGAATCTTCTATTTTGCTTATTATCCACACTGTCTCTATGCCTGTGTTTACTGAGTATAGCGTTGCCTTGTAAAATGCCTTCATATTTTCTCCTTTGGGATTGTAAAGTAGCTCCTTTCTTTAACAAAAAATGGAGCTCATTCAGCAGACTCTTCCTCACCTGAGTTGTGTGAATTCTTTCTACGAGCCTGTTTGTATTAACTAGGTTTCAGTGGGACTGGCTGCATAATAGAGAATTACTTATGTGACTGAGAATGAGAGGTTAGGCCCAAATCTTCTAATTGCGTGTCATGGTTATTCTCAATTCTCCAAATTTAATTTTTCGGTTGAGGGGGGAATGGAGGGAAGATTTTTGTTTTCACTTCCTAATGGTGATTGGAAGATTAAGGATGAGCTGCAGGGCTGGCGACAGCGCCTAACTGTTCTCAGAAGTGACAGCATTAGCTGATGTATCCAATCATACAGGAGCGACGCAAGCCTTTAGTATACAGTACATGAGGAGCTGTCAGGTCTGCAGCAATCCAATTAAGTTACATGGTTTCTAAACCTAGATGATTTGAGGAAGCTTAAAACTGAGTTAACACTGTGCTGGCTCAACGGTCGTGTCAATTATCTGGTTGGATGTGTCTGTAACTCTGCTGAAGCACGTGGGACTTTTTTTCTTTCCTATAGCAAGACAAGGGAGAGCACATTTCAGACTTCATTATTTATTAAATGAGAATCCTAATATACATTTGAAAAAGATGATCGCGCCATCTGGAATAAAGCAGGATAGATGCATTGTGCTTTTCTTCAGGCTCTTTCCTGAGGTATAAAAGTTCCTTTGTGGCAGCTGAAGTGGCCTGCATTTCTGCGGAGGTCTCTGTCTGACCTTCGCAGCGGAAGGCTCAGGCAAGGCCTACATGGTTCTTGTCAAAATCTTCTTTTTCTAACCTTCAGTATCAAGAGGACTGCCTGCATTTCTGTTTGTGCCGTTCACATTATCCTTGTGTCTGAAATGTGTGAGGCAGAAGAGTAAAGCAGCTCTGTAGCACAGCTATCATTTTTTACAATGCCTTGTGTTATGGCAAATGAATAAAAACCCCTGTGTCACCTTCAAATCTAGCCCTCTGTCCTTCCAAGCTGCCCAAAGGCTTGTGGCCATGTAGCCTTATCATACTCCTAATGAGAATTTCTCACAGGTGCATGTGTGTTGCTCTTTATTTGGGGATTTGTGCAAGGAGCTGCCTTACAGGCTTGTGGGAAACACATGAAAAAAGAAACAGAGTTCTGGTAATCTAAGAGTAAAGTAATCTAAGGGGAAGTCCAACCAAAATAAACTATCCCCTTCTGGGGCAAAAGCCTGAGGAAAGAGAAGTGTCACTCACTGCACTCTGTTATCAGTAGTTGCCCTTCATTATCTTGTGTGGAAATTCCAGTCAATGTCTAGTCCTCTAAAAATACGCTGCTGACAGTCCCAAGAAGCAAAATTCTGGCCATGGCAAAATCAATGACAAAATCCCTATTGATTTCACTGGGACCTCAAATACATAGATCTAAGAAGTTACTAGCTTGATCACAGCTGCCACTGCAGGGAAGGCATCAGAAGGGCTGGTCACATCTGTATAGCAGTGCAAACAGTGCAGCTCGTAAGGTGCTGAGTTTCAGGAAAAGAATTGCAAGAAGGAAGGAAAATCCACAAAGTGAAGCCAAAGAGAGAGGAACAGCCTGGCTATATATCAGCTTTGGGGAAGAAGCTCAGTTCAGCTTTATGAGAGAAAAGTTGCTCAGAATTTACACTATCAAAGTTGATAGAACTAATTCCATTTTTGCAGCGTGTCGCTGCTGCCAGATTGGACTCTGATGGAAAACAAAAGATTGATCCCACACAGTTCAGCTGGCTACCATAAGCGCTCCCATCAGCTTGTGCTGTGGAAAAGATCCCTCTAAGGTCACCGCTCAGCCGAGACTGACCTTTTGAGAAGAATAAGCCAGTGATGATGCTGCTTTTGGTGGCTGTTTGTGTCATGGATTTTAAAGCAAGAAATGGTATTTGTTTATTTATTGTCTGCCCGTCCCGTCCACTCTTTGATATCAAGATGTATATCAATGCATATTCATGTATTTCTTCCTAACATTCAGCCTGCGGGTCCGGCAAAGTTGGCCCATGAAGACAGCCACATGTTTCTCCCAGTACAAAATGACTTTCTCTGTACAAATTCAAGCCTGTTACTGTGGGCTCAAGCATTCCCTTTTCTGACGAAGGGAAAGGTTGACAAAGAAATGAGCAAAAATGGCCCAGTCCTCTTGCCATCTACAGTCACAGGCACAACTCCCAGGAGAAAGCCAGAAAGAAGAAAGGGAATCAGGAGAATTTTTAAGCACAAAATCAGGTTTTTAATCCTGTTTCCCTTGCTCCTTTTCATTCTTGCTTTGTTGTTCATCTGTGGCATATACCTTCTTGATGCTGCATAAGGCTGCATCTTAAGGGGCAACCTGAAGAGCACATGTTGTCTGCTAACTAATAACCTGAATTTTTTTCACCCTAGAAAGCCATCCAGAGGAGGGAGATTATAGTAGGCGGCGTAGTGAGATTTGCATATGAACAGCACGGTGATCGGAGGAGGGCTGCTCGCACCGAGTCCGCGCTGTGTCCTGTGAACACACTGCCAGACGATGCAGGTGAGGGATTCCAGGGTCCTGTGCTTTTTTAGACAGAACCATGCGTGCTAATACAAATCAGATAGGGAAACCGGAGTGCAGGAAGCTGAGCAAGCGGGGCGAACCTGTTTGGTTCTGGTTCTGTGGCTGCACAGCATCCGTGCCTTCTCGTTGGCTGGGATTGGTCTGTCCCTGCGCAGTGTATCATACTGTGTATATTAATGTTTCGGCTTTACAGTTCTGTTTCCATTAGGGGAAGATTGCCTATGAGCCTCTTAGTGGATAAATAGGAATTTACAGCTTTCAAAAAATCTCTTAAACCTTGCAGGATCTGCAGAAGAAGGAATTACACATGACTATTTTTGAAGCTTTAAAAGGTCCAGAGGGCCTAATTGTGCTCTCAGATATGCCTGTGCAGCTCCTATTGAGGTCTTGGGATATAATGCATGCTTATGAGACAGCCTCTTTTTAAAATTTAAAAAAGAATGCTTCAGTTATTAAAAAATTAGACTGTAAGGTCTTTAGGACGAAGGCAGCAACTTCCCAAGAACTATCCAGAATAACAAAGTGAGGTCTTGGCTGCAGCCTGGAAACGAGCTGACCTACAAATAGCTAATACGTGCTGAAGTGAGGATGCCTTAGTGAAAGCACAAAAAGAAGATTATACCTGTTTCTGCAGACTCGTGCATGCACACATCTGTGTGTGTGTGTGTGTGTGTTTGTCCAGAGAGCTGTAGGGGAGGGAAGGAGAGGAATGGCACAGCCCTAAACTGCCAGGATGAAATAACCCTTTTGGATGTTTGCATCACGTGTAGCCAGATACGTTAAGTCCAATATCAGCAGAGATACTTTCTTTTACGTCTGTTTTATATCATCCAAGGCTGGACGCAACAGCCAAGAGGGCTGTGTTTAAAATGTCTCTTTAACGTTTGCTGTTGTGTGTGTGTGTGTATTTTCCTAAGTACAATTCCGTGTTAGAAAAGATGAAGGGGAAAATTTAGGGCAGGTAAAGGCCACAAACTTCAGAGTTACATTCAGACACTGGAGTGTAGTATGTGATTTATTAACTATTAACTCATTTCACAAGCTGGTTTTAGTGAAAGGCGAAGAACATATGTTGTTTGTCAACTTCTCTAGGAGTTTTGCTTTTGCTTTGAAATGTAGGTGCTTGTTTAGGACTGAACAGGTTTGGGGCTTGTGCTGTAGCAGACTGGATAGGTGTGTTTTAGTGTAAATAATGCAGGAGAGGATGCCCAAATTATAATTACGTCTGACTTTCATCAAAGTTAACTCTAACAGAAATGCCTCCAGCAGCTTCTCCCTTATATCCGGCTATCCCACCTGAGCAGCAAAGCAAGAGGCAGGGAAGAAAACAGCGATGCTCATCCGGGTGAAGAGCGACTCCTGCTCAGCAAAGGTAGTTAACACGTACCTAGAGCAGCGCATCCATCTCCGGGCCTTGCCCTCCACATGGATGTCCTTGTGTAATTTGTGTCAGTGTGGTTCGTTGTCACTTTCCAAGCTGAAGCTGTGACACTAACCCTGCCAGCCAGGGGAAAAAAGCTACGCGCAGAGGCAACACAAGCCAGGGCTGCTTAAATCAGAGGAGCTCGGTGGCGTGGAAATCGCTTCAGTTGCATAAGTGTGGTTACTGGTAAGGCCAAACGATGGGCTGGCGAGCATATATAATTAGCCCCGTACCTATGGATGTATTTGGACACAACTTTGGTGAAAGAAGTGCTAGGAAAAAGAGAGGCCGGGGATTTTTCTACCAGATCTTTCTTTACCACTGGAAACCATGGGTGCTGCGTGCAATAGTTAATATCTGATGTTAGATCCCACCTTTCAGCCACAGCTACTTTTCACTTCCCAGCTGACCTCTGCCTAGGAGCCTGCTGAAGCGTGTTGGAAATGGACACGCGAAGGCTTTCTCCAGCACTAAATCACAGCCATCTCCGGGGAGCAAAGGGGCTGCTTACCGCAAGCCAGCATGGTAATTCCATCCGGGAGAAGGGGGACAAGATCTTCCCATTCGGAAGGCACGGAGTTCACATTAGCCAACACCTTCTGTTGGAGCTGAGATGTGGCCACAAAACCCGTCCTTAGCTCCGCTCGGACAAGGTTTTCAGCAGCTGCCCTAGCAGGCGCTCCGCTCTTGGGAAGCCCTTGGGGCCACCAGGCTCTTCAGGGCTCCTGCTTTTCCTGGCAGAGCTGTCCCTGCCCCATGGCTTCACCAAGGAAAGGGGGCTGGCATTGTCAGTACCAGCTATGCGGGATTGTGGGGGGCCTGGAAAGCAGCAAGTGAAGCCCCCAGTCCCTGCAGCAGGGATTGCCGTGAAGGGCACTGGTTTCAATCCACAGGGAACTGGGAGGCGGGAAGCTCTGCAGATGAGACGCGGAGCGGCACTTCTTGCAGGAAGCCAAAACGCCGACCCCCTAAGCCAGGCCGGGGTGCCCAGAGCGGGCCCGGGCGCTCCGCGGAGCTGCCCGCGGTGCCTCCCGCGCCGGCGGCGCTTCCCTGCCGGCGGCGGCGGCGCCTCCCCGCCCTCCTCGGCGGCTCCCACCTCCCCTTCCTCCTCCTCCTCCTCCTCCTCCTCCTCCTCCTCCGCCGGGAGCCGCGCTTCCCCTGCACACCTGCCTTGCCATTTGTCGGCGGCTCCGCCAGGAGGGAGGGGGAATTTTCCGCCGGTCCCCGGCAGCGGCAGCATCCCCCGGCCGCACACGCTCCCGCACGGCCGCGCGCGCGCAGGAGGCTCCGCGCTGCGTGCGCGCATCGGCGGCCGCCGCCTCGCCGGCCCCGCGCTCCCCGCCGCCGCGGGGCGTCCTCGGGCCGCTGCAGCGCCCGGGCGCCGCCGGCCCAGGCGGCAGCGGCGGCGGCGGCGGCTCCGCGCCCCGGCAGCCGGTAGGTCGGGCGGGGGGCGCGCGCGGGAGCGCGGGGCGGCCCCGGCCCCGCCGCCAGCCGGGCGCGGGCGCGGGCTCTCCGCGGCGAGGCACAAAGTTTGCTCTGCTGGGCGCGGGGCTCTTGGTGTTGTTTGGGGTCCGGCCGCTCCATCTATTTATTGATTTCCCCCTCCTCCCCCCTTCCCTGTAGAGGCTCCGTTTATTTATTTATTTATTCATTTATTAATTATTTTCTCTTAATTGCGGCTGCCGCGGCGAGCCCGGCGCTGCCGCCGCCGAGAAGCCCCGCGAGCCGCGGCCCCGGCCCGCGCCGCCTCCCGCGGGGCACGCGCGTGGGCCCGGCCGGCTCGGACGCCGGGGCCCCTCGTGCCTGCAGCGCCGGTCCCCCCTCCGCGGGAATTAGCGGCTGCCAGGACCCCACAGCGCCGGTTCCCACCACAGTTTTTGGTGGCAGCTCCGGAGGTGGCTGTCCCAGCCCTCCCTCCCCTGCCCGTTCCCGCAGCGCCCGCAGCTCCCAGGGCAGCTGTGGCTGCCCCGGCGCCCACGGGCACGGGAGACGCCGCTGCTCCAGCGGGGAGAGCCGGATCCCCCGGAGCGCGGTTGGCCGCGGGCCGTGTCCGCATCCCCTCGCTTTGATCTGGTCGCCGGAGGCGGCTCGCGGTTGTGGGGTATGGAGAGAGCTCCCCTGCGTTTCCCTCCTCTGCTTTAATTTTAAATGTGCTTTTCAGAGAGCACTTCTCGTCTCTGTAAGGAAGGTTGGACCCTCTCTGGGCAGGAGGGGCAAGAAGCTCTGGGATCCTTCCCGTGGATCGTCTATATACTATGTTGCATGTTACTACTTTATTATTATTATTATTGGAAGTTCTGTTGCAATATGGCAAAAGCTTTTGATGAACAGTGTACTTCATTCTTTTTTTTTTCCACCTCCAATTTAGAGAGGGATGATAAAATTCATTGGCATTAATGAATAAGTTGAGAACACTTTGAAATAGTGCATGTAGTGCATGGTGTGAAATTGTAGCTATGCATAAAAGAGCAATAACTACTGCGCAGGTTTTATTTAAAGCCTTTTTCTATAGGACTGTGTGCATAAGTCCATTCGTCTGTCTCGCTGCTTTTTAAGTATGATTGGTTTTTGCTGGTGAGGTCTCCTTCGGAGGTGCTGTGGGGCTGCCTTCACAGACACCCACATTTATCTGGTTTCAATAGTCCTTTACTCTCTTGCTCTAGGAAGATTTGTCACTGTCAAAATATGTGAAATTTGCTATTGTGGCTTTCTATTTTAGATCTCTTTTTCCTGGTACATTTATTTATTTATTTCACACTGAACTGTGTGCGTTTGGGGCGGAGAGGTGGGGGTAGCGAAGGGAGTTATCTTAGACTTTTCTATCTGTCCTAATGTGCAAAAAGAAAGAAAGAAAGCAAGAAAGCCTATTACATAAGGAATTTAGGGCACCAATGTAGCCCTGAGCTAAATTCCAGAAAAATGAGTCTGGTTGGTTTGTTTGCCTGCACCAGGCAGTCTGCAGCATGTGATATTTACAGAACTTACCGTGTGCAGTAGCTCCCAAGTAGTAAGAGAGCATCGTGTGTCCTCAGCAGCGAGAGTCTTGGCAAGTTGGGCAAAACTATAGCTCCAGCAGTGGAAGGATGGTACACGTGTGAGGGTGCGTGTGTACACAAATATCCCCAGGCTGCTTATTCTTTCCTTAGGATAGTTTCTTGTCTTTGACCTGAAGCATCTGCATCCTTTCCCTTGAATTCCGAGGCATTGTTGTTGCTCTCCCTGTGTGCATGCGTTTCCCTGTTAGTCCTAATCTGGCTACAAGATATAAAATAATCCGGTAATAGATTTAGAAGGCGCTATTGCAATAGATCATGAAATCAGACAATAGTATTTTGTTTCCTAGCAACCCCCTACTGCGAACTGAAAACAAAACGGTGGCGGATGCTTCCGCGGCGCGGTGGCGGCACGCCGAAACCCTCGGGTAGATGCACAGCCAATAACTGCGAGATCTGCCCCTGTCTGTACCCGCTGCTTTGTGCGCGTTTGCCTTTTGTGGGGAAGAGATTTGCTGGGAGTTGCAATTAAACGGTTAAGTTTTGACTCTGCTGCTCTTAGCTTTATGACAGCGTCTGTTAGAATGAAGAGGGATAGTCTGTAGAAATCTGTAGAAATTTTGCTATTTGAAATATCCTGTCTGTGTTGCTGGGATATGTTGAAATATATGTTATTACAGACCCTCGGAGATCTGATTTATGATCGACTGTTAGCTACAGTATATAATCTCTTTTTGGACCTTATCTTGTTAATCAGCTTTTATCTTTGTGTTCGAAAGCTGTATTTGTTAGCATGTACTCAGAAAATCCTTTGTCACTCATGGGGACGAGAAGTGAAATCCAAAGTGCTGCTTTTGCTGTGTTTGCATCCTTGGTACCCCGTTCACCCCTCCGAAAGGCAAAGAAGAAAGGAAGAGCCCTCAGAGTGCAGCACGTTTGGGTCCTAAACCCTGGTGTTTCTAAAAGTGATTCTGATAATGCAACAATTCCCCGAGCTGGAGCGCCTGAGATGGAATCTCGACACTGGACCCGTCTCCGTGGCGCTTTGTGCACTGCCATCTATCTGAAAAAATCCCTTAGTGCAGGCTGGGGATCTGACCCTCTATCTGTACTCACTGCCTGCCGGGTTGCAGCTTTCCAGCAGGTGCTGGTGCTCAGGCAGCCCTTGGAGATGCTGAGCTGCCCTAGGAGAAGGAGCAGTCACAGACGTGTAGCTGCACGTGCAGCAAACGGAGAAGAGGCTGCAATTTTGCCTCTTTGCCACCTTTCCTGGCTGTGTCATAGAGAGACACAAAAAGTTGTCTGTGGGAGCTTTATGTCTGCCTTTTGTATCCGGTGGTATTTATCCATGAATAAAAGAGTGCTAGATTATCCATTAGCTTCACCAGAAACCTGCAGAAGTGGATGTGTTTACTACATACAAGTTCTTAACGCTATTGAGTGCATCTTGGAAACTATGAAGTTGCAAGGAAGATTTGCTGTGAGGAAAACAGACAGCTTTGATTATGTATGCATTTAATAAAACAATAGAATAAAATAAAAACAACAGAATTTATGCTAAATATGGGAACTGCAATCTGCGAGTGGCTTTTGGGGTTCACAGTATTATTTAAGAGATCCAATGTGCTGTCATGTATACCTTATTTATATTGCCTATAGATACCTATCTTTCTGGTTCATGTTAAATACTGATATAGGGAAGTGTTACAGCACTTGAATACAAATGGTTGAACAGGAAGAGAATATTATAATTCTGATATATTAGAAAGTAGTTGCTCTTTGACGCTTATTTTGGAAATCATGCAATTCGATACTCTGGTGCATGTGGATAGTTCAGTTTAGAACACGCTAATTGATTTTTGGAAGACTTCATGGCTGAGAAGCAGTACTCGCTTTCCAGTTTTTCTCCCGTGTTTCGTTTTGATGGCAGTTCTCCCAAACCTGCAGCCCTACAGCCAGGTAGTCTGCAGGTTGATCTTGCTACAGCCGCCTAACTGCAATCCCTGCAGGCAGCAGAATTAGGGAAGGCAAAGAACACAAAAAGTACCAATGTTTTTTTAAAGGGAGGAAGCTTATGAACTCTTCAGCACGTAAAGAGTGGAAGACGTGTGGAAGTGATTTTTAAGTGCTCTCCCTGAAATTCCTGTTATGCCAACTGCATTTATTGCTAGTGATGAATGTAAAACCTTACACGTGCTGTCACACACATCGGAAACTGATGGAAATAGTCATCCCATGACCAGAACCAAAGCCTAGCACTTTCTTTCCCCTTCAAATCCATCCTGTTTGGAACACTGAGTTTAGTCTGCTTCATTTAAGGCTATTTGGTGTATAGGAATTAAGAAATTGACAACTTTGCTCTCTCCATTTAACTACAAGATGATGGTAGTGGCTAATGAGCTAACAGGGAATGTCCTTCATGTCTTATGCGAGGTGCATGTGCCATAGGCCTGTGGTTTTGTGGTTTCTCAGAGCTTTTTTTCTTTTTTTTCATTTTTTTTTCTTTCAAGGAGTACTGCAATAGCAAGAATGTGGAGTTACTTATTGCATGCTTAAATCCTATAGGCTTAATGATTGTCATACTGTTACATATTTACTTAAGTATTTTTTTCCTTTTCTTATTTTAAGAAAGGAACAAATGTGTGATGTCAGTTTTGGACTCCCTTGAAACTTCATTTGTAAATCCTATGACATAAAAGCACTGAGCTGTCAATTCTTGCCAAATATGGAAAATAAAGAAAATAACCATCCGTGTGATTTACAGAAACTGAGCGTTTGGTTCAGCAACGCACTGACTTGCACGCCTAACTTTTCTTTCTTTTTTTTTTTCTTTTTTTAAAACATATGCTTAAAACCATCTCTACTTGCTGAGATCAATGGGATTTAAGCATGTAGTTAAAGTTAGGCATGTAATTAAACGCTTTGTTGAATAGAGGCCTCAAGCAAAACCTATAACCTTTGAAACTAACATCATCTTTGCTTTGGAATCAACAGAATTTGAATAGGATTCTTGCAGGATAGTAGAGAAAAGGGGAAAAATGTACAAAATGCAATCTCATCTGGGAAGGGTCTCAGCTGTTCTTGATGGGAACTTACTGATGGATTATAGTAGCTGGAAAAGATCTAAAATTAATATGCAACAGGAAGCAATACATGATTTTACAGTATGATTTGATTACAAAACAGACCAATTTGTCTTTGAGTTGGCAACAAAAAGGTACAGTGTCAGGGAGCAAAGAAGTGGGGTTGCCTTTTTACAAGGCCCTGCTGTGAACACATCTGAAAACTCTGAATATCATATCATCAGAAAGTTATTGACAAACTGGAGCTCAGAGAAGAGCAATAAAATACTCAGGGGTCTGGAGGAACTAGCTCGAGGGCAAATGCTTAGAAATAGATGTATACATAGCATCGAACAAGGGGCGATAGGTTAATTACATTCGGATATTTGAAATGTATCAAAACAAAAAGGAATCAGATTTCTCAGTAGGGCGCATGGGAGAATACCTAGGATAAGCAGAGAAATTAAAGAAGTAAAAGCTTAAGGTGAATATTGAGCAGGAACTTCATGATGGAAAGATGCATTACAGGCTAGAGAGGCCTGAGTATAGTGAAAGCCCCAACTCTTGGACATTTAAAACAAGAGTAGCAAGTCATTACTAAATGTTTTTGGGGAAGAAATCCTTCGTTTCGAAGGAGATGGAGTGCAGGATCTATCAGTCCTTTTCCCATGTATATATTTTGTTCTAGTTTCAGCTGGAAGTTACAGAAGAAACTAGGTCAGGTATCGGGCCAATTACCCTCAACTTGCTTTTTCTCAAACTGAAGTGTTCGTACATTGGCCAGGCAATTTTCAGTGCCAACACAGGTGGTGAAAAAAACGTGTTTTTTAAAAGCAGGGCTCAGAACAGGGTCACAATGTGGGCTCAGGTTGAGTCAGTGCTGTGAGGTGTTTATGGAAAGATCAGCTGCGGTAAATTTTCTAGTAACAGCTCTGTTTTCTTTTTCATCTGCTTTCCCTTTTGAAAACACGGAGCAGCCCATCGTGGTGCAGCGGGTACGGAGGTGACGGCTTCTGCAACGTTTTGTTTAATCCCATAGTGGAGCACATTGCCATGAGGTGGCAGTGATGGGTAGTTGGCAGGTACCACAGCTTCCTACCTGGCCCCTACCTCTTCCCCATCGGGATGCCGGGATGCCCTGGGCTCCTAACAGCCGTCTCCCTGATCCAGCTGGACTGTGCGCAAGTCCTGATGGCTGCGGTCACCCTGGGAAGGGGAGGAGAGAGCAGCTTCTCTTCTCAGAAAGGCCCATGCAGATATTTTCAGCCCGGGAGAAACCTTCTCCAGGTAAGATGCAGGCTTGAGGTATAGCTGGCATTTGTCTTGAGGAGCTCTTACTGGAATGATGCTATGACACCAGTATCTTGTAATTCATTTCACTTTGAAGTGAATATTCAGAAAAAAAAAATGGTTGTGCAGAGTAAAGGCTGTTAGACGTAGGGGAATTTTTATTTATTTATTTATTTCCGTGTAAAGAGTAAGGTTTGATCAGTTTGCAAATGAAAGTCAATACCCTCTTGGTACACTCCAAGTGATCACTTAAACCCTCTGACATATAAGCCAGGTTTTGTTGGACTTTGTCTCTAGAGCTAATGGTGTGGGATATGGACGTCAGAGAGGAGGCTAAGTGAAGCTGGAGGAAGGTTTTGTTAGGCAGAACAAAAAGGGTTAAAACTGAATTTGCATTGCAGATATGAGGGGCGTTTTATTATTTCTTTTCATGGGAAGACTACGGAAAAGATCCAAGTTGAGTACAAAGAACCCATACAATTAGGTGGATAAATCTAGGTCTTTGCTGGTAATGAAATCGGGTAGGTTGCTTTATATAAGATTACTTGTATATATTGATAATGCTCTTCTATGATCAGGGTTTTTGGATGGAATCCTTTAGACTGAAAAGAACTGTTTAGAAAAGGTTATTATTCTATCTGTCATCTTTACAAGGAGAAAGCAGGACAACCACAATCTTAATTACAATTTGTTTTTGTTAATAGCTCTTTATTTTTAAAGTTATGTTAAATGAGACATAAATATATTTCTGTATACACACGATACTTTTAACCTGAAATTTAAGATTTCAGATTTGGTATGATAGACCTTGTCAGCTCATGATGAAGAACGGTTTCCCCATGACTGAAGTGGATAACAAAAAGCTATTTCGGTATGACAGGGTGGCTTTATGCAATTTTTAAAGAGGGCTGTGCCCTACACACAGTACAAAAATGCTTCAGGATGTAACAACTGTGCCTGGGTTAGAGATCATTGAGGGTTTAACACTATTCTACAACTCTCCCTAGACTTACCCATACCTGTTAGGAAGCATTTTGACAGGGAAGTGAAGAAGAAATGAAATGGAAGTAGCTGAAGTGGCTGATAAAGCCACAGGGTGAATTTAAGGAGGTAGAATGCAATAACCTGAATGAGAGCACACTTTTCGCACGGATGCTGATATTCATGCCCTTATAAAAAGAGCCAGGAAGGCTTTCCGTGAAGACAAATAACTTTGTTTCATCTGTAAGTATCAAATCTCTTCTAATATTTTCCTGGTCTGACATTCCGGGAAACAGTGTTATACCCTGATTTAGTGGCTCCTCTGCATATAGAGTCAGAGTTTGCTACTGAGTGAAGCAGTTCCCTCTCATTTTCTGATAGCAGAGGATTGTGTTTTGGTGGCAAAAATACTTAAGTCTAATCTGGTGATTTATGGTGGATCTTGGCATTTCTTCAACACTGACTCAAAAGAAAGAGTTGCATTTACTGCATTAAGTGACCCACTTAGTGTATTGAGGGTTTTCCTGGGAGCCATGACCCTGCTTAGTGGAGAAACCTGATGAGAGCACAGCCCAGGGTAGAAAGGCTGTAGATGCATCAGAAAAGCAAATGTTCATAGTCCTCTGCCGGCAGCTAAGGATGACGGGCACCTGGATGTGAGCAATGCTCTGTGCGGGTTTGATAGTTGTAAAGGGGCAGTTTATTCACTCACTCTTGCCTCCTTGGCAGACACACGTGTCTTCACACGGAGGTGTTAGACTGAAAGGACAAAGAAAATGAATCTGATTTAGAATCTTCTCAATTTTGTCTTTCTTTCAGTCAAACGAGTGTCTCTTGGATTTATTTCTTCCTAACAAATGAAGAGCCCCCTGACCAATTCTTGGTTGGAGGCTCTGCATATCTTAACAGCGAGAGAAAATATTGTTTATGTCGATGCTTTTTTTTCGAGGGGAGGGGGAATGGGATCCCCCACTTCATAGGAACAAGGTAGCAATTGCCAATAGAATTTTATTCTGCCTACAGCCTGTGAGAGGGGGCAGGTCTTCAGCTCCTACAGGAAACCGGGCTGAACCTGAGCTCATACACTCCACGTAAAAGTCTGGGTGTACTGTTGCCAGTCTGCTCGGATATCCAGTTTCTTGCCAATTCTGTAAACAAGGTTAATAGTATTACAAAAAAACATGTGAAACCAGGTGCAGTGCGTGCCTAATTAGTTGGAGTTTGCAGTTTTATTTTCCAGGGTTCTTTTGTTTAGCTTCAGTATCATTTTGCAGAACATCCATAATGTGTGCTTTATATTGTTTCCTTTGCAAAAGAGAAGATGGATCTAATTTCAGTCTGGGAAGGAAACCATTTACTTTTTTAACTAAAAGAGAAAAGCTGAGAAATTGGAATTTCTTTTTATGTTTCCTCAAAAATATTCAGACAGATTATATAACTACATATATTCTCCAGGGAGAGGGAAAGAGAGCGCTCACTGATAAAGAACAGAGTAGCTGCTTAATATAATCTGCTCTTCATGGACTGTGAGGAGAAATAAGTGAGTGGTGTACTGCACAGCCAGGTTTTGTTGGTTCAAATTTGAAAGTGGGCAGCACATTGGGTGGCACGTTTCTTCTTATAAAGACAGTTTATCAATCTTGTATTTAAATTTACCTTTTCCTTAATAATGAAGTTGATTCTCTTTGCTTGATGTATGCTGCAAATAAAACAGACCTGATAAGAGTAATAATGTTTAGACTGATCTTGCCCGAGAATGGAGGAGTGGTGTGACCTGAGTGAGCTGATCCACTGCAATCAAAGAATACTTCTGTGTCTATACTAGAAGTGTTGAAAGAGTAACTAGACGGAATAGACTTGTGGTCATCTTGAAATCATGCAGAAAATCCATTTATTTTGGTTCTTCAGTGTCAAACGGGCTGCCAGATGAAACTGAAAACTGAAGTGAAAGAGCAGAACACCGAGTTTGATAATCCTGAAGATGAGATGCTTTGACAGCCCTGTCATTGAAATGTAGCTGTGATGATTGCTGAAGTCACTGCTCTTGTTATTTCAGTGGCTCCTCAGCATGAGCTTCCTTCAAGAAAAAACACAGTTTTTCTTTGTTTTAGGAAGCACAGAGAACAGTAGTTGGTCATGTCCTAAACATTAGGAAAATAAGGGCCTAGAACTTGGTAAGAAACTTCCTTTTGTGCTAACACTGCTCGTTTTGTGTTATGTTGATTGCAGTATAGATTGAGATGGAAGCTTTTGTATATTGCCCTTTTAAAGAGATTTATGTTCGCTGGTTGACTTTTAAGTGGGTAAGGGAAAAGAACTAAAAAAGCAGCATCTAAAATAAAGAGCACTTGTATTAATGCAATGTGTTTCACTGAACATAAGAAATGTATAGGCATCCATGCAAGGAAAAATGCAGACCTGTGTAATGCTATCAGCTGTGTCTCCAAGGGACACCTGCACGACAGGGAGGTGCTCCACAAGCACCTGAGGAGCAAGAGTAGCAGCAGCAAAAGCAAAATAAAATGAGAACTTCCCAAATCACTTTGTCCTAATGCTGAGAGTTCATTCTCATGGAGAAAGAAGTCACCTGCTGCATGTTTAGGAGATGCTGTGAAAAAGCAAAATTAGTGCTTTATTTCTTCAATTACTCTGACGTTGTCCTCTGAGGCAGATCTTGTCTTTATTTTTGCCTCTACATTGTGGTCTTCAATAATGGAAGTATATTTAAAGCGAAATTGAACATGACTTTCATATGAATCTTATACAGCACAAAATTCTCCTGAGAATAACTAATCATCAGAGAGCAACTAAGTATTATTTCAGAGGTACTGTCATGAGCTATAGGCTGATGACACTCTAGCTTAGAGGAAGAAAATTTCCACTTAACTTGCAAACAAAGAGTACTAAATATTTGAGGAAAAATACTAAAGGGTGCTCTAAAAGCTGTAGAAACAGAACTGTGATGCTCATGCACTAGATGAAGGCCGAGAAGAGGAAAAGTCCCGACATATGAGTGAGAAATTGGTTTACTATGTCTACTCGTGCTCCATATGAGTAGAAGAAAGGTTGCAGGGTGACTATGTTGCAAGAAAGAAGAAGTGGTGGGAGAAAATATAGTGGTAAGGATATAGAGACACTGGAGGGGACTGTGTGATTATCATGGGTTCCTTATCGATTGAGGTTTTCAAGAACATGGTAGATATAACTTTGTTGTTCTTAAAGGGTGTAACCAGGCCTGTCTTTTAGTCATTTCCAGCTCTTTTTGTCTGTGATTCTCACCAGGCCTTCCAGGGAGTTGGATAAAAGGAAATGGGATAGTCAGAGCAAAGGTGGTCTTACAACTTAAGAATGGAGATTGTTACAGTTTACGGTGTGTCATCTTGCTTTGTGCCAGAATAATGGAAAACTGTAGCAATATTCTTATAGAAAACACTGACAGTTGAAAACGGTTATATTTCAGGTTTGAAAATATTTTATTCACAGCCCAGTGTTCCCCATTTTACTTGTTGTACTTGAATGCTTGAAATATTTTAAGAACTTCATGCTTGCTAACAAAACTTCATGTTCAGCCCTGGCTGAGCGTCATGAGGCCTAGGTACGGAGAAACTGAATGTATCTTCAAAAGGCTTATATAGACATATCCCAAGTTGTTAAAAAACAACTAAAATAGATTAAAAGAGTCATAGACTGGGCTATTTATAGACTTTTGACTCAATTATGGCATTTGGGCATTTTTACTTATAATTTTATGCTTTCATTTTCAGACTATATTGGAGGGACAAGCATATTACCGAATTAATTCAGTAGTGCATGGCTTGTGTGTTACCTAATAAAATCTTTATAGACTTTAACTTCAAGGTTTTCCAGTGGCTGTTTTATGTTGGAGAAAGAAAACTGCATGAGTTCTGGAAAGTGTGTGAGGAATCCCAAGTCTCCTCGACTTGCACTTCAAAGTTAGTAACAAAACTTGCCTGTAGACCAATAAAAGAGGAGACTGTTAGGAGTAATAGAATAAGCAGAGGCTTTTGGCAAAGAGTTTTGAGCTCTCCTAAGAAACAAATTGGTTCCTGTGCATTATGTATTGATGGAGAATGCACCTTTTTTACGTGAGTAATGTCAAATGTTCTTTGAGAATTAAGATCTATAGGGCCAGATTCTAATACTTGATGGTTTGTTTTGAGTAATTCAGGGTGTAGAGGTATTAGTGAATTATAGCACAATAACAGATTACAGTCTGATTCTTATTTCTTAGGATTATAAAGGGAATATTCACCTTCAATTTCTAAATGCCTAGCAAGTTACCAGATGAACCCAAAGTTACCTTTATTCTGGAGAAGGTTTCTTAATTTGTGTTTCATTGTCAAATGCCATTCAGACAGGCTAGTATATGTGCTGGTAACATTATCTAATGATACAGTTATCCAGATATACAGTCCTATCATTAGCTAGAATTGCAGAGTAACTCCAATTGTTTTCAGTAGAGAAAGACTGCATTGTGGAGAGAAAGAAAGCACACTGTTTTGCAGTTACTATGCAATTAACTCATATAACCTCTGTGCTTGTCATGCTTTATATAAGATCCAGGGTGACCGACTGTAGGTCACTTACATGAGAACAAAGACCCTGAGGCTGCGAGGCAGTTTATTAGGATAATACTGTGGTGTGAAGATCAGCCATCACAGTAGTTGTCATGGGAAGTGTGTCTGTAGTGTGTCCAGCTTGCAGTAAATAGTCTGACATGGACTGCTTGGAATTCCAAAGGACAGAAAGAGTGACCAGATAAATGGTGGTGCTGTGAGCACCGGGGCCAACCTCATCTTATTTTCTGCAGGTTATGCTTTAGTGGTGGTTCCTCTGTGGGCTTTCTGAAGAAGGTTAAGTACCTGCCCTTCACACCATGGGCTGTTAGTTAATCACCCCACTGTTTTTTCAGTGGCTTATTTTCATGAAAAGGTAAGGACTCTGCATTCTGTCAAATTTGGTTGATGCTGACCAAAGATGCCCCATTTTCTGGAGAAACTGGAGGGGAAACAGATGAAGATGCAGACATAGATAAAGTCATCATGGATGCTCTACTCTTAAGAAGCAGAGCTTAAGAAACCTATTTCTTCAGTATTTCTCCTTTTCAGATTGGATAGAACAGTTGAATTGAATTCAAAAGTACAGAGCGTATAGTCACTTGCTGGTATCTCAGTCTCTTTAATGTATTTGTCACTGGGAAGCCTACAGCAATGAGTGATGGATCTATGAAAGATGTACATATAATCTGCCTAATACAAAATGTACTTCTTGCTTTTTATCAAACAAAGCAATAGGGCTTGTAAACCACTTGCCTCACTTGGAGTATGTAAGATGAAAAATTTGGCATCTTACTTCTGGTTGTCATAATATAGAAACGTGTTATCCCAATGTCTCTTTAAACATTTTCTATGGATTTTTTTTTGCTCCTAAAAGCCTTAGTTAGGGTGTAGTTACATTTGAAAATGTCTCTTATTTCAACCTTTTAGAGAACATCACAGTTTTCTGTCAAGAGCGTAAAGAAAACTCCAAGTTTACGATTTAGCCTTGCAAACCCATCATGCTTTAAACATTCACATGGAAATGCACCATTAACTGTGAGATTACGTGGCCACCTTAACAGCCTAAAGAGGTCCAAAATCCAGCAACAGTCAATTCTCGAGAGAATTTCTACTACCTATTAATATTCATTTTATTCTAATAAACAATCTGAGAGTACTCTTTTCAGGTTCTTTCTTCTTTCTTTGTGATCTGCAATGACTGTTTTATTGAAATGGCAAAATATTCATCGATGAAAAGTGGACCACAAAGCTGAAGCCTCTTTCTCTGCAAATCTCTTTTGAAATCTTCAGACAACCCACTTTAAATTTATTTCATAGCAATTCCTTGGCTAATTGGTAACAGCCTAATTTTTTTTTTCACTGATAAATTAGTCACTGACAGCTGATAGGAGCCCTATTAGTACTTTATAACATTATAAATGGTTTGATAATGCTGCTTAATGACAGAACTTGTAATTTCAGGTGCATGTTGGCAGTAGTAGGCACTGCTGTGAGGAGTACTGTGACAGCTTTTACACCTCTATTCTCTTACCTGGTAAAGACCAGTTGTCCTAAAAAACTCAGAGCTGATGTTATGGTATCCACTGTCTCAGGTGTTCAGGTGTGGAAAATCAGTTAGGCATCGCTCGAGTGAAGTCTTATTCCTATGGGAGCTCAGAAATACTGGCAAAAAGTCCCACTATGTGACAGAGTTGAGACTGAATCCCGGGCTGTCCATGTTGAATGAAGCTTCCTTATCCAATGGAACAAATTTCATTTGTGTCCTGTTCAGCTGTGCTTTCCAGTGCAATTTAGAAGAGAGGA
Organism: Tinamus guttatus; assembly: GCF_059628265.1. Taxonomy (NCBI): domain Eukaryota; kingdom Metazoa; phylum Chordata; class Aves; order Tinamiformes; family Tinamidae; genus Tinamus; species Tinamus guttatus. The sequence continues at coordinate 182,086 of NW_028288928.1, forward strand.
GGGGGGAGGAGGGGAGGAATGTAGGGTTTTGCTGTTGTTGCTTTTCAGCTGTCCCCTCTGTATGTCATCTTCCCCATTCCTTACCCTCTTTTTTTCTTCTTGTCTTCTCTCCATTTGTTTAACTTGTTTTTTCCTGCTCTTTTTGTCTGTTTATTCTAAGTTTCTCATTTCTTTTATATTTTGGACTTGCTATTTCATTTTAATGCACCACCTTCTACATTACTTTCTTTTTCTTTGCTCTCTTCATCCTTTCTATTCATTTTCCCTCTGTTATATTATGAGGCTTTCTCAAGAAGATCCTAACTAATTTGCTGACATGATAGAACTCATTTTTTATTGCTGTTTTTCTTTAATTTTACATTTGAAGCTTACCGTGTAAGTGGTTTTGCTCTGAAAAGCTATTTCATCAATTCTGTTTTTTTTTGTTTGTTTGTTTGTTTTCTGTGTGAGTGACTGAATTGCAGATGGATAATTCAGGAAGCCCAGCTATGCACTATGGCTACACTTGATTTCTTAGTCTTCTGAGACACAGAAATGTGAGTGTCTTCTTGGTAGACTGTCCTATCACCTGAGGTTCTTACTCTCAGAAATACATTTCTGATAATCTGTTTTATATCTTTTATCGTTTGAGGCCAGTAGTGCCTCAAACAGGCTACCTACATCAGAATGGTAGTTTTGGCCAGTTGTCAGAATTTTCATATGGTTTGTTCGAAGAAAGATGCTTGCTTTTGTGTCTGGATGATTACTTTTAGGCAATGATTCAAAAAAATGTATAGTAACTTTAATTAGTTTATACGTGGGTAGGAAAATTGAGAAATGTGGTTATGTTTCATTAAAGTCCATAGCCTTAATTGTTCAAAAAATTATTTTCCTGTCTTTGGTTTCAAAATTTGAGTGTGAAATAGGTAGTACTATTGGAAAGCTAAATGAGTGGTTAGTCAAAGTAATTAAGGGAGAGTAAATAATCTCTAAGGTTCTCATTCCCCATGAAACTAATTTCATATCTTATCCTTCATGTATTTAAAAATAGTTCCCTGCTAATTCAAGATGCTTGTGTACTATGTGTGTGAAGAGCACTTCAGCTCTATTGAAAGGATGGAAGATCAGGGAGTTATTTTCAATGGACTTTTTTTTTTTATAAGAGAGAAAGAGAAAAAAAATGCTCATTTTGGTGAAGCAAGTGAACAAGTCTTATTGTAAAAAACAAGTTGGTGTGTGCGCAAGACAGCAAGTGGTCAGACAATAATCTTGTGATCATTTATGACTAGAACCCTTTGTTTTTAGCCTTAAAGGCCCATGTACTTTTTGTACAAATATGTGGGGTTATTTTCTTTCTCTCTCCAGTCTACTAAGCCATTTACTGTTCTGCTATATATGCTTTTTTTTTTAACCTATTTTACCTCCAAGACATCTGTTTCTTGTCAATGATTCCACTACTCAGCAAACAGACTATTTCTGCTTTCTTCTTATTCTTAAGCTAATAAAATATACCCCTAAAGATGGATGGAATGCATTAGAGTGGCTAAACTGCTGTGGAGCTGCAGGTCTGCCCCCGAACAGTGCTAACATGAGTCTGGCGGTGGTCTGATGGGAGCGTTACAAGATTGCACTGTCAACTCCATCAATATCTTGAGTAGCTATCTTAGGAGAACTAATATATGTTTGTGGCATATCTCCAGGTCTCAGCACAGAAGAAAATAAATCTCACCTTTATTTATTTATTTATTTCTGCGCACACTCTGCCCTTTAACTCCTGACATTTGCTGTTGCCCAAAGAGGGCTGCAGGCGTAATGCATATGTAGATTTCTTCCTCTTACTCGTGGAAGTGCCTGTCATGAAGGGAGGCAATTAGGGCTAAAATACCAAAGGGGATGCAGAGGTTCATGTGTACCATGTGCATCAAGCATTGCACTGTGCTGAAATTTTGGGGAGGATTTCAGAGTCTCACTCTGAGCATGCAACATAGACTCCCTTAATTAGGGGCCTACATGCATATGTACTCAGAGCAGCCCCTTGGGCTCTGGACTGCCAGCTGGAGGCCTCCAAATATGTCCCCAGCATATGGGAACCCTAGAGATGTGTGTTAGTGAGATGTCTAAAGCAGATAGTATGGATACATCTTCACGGCTGCAGATGAGGATGCCACTTCTTACTTACTAAAGAGGAGTCTGTAATCAGTATGCTGACCCGTTTCATATTCAGTTTTGAGGAGCTGAAGGATTTTTATTGCTTGTTTGTTTTCCAGATCTGCAGCCTTTCCAGACAAGCTGGTAAAGCTATTCCTTCTATTCAGATTAACAGAGACTCCTGGCTTATTAATTGAAGGTCCTCCTGATATCTTAGAAGTGTTGGAGCTTAGAGATTTTGTCCTGCTGTCATCCACATACTCTCTGAAAGCACTGAGGAGTTCTGTGCAGAAAAAGTCAATGCTTGGCCAGAGCCTTGCAGCTCTGGGGATGGAAAAAAAAAAATAAAACCACATCAGTTAGTATTCTTGAGAGCAGAGAAAACCTATCCAATATAAAGGGAATTCTGTAACCTGTTATCTGTAGCAGGAAAGCTGCTTTTTATTAATCGATCAAAGAAAATGTTGAAAATAATTGGAAAAATGACTTGAGGGAGGGAAAAGCAGAGTTAAGGAATATTAGTAGGGGGCTGATATTGTTTGTGAAATCGGACTATTCTTAGAGCTTTCATATACATGGTATATTGAAAAAAACTTTCCCTTTCTTCTCTCCTGAGAGAAGCCATGAATTTATCTCAGTAATTGAAAATAATCTCTGGATTTGCTCCTTAAGTAAACTTATGTGAACCCTTTTTAAGTCAGATGTTATCTTGCAGTGAGTTTCTCAATAAATGTTGCTGCCTGCACTTGGATAGCAAGATCCTGTATAGCAAATCATGTTGCACGTATTCTGTTCATGACTCAAAAGCAGAGCATTTCTTGCCTAATTATGGTAGCATTTGGTGCTGGTGCTGTAGTTAAAGGTGCTTATTGGTGTTACTGTTATAAATTGTGTTTATGTAGTACTTGAATGACTTAATTCATGCCAGGCAAGTATTTGTCCAGCTATTTTCTGTGTTCTTTCTTTTTTTTTTTTTGTTTCTTTCTTCTCTGAAAAAGGTTTCAAGGTCTGGGTTTTTTTTTTTTTTTTTTTTTTTGGGCTGTTTTCCTAGCACAGAAGATGCCCTGTTTTTCCTTCATTTCACAACTTGCTCTGTTGTGTAACATGCATGATTACTGAGCTTTGTGCCTTGTATCACTCCCAACACGTTGCGCTCCTCAAAAGAAGCTGAAAAGGGGGAAGAGAAGCACAAAAACATATGGAATTGCATGCACAGAGCAATCTGTGTGCAATGCTGTCTGTGGGCCAAGAGGAATGTCAGTATCTTCAGTTGCTGCAACTGGGCAATATTAATTTATGGACTTCTCACTTACTAGGGCTGTTGCCAAGTGAATTCCTCACTAACACTGAGCAATCCCTCTAGACATCACTCAGTAGTCATATCTGTCACGGTTGCATTAATGCACATAAACCATTCTGTCATTTCCTACTGGATAGTGACTAGTACTAAATCCAGTTGTGTTTCAAAGTTTTGGAAAAGGTGAAAACATCCAAATGAATTAAAGTGGCCCACGCTGCTAAGCAGTTGGCTTAATAAAAAATAAATAAATTGAAAAAAGAAGCGCAGTGAGTTTTGTGAAGTTACTAGTAGGGGTGGATTTTTGAAGAGATCCCTGTTTAGAGTGCTCTTTCATAGGCAAAGGACCTTGTTTGAAATCTTTTGAACTTAACAGCAAGTTTTTCAAGTGACCTTCCTGTGTCTATGTAAGGCTGTAGGTGCCCCGAATTGGTAATGCTGAGAGGTATAATCGGTCATATAAATCTCAGTGGGTCATTAATTCTAAATTCCACTAATGTTAAGACCAGGATGTGCATTACTGAAGCAGAGTGACAAGAATAGCAGTAAGATTTATGCAAGCATTGTCTTGCTTTGCTTTGCATGGTAGTATAAATTATTTGTAGTTTTTGCTTGGAAGCTTTCTTTATGCCTTACTCTCAGGTAACATTCATCACCTCTGTGTTTCTGTGAATTTATAAATGCATCCTTTTTTGTTTGGCTGTGTTTTTCCACATATCACTTGGCCTTTTGGGGGTTACTAGAACATGTCTTGAAAAAAAACTCTGCAGGATGGATATAAAAGCCCCTCCTCTGATCATTTAATTGTAAGAAGACCAGTTTTCAAAACACTGTTGCAGCTAAAGACAGCTCATATTTTAAAACATGGACACATTTTTGTATGAATGGGGCAGACAGTATCTTGAAGTGCCCAGAGTTTATGATTTTGCACAGCTATACACCAAATGGAGATGCTTCAGGGAATGCCATGAATCCACCAGCTCTGCATGTTAGGATTAGTAGATAATGTAAGTCTTATTATTATTTACCATGAAGAAAGACTTTTCAGTGAGTTCCCTAAGAAAAATTGTTTGGTTTTGATTCAGTGAGAACTCACTGTAATGTGTCCTTGGTTCACAGGTTGGGATAGAGGTTGTTGCTACTATGAAAGAGCATAAACAAGAAGTCAAAAACAAACCAGTACCCAGCATACATCGTTTGACCACCAGTCGTGTGTAAAATCCATCTTAAAGTCTCCTTTGCATTTTTCCATGGGGCAAATTTTCATCTCCTTTGCTTCAATCCCCTGCCAAAGATTATTCAGATGGATGGTCTTTGCAGAGCACACCCAAGGCCAGAAAACATGAATGCATCCCAACGCTGGCAGAATGCTGTGCGCAAGCAGATAAGATCAGCAGGGCAAAAGAAAAAAAATCTCACTGCACAGAGAATAAGAAATCAGACTTTTAAAAACTGAAACAGGCCATTTGTGTGGGCAATTTTGAGTATTGGTATTTTTATGTAATCTGAGGTGAAAAGGGAAATGTTTGAAATCCTGTAGTATTCTGCTATAATAACACATTCGGCTTCCTGAAACATGTATTTGTCATTATATCTGCCTCCATTTATAAGTGAAACGATAAATTATAAGAGCTTATTGCTTGGTCTGTGGCCTTTCTGTGCAAAGATGTGCACTGACTTACCAATTTGGAGAGACATTGTTAGGATCTATCCCTACAAATGTTTGCCAGGTACTTAGAAGTAATGTGGAGCTCAGGTGGAAGGAGAAGAAAAGGCAGTTTTTATGTGTTTGTTTTCTTCCGTTCTTCGGACAAGCAATTCAATTTCAGTTTGATGTGTAATTCTCTGGCTAAAGAGTGACTTTGATTGCAACAGTATCTATTTTTGTTCAGTGGATGCCATCAAATCTTCTACTGTATTTGAAATAGTTCCGTATTTTTTAAAAAAATTACTGTAATTTTGTGTTGTGCCTATCACAAAATATTTTTATCTCTCGGTATTAATGGACAAAATAATAATTGCCCACAACCTGCGTAAGCTGGAGCCTGGCCCAAGGGCAGTGTAAAGGGGGTGTAAAGTAGGTAAGCTGACCAGTTATGAATTTCCATTGCATAGAGCTTTATCTGTGCTTTCTTTGTCCTCCAGAATAGAACAAATAGGTCAGCACCCGGCTTAGGAGGAAAGATATCACGAGAGCTTCTCTACAGTGGCTCAACTCTTGGGACGGTCTTTGTGAAGAGTGCTTGCAGTTAAAGCAGCTGTGAAGCTGCTCCAAGCCAAACCCGTGTTCCTAGCTCAGGTCTGAGGCAACCGCATAAAGACTGATCTGGACTGATCTTAGACTCAGCCAGTCTAAGGGACGCATCCAAGACTTCCCAATAGAAGGTCCCAAGATATCACTGTATGTATCCCACCAGGGCAGATATATGATCTTCTAGATGGGTCATGCTTAATGGCAGAAGAAATTGCATCACGTGGCATTTCGTTGTGTGAGTCAGGATACATGTAGCATATGCAGGATTTTCCTTGCAAAGAAGCTTGCCTAGGGATACTGAGGCTACCTTTGTTTAGCTTTGCCTATTTATTTTATGAAGCCTTGTTTGACATTTTAGTTTTTTATTTATGTCACAGGACTTACAAACAAAAGTACGATATAAGCTACAGACATGACGATGTAGGAGTTTGAGCTGGAAAACATTTTTGCTTTTTTCAACACTGAGCATCTGTTTCAGAGATAATATGATCAGGATAAGAACTTTTTGAAAATCAATGCAGCCCTTTTGGTGGCCAAAAAAACAAATAAATAAAAGTTGTATAGCAAAATTTAATGTCTATGTGATGTATGTGGTATAATTCCCCCAAATGATATGAATGAGAAAATTATCCCAGTGCAAGTCTGTTCTGATCCTTCTCTCCGGAAAGGTTTCTCGTAATTGCTGCTTATTGTGTATGAGAAGATTTGTTCAAATATAGCTTGTGTGTTCATTTTCTCTACACTTGTCATCACTTTTAAGCCCCCTGGACACAAAAAGAGTGCACAGTAGAAAATAACTGCTTGAACAAAAGCAGCATTCAGTGTGTTTATGTTTTAGGTGATGGGAGGAAAGAAGAGGGAAAGTTCTCTTTCATTATGATTTTTCGTGACTTCTGCTCTTCAATGTCTTACTCAAAATCTCCCTTTCCATCCCCTCCCACCAAACTCATCTAGGACTTTCACCTGGTCAGCTTTCTTGAACCGAGCTCAATAGCATTCATAAGAGTTTTAAAGCCTAAGTATTTTCCTCTGTATTTATTAGAGTACTTTTTAATGTGTTTAGTACTTTTTTTGTCATGTGTCAGGCTGTTTTGACTGAATCTTCAGTATTATTTACATTTAAAATGATGGCATTCCTTTTTACGAGCTCTCAGGAAAAACATGTGAAGGAGAGAAAACAAAAGTATAGCCTGCATCTTAAGACTGTTGCTATGTTGTGATAAGAGCATCATTCTTACAGGTTTGCATTTCCAATCTTGTTTGCCTGTGCAAACTTGTATATCTTATGCATATTATGGTTGATCATTGTGCCTCAACACAGGGAAACTTCTTCCCAGGTAGTAGTATGGATCTTCCTGTGGTATCCGACAAATTTTAGGCCAGTTCAAAGAGAGAGGTCAAAAAGACTCTCTCATGAAAAACAGAATATTTGGCATGATGGGATAAATGTGTACATTATCATAATTCTATCTAATGCCATGAACATAGTGTAGGGGAAAATATGAAGACAGAAAGGAGTTTCCTAAGTTTTGGGACTTGCTTGTGTGTGTGTGTGTGTTTTTTTTTTTTTTAAGCTCCTTGAGCAAGAAGTAAAAATTGGGTTGGAAAATGTTGTGAGGAGTTATACAATATTGGCTTGCAGTGTATGAGTTGTGATTCTCTTGCTTTATCATGGGATGCCTCAGGAGATATGTTGTTGAGACCCAGAGCAGGAATGATAAATGACTATTAGCCTTTATGGTGTCCACCCAAAATGGACAACAGGTGCTGCAATCTTAGGAAAAGAGGCTTCAGCCAAGTTAGTCTGCAGGGAAAACAGTGGGAACATGTGATATTTTTTCTGAAAGTAGAACAAAGAAATTTTATAAATAAGTTCTTGGGGGATTTGTTGAGCTACAGGAAGCTGAGTGACTTTTGTTGCAAAGAAACCTGCTTTACTTAACCGTCCAGCCTACGAGGAAGGAAATGCTTTACACGAGCAATAGGGCAGTATGACGAGATTCATGTGATTCAGTGGAGTCGTTGTCTGTGGGAGAAAAGGAGCCCAGATTCATCATAGGATTTTTTGTTTGTTTGTTTTTGTCCAAATATACTCTAGCAAAAGAAAGAAGAGAACTACATATCTGAGCAAGGAAAAGACGGTGTATTAGTTCTCAGCTGCAAATCTAGAGCACCCCTAAGCACAGAGCCCTGGGAAAGCTATGATTAAATTACCACAGGATCTTTAGTATCAGCTCTCATCCCTGGATCACATTTCTGTGAAGAGATAATGGATGAAAAGGTTATTCCCAGAATATGTGCTATGCAGCCAGGTAAGGAGCAAGCGCTGTAGCTTTTGCACACCAAAGGGTGCTTAAGGACACTCTGTCTAAACGCATTGGGACCTGAATGCCATCAGCTTACTCAGTGCTCAGATGGGGAACTCTGCCAGAGCTTTCTGAAAATGTGTGAAAATACACTGTTCAGTTCAGATCAGTTCTCAAAGGCACAGAAATTTTACTGCATATTCTATCTTTAATGACACAAAATTGGAATTTATGCTGATGTTACCTATTTCTGAATATCCAGTTCATTAAGAATTAGAATAAGCACTCACCTTATAGGTAACCTGAATCTACCATTTTTAACTAAGGACAAGACATTAGATACTAAATATATGTTTGAAACTATTGCTCTATAGACCTTGTTAATTCCTAGTGTGGCTCAAGGATCTGGAAGCCTTTTTCAAGTGTGCATTTGCCAAGAAATAGGGCTTCCATACTGTAGAATCCATCAATCATCTGCTTATATTTCTGTAGTGTGCAACAGAGCCAACAGGGCATGAAAATCTGGACTGCTATTTCTTGGAACAGGAGGAGATAGCAAAAGAGACAGTAAATTTGCTGAGAGTGCTTGTGTATGTGTGAAGATGTCATCACAGCCTTTTTTTTTTTTCCTTTTTTTTTCTTTAAACTGTCTTATGTGTCAGTTTCTAAGATGTCTAGTAAACTATATGACCAGAACTGTTATCTGTCCTAGATATTGTTTATCTCTTTGATGTTTTTAAGGAAAAAAGAAGATAGTTTGAATGTTGGGAAAGAGTAGCCTGAATTCATCCTAGATAATTTTTTAGGTGTTTAACCCTCTGCATTGACTGCAGTCTAAAACGATTACATTTTCCATTCAGGTACTTCAGCTGAGAACCTCCAGAGGAATATTTTTGATACAGTGATGGTGGTGAAAAGCACCTTTCCAGCCTTCTTCACCATGCGCGTGCTGTTGTGCACAGAATCTGTGTATTTTGAAAAGGACTACCTGTATGAATGAGCTAGATAATGATCGACCTTCACTTGTGTTGACAAAAGGAAAAACATTTGTTCTAGAAGAAGTGCTGACTGTCTCGGGCCTATTGCAAAAAAAGAAGCAAGAAAGGAAAAAGAACGGCTGTAACTGCTTTGTACTTTATTGCACTGAGCGGAGAAGGCAGCTGAGACCTGAGCAGGTGCAGAAGGGGCAGCAATTAAACAACTGCTCTGTAAATTTGTTAGGAGACTTTGGGGAGTGACTTTGGAGGTTGAGAAGCAATATGTTCATGTTCAGGTGCTTTAGGTCTGCCCTACTCCAACAGTAGATATAAGGACTCCCTTCTGAAAAAGCATAAGGAAAGACATGTGACACTGATTTGCTATACTCAAGAGAACTTATTTTTAAAATACATTTTAGAGGGGAGCATACTAAAATGGGGTCCATTTGCTGTGTGTATAGTTAAGAATTCGGGTGTTGCTTTAAGGAGAGATCAGCACTGTGTATGTATTTTATACCGTAATGAGTTGGAATTTTTACAAGAAGCTCATTAGCAACTATATTATGAGCTAAGCAAATTACATTTTTGATCATTTAACTATTCATATTTTATTGAAGAACATTATTCACTGAATATAAATGCACTGGGCAGTACTCATATATGATTAACTACTAATTCATATAATTCTCACATAAAAGAGAATAAGCATTACTTTAGTATGTTAAGTTCACTCAGCACAATACTAATGGTGTGAGATCAAGGCCTGACTTTTCCATGTTCCTTGCGTAGCTTTCTGTTTGTCCAAAGTGGTATCATATATAGAAATTAAAAATTTTTGTTGAACTATAACCCAGTAGCCTTCTTAGGGCCTTATGTCTCTGAAAGACCTTTCTCAGACAGACTCCATAGCTTTTCTCAAAAGTTCAGAACCTCTGCTGTCCCTTTCTCTAAAGGGCCTGGTATCTTTTGTCTTGGCTAGAGGTAGTTAAATCTCTTCTGTTATTTTTTTGAATAAATCAGAGTTCATTAGGGAGAATCATAAAGAAAATAAGTTAGGCAGAAACTAAGCATAGCTAGTCTGGAATTCTTTGATAGATGTAGGCTGTTGAGTACATAAAATTTCTGTAAAGCTTGGGGAGTTCTTTTCTTTTACTTCCATTTTGAAGTTTCCCCCTGTCTCTTTTCTCCCTCTCTCCATTTTCTTCCAAATGTCTCAATTCATAATACAATGAAGAGAGTAGATGATGCCTCTTACACGAGTATTTGGGATTGAGTTTAAAGATTCTTTCCACATAATCAGCACCAACTGAGCCCTCTTCCTACTACGTACTTCATACTTGGCAGATGTCTCTGCTGTCCTAGGTCCAAGCTGAACAGGACCTTTATGTGAATCAAGCTCATCTTTTCTATTTGCCTGGGACTTGCTGGAAGAGGCAACAGGATCCAGAGAGAGACAGTGCAGGGCTGGTGCTGGCAACCATACACGTAAGCTCCAGACCCTAGAGGAGGAGGCTGTGGAGGAGATTGCCCTGAGATCGGAGAGCTACGAGGCTTGAATTGTCCCTGAGGATGTAACATCTAGAACAACTTTCCTCCTACCTTTGAAGGGAGAGATTATTCTGTAACTGCCGAGTGAATGTTTTCCTTTGTTGCCTGATTCCTGGCAGGGGGATATTCGTCTAGCCCAAAACATCAATTTGGATGTTTTGTATGACAAATTGGGATGAAGAATTAGAAAATCTCTGTAAGAATTAATATTAAGAAATGAAATACTAAGCTTTATCCCACACTAAAATGAATTTGAGAGAGCTTTTACCCATTTTCCCGTCTCTGTAATCTCTGAAGAAGATCCTGCTTTTCAGTGTCTGGTTGGCTGTGATCCGTATCCCAGATGCTGACACATGGCATTTCCTAGTGGTTCAGTACCAAGGAGAGTAGCACCTGCCTTCAGCTGGATTCAGGGTCAGGGCTCTGCTTTGTGCTTTAGGCCTCTCTTGTAACAGGAACTACATGAGTGGAAGCCAGAATAATGCATTTTTAATTGCATAATGTAAGAGGTATATGCATTAGTATTACTGCAGCTAACCCACTGTATCTTGCACATTTTTATTAGGTTTAAAGAATTTAATGCTTCAGTCTGTATTCTGAATCCTACATACCTATTATATGCTATAGAGCCATTAAAGCCCTGCTTAGCTCTCAGTATCATTCTCCATGTTACAACAACTTCTTGGCCGTGAACACTCCTGTGACCTAATCAGTAATGTGTTTATATTGGCTACAGGAGTTGAAATGCTTGGAAAAAAAACCCGAAAATCTCCCCAAATGTTCCCACAGCTTTCCTTTCTGCTCTTATTATGCTAATCTGATTGTTTTTAATGTGAGGGCCTTTTTTTTTTTTTTTTTCCCTAGGTCCTATGTAATCTATAGTGCCATAAAAAGTATACTGCTTTCCAGCTAAGTAAGATAGATTGAGTTAGGAAAGCTGATCTTCTCAGCTGGCATACCATACTCTGAGTTCATATATGCATTTTTTTCCTTTCTGCTAGTTTTTTAATGTAGAAAGTCACCATACTTTTATGGTGGTCTTGCCAAATGGGTAAAGATGTGTTTTTGAGCAATCAGAAGCTTAAGAAAACCAAAAAGATTTATTTTCATATCCAGGTTTTTGGTCATTGGAAAAAAAATTCTTCCCTGCTTTATTGGTTATTATTGTCACTTAATAAACAAGTAAACTACCTATGTCATGTTAGAACTAATTGCCTGGCTCTGCCTTTCCTTTCTGGGATGAAGAGATCAGGAAGTTACAGTGAGATAATTGTCAGTATTTAGTAAGTTTTTGTTGTTGTTGTTCTGCATTAGTCAAGTCCCCTTCTGTGTCTGCTGCAACAATAGCGACAGTTTTGGACTATTTCATGGACTTCTAGAAAAAAACATTGTAGATGTTCTTGCTAATTCAAGGGAAAATGCAGGTCTGCTCTTCAGCTGGCTTGTAAAACTCTTACATGGGTACCTAGAACCACAGTTAAGAAGCTTTATGCATAATTCCTCCCTAATTCTTTCGGGGAAATTCCAGTGGGTGAAATGAGTAGTAATAGGCCTTAAAGCTCTGCAGTGAGAACTTCAGTTAAGCAGGTTCTCTTCCACATGCACTTAATGCAGAAATAAAGGTGATGAAGGGGGGTGCATCTTGGGATTTAGTGATGCTGTGGCACTGATGATATGCAGGCCTGCTGCCTTAGCACCAGATCTGGCTGATAATTTCCTAAAGTTTGGCTTGGGCCTGAACCTGGATGAGACTAAACAGGCTGTAGCTCAGGGCAGATAATTTGGAGCTAATGGCTCAAGTTAAAATAAGTAGAGGGTTTGGCAGAGAGAGAGGAGTTTTTGTCTCATCTCACCCCTTCCCTACACTTTCCAACATTTTTGGTCATGGAAAGCGCATTCATTTCAGGGCTGCTTTTTGGAGTCTTTGTGGCCAGCAGTGGCTTTGGTCATGAATGTCCGTTTCCATCGGGACTTTGCATGATCATGACTGTTTCTTGAGGAGGCTGTTCTTATTGTAGCTATACATATTTCCATTTGATGCAGGCTGGCTAGTTGCAGTGGGTTGACCATGAGTGCATCTTTGCAGATCATGAAAGAAAGCACAGAAAAAAAAAAGTATTTAAAAAAAAAACAAAGTTGAAAGAAATGTCAGCTATTACTGGCTAGTTACTGATTCAGGCTGGCTAACATGACCCCATTTGTGGCTGATCAAAAGTGAACTCTGGATTTCTCTGCTGTCTTAGATTTAAGCTGCACAAAAATCTGTAGTTTTTCATGTGGTTTATAGCCTGAATTCAGTCTACTGCTTCCTCATGTGCGGGTGTAACAGATATGATCTGTTTATACCTGTATCTTTAGCCTGTTAGTCTAGACAGTGTGTACACAGATCCCTGCTTTAGGATCATGTTATTTGCTCTACCAGTGGAGGAACTGTAATACATTGATCATGTTTCCTTACCAAGTGATCTGGTGTGGAAGTAAGTGAACTATTTTAATGAGAGATTCTTGCTTACGTTATGAAAAATAACTTTGCAAATAAGTATCTTGTGTTTTTCCTTAAAGAAGGGAGTTCTGTGCTCGGTTGTCCTGGCTCTCTTCAGTAGAAATGCCATGGTTCAACAACTTGAGATTCCTGTATGTAATCAACACTTCCTAGAGCTGTGTGAAGACTACTTCTTTTATAGGACAGTCAGACCCTACATCTCTACTAGTTACGGGAGAGTTTTAAAACATGGTGCATTAGGATGACTGTATTTTTGTCATGCACCCCTTGTGGCTCCACTTTGGAGACATATGGCTGCATGTTTTATGAACAAAAGCTCCCATTGCCACTTGTAGGCAGCAAACATTGCACCACTTCAGTATAGAAGTGACAGTGAAAAAGATCACTAGGGTCAAGTCTGTGTTTGAATGAAATAGGGGACATTCTGCCAGATAGTAATGAAGAAAAGGTATTTCTGCTACTATTCACAAGTGAAGTGTCCAAGTGTAGAGATATGAATTTGAACATGCACCAAGAAGTACAAGATCTCTTTTAAAATGCAGCAAACTTAGTTAAAATATGCCCATTGACAGCTCTTGCCATCTTGGATTCAGCCCAGAATGAACAGTTCGAATATCAGAAAATAAATAGGAAACAGACCTTGAAGTTGGGCTTTCATGTTTGTGTACAGAATATACTTACATAGCTGTGTATTGTTTTAGTAGACGACCATGCAATATTCATTTCCTTCATATTTCAAAAGATTCTCTTATGGAATGTAAATAAAAGGTGGTGGTTATTATTTTGATGATGTTTTTCTTTTAAACTGAGTTAACAGAAACTTTTCTTTGTTAGAAACATCATGCAGTTTGGGTCATTTAGTAGAGATTGTAAGAAACCTCTTGATATATCTTTCTTTAGTTGGCCATTTGCAAGTAATTTTTTCTTCCATTTACAGTGTGTATACATCATAAAGGGATCCAAATAAACTGTGATTAAAATAACATTGTTTCCAGAGGGATTCTTTCCTAATTTCTTTTTTGCATTCACTATTTTATATGCCCTTAATTACACAGTTTGCTTTTAATCATTTGTATCACTTTATGTGCCAAATTTGTTCTTGCTGTTGTTTGGGCTTTGCTCTTTTACTGAAAAATCACTTTTATTGAGTATTCACAGCAACATTAAATAAGCACCAAAGGGTTTGCTGTGCACAAATTTTGATTATCCTGGGAATGCTTCACAGTTCAGATCTGTAAATACCTGTACAGGTATTTTAAGCATGTAATTAATTCTGTTAAAGCTGTGGGTCTGTCATCAAAGCTGCGGGAGTTTCATAAACACCAAGCCAATGGGTCCTTGCTGCTGTCTGAAATTTGTTCTTTCCAGAGTAGAGGTTACCAGGGCAGAGGTGCATTTTCCTTTAATCAAATGAAGGGAAGAGAAGTTAGAGAGAAGCGAGGTCTCCTGGTGGCATAAAACTGACAGTTTGAAAGCTGCTGTGTGCAGTGGATTTACAGCAGACACCCCTTCTGCAGCTGAAAGTGGACAGAGCAGCAGGACGGCAACAAAGTCTTGCTGCTTGAATCTGATGTCTCATCTTAGCAATCAGATTTGTTGGTTAGGAAATTGCAGGAGCTAATAAGAGGTTTTAATACATGATTTTAATAGCTATTTGGCGTAACTATTAAACTCTAATATTGCCCATTAAACTTTCTGACTAATTGCTGCAGATTTACTTCTGAAAAGGTGATTCCCTGCCACAATCCTCCTTTGCTGCTGGGGAATCTTTATTCATTTCAGTAGAGAATTGTTCGTGGTGCTGCTTCATTTTACGAATAGATTCGAGATCCTTTTACCAGTAGCTCTGGTTGATTCTGGAAGCAAAGACACTAAAAAATAAGGAAGGATAAGGTTGTTGGGGAATACAGAAGAAAAACTGAAATGAGAATATTGAAAAACAACATGAAATGAATTAAAACCCACATATGTAAAGCAGGGAGGGGAAAAAAAAAGACCATGTTAAAGAAAGGGAAGGAAAATAACAAACCGAGAACACTAGTACAGTGTCCATGCATTTGTATATGGACAGTGCAATGTAATGTCCACTGAAGTAATATTTTTCTTATGTTGTGATGGAGCATTTTGGTTGTATGCAGCTGTGTTGTGTAACAGTTTGCAGAGAATTTTTGCTTTTGCATAGTACTTTTACACAGGAATTCCATGTTCATGTGGGACAAGATTTATTTCTTGCAACAAGTATATTTCACTGGAAAAGGGAAAATGCTGCCCTTGTAATTATATACTGAAGCTGAGAAGCAGTTTTGTACTCCCTGGAAAAGCCACAAGAACTTGCCCTGCTGGGGAGAGCTGACCAGAACTTCTAGGGAAGCAGAGATAAATGTCGGTACGTTGTTAGCACTGCCGAAGGCACTAAATATACAGTCATTCCTAAGCATCATCAAACAGAGGAGAAGAGCTTTATGCCATGCAATAGCCAGTAGTTCCTGTGGCTGTTCTCCAAGGAATGCACAGATCTTGATGACCAGCATGTGCACAGTACAACAGTGCTTCTTCGAGGACCCTTTATGTACTATAACACAGTAGGATCGTATGGACAAAAGTAGCAAGAATTTGGTTCAAACACCTAACGGCTTCTGCCTTTTTACAAATAGGTTTATTGCCAAGGCTCTTCCTCTCTTCACACTGTTTACGTGCTCAAAGTGACACATCTCTGTCAGGGAATTTCAGTTCACAAACAATTGTTTCCTTGCACATTTCAGATCCTATCCATGAAAGAGCCACTGCAGCTTCCTCTTTTGATCTGTTTGGATCCTAGTTCTCTCCCTGCTGAGAGGCATTTCTCTCCCATTTCACAAGGTCAGACTATCCGTACCACAACTGCCTATTTTTTCTTTAAATTAAAGGCAGTACGATACAAATGTAATTTTGAAACATCAAGTAAGGGGAAAAAAAGAGTATAAATTTGATTATCTCTCTTAGTATTTTGTGTAATACATTATAGCTTTTTTTTTTGATATAATAAGGCATATTATAAACTAGCTGTAATTATGCTCCTGACATAAATTCTTTCATTTACTACAGCTTCTTGCAGGATTTTGTTTGTTTTATACAACACTTTGCATACATCCGCAAGCAACGTAAATCAAACATTAAGATAAAGTATAACATCCTAATCCAACATTAATTTTGCAAGGTAAGGAACCTTCCTTCAAGTAATCTGTGTATGGCTATCAATATTTCAATCTCTGAGGAAGTAATATATCAAGAGATATGAACCTGGTCCACTTGGTAATTTTTTTGAATGATTTCCTTGTTTCTTGGTAATCTGTATTGCCTGAGGACTGTTGAAAGCATGCAGGGTAACAGCTCACGTGTCTATTGCTCTAACAAGCTAGGTTAAAATCAGCTATGCAATAGAAAAGGTAAAGTAGGTCATGTCTTATTATCTCCAAGGTGCGTTCATCATGGAGAACAACATAATGGGTGTCCCAACACTCCTTAGAAAAGGACTGCTTTGGGAGTGTTGCCACAAAGACCGGAATCAGTATAGCAACTATTTGTCCTCCTTCTCAGCCTTTATGCTTAACATCCAGTGTACACAGGGAAAAGAACATTATCAACAGCAAAATGTGTGACATATCTCTGGGATGAGCAGAGAAGCTCCAAAGATTAAACGCTTAGTGATCTCTCCGTGACACTACAGAAGAGGAGGAAGATGACAGAAGAAAGGAAAGAAAGCCTCCCATGAAGAGGCAAAAGGACAGAGAAGCTGTCCTTGCAGATAGAGCAAAGAACCAGCTAAAAAGGAGCAATACTCAAGAGGCAGCAATGCACACAAGCAGCTTTGGAGCCGTGCAGAGGGCAGCTGTACTAGTGCAGAGAGCGCGATTGCAGCCCAGCAGCGGGGCAGCCGTGTCCTGCAGCCTCCAGGAAGCATTGCAGTGAGAAGGCAGTGCTTACGATGTGTAATACCTTCCCTCTTTGATGCTCACAGCTAGGAATGGACATAAATTCAAAGACTGAAGCTTTTGCAGTTAGTAAAGATGGCTCCTGACACTGCCGTTCATCACCCTGGGCAAAAGACAGCAATCAAAATTTACTGATATTTATGATCAAACAGCATAAACATGAGCAACAGTTCAGAGTGTGTCATTGTATATACATGAAATAAAATAGAAACTATTTGGTACTGTGGTTAGTTACTATAGGAAAAATCTGCACACATTTATTTGTGCAGTAAGTGGTTCAATTACTCATGCTGTTTCTTCAGTGAGTTATTTTTGACTAAAGTGCCACAGTTTCGCAAAAAGACCCATCAGCCGCTAATAAAATGACCTTTCAGTAAGCTATTGCTTAAAGCACATACACAGAAAGTATTGAAAATCTACCGCATTTCATCGAACAACTTTTCAGTTATTTGTCTGTTGCAAACTATAGAGCTATAGTGATATAGGGTATCTATAACACTGTAGTTTTGGTAATTTGCTGTATTTAATATTTTAACATAACATATCTCTTATTTCTATATCCTACTTGATTAATGAGGTTTAAAAAATACTGCTATTCTATATTAGGTATGGATCATCAGCTGCTAATTTCATAAGACTGCACCACTTCCCTCTTAGCCTTGCAGACATGCTCATATGTCATCCTGTTGCTGTCCGGGGTAGATGTGAATATCAAGTAGAATTCGGGACATTTCTTTTTCCTTGTATCCAAAAGCTCAGACAATAGTCCCACTAAAATATAAAATAAGAAATCAAGGACTCTGAAAGTAAGGCATTGTATCTGCAACACTCCTGACACAAGGATAGTGGTCGTGAGTTTTGGAGGAAAAAAAAAACAACAAAAACCTGGCACTTGGGACTCTCTCCAGCCTATATGAGCATGAGAGAGCCCGACGTGGCAGACGTGCTGTTGCGGAATCTGCTTCTTCGGAACTGTCATTGCTGGAGGCCGTGACGAAGAAATTTCTCATGGTACATCAAGGACCTCAGGAGAACCACAAACCTCTTCCTGTCCTCTCTCCACCAAGAAACTAAAGTTTTTGCCAGTCCTATGGCCGGTGGAAGAGAAGAATTTTTTTACTGCAAATCATCTCTATCTGACTACAGTCCCAGCACCGGGCTAGACACTTACTGACCCCACATGCCTACTAAGGAGTAGAATAAAAGTCTTTGTTTCCCTTCAGTAGAGGAATACACTTCCCAATATTGAAGGAGAATTTCTTCACTCCCACTGCAGCTTTGAGGTAAGGTCTGCCCAGATATCTAAAAAGGGTTATTCTGCAGTGTGTTGCTCATCTCTCTCATTTACTCCCTGCCTTTCAAATTCCTATTGGCCTCATTCTGTGGCTTCTCAGGGTGAATTCAAACATAAATTTTCTTTCTCAATGGTCAGCTTGGATTTCCTCAACCTGGAAACCTTCCTCAAAGAAGTTTTGCCTAGGAAAGTTCTTCCAGCCCTCCTCTCTTGTTCATCTCTCTGGAGAAACCGTAAAGCATTGTGGCTTCTGCCGTAGTTACATTACTGAATACAAATGTAGTGTGTTAGGGACTGCTGGGGAAATGACCACAAGATTTTCTCCATGTTAGTTGATAGAAGTTTGAAAATGCTGCTGTGATCTATAAAGCGAGAAGACTGTAAAATGTTAGGAAAAAATCTGGGGAATTGCTTGCCCAAGGTGGTTCATAGCTGTGAATTCAGGGGGAAGCTGGTGGAAGTCAGATACGTGGATCCAGTTATTTACAAATATTTGTTCTGCCCTGGTTAGAGTATTAGGAAGGGAGGCTGAGGGAAGGGTCCTAAGAATCTCCAGAATCTTCACATCTGTGTGTTACCTTAATGCCCTTGCTACGGTCTTTGTAATGGAGTACCAAGAGTACATATGTGTATATATAAAGATTATATATATTTATAAAAATTATATATGTTTATAAAATTATATATACTTTTAAATTATATATACATATGTGTTGAGGGTTTTCTTTTTCTTCTTTCTTTTCATCTTTTTCTTTTTTCATTTTCTCTCTCTTTTTCTCAAAAGAGCAATTTTGATCTGCTTTTTGTGAAAAGTTAGAAGGATAAATAAGATCAGGTTCGTCCTTTCCATTATGAGCTTGGCATGGCTCAGTTCCACAAATACCCCAATAAACATATGTCCCTATGTCTCATTTTATTTTCTGTATGTCTATCTTATTATAAATAAAATCAATATGAAATAAAACCCCTCCAAAAGATAATGATTCCAAAACTATAATGTTTTGCTTTGGTCTTTTAATATATTGTCTCTTCTTTCTTTTTAATTGGTTTTCTGTATTTCTTTTTCCCTTTTTCTTTTCATCTGCCTCCAGGTGTAGCACTTACTACAAAACTTTAACTACAGTTGAGCTACAATAAGTAGTCTAAACCAGCATTGCAGGCCTGGTCAAACTTGGAAAAGCAAGATAGAGAGTTAAAGTTGAAAATTAGGCCATATAATTAGTTACAATTCATTTTCCTGTTGGCTGTTACATAAGTGTCCACAAAAATACAATCTTGCACATTGTTTGCTGTATTCCTTAGGCATAATAAAGTTAGCTGATGCTTAAGTGTCAGATAAACTATTTGTCATTATCTGTGGCTTGCCTAGTTGCATGCTGTTGGGGATTTCTATTGAAATACTATTCCTTGAATGTAGATTTTTCTCAGAAAGAGTGTTTTTTTTGCCTAATTTCTCATCATGTCTGTCTGTCTTTTTCAATAACAAAAATATTTGCTGTTAAGTGAAGAGTTTCTCTCAGTTTTTCTTTTTCTTTTTTTTTAACTACCTGTTAAAGTCCATCGTTTAATTATTTGTTTCTCTTTTGTAAATGCTAATGTACATTATTAATTGCCTTGATATAGTATGGCAATCTTTTTTTTTCTTTTCAGTAACTTTACCTTCTTTGTGAAACTCTCTTCTGTAAAGGTCAGCTTTTTACCAGACGATAATCTTAAATGTCATGCTTTCCAGTATATTTAACCACTTCATCTCTTGATACATACTTCAAGCACAGCACTCTACTAAATGAATTATGGTGATCAGTAATTTAATTCAAAATAAATGGATTTTTTTTCCTTCCTGTGTCTGTACCTTACTACTTCAATATCATCAGCAAATTTTGAGAAAGTCTATAATGGATTTCCATTTGTTTTCTGTTCATATAATCAGAGGAAGTGCTTTATAAGGGAAAGAGCTAATAGCAAAGGTGATGATTTACCAAAGGGAAAACTTTGTGCCTGAAACCAGTTTGCCTTCTAGTAATTACTGGCTGATAACTAGGATTGGGGTTAGTGTTAAAAAAGAGATAAAGTCTAGAGCCCCATGGCGAGTCGGACTAGAAAGAGCATTCCAATGTAAATGTAGAGCTATATCCAGAGAGGTTCTAGGACAACATTTGCCTGCAAGCCAGCACTAAGATTGGTGGCCTCATCTTGCGGAATCACCACAGAAAACTCGAGTTAGGGTTAAGAGATAGAATTTCTAGAGCCTCGTGGGGAGAGGGGCCCGTGTCATAGTAAATGTAGGTCTGTATCCAGAGTGGTTCCAGGACAAGTTTTGTCATGGAGCCATCAGCTTCCAGTCACATCAGAAATAGGACTGACAGATGGAGTCAGGGTTAAGAGAAGAAGGAAATTAGAGCCCCATGGGGAATGAGGCTAGTAAGGGCATGCCAAAGGGAATATAGTGCCAAATCCAGACTGGATACAGGACATTTGTTGTTGAACCAGCTCTAGGTTTTCTGGACTCAACCTCCAGACCCACTTGAAAATTTGGCTGACAGCTAGGGTTAGGGTTAAGAGAGAGAGAATGTCTAGAGCCCCACAGGGAGTGGGGCTCGAAGGGGCAAGCACTGGACTTGGTGGTCTCCTGCTCCTGACTCACGTAAGCTTTGAATGATTAACCCTAAGTAGAGTTACTGTTTGGATGACACTAACTAGGGTTAGGATTAGGTTTAGGGTTATGAGAGAGAGAAAGCTTAGAGCACCGTGGGTAGTGGGGTTAGAAAGAGAATGCCAAAGAAAATGCAGCACTATGTCCAGAGTGGTTCTAGGCAACATTTTTGGTTGAGTCAATACTAGACTTGATAGCCTCAAACTGCAGACCCACCTGAAATTTGACTGAAAATGAGGGTTAGGGTTAGGGTTTGAATAGAGATGAAGCTTAGACTCAAAGGAGAGTAGCGAGCACAGGGCTTGGTGGCATCCTGCTTCAGCTCCAGCAGAGATTTGGATGGCAGTTAGGGTTTGGGTTTTTGCCAAGTTGATAATTAATGAGAATTGGTCTAGTTAAGAATGTTTTAAAATGAATATTGCACAAAACTTGGGTATGAATTTCTTTGCTTGTGATTGTTGTGATTCATAAAGGCTGGATCATTAAGAGTATAATTTAGAAGGAAGTGAGTTTATTTGAAATGATACTAAAAGTAGAGATTATTATGTACTATTGTTCTGAGATTTGAGAATTTCCTGCCATCCTTAAAAGACTTATGCTGAAATATGAAGTCTATTTGTTTTATAAAATACTTCACATAGACTTTCTTTGTGCTGGTCTGAACTTCAAGGATGTGTTCCTTTTTTGTGGTGTCAAGAAAACTATTCTGTTGCTTTTTTCTTTTTCTTTTCCTTTTTTTCCCTCTAATTTCTCAGTGTCTAAACTACATTTTTCTTGTTCCCCACCAGAGTTTTGCACCTTCCTCTATGGAGGCTCACGGACTAGCAATAGAACTTGCTGATTAATAGAAGTCAATGATTAGTTAACATTAATCATGACTGAGGGCCCTCTTCTTTAACACTATGTGGGCACAAAAGAAAGAGGTGTAAACTTTTAGGAGAGCAACCAAATGCATATGAGGTAAGAGGGAACAGATGGCTATCGACAGATGGGGAAATACAAGGGAATGATGACATAGTATTGACCAGCATGATAAGCAATAGTCTTCAGCATGCTGAAAAAAATATTTTGGAGGTGTATCAATTAAGCATATTTTAGCAGAGTCTTCTTGGGAATATTTAGCCAGTAAACAGTAGAAGCCAATATTATTGGAAGAGCTGACGTCACCATAAAATGTGAGAAAATGTTTCAGATGCGAGGTGAACAGAAAGAGCCTTAAAAGTGAGAACATATGTTTGATTTATCAAAGGCCAGGATGCAAAGGGGAGTGGTGGTGTTAAAGTGAATGACAAAGGAAAATACTTAAAACAGGGTATGACTAAGGCAAAAAAATGTGTGTGTCAAGGGTAGAGAACATGATGGGTCAGACCAAAGCACTGGTCAAGAATTTGAGCTGTGCGGATGGGTAGGAAAGGCAATATCATACAGGGGTTATGCAGAAGGAATCCACAGAACTGATACTAATTTGACATTTGTCAGACTGGAAATGTTATCTGTGTTGTGGTTTGCATGACAGTGATATTGTCCAGAGTGATTACAGGAGAACAGAAACAGCTGAGATAAGGGAAAAACACTATCTGCTTTATTTTACTCATTTTGATCTTGATCTTCTCATCTTACAAGGAGAAGGGAGAAGGAAAAACAAGAGAATTATAGAAATACAGGAAGAGGGGTTAGTGAGGGCAGAGGAAGGCAGGCCTGGAGCAGGCATGGTGGATTTATGATTCATCCACTGAGAATTTCTGTTTGCTGATGTTGTACTGAGATAAGGTACTGGATAGAGAACAGAAGGAGATTAAGGACAGAGCTGCTTTGAGTTCCCACAGGAAGCTACTGGGAAATGAAGAGGCCACTCAAAATTTGGCATCTGTTTGATTAAGAAAGACTTTCAACAGAGACTTACAAGATAAAATATACATTAAGGTTTCTTCATGCATATTTCATCATTCATCTCCAATGCAAGACCCTAGGATACAGTGTATTTAGAGGTAATTTTTAAGGACATCTGACCTTATAACTAAAGACCTTTACATAGGGACAACTTTGAAAAGCTTTACTAAAACTGACTTGGAGAAGCATGTGTATTAAGAAACAATAGCAACTCTATCAGGAGATTAGTCTTCTTGGGATGTCATGTTTTAGAGGGGAATCAGCTCTAACTTTTTGAAGACAAGTTTAACCAACAAAACAAGTTATCTCCAGATCATCTTGTACCACAAGTAACTATAGAGCAAAAAAATTTGGGGAATAATATATGTGAGTAAATACATTACTTTTTGTAGAGCTCAATAGGCACTTGTTTTTCCTCTGAATGGTGGTTTCTGTGATGCAAACTTGAAAGAGTAGGGAAGGAAGCATGGCCTCCCCTGGGATTTCTGGGATTTTAGTGATATTCAGGAAGACAAAGGAGTACATTAGAGGTTTTTGTTTTTTTTTTTTTTAATTTCACTCACTTTTGGGATCTAGCTCCTCAGTTTTACGCTGTCGAAGGGCACAGAAGAACTGACAATGTACATTAGATAGTGTGTTTGAATCAGAATTTATGTTAAAAAACAAACCAATTATTTTTTCAGTCAGAGAATTATTTTACCACATGAGACTTAAGTCTAGGACTTTTTTTTCTAGTCAGAAGGTCTGAAGCAATATCTGAAAACAAATTAATGGAAAATAAAATCTTGGTGCCTAAGGTTACCCATTTGTTGTACTTCTAGATTTGATTATAGGTATATTAAGGAAATAAATTCTGTTCATTGCTATAATTTGCGTGCTCACTATGTTGAGGAATACTTAGTGATGTTTCAAACTATGCCTTTTTAGCACAGCATAGTTTTGTCTATTAAAAAAGAACATATGTATAAAACTTCCAAAAATACAGAATTTGTGCTAAATTTTAGTAATTTGATGAAGATAATGTAATTTTATGAGTTAGTAGAAAGAAACATATTTTTGAGGAAAATCAAAGGATTCTGCTTTCTTTATACAAATATTAATTTGTTTTGAAAAAATCCATTTTAATATTTTGTTTCATAGTATATTAATGTAGTTAATGTTCTAATTTAAAATGCTGCATAACTGGAGAGTTTGAAATATCACCTCTTCGCTACATTTCAGAGAGGCTAGGCAGGGATATTTATTTTATTTTATTTTATGGGTTTGTTTTATGTCTCATTTTTAGTACCTAATATGTAATACCAATGATTTGGGGTTAGTAGTGACGCTGTTAAGGTCAAGGGCCAGACTCTTGTCAGCTTTGCAGAACAATGTTAAAGGACTCTTTGAATATACTCTGAAGCGAGAGCTGAAAACTTACATACTTCAGGAGACCATCAGTGGGATAAAGCTGGCATTTTGGCCAATCCTTTTCTTTTCTTTCCAGGAAGTCAGGCTTCCTGGTTTTACTTCTCTCACTAACGATACAGGCAAAATTATTTAAAATTATTTAATCCTATGCTTAGAGGTTGAGTGATTTCCAAAAACAAGGAAACAAACAAATGAAAAACAAAGAAAAAAAAAGTGAGAAAGAAAGGTAGAAGACACAGATTTTGCTGGAAAACCTAACAGTCCATGAGTTTATCATAGATCCATAGAAATGTTAGCTGGAGGAGACCTCTAGAGTTCTCTAGTCCAAACCTGCTGCTCAGACCAAGACTACTGCTAGCACTAGTTCAGGTCAGCCAAGCTTTCATTGATGGATACTTCTCTGGATAACCTGTTCCAGTGCCACGCTCTCCGAGTAAGGAATTCTTTTCCAGTGGAGCTCCTAACCTCTATCCACCTCTTCATCAGGCTAAACAAGCCTAATTCTCTCAATCACTCCTCTCAAGTTAGGTGCTTTAGGCATCTAACAATTTTGGTAGCCCTCTGCTAGACTTTTTCCAGATTTTCAATTCCACTCTACAACTGAGCGAGGAAAAGCTGGGCAAAGTAGACAGGAATATTCACTTCCTTTGATTGCTGGTTATATTTCTCCTAATTTAGCCCAGTATGTGGTTTGTCCGTTTTTCCTTGAAAACACACTGTTGACTTATATTTGATCTGGCATTCACCATCATCTTCAGAGTCAATCTGGGCTGATAGTCTCTTCCCAGCCTGTGCTAATAGACTCATTCTGCCCCAGTGAATTTCGTACTTCTTCTGAATGAGCTTCATGACATTTCTGTTGACTTAATCTTCAAGTTTATCAGGATCTTTCTGAATCAAAGCTCTGCCACCCCTTTAACCTAGTACCATCCACACACTTACTAAGAATGCACTTTGTCTTTCCAGTATTGACCCCTGGGGTACCCCAGTTACTGATTACCAACTGATCACTGTCCTTTGAGTTCAAAGCTCCAGCCAGTTTTCAGTCCATCTAATGTTCCATTCATCCAGGCAATCCTTTTTCAGTTTCCCAAGGAAAATGAATTCAATGTATGTTATACCCACTTGTCTCCCTTCAACCACATGGTCAAGTCATTTCATCACAGAAGGCATTTTTCTAGGGCGTGAGGTAAAGCTGGTAGTTCCCTGGGGACATGTGGACTATCCCACCGATTCTCTTGATTCCGATTGTGCCAAAGCTCTGCTACTACACAGACAGGCTTCCAGTTCTTTCTGTCTGTTGCTTACACTTCATACACAGGTATATAAATACTTTTAAAAAGTCTCTGAAGGCTTTCTCTTTTATAGACTCCTCCAACATGCATCTCCTCTGTATTTGGATCATTTCCTCAAATACTTGTCCATCACCTCATGAACATAGTTCAAAGTTTTCCTCACTTGGTTGGCAATTCAGTTTATGAAGATGTTCTTCCTTCATGTTATCAGGGGAGTCCATATCTTCTTGATAGTTCTCAGGGATTTTTATCTTTTACTAAGACTTTTATTTGAGAGCATCCAACCTCTCCTGTCTGGAAGCATGGAATTGGGGCAGGAAGAAGAAACTACACTAGATGGTTGATTAAGAGTGACTCATTGCTCTCATTTTCAGGGCCAGACCTTACTGGTATGATAAGGCAATGAAATTCACCTGAACAGAACGTTCTCCTGCTGTGTCCTTAGTGTATGCGTTTTGTGAAATTGGTTAAATAGGGACTTTTGTGTCTTGTAGGGACTTGCATGAGCTGTTCAGAAGTTAATGAACTGAATTAATTCTAAGAAAACTGAAAATAAAGTCTAAACTATATACATATATATGTATATATAGCTGTTGGAAAGAATATTCCTGGGGAGGGAAAAGAGTTAATGAGGCATTTCAATGTCTCTATATGGAGCTATATAAATTTCAGCCACTTAACTTTAGCAAGACTATCCTGGGCTGTTTGAAGTGTGGTGAATAACTTAGGATAAATAAGGATAATAAGGAAGATGCTGTTTGCCGGTCTGAAATGCAAATTCTGACCCTTTAAAGTTTCTGCCCAGCCCTTCTCCTTCCTCCCCATTCCCTCATTTCTCCCCAGTCAATCATTTGGTCTTCTCCTGTAGTTTATAAATGGATGGGTGGAGGACAAGTTATGTTAGCTCAGTAATCTATTTGATTCTGATTTACAAGCCTGTGGTCATCCTATTTTTCCAGCGTGAAATTTTAACCAATTATTTTTTCAGAGGTTCTTCAAGGTTTACCCAAGATTGTTTCTGAAGACCGGATGAGATTTGCTAGAGATAATCAGAGGCAGTCTCTACAAAACATAACGTTTTTTAGAAACATTTTAGAAACAGGCTTTTTCACTCCTGTTCCAGCATTGGCCTTGACTTTAGACATAGGTTAAACTTACAGGGTGTTATCTGCATCCTTACCTACTAAATATGTTAGTCTGTCTGCAGTTATACTTGAAGAGAGACGTTTGGCAAATATAGCAGCTTTGCTTAGTGGAGCTTCATTCCCTTCTGAAATCTTTATTGTCTGTACATGGACAGTGTATATACCTTCAGTTAAATTTAAAGTACATGTGGTGCATACCATAAGATGACTTTTTAAATATGGATTAGTATATTTTTTACACAGTTGGCAAAGCAGGTAATTTTGATAAGTAATTCTTGGAAATTAGGATGTGAAAACATCTGGACAAATTGTGACTGTCAAAAGCTTTTGTTCGTCAAAAAGTTGTGTGATCCTATAAGAACTGTGAAGGATTTCTTTTTTTTTACTGCAGTGCTTGTAAATTACCTGAACCTTGCTTTTGTATGTTGTGTACATGCCTCACCTGGTTGTCTGCTGTAGACAAAGATATTTAACTGTGAATATCACGGAAACATGAAGTGTAATGTGCATTGGTACAAAGTGTATGTTAGACTTTCTATTTTGTGTGTGTGTGTGTGTGTGTGTAACTCTCTTTTAAATGATATCTCAGAGGTAACCATTACCACTGCAACATTTATATCTTTCTTAATAGCAATATTTTTCGTAGAAAAAATTGAGCTTCAATCACAGTAGCTGTAGTGAAAGAAGTGCTTTGCAACAGCAGAGTACTTGGCCCAGAATCTCAGTTTTTCATAGAATCATAGAATTCTTAATATCGGAGGGGACCTTTAGAGATGATCTAGTCCAACCCCCCTGCACATGCAGGGTCACCTAGAGCACATGGCACATGGTTGCATCCAGGCAGGTTTTGAAGATCACCAGAGAATGAGACTCCACAACCTCTCTGGGCAGCCTGTTCCAGGGCTCTGTCACCCTCACTGTTAAGAAATTTTTCCTTAAGTTCCCGTGGAACTTTTGGTGTTTCAGTTTGTGGCCATTACCTCTAGTTCTGTTGGTGGCCACCACTGAAAAGAGGCCAGCACCATCCTCCTCACTGCCTCCCTTGAGGTCCTTATAGACACTGATCAGATCCCCTCTCAGCCTTCTCTTCTCCAGGCTGAACAGGCCCAGCTCCCTCAGCCTCTCCTCATAGGGCAGATGTTCCAGGCCCCTGATCATCCTTGTAGCCCTGCGCTGGACTCTCCCCAGCAGCTCCACATCCCTCTTGTACTGTGGAGCCCAGAACTGGACACAATACTCCAGATGTGGCCTCACCAGGGCTGAGTAGAGGGGCAGGATCATCTCCCTCCACCTGCTGGAGATGCTCTTCTTAATGCACCCCAGGATCCCATTGGCCTTCTTGGCCACGAGGGCACACTGCTGCCTCATGGTCAACTTGTCGTCCACTATGACGCCCAGGTCTTTCTCTGCAGAGCTGCTCTCCAGAAGGTCAGTCCCCAGCCTGTACTGGTGTCTGGGGTTATTCCTCCCCAGGTGCAGGACCTTGCACTTGCCCTTGTTGAACTTCATGAGGTTTCTCACCACCCACTAGTCCAGTCTGTCCAGGTCCCTCTGGATGGCAGCACAATTTTGATTGTTGCAGTCTTCCTTCAGACTTCTCTGTGAGCAAGGAAGAAATGCCCATGCAGCGATGGCTTTGACTAGTCACCAATAAGATGTAAAGGAGCTCAGTAGAGCTCTGTCCATCTCCTCTGCAACTGCTGGTTCTGGAGGTCTGTACGGGGACAGAGATGCATACTGTGTAGATAAATAGCTGTTAGTGGGTGTTTACCACAAGTTCTACAATTTGCAAATCTCTGGAGGGAAAATGGAATCTGCCAGATATTCCTCTAGGAACTGACCCTAGAATTGCTGAATGTCATGAATGCACACATGAATGTACATCTGGCTCAGGGAGCAGTATCAGTTTTGGTGACCCTTGAGAGCTCTCATCAAAAAGAGTCCTCGACATGTCCTAGGCTACCCCACTGTGCTAAACTAAGATCAGTTATTTGAGATCAGCAGATCTCTGATTTTCTCCTAAAGACTTTCTGTTCCCGCGTTCCAACATTCTTAACTGTTAGAAAGGTTTTCCCAATACTGAACTTGAATCTTTCTTGCTGTAATTTGACTGCTTACAGCTGCATAGATGACAACTCTGGTAAGTTCCTTCTTGGTGTCCTCCATTATAGATTAAACATTCCTCCCTTTATCCAAATTTCCACAGAGGTTATGTTATCTAGAACTCTGCTTTGGGATATCTTTCCTTGTTCCACTTGTTTTTTTTCTTTTTTTTTCTCCTTTTTTTTGAAGTGTGATGCTCAAAATTGAGCAAAGTACAGATGTGTGTAGAGAGGATTACTTCTCACACTTCATGGCGTATAATCCAGTTTATACATTCTAGTATGGTGCTTTATATTTATGCAGCAGCAAGATAGTGTTTGCTCTAGATTCTCCTGCACAAATGTGATGAAGCAGTGGTTCCATTTCATATATTTCTATACCTTGATTATTCACACCCAGATTTCCTATGCATGTCCCCACTGAATAAATTCTCTTTCATGCTTGCCTCAAGATTGGATTCAGCTTCAAGCTGTAAATACCTGAATGTAGGTGCCTAAATATACATCTGCATGTCAGCTAGATCTCAAAATTTTCAATGTAGTCCATAGAGACCTAGTTAATGGAATTTGGCCAATTGGACATGTCTTACTTAGGGTCAGCTGAAGAGTCTCATTACAGTCTCCCAAACACCAACGACTGTATTTGGCTTCTTCTCTGTTGACTGCAAAAGTAATTTGTCTACAGTCTGGAGCTGACTCCCATCCCATTTCTCCAATTTACCCATATAATTTTAAATTCTAATCCTGGCTTCCAAGATACTTGCTTAGAGCTCAGGTCTGTGAATTTGATTACCATACCTTCTGTTTCACTGTTTAAGCCATTGATACAAACACGGAATGGCACTGGACCTGAAACACAACCCTGTGAAACCCTACTCAGTTCCTTTGTGATTTCAGTGGTTGTTTTCTGAGTATTTTTCCAATTAGACAGCACCGATATCCAAATGCTTTAGTCACTTATAGAAGTGTGCTGTTAAATGCTTTGTTATTTTGTGGCTTTGCATCCTCAGGATTGTGAACACTTTTTACTTTACGGTGACTCTCACCCAGACCATTACAACCTTAGCAGTTTTAAGCTGTTTCTCCCCATTTATTAGAATTGAATATAGAAGACCCGTCCCTTTTCCCCCAGCCTTTACTAGATGCTCTTTTACTTTCTATATTAAAAGCTGACTTTAATTTATTCTGGAATTTTGCTGAACAAAATGTTCTGATGTGTTTCTTTCCCAACTATTCCAGATGTGTGAATATTTAAAACACATATTATTCTAATCCTGTACCTTGGGTGATTCTGCCAGTTTTCAGAAAATCTTTCTGATTTCCCTGGTTTGATAGTTTGCAATAGATTTCCATCATAGGAGTGTTCCTGTTCTTCTCTATTCTGTTTGTAATCATAGCATGGAAGTTTCCACAAGGTGCGAATCTCTTTATGACTTGGAACTTAGAACAATTCCATATAATTGATCTACAATGCATTATTATTACTATTATTATTATTATTATTAATTTTCACTGCTGGTCCTTTTGAATTAGTGCTACCTTTTTGTATACATATTTGAGACACATGGGGTTTGCAAGTCTCTGCTTCTCTACTTGAATAATATTTTACTTAGATATCTGGCTTCTAAAATTTGTTTCCACTGTTATAGTGTATGTCCAACTTCCAGCAGACTGATCTGCTATCCTTTTTTAGTGATCCTTTTTTAGTGATCTTCTGAATTAGCATTTAGACTCCTCTTAAAAACATTCTTTTCATACCTCCCCACAGCGTTTTGTTACTCCTTTCTGCCCTGCGCCAGTCCTAGCGTAAAGTATTTTTCGACTAAAATAATAAGTCAGTCTGTGAGGATGTTTCCCCCCTTTTCATGTGATGAACTCCATTCCTATCCATTTGTTTATAGAACACTGACCACTTCCTAAGGAAGTCAAAGTCCTCGGATCTAAAATAAAGAAAGAAATGTCTCATCAGAAATGGCAAGTTTTTATTATTATTATTGTTTTTATCTTTTTGCTGCAGTGGCAATGCTGACGGGGTAGTGGCATTGCCTGTTGTATTTATATTCCTTAGTGCTCCTGTGATGGCACCTGCTTACACCTTCCCAGCCACACTGTGCATTGCACAGGACTGGAAAACCTCTTTTGATTTTCTCTGCAAAACTTATTTCTTTGATCTTTCAGCTCCATTGCAACTGCTTGTAATTTTACTCAGCACTTGTGACAGAGCAAATAAGAGTCCTGTAACTCTTAACTCAGACTTTTCGGGCTCGAACTGGATTCCTCATCAAGGGTTTTGGAATCAGCAGCACTTTGATGTGGCAGACTTAGAATTGTGTCTCATTATAGAGTTTTATGATGCCAGATTTTTGTAAATATAAGATGTGATGTTACAGTTGGGATACTTAATCTCTGAATATTTATTTTCCATTTCAACAAACTGAATTTTACATTGTTCTGATGAGGACGCTGTGCCTGACTTTTGGTTTTCCTTACTTTTGGGAGAAGTGGGTGGTATGCTGAAAAATACCTATTGCATTGGGATGGTTTGAACCTTTTGAGCAGCAGTGGCTCTTGGTCTGTTTGCAGACTTGTAGGGAAATAGCACGATACCTATTGCTAACAGCAAGAAAATAGTTAATAACAATGGCATTTAAACAAGTTTGTGCTACTTCTCTGATACTATGTCCTGAAGAGAGGAATGGGGCAACCTCCATGATGGAAAGGTGGGATCACAGCCGGACTCAACAACTCTCAAGTCCATTGTATAGTGCTAAACTAATCTAGGTAGAGGCTGTTTTCTGAAGGCTGGGTAAAACAAGTGAAATTTGCACCCTATAGGCAAACGAATGCTTCTTGCTGTCCTCTGAACCTGATGTACAGATCATTTGAAACCTCTTCTGCTTTCCCCTAATGTGTATAAAGTCCTGACCCTTTAGTTCATATTGTAATTCTCTTTATTTAGTTCCAGAGAGTCCATTTCAGCCTTTAGTATTAGCTACCTGATGAAAGTCTCAAGTTGTTAAATTTCTTTTTATTTTATTTTTTGTCTTTAAACTGCTAATTCATCAGTGTTAGGAGAAGATGTAAAAAGTGGGGCCTGCCCCTTTCCTGGCTGAAAGGTCCTGAGCGTGCCGATGACGTGTTTAATCAAATGGAATTACTGGGAGGATGCATACTGTGGCTTGGATTCCTATTAATAACAACCTGAAGGATGGCTTCTCTGCATGATCTACCAGTGTTCGCTATGTTATTTAAAAGACCTAATGTTCTGTCATATATGATTTATGCAACAGAGGTGCATTTCTATTACCTTAGATGCAGAAAGATATTAGCAACAGTACATGGCTGTATTTTTACATTAAGAGTCTTGCAGTGATAAACAGAGATATCACAAAAGATCAGTTTTTGTTATTTAATCAGCTTTTTCTTTTACACAAGTGCTTAAGCATTTCTGTTTTAATACCTCCCCTCTACAAGATGTATATAGAATTTGCATGTAGCATTGGAACAATTTAAGCTGGAATGAATCTCTGGAGGCCATCTGGTCTGACACCTCCTCCCCCGCCTTCAAAATAGGTCCAATAGATCAGGTTGCTCAGGCATTGCACAGCAGGATTTTGAGCATATCCAAGATTGGAGATTGCACAGTTTTTGTGGGCACCTGTTCTTGATGATCTTCATGGTGATTTTTTTTTCCCCTTATATTCAGTCGGAATGTAGTTTGTTAAAAAATGTGTCATTTGCCTTTTGTGCTGTCGCTATGTACCTTTGGGCAGAGTTTGTCTTCACTTTCTCTATACTCTCCCAGTAGGTAGCTGTAGACAACAGTAAAGTCTCTCTTGGGGCCTTATCCTCCTAAGGTTGAAATAACTGAGCTCCTCAGTCTCTTCTTGTTTGTCTTTTACTCCAGGAATTAATTTATGTCTTAGATATAAGACATAGGTATAACATAAGAAAACTTTTAAAATGTGGTTTAATTCAAAATGTGAAATAAATGCTCAATGTAATGTGCATATACTTTGAGGGACATCTCTTTGTGAAATACTTCTCTTGGAAACAGTAGATCAGCATTGTGTTTATTTTTTTATATAGCATATATGTTTTGAAATTTCTCTAGATTAGTATACATACTACTCTTCAATAAATGCTACAATATTTGTTTCTGTTTTGAACATAAACAGGAAAATAATACCAAATATAAACCTGCAACATTATGGTGTTAAATCCTTCTGTTTGTATATGTACAACAGTATGACGGAAAAGGGATGGGGGAAAAAGCCCTGTCCTTGAAGTTTTATCATGCCAAAAGTACAGCATTGCCTCATGATGATTTCTTCTGTTCGCCTGGAGGACATGATCTTTAACTGGATTCCTCTGGGAGCTAATCAGTGTCGGTGCTTCTGTTGGGATTAGCAGCGAGAAATTACTGTGTACTCTTTGGTAACTCTTGCCCAACTCTGCATCATTTGTTGTCAACAGGAAGATGGAATTTTGCCTTCTTTGCACCCCAAACCTGCTGGTGAACAGGGGCCCTTTCAACTAATGCGTCGTGAAGCATGGCTAGAACAGATGAGGCACCTGCTGGCTAAGGTGCATGCTCAGGGAATCTGAGTCATTAAGTCCCTTTGGCAACCAGGTTTGCAAATTAAAAATAAAGATAATAAGGACTTTAGATTCCATCTTAAAAATAGATATCATTGTTTTCTGATTGATGGGTTTGCGTGTACCGAGAGCGTTTAGATTGCTTCGTGCAAGTCCCTGCAAGTTAATGGCTTGTCAAAAGGGGAATAATTGATGTCATGCCTGAACCTGCTGCAAGCCCTTGGTGTTTTGGCACACAGTTCATTACTCAAATATGGAAAAGTCATGAATTAACACGGAAATTTATGATTCCCTGATCTTAGCAGCTAGCCAGTTCCATAGGCTTTTTCTTACAGCTCTTTTCAAATTAAGGAAAAGTATATTCTCCTTCACTATATATTTTTGTAGTCTTTGATTGGGCTGTTTCCCCTCTGAGCCCCTGAAAGTGTGAGTCCAAAATGTCCACATTTCTCTGGAAACATTCATTAATAGATCATATACCTGTATACTGTGGTGTACGCTACATATATACAAAGAGCGATGGGATCAGGTACTAGTTCATCAGTCCAGGTTTGTCGTCTTTATGGATCACAACCGTTTTAGAGCTTCCTCGTTGGTAACTGAAACAGAGGCATCTTGGTATATGCTCTGCTCATTTTTTTTCAGGTTGACCTGCTCATATATAGATTTTTTTTTCCTCACTTGGAAGGAACTTTCTGCACACTGGATATTCTTTATATTGTAGCTCTCAGGAAAAAAACACACCTTCTTAACTTTTGTTAGAGTCCATACTCCATCAAGGTGTGAATCCTTTCAGTGTGAACACCTTGAATCACATTACTTTTGAAGCTAATATTGAAATGCATCTATGGTGAAAAAAACTGTTTCCTGCATATCATGCCAAACAAACATTGGCATTTTTAAAGCAAATGTTATCATTTTAATAATTTGAAATTAGATGTTAATTGTAACTATTCTTTCCAGATCTAGGTACTCAAATGTATAGGAAGGTATCTAAAAATCTGTATACGACCATCTTTCTGAGTTCATTCTTTTCCACTTTGCTTGCCTTTGCCCAGTAAGTTTGTAGTTTTTCTTTATGTTTTTGTTAGTAAATTCTGGAAAAAACAAAGCTTTTTGAACAGAAAGAAGCCCCCTAAGTGCCTGTATTCCAGAATTTTTATTTCACAGAATCACACAGAATGGTTGAGGTTGGAAGGGACCTCTAGAAATCATCTAGTCCAGCCCTCTGCTCAAGCAGGGACACCTTGAGCACGTGGCACAGGGTCATATCCAGGCAGGTTTTCACCCTGCCGTTCTTTTTCTTGATTGCGAATCATCTCCTTTAATGTTTTCTTTCCAAATTGCCCCTTTGTAATGGTGCCTTGTTTTGCCAACAGCATTGCATTTTCCCTTGCTCCGGTAACTGTTGTAGCAGATGCTCTCAACAGTCCACTGGGGCTAGGCCCACTCTCCTTTTCTGGACCATGAAGGACAGGCACATTGGATATCATGCTGCTTTTGAAAGAAGGTGAAAAAAATAACAGTGAGATGAAGGCAGCAAACCAGTCATAAAGTGGGTGATGCCACATGTTGGGCTGTGCTGTGGATGGGGAGAATGATGAAGAGAAGAGCACAGGTCAGAGCTATCAGCAAAGGGAGACTTCTGAGGTGGCCTCCTTGCTTACTGAAGAGCCCTGTTGTGCCGTACCTGCAAGTAGCAGAGAAGAGACAAGGTGAAGCTACAGTTATTTATATTTATGTGTGAGCTCTTCTCCACAGCTCTGTTTGTCATGCCTCTAGCCCAGCTGCAAAGCAATAATTAGCTAGAACCTTTTAGTTTCTCCCAGTTGGCTATAAATTAACTTTGCCATCATGTTACCTGGAGTATTTCTTCAAGTATTTGCAGGGTTATACTACAATTTAAATTGTTTATAGGTGTATAGGTATTTACTGTTTGATCAGTATATATTTTACTATTATCACCATTTTCATATCTCTTTGGATTTCTATGTTTGTGTAGGAGCACTAGTAGCCTCATTATCTTGTGCACACACCGAATAAAGTAGAAACCCTCCTACTCTGTCTGTGCCACAGTAAGGTCCCAGATTGTTTAATTGTACTTGTGATCAAACCTGCTAAAGTGAAATTAAATGTGGCAAATCAGTTTTGAGAATTTAAAGATCATCATCCAGTTGTTAGAGCTTTGTTTCTTGAGCAGAGTTGCTTGTTTAAATGTATCGAAGTAGTATTGTTTTCATTTTTTTTCAGATACAAGCTTCTTTTTGAAAAAAAAAAGAAAAAAATCTGATGTCTTATGAATTACATTCTTAAAGTAGTTTGCAATAGGAAGGAAGGAGTCAAGGAGAAAATGAATCCCTTATGTCAGCCAGCACAGGTCCTCATAAATCTCATATTAGTATGAAAACAGTAGAACAAGTTATTAAAAAATCTCTTTATGCTTTGTTTAATCGAGAGTCTAAAACTGCTATTTTACTAGTGTTGTGCTGTAATATGGTACATAACTATAGGGCCTATTAAACACTTCATAAAGTCTATGGTGAAACTTCTTTCAAATGCTACAGTGTGTTTTTGTAAGTTATAACCCTCCAGAAATTGGCTTAGTATCAGTTTTCCATCAAAGTAAATGTTCCAGGAGAGTGGAAGATGACCTAATGTGACCTACAGTGAAAGCTTGAGATAAACTTGATTATGATTCGTATTTGGATATTGCATGTGGTAACAGTGCATTCCTGTCACAACACATGTATATAGATGCAAAGCAATTCAGGAAAGCATACATAGAAATTAAGGTTGCTGTTTGCATCACTGTAATAATAATCATTTAAAAAGTGAAGCTATAACTAAGGCTACAACTGTCTTATTTGTGAATTGATTGGCAGAATATTCAGCACAGGACAAGATAATATGGATACAGCAAACTTTAAATATTCAGAACATGAACTTGCTTCTTTGCATTTGCAAAATGATGGTATGAAAATCTAGTAGCGTACGAAAACTAATCTAGCAGTATGCCAAAGTAATTAAAGCAAAGTAAATAATCTACACTGTTCTTATTCCCCACAGAAATTGTTTAATATCTTATCTTTCCAAACTAGTTTTCTGCTAATTCATGATGTCTTTGTAAGACTCTTGCTCTTCGGTTGCTGCTGTTATTTTCAATGTTACAGGAATATCTGCTTTCCTGTTATGGGGTGACGCTTTGGTTACTGTCCAGACTCCCCAAATTTTTTTTCTTCCTTGCAGAAGCCTTAACCTTTTGGAACCTGCCCAGGGAGGTTGTGGAGGCTCCTTCTCTGGAGATCTTCCAAACCTGCCTGGACGCCACCCTGTGCCACGTGCTCTAGGTGTCCCTGCTGGAGCAGGGGGTTGGACGAGATGGTCTCTAGAGGTCCCTTCCAGCCTCAACCATCCTGTGATTCCATGATGCAGTGAAAATGCCAAGCATAAAGCTAGCAGCTGTAATCCATTTTGGCCAGTTACTGTTTATAGAGGGAAAGAACTTTGGCTGGCTCAAGCGCATGTGATGGTCTTTATGAAGTGTCCTGCTATGATGCTATAGGATGTTTTGCAGTTGGCAACCAGGGACCTGATGCTAATCTCATACTGGTACAAATCACAGACCGTTCTGTTGAAATAAGAGCAGCATAAGGCTGTTATGAGGTAGATCAGACTATCTGCCTTTCGAGTTGCCCATAAATATTAGACCCTGATGACCTCTCGAAGCTCCCCCATTGCTACAGGAAGAAGGCAGAATGTTACCCTCAGGGCCAGTTCAAGATCCATCTTGGACAGCCCTTGGAACACTTCATCTAGCTAATTTCAAATGCCTTTGGGCAGATACCACAATAATCCCATCTGAATGCTGTGTATATGTGTGTGTCTGTGTGGATAAACTAAGCAATAAGAAATGCTGAAGAAACTACAGATTTTAAATCTGGACCTTAGATTTGGACCTTGCACCTCTGGGTGCAAGCAGAAAAACTCAGGATTCAGAAACCTCTTCTGGAATTCATGTCCCCAGCGTTTTTTTTTTTTTTTTTTTTTTTTTATTGTTATTTTTTACTTATACACTTTTTCCCGAAAGAGGACTATGAGAATGTGGTAGTACAGGACAAGGAACTGGTGAACTTCTTTTACAGCCCAGGACTTTGCCCACTCATAATGGGGGGAAAAACAGTGTCCAATCCACTTTCCACCCTGGAGGCTCCCAAAATAACCCCTGCCACTCCAAGGAGATGACTCAAACACTGAGCACCATCCAGTTTATATGGAACAGCTTTGTGCTTTCTTGAGACTGTTATTCTGAGCAGAAGTGAATTCAGAATTCACTGAGATAGGAAAGCAAACCAGAAAGAAGGAGACTTTGTGATAAAGTGATTAGGATACTCAAAGAGACAGAGACAGAAGGTGTCCCAGGGATCTGGTCTCTTTTCTGAGAACTATTTACATGAATCACATGAGAGTTGTCATCAGTTAAAATAAATGAGTTCCTTGGAACTTACCAGGCTTCTGAACCAATGCAGAGCAGAGACCATCCCAAAGATATTTCCCGAGCGTGCTTCCCAGCAGGCACCAGGCAGGACAGATGTGGGGTATCCTGCTTGGGCACTCAGGCTTCAATTTGAGGTGAGCCATCCTCTGAGGTCTGCTCAGCATTGACCAAACAAAAATATTCCTGGGCATGGAAGCCGAAACTGAAAACTGAGATACCAGGGGGTGCCTTTTGGACTTCCCTCTTGCGTTTCTTTTTGCCTAAATTTTGTCTATAAACTTTAGTTATATTAAGGTTTCAATCTGCCTGTGTTTGTATGTCATAGGTGCTTTGAAAACATTTGAAATGTTTAGTATTGCAATAATATAAGTACCATGGATGGATCTTTTGTACATGATTAATGTCAAAATAGTCTAGTATTTCTATGTAGGAGAGCATATTTCTTTATATTAAATTTCTATATATCTGTAAAAAATGGAAGCATAGTTCTACTTCACAAAAACAAGTGGTGCAGTGATATGACCTGAAACCTTCCTTTTGCTTTCTTTTTTGGAGCTAATTATAAGAAATAGGTGAGCTTCAAGAGCAGGTGGTGCTAGGCAATTAACATCCTTTTTGACAAACAAAATTAATTTGTATACTTCTAGAAAAAAAAAAGATGCTTTGGTAATTGCTCTGGCAATCTTTCATTTGGGGCTTTCTATCGATGACACAGCTACTCTAAGAGGATCATGAACATGCCAATTGGCTATGAATTGCCCATTTCCATCATACCACTTTGTTTTGGACAAATGTTCGTTTGTCCATAATGAATAGTGCCTCTCTTGAGAATTTCTAGGTAGCTAGATAGAGCAAATTCAGTAGAACAGCTAATTTTTAACATTTCTTGACATTCACAGCTCAATTTCTCAGTATGAATGGGAAATAAAGTTGATAGTGCATGTCCACAGGTGACAGTGTACTTTTGATCAGGAACGGTAAACTGGTAAGGTCACTACAAATAATACTTTAGTTTAATTGTTCCTAGAAGGGCCACAGGGACACATGACACTGTATGTTTTTTTATTGTTCCTGCAGCTAGCATATAATGTTTAAAAGTCTTATTTTTAAAAAACACTTATCTCTATATACTTATAGAGACATTTTGATGACATAGCTGTTTTTTTTTAAAGATACTTTCTGTAAATATAGAAAAGTTGCTGTGCATGTTTTCTTTACTGGCATTTCAATATACTTAACTCTGAATGCTTTCTCATTTGGGGTTCAGTAAATATTGCAAGCTTAAGCCTGCCTATAAAACAACTTCCTGCTTTGTACACAAACTCTAACAGAAACTGCATTCCAAGATGAGGTCTGCAGATGATAGTATTTGAAGA
This sequence comes from Tinamus guttatus, assembly GCF_059628265.1. NCBI lineage: Eukaryota > Metazoa > Chordata > Aves > Tinamiformes > Tinamidae > Tinamus > Tinamus guttatus. The sequence continues at coordinate 221,328 of NW_028288928.1, forward strand.
AAATAGTGGGTTTATTTAGATAATATTGACACTTTTATGGGGTCATTAATAAAGATCTGCCAGAGCTAGCAAAATCTGATTAGAGAGTACAAAGCAGAAGTGTTTAGTGTTAACTTTATTTTCATTTTCACTAGTTAGGCCACACTCATTTCCTCCATGAAAAAAGGCCTGATTATTTTTTCTCATTACTTAAAGTCTTGCCACTAATTGCAAATGTGAATCAGAGCAGCGATGTTCTTGCAATGTCAGGGATTTTATTTTTGAGTGTGATTTGCATTTTTAATTTACTATACACACATACATATGTGTAGCTGCAGATTTAATGAGGAAAAAGAGCAGCTGGTTCTATTTAAAAGCAGTCGGGTGAAGGGGTTGCATGGTCCAACACTGCTATTCCTTCTGCTCACAGCTGAACTGTGCTGAATTTGCTGCTTTTGGACAGCTCTAGTTTGTCATAGGAAAGTAAGTGGGTTTGGGAAACCAGAAAATAAAACCATGCTTGCTCCTGTCATCTACTCAGCCCGGTAATTCAGTGTACGGAAGTGTTGGTGAAAATAGCGCTCCTTAGGCTTACTCTGTTGGTTTCTGAGACAAATAGAGAGAAATGCTGCAGGGAGGGCAGGATTCGAGGGCAGGCTAGCGGCGAGGAGGCTGGGAACATGCAAGAATGGGATTGGAACATGGCATGTGTTCCCCTACTGTGTCCAAAATGAACCATTGAATAGGTACAAATGTAGATGGCAGGATAAAAATGGAAGCTATTCAAACCAAAAGCAATTAACTTGTATACAGATGGCTTTCTGGCATCCAGAGCTGCACAGATTTTGGTGGTTTATGTTTTTAGATGTGTCGTGGAAGGTTAAAGCCTCTATATGTCCATTTCCAGCTGTACATGCACATAAAACAGATAAGGAAATGAAGCCAAGCGAGCTTTGTGTATAGCTTCAGACTTGCTCACAGAGACAGGCATCTAAAACATTAGTGTAACATCCTGTCCTGTCAAAGGGACATCATATCACTCTTTTATGAGAAAAAAATTACATCAAAAGAGTCCTTCCGATTTCATAAAAGTGAAATATGGAGAACTACTAAGTATATGTCATGTTTCCAGGATAAAGTCTAGGACCTGAGAATCCTGAAAGGAAGTGGGTGATGATTGCTGTAAATGTAAAACCTGTGGGTTCTTCAGGCAGCTTTGATATAGCCTAGAGACTGTGCCTCTGCAAACCCTGGAAGCACAAAGCAGGCTGTTCATGTGCTCTGATCCTAAATAAAGCAGTGCAAACAATTAACTTTTCAAAATGGTTCTTAAGCCACACTTTAAAAATATAGTAATTTGGCGCCAACATGAAATCTACACTCATTTGTACTCTGGTTGAGAAGCTTAGAAAAATGCTGCTTTGAGCAGATGGAAACCTCTTTTTTTTTTTCTTTTGGCATTTTTTCACCTTAAAAAAAAAAAAAAAGCTTGGATTTTGAATGCCTTGTTAGGATGGTTAAAATGCTTAGACCTGAACCAGGTTTTCCCAAACTGTGGTTTAGGTGCCTCTCTGAATATTTAAAGTCAGTACAGGACCACCATCACCTCACTTATATGCAGTGACGAGGAGTTCTCACTGCAATGCAGGAAGAGGAGCAGTTACAGCCCTGGTACGAACTACTTTGAATTTTGTCCCTCAGTTTCTTTCTGGTGACACTATTAACTGAAACAATTTGTCTGGAGTTTCAGTAGTTTCAGTCTTTTTTTTTTTTTTTTTTTTTGTCTTTTTCAGTGAAAACCCATTTGTCTGCAGCCAAGTACAGCAGCCACCACCTGGTGATGCACAGCTGGCACCTGCTGGAGTGCCTCCCAGAGGGCCCCCAGACTTTCCTTATCGCATCATGTACTCTATGGATCTCTATAGGGACTGCTCTTAAACCCTGCCTGCTCCGGCTGTGTTAGCACCGTGGTGAGCCTGCAGCTCTATGAGCCGTGTGTTTTCTCCCACAATTTGTTTCTTATAGAGTTCTCTTGCAGTCAGCTGGTAGCTGGGAGGTGATGCCAGGGTCTGCCATTTATTCTGTTGTGGAAGGTGGGATCTAGTCTTTCAGAGAGAAATTTGCGCTGAGAAATGGAGAAGCCCGTCCCGTTATTTCCAGTGGAATGTGGCACCTGTTTACTCGCAACTAATAAGACTTCTCTAGTTAATGTTCTCTGGGGTATGTGTTTCTCCCCGGTTCCACTTGAAGCGCTTTCTCATGGTTAATGATCTGAATTTGCCAAGCACACTGACTCATTTCAGTGCTGTTTTTCATTATGTAAGCTATTAACAGGTCACTGCTCAGGCGCTGGAAAATCTGTTTAAGGCTAATAGCAAGGTGCACAAGTGCCTCTCCATGGTGTATTTGCTACCTGTGCACAATGTGCGCTGGCTTGATAGTTCGTAGAAAATCCCACGGCAATGTGGGGTGCAGCACCTATTCCATTAGCACTCAATTCCTAATCAGCCTTTCATTAACACATACAGCACTTCACCTTCTCCAGGATTTTGGCGCTATGTGACTGAAGGAGGGTGAGAGGAAACATGCTGCTGTATGGAGGAAGGTGTTGATAAGTAAGGAAATCAAATTCTTCCCAGGAGAAACAGTTCTTGTGGCAGAGGAGGTAATAACACGGCGTAAGACATCGTCCTGGAGACTCATTTCCAGTGACGGTGTATGAAAATCTGTCTCCCTGTCATAGACTATTCTCCCTGAAAGTCGGTAACAAGGCTGTTGAGGAATCAACATTTGTGAAGATGGGTCAAAAGATAAGCAGTTGGATACAGGAGAGCTGTGGGGGAAAAGAAAAAAAAAACAGGAAGGGGAGTTACTTTAGGTCTCAGATTTTGACTACTGTATTATGTCAGGGAGTAATTACTACCAGACCTGTTCTTGCCATTGCCTCTTCTTGGTTACACTCAGATAATGTCCCTCTGCTTGCAAATGGCTATGTTCACTGAACAGTTTTTAATTTTTTTCCTTCAGTGTACAGAGAGGCTTTTTGAGAACTATTAGATGAATATCAGAGATGGGGCAAGAGAGAATTTTATTTCTGAATTTTTTGCATTTTTTAGAAGAAGAAGAGAGTCAAATTTCATGGATAAAGCAGAATATCAGAAAACAGGCCTCTTTTTTTCTTCTTTTTCTTTCTTTTTTTTTTTCATTTAATTTGCAGTTTTTATGGCTAAAGACCACTACTAGCATGAGCTTTCATTTTCTTCTTCTATTTATTTATTAATTTTTCCCTTCCCTGAATAATATCTAGGAAATCCGCTTAGGGACCAAGCAGGAGAACAAAGAAATAAAAAACACCACCTGCACCTCATTCATTTTGGAGGAAGGTCTAGGTTAGGCCGCCCACAGGTAACAGATCATAGAAGAAACATTCCTCTTCAGAGATTCACAGCCCAACAGGGTGAGCTGAAGGGCTTGGACGTCAGTGCCCTTCTTTACTAGGGACCCTGTAGGAGACCTGCATTGGAGGTAGCTTGCGTAGGTTAGAAAAAATGTTAATACATGTCCTGAGGTCTGTAAAAGTTTTTCAGCATAAAGCAGAAAACATATTCCCTATAGGGAAAAAGGGACACTGAAGTATTTATAGTGTTGCAGTATTTATTATATAAGGGGTATTTGCGTGGTAAAGAGAGAGTGCACATTTTGCTCAGGATAAAAAGAACAGGATGAATGATGTTAATGAAAATCTGATTGATGGAAGCAGGAGTTTGTCTACCATGCCACTCTCGTATTTTCTGAGCCCCAGCAATAATTTTACGGACACATGAGTTAAATGATGGGTAGATTAAGCCTTTGGCATACTGAATTTGGACTGAGAGTTTGTTATGCCAAGATGGAGGCGGGATGAATCCAGGTAGGATCTTTCAGATCTCTCAGTTAGGCACCTATTCTCGCCATGCAGTCAAGAGAGAGCGCAGCTTCGGGGTGCGATTCAGCCCAGCTGTGTTTTGGAAGTGTCTTCCTCTCTCCTGACCGTAGGACAACATAACACAGTGACAGCCTGGATTTGCTCCATCCAACCCTGGGCCCCTTATCAGGCATCTCAGTTGCCTTAGGCTTCATGTCTTGCCCTGTGGAATATAGGAAGAAGCTAAGTCAGAGGTGGAAGGTAGTTGAGATGTGTCTCTGTTTTTCCCGTGGTACAGGAAAACATGCTGATTAATCAGTGGTACTCTGACAGCTGAGCTTGTTCTGCTTATTTTGCTTCTTATACGAAGGATAAGGCTGCCTGAACGGCTGTGCTAATAAATGCAATCCCCAGCACAGGCATGAGTTTTACAGACTTCCCCTGTTATCTGATCTGGTTTCTCCAAATCCTGTTTTTGTGACTAAGGAGAACCCACATACTGCTGAGTGTATACGCCATGATAAGAACCTACCTGCCAAGCTCAATGCTATTAATCATTTCCATATTTTGTTCGTTTCAGCTAACGTCCCTAAACATCATGTAGCAGGACCTTACAACAACTTCTCGGGTAGATTCAGTGCCATGATTTCCTGGTGACATCCACCGGTGCCGTGTTGGTGGCCACGAGCAGTGGAGCACAACATTTCAGGAGTTTCTCTATGCTGCTGTTTGAGATGGATTTGAGCCCCAGTTGTAGCCTATAAAAATTTCTTGCAAGAATTTAACTCTGCAGGGATCCGGGTCTTGTAGGTTAGGCACTCGGTATGGCATGATGAACTCGGGCATGGTGGAAAGCCAAGATTGCGTGCCCTCACTGGAAGCCTAACAATCAAGCTGGCAGAGCAGAGGTTGCTGTGTGATCTGGTATTATCAATTAGCCACCTGTCAGGGATTTTCTGTGACTCAGAGAGGTAATGGCTGGCCGGCTGCTGCTTTCTAGGTAGTTCCTCCTAATATGGCCCTATGTCCTTCTCTGTCAGATTTAAAACCCAATTCTTGACATTGCAAATGACTTGTGTTTGTTCTCATTATATCATGCGTGTCTCTGAGATGAGTCAGCTGCACAACTCATCATGACCAAGACAGCTGGAATTATGCTGTGCCACAGAAGATACCCATTTAGTGACTACTATTGTTTTGTCTAATCTATGGGAAGTCAAGCATATGTTAATTATTTTTCTTCGGAACAGGCCCATTAAAAGTTAAACTGGTATTGTTATTGGCTCGAATATCTCTTTCAGCAATGGGAAAATGCCACGCAACCAGCAGACTTTGCAATCCCCTACTTGAGCGTGAGATGAAAGCTCTTCAAAAGCTGCGTGCCAGAGCATGCTTTCCATTCTTAACAGAGAGAAAAGACCTGCTGCATCTCAAAAAGATTATTTCATTTATTTATTTATTTATTTATTTAAAGATGAGCTTAAAAAGGCCAGGTAGAGAACGGTACATAAACTCTGAAAATATATATTATGTTTCCTATATCAGTTAGGACTAGAATATTGGATGCACTCTTGTGTTGGGCTTAGTACAAAGAAGATAACTCCTCTTTCATCTCTAAATATTAAATCTTGATTAGTCAAATACGTTTCTAGTGAAATATTTTAAATTGTGTAGGTTGTGGGCAAGAAGTTTCTATTACCTGAATCCACAGAGGAAGTTAATTGAGGAGGACCATAATGTTGTATTTTAATATTGCAGTGAGGGTGGCATTTAAAGAACCTAATCCTTTGAAGCTGTGAGAACTGTGCGTTTGAACCCCGTTTTCTGAATTACAGAATCTTTATAATGCTTTCAACATTAAGTTCCCTTTATTAGGAGGGCTTAGGTTGAAAAATTCAAGTCACTTGGGAATCTGAGAGAGAGCTGGAAACATTTTTTTTTTCTTTAAAATGATGAATGACGTCTTATGCAGAAAGGCAGTATTATCTAACTGATTGGGATTGTTTTAAAATAGGATATGCCTGCACTGCATGAATAAATTTGACAATTTTGGGCTTAATTGGGTAACGCAATTGCACTCACAGACACTTCAACACTGTGGCAACAATTAATGCCTATAAACTTGGTGGGTTTTCTTGTGTAGTTATAGTACATTTTAAAAACTCATTTGTAACGAATTAGGATCTTCTTATAATTCAGAATGCTAGGAAATTTTTGATATCTTTTCTGTAAGTATTTCTAGTTTTAAAGACCCTGTAATTGTTACAGCTGCTCAGTGTAATATTACACAGCGGAGGAGGAGCCCAGCGGCATTTCAGTTTGCCAGCAAGGATCTGCAAGTGCTTCACCTACTAAATACAGCAAGCCTTAGTACATATAAACTTCTGGGAGATACTGCAGAAATATAGGGATAGTTTGTAAAGACGATCAGCTCCTTCCTATTTCCTTCTTTTCTCCCTTCCCCCACTACCCTAAATTCTCCCACAAACACAGAACCACCTAAACATAAAACCTTGTAAGAGTCTTCATGACAGTACTGAAAAATCTAAAATCTCACAATCACATAGAGAGCTTACAAAACAATAGATGTGCTATTGTTAACTGTCTAAGCTTAAAGATCAAGAATCAGATGCCTAAAATATACATTTTAAGAATAAGAAAGGCTTTCTTTCTGAATTTTAATTTCTCTCAGCTTCTGTTGTTGTGTGTGTGAGGGGGTGGGAAATAATTTGACATTGAAAAGCACAGCTCGCTCTGATTTCTCAAGCTGAGGATGCTTCCTTTTGCTCACCCTAAAACAAGAACAAATGCTCCACACTTCTTATCCCTATCCTGTTTCTTCCTTCTACTTCACCACCTGGACCTGGAGTCCCTTCTGAAGTAGGACTGTTAAATGCAAATGTGCAATATCCTGAGCTCTCCAATGCTTACTTGCTTTCAAATTATCCCTTTTTCTCTAAAAATAAAAAATCAGTTTTTCAATTTCACATTATTTTTCCAATAAAAATCAGCTCTGATGAGAAGACTCAATCTTGGACGTTTTTGTTTTCCTTAAAGTCAATGAAGTCCATGAATGACCCCCAAAATGATGAGGCAGAATGGTGATGGGTGCAGAATGCACAATGCTAAACCAGAGCCAGATTATTTTCTGAAAAGAGAAAACTGTGATCTGCTGCACGAGACAGCCTGAAATAATGAAACTGAAAAAGGATCACCCCACTGCAGAGGGCATTTTGGGGATGCAGATGGGGGCGGGGGGTCTTTTTCCAAGTCATTTTTTCCAAGCTTTCCAAATGTTAACCACAAGTCCAATGAAATCCCCTCTAGAAAATTTCCGTGAGCAAAGTCACCCCCCTGGCTCTATCCTCCTTTCCTACCCCTCCTTCCTGTGGATGAACACTCAGTTGTTCCTGTGAATGTTAAATCATCCATCTCTCCAGATATTTCCATGTGAATGCAGAAACCTGAAGTAGGAGACTTAAGTATTCTTCATCCCTGCTGCATGGCCACGCTTCTTTTAACACAGCAAAGCATGCAATAAACTGGACAAAGAATTCAAGTATACTTTGCTGTATAGCTCTGAAGGCATTTTCTTGCCATAGCATCTTTAATGTATTGAGAGTCTTGCTAACTGCTGGAAAAAAAGCACCCTTCAAGCTAGGCTTTATGTAGTCATTATATATGATTATTTTTAAATGGTTAATTCTTGCGCTTCTAGTTGAAACAGAAAGAAAATATATCCTCTCTCTATTTTTTTTTGCATAAATTCAACATTATGGATCAATGAATAATTACAACAACCCTAGCTTTTGATTAAAATATCATAATTAGGAATAGCTGTCTGATTAAGAATAATAAAATTGATTTCTTAATGACATTTTCAGAAAATACACATATTTTTACCATTTTTCCCCCACTTCTTTGATCTACCTGTCTGTGTGGGACTTGCATAGCTCTTTAGCCAGCTCATACAAAACTATAGGATAAAAGGAGATTCTTGCAACATTTTTAAGCCTTTCTTGTAGGCAATGTATTCTGCCTCACAGTCACTTTGAAGGTATTAAAATGCTGTTTCCTCCCCGCTCTGAAAAGATGCTCTTTTCTGCCTTTTTCTATCACCGCTCACTGCCCCTGTGCCTTCCCCTGCAGCCCATACGTCTGCATTTGGGCCCCCAGAACCTCCCTTCTCATGGGTTTCCATCTTACGGGATCTCCAGCTGCTCCCTGATCACTGTCTCACATACACAGCAGTTCATGTCCAACCCCTTTGAACTACAATGTGCCAAACATTTTCTCTCAGCATACTTAAGGCCCTTTTAAAACTGCCTAGGACATGTTTATCAAGGCAGTTTCAATTCCACATGCAGGGATGTAGGTGCTATTTCACTTGGTTGACTATTGCCAGTAGGGGAATTAGCAGCCAAGCAGCTGAGTGTAATTTGTGTTTTATCTCATGTTAGGCTAAGACAAGAGAGAAGGAGAAATCTCAAATGTATTAACACTGCATACAGTAAAATTCTAGTGTTTTAATGCTTTTAACTTTTTTTGAAGGAAAGAAGATAGTCAAATAATTTGATTCTGATTGGAAAGTTCAAGGGAGAAGGGGAAGAAATCAGAGATTATTTGAATAATTCAAAACTGGTGGTGTAAGCTATGAGCTGCTGATCACTGTTCTGCTTTGCAGACATAGATTACCATTAATACTCTTTTTGAAAAACAGAAATCCTTCCTGTGCTGCAGTTGTATGCTTAATTGAGCACTTACAGCAAAAAATAAAAAGAAGGGGAAAAAAAAAAGTCATGCAGACCTCTTATGCACACAATGATGTTTAATTTATCTTTTTTAAGAAAAAGATGTCCCCTACAATACGTGCTAAACACATTCTCTGAAACCTCAGACTTCTCCATCAAGTGGATAGAAGAGAATTGGTCTGCAATGCAAAGTTAGATAAATGTTGGGAAAAATGGAGGTAAAATGGGTTTTAGAAAGCTAGTATTGTACTTTAATACACTTTCTTCAGGAAATATTTTTATATATGTATTATTAAGACCATCTAATATTCCCTAGTGAGGGAAACCAAATCCACAAATGAATCAAAGAGTGATTCTTTAAGAAGTCTTCTGTTTGCTGCTGCTGCTATGTAACAGACAACAGAGAGTATATTTAAAGAGAGACTCAACAAGATTTCTTTATCCCCTCTAAAATTGATGTCAAAGTTCCCTCAAAATTAAAGATAAAATTATTGCACCATTTTGCAGATGAGTGAAATAACTTTGTGAGAGCACTGTTACCCTACTCGTAGATCAACATGTGGCAAGATTACTTCAGTGGAAATATGTCTAGTGGCTATTTATTTTTTGTGTGTTTTGCTTAACATCAATTGGCATCTGAGATCAGGAAGGCTTAAACCAATTATGAGTAGGTGGCGCAGCAGAAACCATGATTGATGCATTTAGAAAACAAGGTCGATTTTTCTGGTAATGTTGTTTTATTAAGGAGTGGAGCATGGGAAAGGAAGAGGGAAGCAAACATAGGATTTTGTAGCATTAAATTAGCAGGGAACTCTGTCCACATACAGATGTTCTTTCCCTCTTGCAAAACACACTGATTGAGCTATACGGGCCTTGGAGATGAGACGAAACTGCAGTTGTTGCTAAGCCTATTTCCCCCTTGCTTTGGCTTATTGGATTATTTTATACAGTGGAATGATAGGAATTTAAAAAAGAAAAAGTGCTGTTGTAGTCCATCTTGCAGCTAATGCAGGATTGTTCTCTGTGGATCTTCGTCCAGTTGGCTTTAGATGTGATTGGACTTCAGCCAATTTCCTTTGGAAGATTACTCTACAATAGAGTACATTTCATTATTAGGATTTTTTCCTGTCAGCCTAAATTTTACTTTGCTCAGTATAATCACATTACTCTTAGCTATATTTTTTTGAAAATCCCTATTAAAAAAAATCCTTAGTGTGTACGTCCTTCCAGAGCTTGTAGATAATTATCATATTTCTCTTCAATTGTGGCTTTAGCAAGCTATACATGTTTAGTTATTTTAATATTTTCTCATAAATCAGTGTTCTGAGATTAATGGTGACGTTTATTACTGCTATCATTGAGCTGAATCTCAAATGCTTCTATTTAAAATTCAACAAGAAAAGGTTGGGCTAAATAAAAACTTACAGATTAGATCACGGTGTCATTGAAAACCCATCCTTTTAACCCCTGTTTGTGACTTGCCATCTACACTCTGGCTGAGTGCCAACTCTCCAGAGGCAGACTTCAGCAGTAAGACGTATCTCAACCACCTTTAGCTGTCTGCAGTGTGAGTACCTTCATCGGAGCTGCTCTCCCTAGGTCCCTTTTGTGCTTGCTGGTCCCTACAGTTGGATGCAATTCATTTAAGCCATTTTAGATACCCACATTAGGAGGAGGTGAATCCAGCCCTGGAGGTATTGATTTCTCTCTCTCCGTCAAGGGTAGCTCAAGGTCGTGTGCTCCAATACTGAGTTAGGCAGTTGGCAGATAAATTCCCCCCCTAGGTGCAGAAGTCTTGGAATTAGCACAGCTGGCGTTGGAGGGCCACCCAACTTACATCCATGACTACCTCTGTCCTGTACCACAGAATTCCTTGAACATTTGGAGGTAGGGTCTATGCGTGTTCAGAGACATCATGGTTTAAAGAGCAAGTAAATAATGTTATGACAGAGCTTGGTAAATTCAGAAAGGGTTTTGTGAGAATGCATGGGAGCATTTATAAACCAGTAAACTTGCAGTGTAAGCATCCAGCCATAGTGTTTCCAAAGGCGGTGGAAGGGAGGCTGGCCCCTGCCCGTGTGTTTGCACTATCACCTGCTTTGTGCTTAAGCCAACACCCTGTGCACTCCATTGTCTGCTAATAGATGCTAGGAGGACTCAGTCTGAGACCTGAGGCTAGAAATTCCCTCTGTTGCCAGACCCTTGGAGTTGGGGGTGATCTCTCCAGCTGCCTTCCCAAAGGATATTTGAGTAGCTGGTCTTGGCCTTTATTTTGTCAGTGTTAGGGAGGACTGTATGGTGTGCCTGTGTCTCTGTAGAGCATCTATCTTGCGGCCCTCCTGAACTTGGCACGATCTGACATGATCCCATTTCATTCCTCGGAATAGCACACTCATACCAGACTACTCAAACCTTTCCCAGTTGAAGCTTGTGTGCTGCTAATTCTCCAGGCATGTTAACAGACAGAATACAGGATTGTCTTCTAAGATGCTTAGCTTTGAAGCATCAACCATGCTGAAGATGAGATGGACTTGGAGTAGAGTGGGGCATGGAGAAATATTTTTGATTGATTTTGCTTAAAATTGTTCTGTTTTATTATCACTGCAATGAGCTAATTCTTCCACTGTGCTATCTGCTAATAGCCCTTCCCTTGATGAGCTATTTCTTATTATTTCTAACTTTTCAGGGTGTGACATCTTGATACCTGTCCTGTGCTTTCAGCAGGAGGCACAATGGACGGCTCAGAAAGTTTCCTAGACCTCATCTTTCTAGCTTTTTTACCTGCTCCCTTGCACAGCTCCATTTGACTGCAGCATGTTGGCCTTTCTTTTATATAATGACAGTATGAGAAAACACCAGTGAGTTGCAGCTGCTGCACATTTATCATGAGTACCAGTTGCAAGGACAGCACGATGGCTCTCTTGCTTCTTCTGTGGAATATTTGACCACTGATGAGGCTGAACTGTACCGGTGGCCAGTTTGGAATGGTTCCTCCTTCTATGCAGGTATGAGGTATCATAATATTAAGATACTGTTGTGCTCAGTGTTATTTAATGAATTAATGTCATAGGCATGCTGAATTTACTCGTGTCATCCAATATGAAAGATATGTACTGCATTCAACTTTTTTTAGTGATTATTTGAATAGTTTTTTTTTTCTCAGTAGTTGTCACTGCAGTTAAAGAGGGGGAGGGTTAGAGATTTACTGAGTCCATTGCATTCAGCCTTTCAAAGGGGTGAGAAGTGTGTAATTGCACTCCTCCCTTTCTTGCAAAAGGAAAAGAAGTATGTATTTCCTTACGGAGTTTATAGTCCAATCCTTAGGTTGCAAAGATGACAGTACTTGTTCTGCATATTTCAGGCCCTCATTAAAGATGTAGCAGGGACGGTTAGACACTGTAATGAAGCTACAGGCGGTGGTTCTGTTGTGTGGCTGTACTGCCTGTGTGTGTGTATAATTGTGTGTGTGCATGTGTGCTAGTGAGGGTTGTTTCCCTTTGGAGGTGTTCGCCACCATAAAGTTGCTCAGTGCTTTGTACTTCCACAAAGGCATTTTGCAGGGCGCCTCTTTGCACCTTGTCCCTGCCTTAGAGACACATGCGGGAGAGCAGTGAGTGCTTTCTCTCACTTCCCCACATATCACTTGGAGAACCCAGACAGGGAAATGAGGCCTTTCCAGCAATTAGAAAATAGCTTTCTTTGAGTAGAGAAAGGTCTGCAGTTTTATAAACCTCCTCATTTTTCTTTTTCAACAGGGAACATTGGTTTGTACCAACTTGCCAAGAAGATAATCAAATAGAGGGTTTCACTTTCTAATCTACCTCACTGTCAGCTCAGGATAGTCCCTGGTCCATTTGCTGTTATTGATGAAGCTGCTGTCCAGTGTAGTTAGTTTGTCTGTAACAGCAACAGGTAAACGCTTTCCCTGCAAGGTAGCATCAGTCTGCTAATGGGTAGACATCAGTTGGCTCTGCCCCCTGCATATTTTGTTAAAGCACGGACCTAGACTTTAAACACATGTGTCACCTAATAGGGAGGGGAACACGCACAAACAAAAACACTTAACACAGAAAAAAGAAAAGGTTTCATTACATTAGCATGTAGCATGTTCCGTTACACACTATAAATGTAATTTTATTCATGATGATGTGCGGGCTAATGTATTTTATTGAAGCTGTTTTTTAGACTGAAGCTGAAATCCATGTGGAAGGCCTCTTTTTTGTGTGCAATCTATTCAATGTTGCATCTTAGGTGAGCTCTGAGAAGATTTGACTCCTGTGAATAATCTTTTCCTTTTTCTTTCAGGGAAAAGTTAGAATTTTTAATTTTACTTGAGATAATTAGTATAATTTCATATGAGTTCAGGAGATAAGAGAGGAGGTGTGAGATGGAGCTTGCTTAATTTGCCTTTATTAGCGACAACAACCATGAACCTGTTGGTCTTAATGTTCAGTTAAAAGCGAACACATTTTGTACTTGTAGATATATGTTAAAAAGAGCAAATTTAAACTAGAGATAGTAATAATGGAACCTGAAAGGGTAATTTTGAAAAATGAGGTATAATAAAGAAATGCTTGGCATATTCATTTATTCCCAGATTTCAGTCTTTGCCTGAATACAAAGGGAAGTCAAAGAACCCACCATCTTGCAAACTTGAAGACAAAAAAGAAAAAGATGTAAAAATAAGAGCATCCTGACATATTAAATATTCATACCTGGCATCTAGGAGTGATACCAGGTTGTTAAAGATATCACCCCTTATTTTTCAGTGATGCAAACTAAATTCTAGAAACAGCATTGCAGTCACCCTAATACATACTTGTTGCAAAGAAATAAAAAACCCTTTCCACTGGGTCTGGCACATACTGAATATTCAGCATAACAGACTGGGGGAGTTTTTACAATTTAATGGCTTTAAAATGAGGACATCACAATAGATTTCTTTCACGGTACCTCAGTGTGGACTTTCTGTTTTTTAGTTTGGTTAATTCTTAAGGCAGAAACTGTTATTCTGTGATTCAGAATTTAAAAATCCTACACTGAATTCTGTTCAATTTAGTCAGTTTGCTTTAGAAAGTGACTATCACATAGCTCTGATAGTAATTACTTCATATGAAACTTGGTAGATGATGTAAGATGAGAGGTGAAATTGTTTATTTGTTAGAAAACTGTTTTAGGGTGGAGGAAATGTACCTTGTAAGACTATCAGTTAGCATTCCCACCATACTCACATTGTGGACTTTCCTTCTAGCGTAAACTGACAAAAGTGAACCCAATAAAACATTACTTAGAGAGCATTTGTTTATTTTCCCTTTGCAGTCCCAGCACTACAGTTCCTTTCATTTCCTATGAAAACTCCAATTCTGTAGAATTTGATGAACAGTTTCCAGATGGACATTTTGAGGCCTAACAAATAGCATGGAGAAGAACTGGCAAACTGCAGCCTGGACTTTGTCCATCATGGGCTCTAGAGAAACAGACTGAAAGGAAGATGAAGACACCAGATAATTTGTGTTCTGTATCTGTAGTCTCCTGACGACTGAGAGTTCAGAAAGTCTAAGGTGGTGCTGCAAATTTGTAAAACAAAGCAAACAAACAAAAAAGAAACCAGTGAACTGCTTTCACTTTTGTATTTTGGCTCCCTGGTCACCTTCAAATACACATAAGTAAACTGGCAATCTGGCATAAACTGGCAAACTGGCATTCAGAGGTTTTTTTTTTTTTTTTTTTTGGAAGTGGCCGTACTTCAGGCACTGAAAAGGAAAAAAAAAGAATGCATAAACAGTGGTCTAATCTATCTCTGCTGCAAGGCTTGGCCAGATACACCCAGGCTACTTCTGAGAGAGAGACAAAAGTCTTTGACTGAGATAGAGGAGGACATCATAGTGCTTTTTCTCTTCTGCACTTACCCAGGCCCGAGTAGTAAAGGCAAGATCCAGAAATTGCACCTGCTAATTTCTGATGAAACCAGTGCCATGTGTTTTCTTCAAAGTAAAAAATTTAAGTAAGTAAGTTCTGTTTATTTTTCCTTAAAGTCATAAAGAGATGAGGCTGGCTTTCTTGTTCTTTTTAATCTTCTTTTCCAAAACACTGTTTTTTTTTTTTTTAAAATAACATGGTAGAAAAACTTTCAATTTTCAAGAACAAACAAAACTCTGGAAAATGTACAGGTTTCTTTTCACTGGAAGTCTTTTTAACTCAGAAGCCATTTTTTCCTCATGATCTTGATGAAAAGAAAATGATGCAATCTCTAGATCAATGATGTTGAAAACAGTAACAGTCCAGGATATATGCTGTTTTCTGATGTGCTTTCATGTCTGAGCAATTCTGCATGCTATAAATGTTAGCCCAACTTACACTCTGGCTTCAGCCTCAAATCAAGCAAGTGGAAAAAAAATGTTGTTTAAATGCAGCAAGGCTTGGAAATAACATTTTTTTATAAATGCCAACTTGTCAAAACATTGAAGGAAAATATTGAAGTGTAGCAGTGTGTTTCCAGTTTGTCTGTTGCTGAATGCTTTTTTCTATTGAATAATTGTTTCTTCTAGGGTCTAAAGCAGAGGTTCACTGTATGCAATGTATTGCTGTCATGCCACAAGGCATTAAAAAAAAAGAGATTGAAATTACTTTGAGGAAACCAAATCACTTTATTTCAGAGACAAATTAGATTGATGTATCTTACCATTCTCCATAGTTTTTTTCATAAGCACATTACATGTTGAAGTGGTATCAGACATTTTATATATTATAGCAATTTGCATACGTTCATTAAGCTGTACTTTGTAAGGCTTACTGACACGGGTACTTGATGAATCTTTTTTGTGAACTGCCTTGTGCCTTTACGCTGAGCAATCTGTTAAATCACGTCTTTGTCCTTGAGTTTGTCAGTACCGGCAAGCGGAGCCGCTTAATAACTGGGAGAAGGTTTGGGGGGTTCCTTTGGTCTTGGCCGAACATGGAATAACTGCAGAGGGCTTGATGTGTTTGCAGAAGTGACAGATGGACAGATGGTGTTGTTAAAGACAGGAGAGTGCCCCAATTAAATACTTTTCCACGTGCTCTTTTAATACGAGATTAAAAGTTCCATGAAATTTTTGCAATACTCTTATGAGTGGCCAATTCTAAAACAGGAGCTGCTGCTGTTAGGCACAGCGAATCTATGCATATACTTACATAAAGTCATCTTTATCTTTTATTGTAAACTCTGTGTCCTGCAGCTATCTTAGCCGTGCAATAATTCATACGGCTTCTTTATAAATATCTCATAAGCAATCCTCAGGTTGATAATCCCTTTAGATATTGTCTTTGGGCAATATTGGTTTTGATCTTATCACGTTAGTAGAATTTTAAACCTGTTTCATAATTTGAAAGTTACCTTTTGCAACACAAGTTTGCTGGATTTGACGATTTTAAAATGAAGATTAGTGCCTGAAATCCGCAACTCATCTTAAAATGAGCAACTTAAGATGCTTGCAGGGGGGAATCACAAAGATCTTGGTGGTTAAAATGGTTCAGCTGACAAGTGGTAACGCCTGTTAAGTTGCCATAATGGGAGTGCTTGTGGCCAGCCGTAGAGATCTTGCAGGGAAGGGTATAATCATGCAGTCATAAAAAGTGTAAGAGATGAGAGGAATGAGTAAGTTGGGCAAGTGCAGAGGATGAATGTGTGTAGAAAAAGAAATGTTGCAAGAATAACTGGAGGTGAAAGAAAAACAGAAAAAGAGGAGAGAGTACTGTAGAAAATAAAGGGTAAGCTTTGGTGACCCTCTGATGTTGCAGTTGTTTCTTATCAGCATTACCTAGTAAATAGTTCCCACTGCTTTTAGAGGTGATATATGGCTGATGTTCACATTAACTGTGTTCTCTTTGTGATTTCTGTATTCCTTATTGTAGAAATCTCTTTTAGGGAATAGGGGATGCAAAGGGCAGACAGAGATACAGCAATGTTGTTCATGCCTCTCTGGTGGAATCTGAATTTCTGAGCCTGACTTGTCTGTAGCCGCATCAACAGCAGGAAGGTCAATACATTAGATAGACTGAATAATCCCGAAAATTGTCATGTTTATATGGATTGCTTCAAACCGTTGTAGAGAAGACCAGTCAGGGATTTCTGTAGTTGTTGTTCTTGCACACAGAAGTAGTCAGCAGCTACAAATCAACGAACTCTTGCTTTTGTAAAAAGAATTGACAAAATCTCTCATGCAGTTGCTGCATCAAAATTCCTACTGCTTCTCAGAGAGAACTTTGTCTTTCTGACTAGTTATTTTACAGGAAAAAAAAAGATCGGTGAAATATTTACCCATGCTGATATTTACATTTGTTCTCCCTACCTGAAAACTACAGCTCAGTGAAAGAAGCAGGGGGAGCCTGGAGCTCCTTTGGTGGCTCCGGCCTTTGGAGAAGGCCATGCCTTCTCTTCAGCTGGATGGAGCACACACATAGGTGCTCCCAGCCAGGTGACCGTGGATTCGTAGTGCGCGTGGGCTGCTGTGCATCTGACTCATCTCACTCTGCTGGGATGATTCACTACAATTTTGCCTGCACCAGAAATCGTGCTGTGGGAATCAGTGATGCAGCTGCGGGCAAAGGCTCAGGGAAAATTGTAGGGCATTTTATTTTTTATTTTTTTATTTTTTTAAGAGCTGTAGCTAATTTCTTGCTGCAGGTTTCAAAGATAATTATGGCTTAGAAATACTGGCTATAGCAACTATATGCGATGATCAGAAGTTGACGTGGTCTTCTCAGAAGTCATTGGACAGGTCATGAACTGGGCAAGAGGCCACTGAGACTCATTAACAAATTTTTCTTCCTTTTTTTTTTTTTTTATGTCTTCCAAAGCTTTTTTGCTTTGTTTTGTTTTTAGCTTTCTTAAGCACATTAAATTTATCAAATATGTTGTTTCCTATGCCACTGTGATGTTCTTGTTTCTTTCATTTTTTTCATGTGGTTTCCTTATTCATGCCACTGTTTTGTTGCAAATTAAAGGCAGAATATTGCTTAGATGTACATAGGGTTTTTTGCAGTTTCCTAATACATTTTTATTTTGTGTCATGCCACTGGCAGTCTTGCATATTGAATATGTTGATTTTGTTCTTTCATTATAGATGGTTGTAGCAAAATTGCTATTCAGAATTATGGTATGTTTTCTGAAGCAGTTTTGTACTAATTTTAAACTCCTATGTGGAAGTTGCATAAGAAGCTAAGCAATATTATATATATCTTAGATATAATATCCTGTAAATTATCATAGCCGTTCATCACTTTTATTACCTACAACATGTCTCTTGTGATGTACAGTTGTGGAAGGACTAGCTTGTAAACTCATTTCTAAATAGTAATTTTACAATGTGATTCTTTTTCTTTGCTTTTATGTGCTTAAGCTATTTACTTTTAGTGACTTTTTAAAATATATATTATCTCTTTTGCAGATTTTGGACTCTAAACCTGAAGCAATTCTTGGTTATATGCTTCTCAAAACTTGGAAACTATCTGCAATAAATAGGTATGTGCATTGGATAAATTCATATTTTGTGTTAGATGATTTGGAGTGTGTGTAAGTTTTGTTGACAGTTTAATGTTGAACTTCTTAAAGCTTTTGATAAATCTCAGCTGCCATGAATGGGACAGTATGATAGATCTTTGTGGGTTGAATTTTCAATAGCACATGTGGTATTTGTATGGCAGAAATTGGGTAGTGTACGATGCTCAGCATTACTCAGAGAGAAATGTGTAGTCAAACTTACAAATTTAACTTCACACTGAACAAAAAGGTGAGTTTCCATGAGCTGGTAAGTACTTTTGAAAGCAAAGTCTGTGAATTGGATAAAGAAATAGCTCTATTATTGATTATCCTGTATTTAATGCTATACTTTCATCCACGTTCCCTCAGTGTTTAATTTGATTTTCTATGCAACTGCTAAAGGTAAAGAAGGTACAAATGTGAGTAAATACTGGAAGAAAAGGGCCACAAAGGGTGAAAACTTGGGCATACCAAAGTTCCTGGAAATCTTCTCAAGGATTTCAGTGAAACTGGTACCCTACTTGGAACTTTTGCAGAAAACATGTATTTCAGAAATGCATTCTTGTATATGGTGCAGAAATTTTTAGGTGATTTGGTTTTTAAAAGTCAGGTCACACCTAATGGAGTGCTTGACATGCTGCTGAGCTACTAGCAATGGGGAAAGGGAAGCAAGAAAAGATTTAGGAGGTTTTATTCTTTCAGGAGAATTTATAGAGCTCGACAATCTTTGCATTTTCACTCCAAAGAGGAGCAGTTTAATCAAATGGATGGGTGTGATGATTGAGCTTAATTTGATCTGTGTGAGAAACTCAGAGAAGATTTATAGTGCTGAAGACTGAAATGTTCTTATACAAGAAAATCTAGGGCAAACTCTTGATGTAGGACACACAGAAAGAAAGGATCTGGGAGCAAGTTGGTCGCTCTGTGAGAATCTGAGTGCAAGGTGTTGCTATAGTGTATGTCATCTGTAGGTCCCAAGACGTTTAACAGAGACTGGAGAAGGACCATAGTCTTTGCCTTATGTATGGAATCTGGTACTTGCCTGCGTCACTTCATCTATGATAATACAATTAACATATGTTCAGGCCTGTTTCCAGTGGAGGATCCTACATCTAACAGTGCTTTCAGGCTGTTTGCAGAAGATCTCAGAAATGTTTCTGGTTGTGTTACTTCATATTTATCAAATCTGATGACGTGCCTTCTCTACTTTCTAGACGAAACATCACAAAGATGGGACAGATAGCTCATTTGTTCCACTTCATTTTCTCTTCTGCTCCTTTTTTTTTCTTTCCCATGTCTTTTGTTTCCTCCTCCTCTTTTTTAGTTCATTTTCAGTCTCTGGAGCTCAGCAGCAGGGGGGTCTTGCACAACGAGGAGCTTGCTGGGGGCGGGGGGCAGGAAAAACTTAGCAGAAGGAGCTTTCATTTTTAGCACCTCTCTGGGGATCCTGCTGTAAAAGGAAACTTGCTGTCATTCCTGTAAATTTTCTTTTGTGGACGGCTCTGCTGGGCGTCCCCTTTGTGCCCTGTGAACATCTGTGCTGCAGTGTACGTCTAAGCCCAACTGGAGAACAAATGTGCGAATCTGCTGCTTATTTTGAGCAGGAAGCTGCTGCTATTAGCAGGGCCGGTGGCCTTGGCTCACCTGTGACTGCTAATCCTGGCTGGGAGGGAAGTGTCCGTCTGTCCTCTCCCCTGCCTCCATCCCCCGTGTGGAAGCATGTTTCCCTGCGCTCTTTAGGACACTTCCCAGTGCCTGCAGTCCCTTTCTCCGTGGAATTTTCCCAAGACGTCATGCAGTAGGAGGAGAGCCGTGAGCGCTGCGTGGCTTCCACGGCACGGTTTGTTTTCCGTTGCTCCTGGGAACTTCTGCCTCTGTGCACAGAGTCATCCAGGCGCCACCCAAGGACACCACCCTTGTGCTGGTGGAAGAAATCTTTAAGCTCTGAAGTATTCGGACTGCAGCTCAGAGGATGCCGGAGTGGGGGAGAAGTAGCTTTTTCCTTTGGAAAGCCCAGAGATCCCAGGAAAAGACAACAACATAACTGTGCCGTTTCTAAACACAAAACAGCTCATTGAGCATAGTTTGTGAGCCTCAGCTCAAGCAGACGCTCTGGCAGATTTGCCTGAAGCAACCCTTTGCTTTGAGGGGAGAATAAAAGAGGAACGCAGCAGTGCTGCCCTGTCTGCAAAAGTGCTATCCCGCTCGAGCGTGTTCAGCAGCGTTTGCAAAGCAGGGGTGACAAGCTGCAATCTTTGTGGCGTACGTGAGCCTTGGAGAGAAAAACTAAATCTGTTGTCTCAAGCTGGCTCTGGCGTCTGCTGGCAGGATTTTTGTGACGAGCCCGGAAGGTGTGGAAGTGTCTCTGCAAGATCAGGTATGACGGCAGGGAATGACGATAACTCGGTGGCAGTAGGAGGCTGGGGGACATGAGGTAAGTCTAAATTGGCAGCCGTCAGTTCGGGAGAGAGCATGGCTGGTTTAGCAAGAGGATGCACCAAATCGGCAATTTCCCTCACGTGTTTGGGTTGGAAGGACAGAGAACTAGCAAATCTCCCCTGCCGATGTTAGCTGAAATGGCTAGTGGGCAACTTTATTTTCCTTCCCTTTTAATAAATGAGCTCTGTTTGGCTGAAAAGTTAAGTGAGTTCGGGAGCTCTTCACGCCAAGTGAAGCTGGCCCCTTTCTCTCCAAACCTCTCTGTCAAGGGTGTCCCAGTGCATTGCAGGCATCTCTGCGCACGTGAACGCTGTAGTACAGGCAGCTCTGTGTCCTGCTTGTTCGTGCATGCCCTGTTACTGAGGGAAGGATCAGTCTGGCTGATTGCACGATGGGGAGTGCTAATCAGCTAAAAACTCCAAGCAAAAAATCTGGCCCTCTTTATACGTTGGCGGACAACTGTCTGTCTTCCATCTGCAGCAGCCTTTGCGAAACAACAGAAGAGCTGCAAGGTTTGTGTTCTGAAACCTCAGAGAAATAACTGGCGTGCTCTGATTTATTTCCTGACAACATGGAAATCTGAAACGTTGAACATAGAAACTAGCCTCAAACTGTGTCAAACAGGCAGAAGTTCATGCATAAGGCCTGCATCTCAACCACTCACATAGCAAAACCGAAGTGGCTCTCCCATGCCATATCTTGGCACGGAAATGCAGAAGTCCCCAGGACCAAGTGACCTCCTGTGGTGCTGGGGTTGTTCCCGCAGGGCAGCCAGCTCTCTGACTGGGTCAGTCAGGCCACAGAAGGTGTTACGTGGCCCCATGGAGCAGCAGGGAGGGCAGCTGAGCATCCTGCAGCCGTGGGTCACTCGTAAGGCTCCTCTGGAGATACCAGCTGACCATTTCCCTCCCTTTTATTTTTCTGGACAGAAAGGTGGGAAGCTCCACCAGGTAGTGCCAGGGGTGAGCTACCATTTCATTAAACAGCGCCGGGCTGGAGTACCTGAGGGAGGTAGCCGCATTAGGATGAGAGAGGGGAATCTGGCTGCAGCAGCTGTAGTGATGTGGAAGCCTCTCAGGGCCATGTCCTGCAGGGAGGAGATGAGAGGCCCAGCCAGAAGATGTTTTGAGCCCCAGCACGCAGATGTTCGATCCGTTCTTGTTTTGGGCTCCATCTGGAAAGGATCGCAGTGAGCGTTGGATCAGACTCCCAGAGCAGCTGGGAAACAAAGCAAGGCTGCTCATTAACCAATACCTCTGGACAGCAGCCGTTTGGTTTGGTTAGAGAAGGTGTCAGCTTTTAGCACTTCCCACCTTCTTTTTAATTTGCCCTGTGCTTCCTCGTCTAGGCAGCTCACTGTATGTAGTGATGTGTCTCTCTGCAGCGAGGCTGTTCTGTTTATCAAAGTTACATGAAGAGGTTGCACATGAAAACATTTTCCTTTTCTGAACGGGCTCCATGCTACCCCTGTTCATCTCTCTCTGCAGTGCTAGGAAATGTGTGTTTGCAATGGGTGGTTACAAGCGTGACGCCGTGGTACCGGGGAGCTGGGAGCAAAGCCTCCCCCTGACTCCCTGGGCATGCTGTGTGCGAGTCACCTTGCTACGTGTGCCCTGTGTCCCCAAGTTACACTTGCATTACAAATCGAGGATGTCAATAACCTGCTACACAGCTGTCAGGCTTCAAAATTTAAGCACCAATAAGGAGCTTTGGAATAGTCTTGTTTAATATTGGTTACCACTGTAATACCGCTATAATAATTTTAAACAAAAATGTAATGCCAAATGCAAGCAAGAGAAGGCAGGCTTTCTGCTTATATTGCTTAAAGTCTTTAGGGTACTTCGTAAAGGGACAGTGTCCTGAGGATGAGAGTGGATGTTTTTCACCCTGCAGAACCCACCTAGCTGGTTGTCACCCTTGGCACCTCCCAAAGCATTATGCCACTCCTCATGGCACATGGCTTTTACAACGACAGTAATGTTCAAGTTAAAGCTGGTTCTTTTATTTACATATTTATTTTCCAAACAGTAAAGAAGTAGGTAAAATCTGCTATTGATTCTGTTATGCCTTTTTATTTTGCTTGTTTGAGAAAACTGCTGTGGGATTGGATAGACAAGAGCACACTCAGATGCGTTCTGCTTCTTGCCCCAGTATAAGTGAGCAATGTGCATTCCTATTAATGTGCATTACTATTACTCAATGATTGGGGCTGTAATTTTTCACACACAAAAGTGTGTGATAGTCGAATGTAGCAACATAGGAACTAAGTAACAATATTTTGTAAAGACAAGGTGCTGAATGCAGAGTATCATAAATTGATCCCAGGAGGACAGACCTAGAATTTAAACTGTAGTGCTTTGAATATATGCATGTTATAATAGTATTAAACACTTTGCAGCAATTTGTATTGTATTACAGCTGACAAAGTATTTTACTTCCTAGTAACGAAGTGTATAGCATTGATATTTATTCCCATATTTATAATTACATTGCTTTGCATATTAATAACAAACAGTTAAGTGTCAGGGCCCAAGCTGTATCTGCCAGTAATCCACATGCATTTTGTTTTCATGTTCAAAATATGAAATTAAGCAGTAACTACCCTTTTTGCAAATCTGCATATTGATAACTTTATATAGAAAAGCTCCCTGCTTTACCAAATATTGTCATATTCATTATCAAATCTATTGCACGTGCAATGTCTTGCTGAAATAAAGAGAAACTCTACTAAGATGCCAGAAGACATCTGATTAAAAATAAATTAATAATTGGTTCACTTTGGCTAGGACTTGTGACTTATTTCCCGACAATGCTGAGCTTTGATACAGCTCTTTTTCTGCCCCTAGAAATAGCCTCTTTCAGAAGCCTCAGCCGAAAGATGCACACTCGTTGCAATTTTTACTTTTGCAATATGATTTTATTTGGGATTAAAAAATGTAGCAAAGAAACATGGGAAAACTGATTAGTTTTCCAAAAGGAAGTCTTTTAAAAAAGTTTCTTTAACGTGTTCAGGTTTCTCTTGGTTTTTCTTTTTTTTTTTTTTCCCCACTCTTAATTATGCTGCTTTTTTTTCTTGTGTTGAGCTCCTTGCTTAAGGCCAGCACTGGGAACAGGTGATGGTTCTGAAAGTTTGGAAACCGCTGGTGTTTGTCATGGCTGCACAGTAGAGTCAGTTCAACTTAATATTGCAGGTGGATGCTGAACTGTCTGGGGAAGAGCAAAGGCTGATTAAATCCACAAAATAAGGTGCTTCCTAGTTTTCTAAATATGTCACACAACCTAAAATAAACTCAGTTATTTACCAGTCACACATACGCTAATGAATCTTGACAATCTCAATCGACCTGCTGCGGAGAACTTCACTGTCACCTAATATTACTTCCTCTGTGTCTTCCCTGAAAGGAAAGCATGGTTGCAGTGTTCATCATCTAAGGCAAAAAATACTGCTTGATTTTATTTATTTATTTTTAATACCTGCAATTCCAGGCTACTAGTAAATTAATTACGTTTAATTAGTAAGGCTATAAAAGAGGCGCTTCGTTTTTGTGAGTATGTCTGCTGAACTCTAATCCCCCGGAGATGGCTCCTATGATAATTGAAGTTGGTTTACTTATATCACTGTATTATTTAAGAAATAAAATTGAGGTTGTTTTCATGCAAAATGTGGCAAAACTATAAAGCTTTAAAACACTTAGGTAACATGGTAAATACGATTTTTATTTCTGAAATTGGATCACTTGGGAATGACATGTTTAGCTGTTTGTATCCAGTAGTTATCAGGATAAACAAGAAATATGTAAGAAATTTCAGAATTAGATGAAATCTAAAATATTCTTACCTACATTCTTGTTAAATACAGAAATACATTATTTAAATAAAAATGAAGTTATACCGTTTTAAACTTGAAAACAGTTATAAACTATAAAAGTCCACACTGGATTATGGAATAGTATTCATTTCCTTGCTAGTTTCCTCCCCACGCTTCCCCCGGCTTTACAGAGTCCTGGATGAGAATCAACCTTGACCCATAAAACAGACATTGCTGTAGCATCGACACGGGTAGGCAACAATAGTCCAACTGAAGAGATTTCTGGCCTGGGGTTATTTCTGTCAGGAAAATGGAGCTAGATGGAGAGACATACAGTATTTTAAGCTGTGAGGCAATGGCAAGCTCTTTGCAGACAGCTGCATATTCAGCCTTTTTGGATAGGCTGGTTAAGTGCTAATTAAGTGGACAAGTCAGATCTCAGCATGCCCTTCGGGAGAAGGCTGCCGTGCCTCAGCTTTCTGTGGAAATTTTGGCAGAGATGGGTTTGAAGCTACAAACAATCTCATTGTGAAATATGCGGGTATGATATGGGCTTGCTAAAGCCCAGTTTACGGGATTTTACTCGATTCACTGACAGTGAAATGCTTAAAAAAAATGCAATTTTGAAAAATGAAATTCATCATCGCATTCAATTGATTTCCTTTCCCAGTTGTTCCCAGTTATTACAGCATTTGTTTAGATGTATTTTTTTTTATCATTTCCATGATTTTTCTTACTTGAGTCATTCAGTGACAAAAGCTGTAGTGACCAAGCAGTTGTTTCCGTGGTGACAAATTGACGTGTTAGAAGCATCAGGTAAAAGAAACCTGTCAACTAAAAATGAAGAAAGTTTACTCACAAAAATAACCAGTTAAGGTTTGTAGGAGAATGGCTTGGAAATCTAAAAAATATTGTAATATATTCACACCTTTGATACATCTGAAGATGTGAGTGAATCTGAAGTGAAGCACAGAGGGATCCGTCCATTTCTGAGAACACCAGTTGCTTCACTGAAAACAGAAAAATAACTAAAAAATAGAGCTCCAGCAACTTACATTAAGTACCTGATTTGAGTGAATGAATTTAATTGTAACAAAAAAAAAAAAAAAAAAAGAAAACCCTAAAACCCTTCTTGTTCATCTTCTATGCTAGGGTAATAAACATCACATCCTTAACCAATAAACATCCTTGTTATTAAGACCCAACTCATTAATAAATTTCCTCGTAAAAGGACTTTGCATTTTGATCTTGAGTCCTTCTGCTGCCTCATGGATCCAGGAGCTAATCCATTGAAAATGACAGTGTGGCATTATGCCTATATAAATACAGATGAAATCTGAGTTGTGTTCAGTGTATGCACTGGATCTAGGAGAAAATCTAGCAGAATCTAAGCTGAAATTTAGGAAGCTGCTTTAGTAGGACCCAAATAATATTGTTTTTGAGTTAGAATGCTATTTGGGGGTGTATGCTGAGAACACCAGAAGACTCTCCATATATACAGTGACGGTAAGAGTTAATTTCATTCCCATCATGAAAGCTCTCAGTGGGAATATTGTGCCTTACCTTGGCTCAGACGTTATTTCCAATAAATATGGAAATAATGGCTCACAGTGCTGCAAAATGTAAGGAGATCTCTTGGGAAATCTCATCAGATTATGTGATAGGTTTGAAATTAATCCATGTCCCCACTGTATTTACACAGTATACGATTGTTTCTCTGATGGCTTATAAAGAAAGGTAAACACTACCATCCCAAATCAGCAAGGGGACTTACTGCAATGCATTCTCTTGGTAGGGACCAAATTTCTTTGTATCTGATGAAGTCCATTGGCAAAATGATTATATAACTTTCTTCCTTTGCAGATATATTGCTGCCTGTGTTTTAAATTAATTTGCAACCTCATTGTACCAAATCATCATCTTTCTTGCAGTTCTCCTTGTTCAGCAGACATTTTTCTTTGTATTATCATTATTTAAAGTCTAAAACAGGGGGAAAAGCTTCTTGCTTCTAGTGTAGATATTGCCGAGCTCTAGGTGCATGTATCTCTCTGTCATTCTGCAGTGGCTCTGGTGAGGCTTTACTTGTGGCACTGCTCTAGCCCCTTTGCAGCCCGTTTAGGGATTGCTCCATGCCAAAAAATGTCTTCTCGCTGTCTTTCCATGAAGGGCAAGAGAGCATCATCCATGGGAATACGTACACTTTGTTACACTTGCAAGCAGTGCATATCTTAAGAAGAAGGGGACACTCTCCAGCCTCTAGATTGAGCATCTTACATCCTACTTGTTTTGGAGTGTGATCATGGATCCTGAAAGAACATGGATCCCTGAAAGAAGTAGGCTATAAAAATGTTTGCTGCTCAAGAGGTCTTAAAGGGAGTGAGAGAGGAATAGTTCTCTCCAACGATGAGCTTTTACCCTAAAGCTTGAATACCAGAAATGTATATTGGGGGCCATGACAAAAAAAGAAGCTCTCACTGTGTGAAATGCAGATGAATGCGTATGAGATGAGCATCTTTTCTAAGCGAGCTGACTTTCCACATTGCTTTTGTGAACACAGAAATGAAAACAGGGAGCCTCTGCATTTCTGCAGCTTCCCTCTTTTGCCTCTCACTATTCTAGTTTCCGTGTAGCTGCTTTTTGTAACTGGATCCTACCTTTTCCTCCTGGACTTTCCTGAGGCTTCCTTCATGTAGTAAAAGCTATCCTTTCTCCAGAGCATCTCTTTTGTTCCTCTATAAATTCCTTCTTTTCCTTGAACGTTGAACAATCCAGTGAAGATCTCCTAGGTTCTTTTCTGTTAGTTTTTTTCTTTCCCATGTACTGTCTGCTCTAGTTCTTTTCCCTTATTCTCTGCGTTTGCCTTTAATCTTAGCTGAACCCATCTCCTTTTTTTTTTCTACTGATAGCCACTATCAATGGCAGACAAAAGATTAATCAGACAACCTCCTTTCTACCTTTCTGCAAATTTCGAAGGTTCTCATAGGCATTTGATAGTGTCTTTCATTTGCTATAAACTCTGGTTCTACTTAGAGCTTTTTTTTTTTTTGCATTTCAATAGGCTGTTGTATCAGTGTATCAGCAGCCACATCTGACACTAGTGTCAAAATGCGATAGATAAATGGCTTCCCTTAATTAATTGTGTAGAAGAGAAAAACAAGGGAAAACCCACATAATCATTTATGTCCTCTAATACTAATGCTTCCCAGCTTCCTATCCTCTTTATCAGATTTTAAATAAACATATGAGTACATTTTATAATCTTCTACATTTTCTGAACAGTGCAAACACACAAAAAAGCTTCTTTTCTGCTTCTTGGTAGAGGGATTTGGTGCTTCATTTGCAACTGTAGGTTTCCCTGATGCACAGTGCAGGCAGGAGAAAGAACTATATAACTCTTCATTTGTTTACCTGGTTGAGCCATAGCAGTTAGCATGGGGCATAAACCATCTACAGAACCATATGTTAAATTTTGGTTGATTAATCCTCAATGTGATCAAAAAGGAAACCCCACATGATGATACAGGTGCTGCTCACAGCATAAATACAAGACAGTGAGGTTGCAACAGAGAAGCTCAGGGTCTGAAAAATCATTATTATTGCTAATAATGTATGAGATGGAAAGAAATCACATTGTTTCAGAATCAATGTTGGGTGTGTAAGTGGGAATCTAAGTTAAAAACAATTATTACTATTCATCAAAGTTTTCAATTGAATTACGTGAGCTTTTTAAACTTTATATGGTGATAAATTGATAATTTAAGTACATCTCTTGCTTTTTGAAACACTGAAAAAAAACCCCTGACTGCTGTAAGGTACTTAACATAGCGTTTATTCTTCGTTTTGTTATCTGGAAGCAACATCAACATTGCTCTTTGTGTATGAAAACCTCCAAACTCAAAGTTTTCTGAAATTTCAGTACATAGAATCCTATAGAACCTCTGCCTCTATGTTTTTGTTTTCATGGACTGTAATGTGTATTTGTTCAAGCAGAGAAGAGCTTATCTATTGATAAGATAGCAGGGATAAATTACTTCAGGTTTCATACTTACCTACTGTTTTCTATTTGGCATTAAATTCCTGGCTGGATCCAAGAGGTAGATAAATACGGATTCAAAAAAGTTACCTTGATGCCTTTTTCTGCCAACCCCTGTGACCTGATTATAAAAAAAAAATTTACTCATCCAAAGGGCCATCCTTCTTGTATAGTTCAAACTCCACTAGATACCTAAAGGATTGCAATTTCATCATTTTCTGTGAACTGAATTAATTTTCAGGGGATGTACAGGACCTCTGCTTTTACTGTCACAAGAGCAGCACTTTAGATAGTTACACTGTTGATATCAATCTGTTGAATCTAAATAACATGCAAAGCGTGCATCCTATACTCATCCAATCTTATTGTGGGTTATACTGTATATGTTCTGTTAATCCTTCTCAAAAATTATTGACTGCTGAATATCTTTCTTTTACTACTATAAATCATCCATTTTTTGCTGTCATTGACTTTCAGTTCAAGGGCCTGTTTTATTTCTCATCAGAAAACAAATTTCTCAGTGTGCTTAACATGAAATATTCAGGGATTATATTTTCCATTTTAATGGAGGTTCATCGGTCTTCCCTGCCTTCTCCTCCACGAATAAGTGGCTCTTGTGCAATGGACAGGATGGAAACATACAAAAAGAGAAAAGAGAAACAAGACAATTTTTAAAAGCTAAAAGTGAACATGACAATAGTTTGCAATACTAACATATTTGCATGTGAAAGAAAAAATAATTTGGAACTCTTTCTTCATTTACCAATATTTACCATACTTCATTTTTTAGAAGAGTGAGCAACACAAATATTAAAATGGAAGATGCCATGTGTCCCAGCTCACTCTTCATGTCTTCATCTATGTCTGCTTTTTAGCTGAACCATCTTGGCTACCCATCAAAGGACTGTAGAAGTCTACTTGCGAGAGTTGAGTGTTATCACACTGTTTTAGAAAAATAATTTGCTGGTTTAGCAAATACATGCATTTAGGATTAGTGACCCCCTAGAATAGATGTGTGCCTATTTCTGCCTCATGAGTAAAAAACGAGTCTGAGCTGACAGGGTTAGATGTGGATATGATATCTTATGAGGTGAGTCCAACCCAGTGTGTCCAGAGGTTCCTGCCTGCTACTTTTGACTTGGTAGGCCATGATTTCTGCAGAACAGCTTTGCACCATCATTTCTGCTCCTCTTCCTCTTGTAATGCCTTCTGGTATGAGGCATGAATGAGACCCTCTTTCCCTGCTCCCACTCAGAGGTTTGTTGAGTCTTGAGTTTGAGGGTGGCCCATGGTCTGACTGGAGCACAGACTGCAAATATTTTGGCATTTGTTCCTTGCTCTATCACCAACTTTTCCTGTGATTCTTTATTGGCTCTAGCTTCCCCTTCTGTTTAGTAGGAGCACTAATATTGATAGCTGCTTATTTAAGAGTGGAAAGTGCTATATAAGCTATAGATTTTTCGGAGGGTTTCCTCTGTAAGACAAAATTCTGCAAAGTTCAGTAAATTACTCATTACTGGTATTGTTATTAATATCATTACTATCATTATCTTTGCACTGGCTTCCAACTGGGTTCTCTCTACTCCTAAAAGGGTTGTTATTAATGGAAAATCCTGCTGCGAGAGGTCCACCTTCAGCACCCTTTTAAGCAATGAAAGTCAAGGACGTTCATTTTGTTACAAGGCTTCCTCTGCAGAGGCAGTATTACTATTGCTTCAGGTTCCATCAAAATCCAGGCATTTCCTGTGTGGAAGAGCTGCCTGACAAAATGATTTTGAAATGCTACTTCACATAAAAAGCAGCATGAGAAAATTATCCCCATGATGTTAGTAGCTGTGTATAACCAGTAGTTAGCAAGAAGCTCTTCCTGATATATTCCCAGTCATTTGAAGAAATGTGCATTCTGGAGTACATTAGTCTGCAGAGGGAAAGAAGCAGGGAAGCTTTTTTTTTCTCTCTTTTTTTTTTTCTTTCCCCTGTAAACAAATGCTTTCTCCTAACTACGAACAGAGATAGTTCTCTCTTGGCAAACTGTTAAGGGCACTTTGCTGGAAGGGTTTGTGCTACTCTGTGATCTTGCTGCCTGTTTATTGGTAGCCTGTGCAAATGGGCACAATCCCCAGAAAAATGACAGCGTGCATCAGTTAATTAAACAAAAGAACCACAGCTCTGTGCTCTTGGGAGAGGGAGAGCGAGCAGCTCACCTCCTGTGACAGAGCAGTTGACTTTCCTTGTGAATTATTTCCCAACCTTCCCTCCAGAGGAACTTTAGCAGGGTTTTTAGGTGGTGGAAGTTAGAATTAAGTTTTGTTTTGTTTTGTTTTTGCCATGAAATATCCTCTGCATTAACGGAACCAGTCTGCTGCAATTCTTTCTTCCTCAAGAGAATATATATATATATATATATTTAGTTTTATTGACAGTGTTTAGACTGGGTAATTTGAAATATGAGCCGTGCAGCAAGCTGTATTTTTTGGAGCCTGAGGACATCCTCTTTGTGGAAAATCTTTCTGAAATTATCTTTTGATGAGTAGAACTTGTTCCATTCCATAGCTGAAAGAAGCTGCTGTTTACACGTATTTTGATGGGACTTAGACATTGCCATGTCTAGATGGTATGATGCATTTTTTCATATCCAGAAGAAATTTAAGCCTGCTAGAGACAAGTAAAGTAACCTCAAATGCCTATATCTGTGTCTCTCATTCTCTCTCTCTTTTACCCCCTCCCGCTGCCAATTATTTTTCCTTTGTACTTCCTGAATTTTAGCAGTGGGTTTTTTCATAAGGCTTTGGTGACCCCTCGCACGTAGCACCACTCTTTGTGAAATCTCATTACAGTGAAATCATCAGGGAAAAACAAAAAATAAATCCTGTCCAGTCAGTTATTACCATACTTTAAAAAGGTAAAAACCTCTGGAGAACAGAGTTGCAGTAGACTGATGATATGTCGCAGATGAGCTCTCTTTTCCCGGTGCAATTCCTTGTCTAAGGTGGATACGAGGAAAACGGAATATTCTGTCATCAGGCTTCTGCCCCCACTAACAGCAGCTTAGTGTTTACTGTGGTTAGTAGCCACCTGCTTCCCTTCCAATCCTCCTCTTGCAAAACAGTCCTTTCAGAACAGTCATTATAGGTTTGGAAATGGCAAAGCAGTTCTCCAAGTCCTACTGATTATGTTGTATAGCAACGCTACTGTATGCTGTTTCTGCTGCTTGGAAGGCTGGTAGCTGCTTGGCAAGCTCAAGAAGAAGCTTCTTTCCAATAACAGTGTTTTGCTTTTAACCCAGAGTGTAGTATTATTTTTCTAGTGGTGTGATTATGAAAGAAAATATATACAAAGCTAAAGAAATACTCCAAAATATTTATAATATAATATTATGATGGGCATTAAATAAAGTCATTCAAGTGCTTGAACTCATTCAAGTATTTTCTTGGCTTTTTTAAAGAAATAATTGTTGCACAGAAAGTCTGGCCTGAATAGGAATTATTTGATTAAAAGAATACTGGCCCGGGACTTGTGCTTGGCTCTCTGTAGGCTTAAGCATGCAATCATTTTTATTGCCATTGTTGAAACTAGACAGACTTAAATAGGGGTCCTCCCACACAGATTATTTAATGCTGATACCTTTAAGGAAAAGAGCACAAGTGGATTGAAAATGAAATCCAGAACTCTTGGCTTCAGACACTGGTGGGACAGCATCTGAAGGGAGCCCTGGAGCTGGTGGGAATGGCAGCAGTAGCGTTGCACAGCGAGGAACAGAGAGCTGGAGAATGTGTGAGGATGGAAGAGGAGCATTCTTCCTCTTGAGAGCCCTTGGCTTTGATTGCATCCAGACCTTGTTCTCTCTTAACCTATTGCTGTCTGTAACAATATTTTCAAATGTAATTGGCACTCTTGTCATCTGCCTGTAATTGTTTGTGGAAAGCAAGATGACCTACCCTACCTAAGAAATATAACTGCCTTAATGTGAATGAGCATAATAATAATAATAAAATATGGAAATCATTTTGAAATCTTTACAAAACTTTAAGGAACTTGCGTTCTGTTCTCTGTAATCTGCATTAATGAACTGCAAAGTCACATTGTATTTCTGCAGATCCAGACAAGGAAAAGGAAAGTGTCAGAGGCTGAGACTCTAAGACTCCGGGCAAAGTTTCATGCTGCTGGAAAGATTTTTGTTTTGCAGAGTGAATAGTAGCTGATTGTTACAGCGTTGTCTGTGCTGATGGCAGGAGTTCAGAAAATGGTTAAAACTCTGAAATGAAATATATCTGAAACAAAGTTTTAAAAAGAAGAATCCCGTCCGCAAAAATACCTATGTGTTATAAAACTCTTTGTGCCAAGAATGTGACAAGCAAGGACTCGACGGATAAAGAAATAGCAACAAACAAGCCCAGCATTTCCAGAGGCGATGGAAATGCGCTCAGAGGGATGATGCAAGCTCTCTGTGGTTCTGGGTGTGCCACCACATCTTTCCGTTGCAAAGAAGTCCAGCAATGCTTGGTGTGTCCTTCACATTCTGGAGAGACTTGGCAAGAGGTGTCACTAAGTGTTTATTTGAGATCTCGTTCCAGGGAAATATGAAGCAGATATTCATTCAGTTTGAGAGCTACAAGAGGAGAAAACACAGAGGTGCAGTTATTTACCTTAAGGCATCTGATTTTTCAAGTTCAAAGAGAACAGCTATGTTTCTTCTTATATGGTGCTGTTTGAAAATTTGCAGGCTTTATGTAGAAAGTATTATATTTATCAACAAATAAATATCTTTAAATGGTGCCTAAAGGCAAAAAAATGCCTCGGCTTTATAACAACATTCTAGAGAATTATCTCAACAGTTTGTTCCTGTTAAAGTAGCTGATATTGTCTGAAGAGCTACTACCATAAGTAGTAACACTACACAAGTAGAGCTAACTACTAACTACTAGTAGAGCTAACTACTAACTACACAGTAGTAGCTAACGACACTATTAGTGTTCTGGAATATATCTGTGTACAAGTTTTTTTGTTTGTTTGTTTGTTTTTCAGTAGCGTAGTAGATATGAAGGCAGCTTATATGGATCAGGGAAAGAAATTATTGGCTTGAGTTTCCTGCTGGTGGTCAGTACTTACAAATGATATGAGCAGAAATGAGTAAGTTTAACCCTCCAGAAACATCTCTGAAGATACTGTAGAAGGGCACATTGTTGTTTTGGTTCCGCATCCACTTTCCAAATTAGCTGGATAAGTCCAGAATTAAGGTTTTATTTATTATAAAAAATACATTTTCAGAAAAAAAAATTAAGCGAATTTTTAATGCACTAGGCAGAAATCATGCCCATCTTCAAAGGACTCATCCAGAATCACGACAAGATTAGGCAATTTAGGCAAATTAGACAATTCAGCCTTAGTTGTTGGGGATTTTATGTGGTCCATTCACTTTGTAGATCTTGTGGATTAGTATAAACTTTCTGTTCTACACTCTGCAAAAGTTCAAGAGATTCAGCATCCCTGGAGAAGATGTGGGATGGAGACAGCCTCTGTGTGTTTCCGTAGACAGTCCCTTCCTCCCCTCTGCTCCTTTGTTTGGAATATCACACAAACAGTATTTTTCTGTCCATCATTAGATTTCCCATGTTCAGAATATTACATATAGTTAAAAACTCTTTTCTTTCCTCCATATGGATACTGTGATTGAGTGAGAAATGTGTATTTCTCTTTCACGAGAGAATTTGATCTAAACTTGCATCTTAATTTTTACATACTACTTATTTTGAGGAAATGAGGATTGTCTCCATACTGTGATCTGAAAAAAAAATGCTGGATGATTGGTGTTAGTGTTTGGATTTCAGTACTCTACATTTGCTTGCTGATCTACTTTCTTTGTATGTGTTAGTAGGACAGTAGTCAAGACTAGTATTTCAGGAATTTGAGACTATCTTTAGGGATGTTTTATGTTAAGGGGAAAAGACACGTTTTTTGTGGAAGGGGGGTGAGGGTGGTTGGTCTCTAGGTTATGGAGAGGGTGAAGGAGGGAGTGATTTTGCCATATTGTTCTGATGCTCAGGTTAATGTTTATGTTCATCATCAGTGAGTGAAGATTAGCAGAAAGGGAAAGAAGAGAGAAAGGACACTGAAAGGAAAACCCTGAAAACAAAGGTGGAAAAGCAAGGAAAAGAGAGAAATAGAGAGAGCATCTGAAATAGGTCGGCTGAGGAGCAGAGAAGGTGTAAAGGCAGCACAGTCCCCGTTAGGTGCTGTGTGAGTCCGCACTGCAGTTAAAGGGTGTTTTTTCCAGGCTAGCCATTACATCTCGGGGCTTGGGGATCTCTGGGCAGCAATGGAGTTGCAGTGATATAGAGTTCACCTTGTCCAACTGGAGGCCTAGGTGCTTATTTTGGTTGCTGTCATGCTGAGGTCCGAATTTGGTTTGACAATCATTATCAGCCAAGGAAAACAGATTAAGGCAGCACAGCAGTGTCTCTGGGCTGCAAACATGCCTTGTTCCCAGGGCGGGATTCCCCTTCTTCCTTCCCTGCTTTTCTTCCCCTCACTCTGCATTTCTTCTCTGCTTCACCTACTAGATAAGGGTCTTCCCTGAGTAAATATGTAGCATGGAAGACTTTCAGGAGCACCTTTTTAACCTGACTTAATTCAGCTTACAATTTGTATCGCCTAGTATCACCTAATAGGGTGATTTTTCACCTTTATTCTGGTAAAAAAGATAAAATTGCAGGCAGCTAACAACCTTCACTTGTGTGCCCAATGTTACAGGTTCCACTTAGCTATCAGGGTCTCTGCCCATCTGGGGAGGATTACTCAGGAGGGAGCAATCACTTAGAGTTTTCCACTGGGAGCTTTACCCAGTCATGGCAGGTAAATCATAGAGCAGAGCTTGGTGCTGTCTTTCAGCTTTGAGATTTGTAATTGTAGCAGTACTTCAGCAAACATCCAGTTAATCTGTACAGTATAGTTTTAGAAAATAAATAAGGAGTTTGTAAAAACTGTTCTCTATATAAGAGCAAAAATAAAGTCCACGTGGAAGAAGCTTCATCAAGATCTCTTGACCCGAGTAAAATAAAAAGGAGGACAAGACAGGATTTCCTAGTGATTTACTTTTTGTGCCCATGAATCATGGATTTTTTTCCCTCTGCTATTGTGATTATGGCTTTTTTTTCATTTTTTCCTTTTTTTTTTTTTAAGTACTGCTTACCCTATCATTATGGGTAGAAAAAGTAAAAGGGATTGTGATATTTTCTCAGCAGTGATGAAAGTAACAGGACACTTCAAGGACATGCTATAAAAGTTGTTAGGACTGCAATATGTTCTATCTTCTAGATGAAAGTGCAGCGTATGGTCTGTACTGGATTAATGTGAGTCATTCTGAAGGATGCTAGCTATACCATAAGCAATGGCCATTTTGCATATTTACATATTAACTTATTTTTTATATTAACTTTGTGTTTTCCCCAGAATTTTGGGTGAATATTCTGTTAAAGCTATAAACTCTTTGGAAAGGGGCCAAGCAGTTCACACTGGCAGAGGTTTCCAGGTTTCCAACAAAAGACACAGTTTAAATACTTAGCATCAGCGACAGAGGGATGTTTGAAAACTAGCTGTACATTTCAGTCTATTTTTAAAGGGACTTATTAGGAAAAAAAAAAGATTTTTTTGAAGAGCTTCCAAAATGTTAAAGAGTGTTTAGTAGAACTAGTTGAATATATTTTAACATAAATTGATGTGGGCTGGCTTTTTTCCTCATTTTTGTTAGAGAGGAAGGGAAGAGAAAGAAGGTCTGGGGTTGGAAACCACAAAATGAAAAACAACAGATGTGAAACAGTGGCTTCTGTCTTCCTTCATATGAGCACAAATGCATCCACTTACTAACATCATTTAAAACTCCTCTTTTGAGGCCATGGAACATGGAAGCAATCAGTACGAGTCTAAAAAAGAAATCCACAAGAAGCTGTTTTTCCTCGGTGTATGTTTCTCCATATTTCTTTGTGGTTTCTACGTACCCAGACAAATTAGCACAAGGAAGTAAAGCAGCACTTTGGGCATCATACGAGATTGCTATGCAAGACTGCAGTGTGGATGTGACTTTATGACAAAAGATTACTGCCTCACTGTGCAGCAGAGCCACTTGTATTGGCTGAAGTGAGGATGGAGGCTCTCATGATGCACCAAAATCCAAGCTGTAGTTCCCTTTAAAAATAATAATTAATAAGAATTTTAATCCAATTACGCTAGCAGGTCGAGGAATTAGTGGGCTTTCATACTGATGGTATTGTGTGAAACATTAGTTGAGCTATGCAGCTGAATAACTATACAGGATTTAATTATGACAGTTACTGGTGTTTTTCAGAACATCAAAGACCCAGCTAGCAGATTATGAAGTAGATGTATTACATGAAGTAGAAATTGATCTCAATTTTCTGAATATTCATTTTGTGTACCAAGCAAGAACATAATTATTGAATAGCTTCTGCTCCATTTTTGTCTCTAGCAGTTACCTTTATCTGGTAAAATATGGACTTGCCTTCAACAGAAGTTGTGCCAAAAATTACTGTCCTTTAATTAGCACGGTACACTTAATATCACACTAACATGCATATGGTTTGATGCGTACCAAGGTAAAGGGAGATTGATTTATCTTAATGTTCTCAAACTCATGCGACCTGGGGATTTTTTGTTGTTCTTTTTGTTTTTAATTCATAAAGAGTTTAGGCTGCAGCAGTGGTACCAATCTTCTCAAACCATGTTTCTTGGCAAGAATGGTAGGAGACATGTGCTGTTCCTGGCAAAGCAAACACAGGTTGTTCCAAAGTGGGCTGAAGGATGTGCTGTTTTATTTTGTTTTCAACCATAGGAAGCCACAAGCAATCTCATATTTGTGTGCTGCTTTACTTACTGAAAGAATCTCATGAATTTCTTACATATAATCTGTACCATGAGGTCCTAGGTCTTATGAGGAGTGACACCACCGTGAATCTAATTTGTGAGAGGTCAAGGAGGTAAATATTATAATCCATGTACCACATACACCATGTCTATTGCTTTTCTGTAGTACACCAAGTATTGCTATTATAAACACTGCTCACCTCCATAACAGGATAAATTCCTCTGCCAAAACTGGAGTTTGGGTATCACAGAACAGCAAAATGATGCAAGTGTTTTGCTTGTTTACTACATACCTACTGGTATGAAAGGATGAAGCAACATCAACATCAATGGAATCGCTCCCATTTTTTACACAGTGTAGTATTAATTCTGTGTCATTCCAGTACAACAAGACTTGCAGAGACTCGTGGCTGTCACATTTTTCAGAGAGTCTCTAATCAAAAGTAATTTTATGTCCTCCCGTGAAAACAAAACGAAACAAAAGAGCAACTAACACCATTTGGGGGAAAATCTTGTTATGTTTGTTAATGGTAGCGCCATGTGGATTTTTCTTACAGTATTTGCTACAAATAGGTCAGATTGCAAATAGCATGAAAGTGTGAAAATAGGTCTTCTGATGGTAACAGTGCTAGAAGAATTTCTTCTGGGAAGAACTTTGAACTGGTAGATAATCACTTTAGGTCCTTTTGGCCTATCAGACCTTTTCCAATTCTGAAAGCTGACAACAATTAAGGGAAAAGATGAAGTCTTTGCTGGGACACTGCAGCATTTATATGAGAAATGGAAGTGGGTTATTCTGGATGCAACATTCAATGGAAACATGTTATGTCAGCATCAAGAGGATATTTGAAGATCCATCTGGAGAGGGTGTGTCCACTTCTTCTGCCATGACATCTGCTTAGAGGCAGACATAAAATTCCTCTCGTGAATCACACCAGTGCTACAGAGCTGGCAAACTCTCCTTCTCTCTCTTCCTCTCATTATGTTTGATGTCTCCTCCTGGAATGGGAAAAGAAGGTTTTAAAGAAACTGGGAGGAGGCAAATGGTAAGTTCTCATATCATAACTGATGTGAAATTTGGCTCTCATTGTGGGAGCATTAAAATGTCTGTAAATTGTTTACTTCTTGCATATAATCATTTCTTATATATTATCATATACTCTAGAAAGGATTTTTGTGATGCATTCTTTCCAAAATGGGTCATATAAATTAATAGTAATGAATAATAAAATAGATGGCAAAATTAGGGAGTTTGTTTCCGAATCATAGATATTATGCATTAGATCTTATAGATTAGAATTAAAAAAAAAAATCTGTTTTAAAATGTTTGAAACATCATGGCTTGGGCTGGTTCATTTTCTTTTCTACTTGGGTTTTAACATTTCATCTCCCTTGGAAATTATACATTGAAAATAATGTTCCCCATAATAATGCATTAAGCTGGAAAGTGCTGGATCTCAAGCATATTAAGCAGTAAATATGCTGGATTTTTATTGTTGCCACATACCTTTTGGTAGGCAATCCCAGAATAATATAATATTATGCCTAGAACTGATGTGTTTATTGTTCTAAAAAGATGAATAGGCAGATGTTGACCCTGGCTGCTAGAGGGAAATGAAGGTTTCTACAACATCAAGTGTAGTGTTGAATTTGCTGCATTAAATGATCTATCTTTATTTTGGCAAAGGATTT
This sequence comes from Tinamus guttatus, assembly GCF_059628265.1. Taxonomy (NCBI): domain Eukaryota; kingdom Metazoa; phylum Chordata; class Aves; order Tinamiformes; family Tinamidae; genus Tinamus; species Tinamus guttatus. The sequence continues at coordinate 260,331 of NW_028288928.1, forward strand.
CATCTGTTAAATGTGATCTGTAAGTCTAGCTGCAAATATTTTAAAAAATGTTGTCATCAAACCAAACCTTGTATTAACATTCATAGAGGACAGAGTAACAGATCTCTGTTTTGTCTTACTCCTTTTGATCTCCTGAACATTTCAAAATGCTTCCACGTCTGTGCATTTAAAGGTGAATACGGTCATAAAATCCAGGTCACTAAAACTGAAACAGAGCCTTAGAGGTTCTTGGTAATACATAAGCCCTCTAAGTTACAAGAATCAATTCCCTCAAGGCAGGCTTTCTTAGCATGGGCACAGCCTTATAGTAAGATATCGAACTGTTTTTTTCTTTTAGAGTGGAGCTGTCTGTGTCTCAAACTTTGCAGCTCAGATAACGGGCACATGAAGTACAGGACTGTGCTCAGTGTGTAAGCATATCCTTAAAGGGATCTATTTTGTGGAATTAGAATAGTCTGTTTGGAATAATCTGGCTGAGCTATCATGTATTCAACTGATGTCTATTTTCAATTGGCTGTGAAGGTAAGGAGATTAGTGTTTGCCTGCGGAGGAATCATCATAGAGTTGCCTTTTAAATTGTTAGAGGATATAGAGCTGGGTAGGCACATCTGTAGGGGCGAAATGAGAGAACTGTCTCTCGTTTCCTTTCTCCAGCCAAGTGTAAATCTCTAATTTTAAGGGCATTCTACCCTTTGGTTTAGATTTGTTTATTTTAGTTTTATAGACCCCATTTTAAATCTATTTTAATGAGCTGTTTATGCAGTGGTAGTATTTTTAATATATGCTTAGGTTCAGTGTAACTCTAAGTCAGGCAATGTTGCGTACAGAGGGCATGAATTAATAATATGGCAAAGGCAACTGAAGTATCTTTAATATACCAGCCAAAGTAGATTTTGATGCGGGTGCTGTCTGCCAGCTTGCTTGTCCCTGTCTGGAACTGGCAATTCGAGCTGTCTTTTCTCTCTCCCCTCAGCAGGGGCTGTTTTTTACCAATCCTGCTGAATCCTGGAGCTAAGTAGTATCTGGGCTCCCCAGTATGAGGGATACAGAGCTACTGGAGCGAGTCCAGTGGAGGGCTACCAGGATGATTAAGGGACTGGAACATCTCTCGTATGAGGAAAAGCCAAGAGAGCTGGGATTACTTAAGCTGGAGAAGAGAAGACTGAAAGGGATTTTATCAATACATATAAATATCTGAGGGGAAAGTATAAAGAAGATAGAGCCAGACTCTCCAGTGGTGCCCAGTGAGAGGCTATGAGCACAAACTGAAACACAGGAAGGCCTCTCTGAACATAGGGAAAAAGCTTTTCTTACTGTGAGTTTGACGGAGCACTGGTGCAGGTTGCCCCAAGAGGTTGTGGAGACTCCATACTTGAAGACCAGAAAAACATCTGTCTGGTCACAGTCATGGGCAACCTGCTCTAGATGACCCTGTTTGGGCAAGGAGGTTGCACTAGCTGATCTCCAGAAGTCCCTTCCAACCTCAACCACTCTGTAATTTTTCAGCCTAGTACATGACTGTGAGATGACTGTGATTTTTACCAGGGGATGAAGATCAGGGAACAGAAGAAAGCCGGTATTTCAGCTTGTATGTCCTCTGCAGTGCAATCTTTCTACGCTTAGCTCACTCTCTATGGATGAAGATAAGCAGAATAGTACTAATACTCAAGCCAACACATCTAATTAGCACAATAATCAGTTTCACCAAAGGTTGTAGTTAGCCAGCTTATGAAACTCTGCAAATATTTATAAGATGTTGCAAGCAAAGTTCCCAGAACTCTCTCTTTGATATGAAGCGTGATGCATGGGTGTGGACTGGGCAAAGACTTTTTGTCTGCTTGATTTGCTTGCATCTTTTCCAGCAATGGCAAATCTGGTTGGACAAATTGCCCGTCTGATGCAGTGGTATAGCGAGGCGCTTTGGTAGTCTTCATGCGTGCCTACTTCCTGGCCACTCATAAGGGGTACCCTAATATGTCTCCAAACTTACCTTCTTCCATAAAATAGCATGAAAAATTAAAACCAGAATAGCAATTTTGTGCTTGGACCATCTGGGATCCAGACTGAGAGATGAAATATAGTAAGTACAGCCCCTGAAGCTGTTGGTAAGGTAGGCAGTATTCTTTTTTTTTTTTCCCCTAATTAATTTAAGTGGTTCTTAAATGATCTTTAAATGAGTTTATACTCGAAATAGCTTTGAAAATCTGTGCCTTTTCAATGCGATGTGACTGCTGCTTCTGCTTCTGTCTCAGTCTGATTTCCAACAGGAAGAGCTGACTGCTAACACATACCAGAACCTGTGTATCAGCTGAGTGAAACCTCAGCGCAGCAATAAAGGGTAGCAAATGGAAAGAGCAGGAAGCTTTTCTCAAAACCATTTAGAGAATCCCCATTCTAATATATGAACCCAGTGAGGAGGAGGTGGGAATAGGGAAGAAAAGGGCATTTCGTGGGCTTTATTAGCATAAGCATGTGATCATGTGATGTGGTTGTGGAGTCCAAAACTTTTTTTCATCCCTGCTATTGCTCTATGCCTGAGCGACACTAGTAGGCCCCACATAAAGGTCGGCACTCTGCCTGTCAGTCTAGAGATAACGTGAGAAATTCTGCCAGCTGTCGTTCAGATCTGGACTTATCCGACAAATCTGATCTAGTGACATTCACAATCCAAGCTGCTCAAGAGCAAGTGACATCACCAATAAAACTTGTATTTCAGTTCATCTTTTGCAACTACCTCTGGAGTAGGATATGGACCTTTTAGGAATCGTGTGAGGTAGCCTGGGAAGCTTTGCCGGTGAAAGAATGCTAAGTCATCAGCTTCATAGCCCTTCTCAGATCATCCACAGGCTGCGAGCCTGCAAATTTCCTACTCAGTTCAAGCGTGCCGGAGTGTGATTTCCTGATATGTGTTATTTGAGTCCAGGGGATGCCTCACGGTGAGAGTCTAGCTATGCTGCTGAATGAATACAGCTGAGGAGCATGCCTAGAGGGGGGTGGATGTAGACTGGTATCATTAGAAAGCTCAGTTATGAGTATCTGAAAGTACTTCCTTTCTGCCTTACCTGGGCAACCTGAAAGTCCCTTCAGCTTGCATCTGCAGAGCTTCTCTTCAGCTCTCAACTCTCACATTTTCAGGGGCCCATCAGACCCATAGGAGTTAAAAATTAATAAATAAACAGCCAACCAAACAAATCAAAATGACCACAGAAAAATAGAACCAGGTGTAGGAAACCAGGACAGCTTGTTTATAAGTGGGTCTCATAAAGGACAAAATGCAAATGCCCTGTTCCATAGCATTCCACTATTTGGGTGTTTTTTGCAATAGAGGAGCCCAAGGGATTTGGTGCCAATATGACAGGAGGAGGACACCTTGCAAGAGTCTCCCACTCCTGCTTGGGGGGCTGGGATAGGCTCTCCAACAAGAATTCAAGAATTGCTCTGGATCCTGGGACTTAGAGGCTTGATGCTGGTACTTTGAAGAGTCAAGAATGGGACCGGTTCAGTACAAACTGTTTTGAAGCCATATGAGAAGGTGCAGTGCTTTCAGAGACCGTTCTTGTACAAAGTCCCTATACAAAGGGACTGCCAATTGCTGTGCGCCCTTCTCCAAAAGAAATCTCTTGTGTAGTTAAGAACAGATGTAGCGACATAAGAAAAGGGAGTGCTTTGGTGTCTTAAGAACACTGTTTTACTGTGGCTGTGGTGTATCTGCTGCCCACTAACCAAACGGATAGAGCACTGCAGAGATGAGGAAGGCAACCCCCTAACCTGTGCTGTTACCTTTCATGACCTTGCATGATGCTTGATGCAGCTTTTTTTTTTTTTTAACTTGTTTGTCTCTTAGTCTGTACTTGTCTTTCACTTGCACTAAAACCCTTTACCTACCCGCCTTCTTCCCATCTCTTCTGTCCTACTTTTCTTTATCTATTCTTACTCCCTACCTTTCCTGACTGTTTCCAGGGGAACACAAATTGCTGCTAAATTCCCTACCAAAGTATACCCGCCCTCTCAAAATAAAATTAAAAAAAATAGTACTAAGATGTGCATGCAATGAATGTAATTAACCCTCTAATCTCATTACAGTCTTATCCTCTCTTCTCTTTCTTTTTCCCTTGCACTTTGTGGTTCTCTTTTACTGTTTCACATCTGAAACAGAGTAAATTCCTTGTGGCAGGAGGATCATCTTTTGCTTGCATAATGTGCCTGTTTGAAGCATTATCTTAATTGTAATTTTAAAAGTGTAAGGCACAGTGTAGTTTCTGTACTGGAACTACAATACTGAAGTACTGTAGCATGTTACTGGGAAAGTTTTTCTTATTCACATTGGCGAAACAACAGACTGTCTTATCAGGAAATAAAATGAGTAATAGGAACTGGCCTGCTCTATTCTTACAACAGGCCAACTTGTTGAGAATAGTTTGGTGACTGGTAAGAGATAGGAAAAGAGACATAGAGAAACCATTTAACTGAAATTTAAAAATATCAGGCAGTGTAGATTGGTTGGTGTTGTGCCCTAATATTTCGATTTTATTATTAACCAGAAAAACAGAGTTCCCAAGGCACAACAAACCAAAATAGGCTAAATAAAAATATGTCTGAAAACATGCATAATGTATTAACTGTATTTTGCTTCATTTGTAAAGAGCAAAAGAGAACAAATAACCAGTGTTTTGGCCCCAGATGGGCCTTTTCAGGGATATTCTTCTCCAAGCCGTTCAGTGGGGGAAAAGAGTTAAAAGAACAATTTTTCAAAAGAGTTCTTCAAGCTGCCCTATAAATGTATCCACTATTTTATGATCTTGGGTTCTATTTGTAGTGGGACATTTACAACTCTCTGATTAGCTCGAGGAAACTTACTGCCATAAATAAAGCAACTGCAGTTTAAATCTGTAAGTCTCTCTCCAGCCAAATATCCTTAATCATGGAAGTAGAAGTTTCTGAACTCTACAGGTCAATTTACACTTATGCAGGCTGATAGGGTTTGGGTCTTTAAACATACTTTCCATAATCCTGTCCTCAAAATTACAGGTAAGAATTTAGAAGAAGCCTTTCCCTTCTTAATCATAAATCCTCTTACAATATGACTTTGAAAAAAGTAGGTTTAAAGGCTGTATTTTAAAATAAACATTTTGTTGTTGTTGTCGCATTTTTTTCTCCTGTAGGGAGTATCTATCTTGTGGGTGTTTCAGAAATCAGAGCCTCATTTCTAGTGCAGAAATAACCACTCTGGCTCAGATGCTATCCTGACCCTGACTCCTGTCCATACACACTATCTAGCCCACACACAACTGTCTGATGCTTTCACCAGAGATTGCTGGGGCCTTTGCTGGAAACCTGTAGGTGCTCCTAATACCCAACGTGCTTTTGGAGCATTCCTTCTGGAGAAGAAACATTATTTGAAGCAGTTGTGACTCCTGCCGCTCATCCCAATCCCAAGATAACCTGCCAGCTTCTCTGGTGGAAGTGTTTCTGCAGCTGTGTAGAGAACAGGATCAGGGATCTGATTGTTTTTTTTTCTTTTTAACCTGGATAGGCTATTTCTTACAGAAGACAGGATTGAGGGAAAAGAAAAGAGTGCAGAAATGGGGGGACAGAATATGGAAGCCGACACAGTGACTCAAAGGAACAGTCACTAAAATAATTTCTAAACAAAGTAGTGCAGATTTTCTGAGGGACTTCACGTCGTCTTCTTCATTTAAGCTCCTATACATATGTTGTCATACTGTTGGCAAAAGGAAAGCAATGTTTTTAACAAATCAATTTTAAAGGTGACAGATTCCAGGAAAAAAAAAGAACAGATTTACATCTTTTTTTCAAATTCACTTTGGATATGCACTTAAATCTAAATAAGCAGGATGATTTCCAGACCTTTACCTTACAGAAGTCTGGGTATTTCTTTGTGCAAACTTGTCAGCAAGTTTTCATAGGTATTTTTTGCTGCATGTCCTCTCAGAATGGGCTCATGCTTTCTCTATGACTCATTTACCCTCTATGGAAAACCCTTTCTAATTTTTACAACAGCTTCAATGTTCAGAAGCTTTAAAACTAAATTGAAATATTTCAGTGTAATTGGAAAGCATATATGAAAGTAGAAGTTTGCATTTCAGAGAAATATCATGTTTCTTCATTTGTATTTACGGAGTGCCAAACACATCATATATTATATACACACAGATGATAACTATGTTTGGAAATGCCTAATGAGACTAATTTCTTGCTTTTATTATCTTTAACATGCGTATGTGCTTGCAAGCACAACAGCTCAGCTGCAGAAACGGTGGCTGTTCTTTTAAAGTACGGCTCTTAGAGCTGGGCTGCAAGAGATCCTGCTGCTCTGTTTTCCAGAGATTACTTCTTTTTGTACTTACCGAATCTTGAGTATAACTCACTCGAGCATGCAGCTTTTCCATAGTATTAGCTCATGGCACAGATGCCTTCGCAGTGGCAGTGTTGCAAAGGATCATACATGTCACTTGCAGACACAGGAGGAATCTATTTCTTTTAAAACATGACCTCAATTTATGTGTCTGTAGTTGCTTGAGTGCAAGCATTTTGCAATGGCATCATCTGAAAAATGAGTGCTTTAAGAATTAATTACAGCACGGAATTCTTGCTGCTGTTCAATGCCAGCAGGTTTTGCAGAAACTTTCCACATGTAAAGCTAAAGAGACATGGTAAGACCCCATTAAGTTTCTCCTTTAGAAAAGCATGCACAGATATATGGTTGTTGGGTTGGGGTTTGGATTTTGTTCTGATTTGTTTTTAATTCACTGAAATGCTTGCTTGCTGAAAGCTTTTTTCTCTGGATGGAGGCTGCAAAGTCAGCAGTAACACCGCAAAGACAGATCCAAAATAAAACAGTGAAAGTTTTAGGATCTTAATTATAATTCTGTTTCTCAAAGTCTCTGTCAGGCTGATTTCTGTCTTGAGAGCAGCTTGTTAAACTGGAAGTGAGCAAGCTGGTGAGACGGGTAGGGAAAATGTTTTGAAAAATAATGACCCATCCTTCCATCAAGTGCTCATTACTGTGGTGGTGTGGAGTCGCAGAATCCCTCGGGTTTCCTCACTGACTCTTGCAGATCAGATAGCCAGAAAGCCTCTTCTTATTTCAGGCAGAACCTACCAAATACGAGCAGTGTAGGCATAGCAAGACTCATGCATATCCCCTCCAGGCTTAATTAATGCAACACACAACAACTGGGAGTAAAAGTGGAGGCTGACAAGAAGCTTCAGCAAAACTCAAGCCCAACAGTTTATCCAGTAAGAAACAGAAGCCTTGCAAGCACTGCTCACTCCTCTAGCATGTCGTCTAAAAAGGAATGTATTTCCAAATCCTGGCTTTGCTCTTCTCCAAATAGTTTATGACAGCAGTTCTCAACCTTATTTGTACTGTTAACCTCTTCCAACCACAAAAAATGCTTCGTGGCCCTGGTCCTATCAGATTATTTTCAATAATTACAAACATGGCAAATGCTTGTACTCCTACTAGGAACATCCTGTAGCTGTGCTTAGAATCATGGACCTTAGTTTGAGAAAAAGAAATTCAGTCCAAAAGACCACTTCTTTCTCTGTGTAAATTCGTTCTACTAATACCATCAGTTATTACATTTTGCTGAGTCAAGAATAAGGCTATATCATAGGTAAATTACAGTAAAAAGCCAATATCAGATAAATCAGAATGAGCCCATCAACATCACCTTCACAAGAGGAGATAAAGGAAAAAAAAAAAAAAAAGGGAAGGAGAAAATTTGTACTGGTGTTCCTAATTTAGAAGGGACTTTTCTGAAGACTTTTCCATGCAGTGAATCTATGCTGACAGAAAAGTATCCATGATATCGTGTTACTCATAACAGCTTCTCAATAATAGCTAAAATGTTAACTAGAATTAATATTTTATGTGTATATTCCCCAAACAATTGTACTGACAGGAACTTTTGCCAGCTGTTCCAGTTCTTTGAACATTATTCCTGACAAAGAGCTTCCTTTGGTTTTCTTTCTTTTTCTCCAGCAGCAAAGTAAGAAAAAGCCTAAGTTTTGCATTTTGCTTTTCTTTCCTCCTAATGATCAGTCCCGGCTACTGATTCCATTCTTGCTACTGTTGTAACACTAGAGAAAAAAAAAAAAAAAAGAAAGAAGAATAAAGTCCTTTGTTTGTTGGTTTGTTTTTTGTGCATGTATCCAGCATTTGCAGTCATGATAAAAGCGTTCTCCTTGAGGCTGTTGTTTTCTCTGGGCTTACGCTGCTACTGTTTCTCAGGCGAACGTCATGGTCTTCGGACTAAAATGGCTCTTTGCTAAAGGAGTTTTTCACAAAGGTGAAAGAGGCATAGCTGTTATTCCAGCCATATGCATGTGCATATCCGCCCAAGTATCTCCTAGAAATTATTTGCTCCTGTTGTCACTGGTCTCATGTCTAAATATACAGAAGATGCAATATATTTTTGCAGGGCAAGAACTGACTTTATTTGCAGGATATCATATATCTGTATGGAAGACTCAAATATGTCACCTCTTCGCAAGCATTGTGACCTCTTGGCAAAGATAACAGTCTTGTCTGTCTGTTCTTTTGTTTTGTTTAATTTTATTTTGTTTAGATGTGGTACTGGGTTGCAACAATGTTGCTCAAGTCAACTGGTTTATATCACTCTTGTCCCATATTACAGCCTTGTCATGCTGGGGCCATAAAGCATTGAAACCAGACTGTACTAATATTTTTTTTAAAAAAAAATCTTTGATACAGTTCTTCATAATATTGTAGTGGGGAAATTACTGCTGTTTGTATTCTTGTTTGCAACAGTATTTTAAGTTCTGTTGTAGCTACTCCATACTAACTTACAAGTGGGTATGTGCTCTGAAATATTGAGTGCTCCCTGCCTTTCTTTCCTCATTTCTGTGCAGTTTCTCTGTCCTGATACTCCTCTGGGGCAGGTGGCTTGTTGTCATCTCCTTATTTCAGTGCTAGCCCACTCATGTCAAAACTTTGTATATTTAGCACACATTTGGGGCACACATTTCTAGGGCATTTTGTTCTAGCTTAGTGCTCTGCTGCCTCCTGGATGCACTGAGGTTGTGAAATCTCTGTCCTCAAAGATACTCAAAACTTCCCTGGAAAAATCCCTAAGCTTCCTGCTTTGGCAGGGGTTTGGACCATGACCTCAAGGGGACCCTTCCAAGCTAAATGATTCTGTGGATCTATAATAACTTTATCCTCTGAGGGAGAGAATGGAATATATGGGAAGTTTTGGGATTCAGTCTCCAAAGAAATAGGAATTTGAGGGGAGAGCTAAGGCAGTGGCTCAATGAAATTCAGCCTCCAATGTTTCATACGCAGTGGTATTGAATCAGAGGAGAGAAAGGCGGCTCACAAGAAGGCCAAGGACATAAAGCAGAAGTCTGGCCCCCCCTTCTATTTTTGGAAGGCTTGGCAGGAACTGGGCACAGAATACCGCTGCTACCTGCAGTTTGTCCAGGCTGCAGCTAGCAGACAAAGGATGCAGAGGACTGGAAGACAGATGTCCCCTTGCATGGGCTGCAGTGAGCAGGATGCTGAAAGAGGGCACAGATAAGCAGGGATACCCAGCTGCCATTGCCCCCTCCTCCCCTGCCTTCGGCCTCTGCAGCAGCCAGGTTGCTGGCAACAAAGTGAGGAGGCAGGTGACTACCATTGCCTTAGCTGTTGTAAAAGGTTAGAAGCGTAGCGTGCTGTGACATGTACCTGGTATTTGCCTTTTTTTTTTTTCCCCCTGAGGTGCACGTTATCATCTTGGATGGTTTCCTCTTTCCCTCCCACCTGTTCAAAATCCAGCCACATTCAGCAAGAATAAAAGCGCTGACCTGCATAGCTCGTAACAACCAGCTGCAGTCCCCTAGCCCCTTTTCTTTCCTGCTTCCCTCATCCATTTTTACAAGTGAGGCGGTTCCTGCCTGCTCAGAAAGGTAACGATGCTTTTCCGTCCCAGTGCAGAAACTCTTTGCTCCCAGCCATCCGTCACGCGAGGAGCTCGTGTGCCAGCTGCACCAGACTCGGAAAAGAATGACTTGACACATAAATGTGTGCAGTGAGGGCCGGCTCTTCCATAATTCAGTTTTCAAGTATGTAACATGTTTTGATCAAGCAAGTAATTAATTCCGTTCACCGTTTTGAGTTTGTTATGAGCAGTAGTCTCAGTAAGGCACTTTTCAGCAGTGTAAATCCTAGGAAGTCCTTATTTATCATTATCAATCTTACCAAGGTGTCTTCTGATCAGCAAAACAGGTCGTTCTTTTGCTGTCTGGTTGGGTGCCTTCCACATCGTAACTGCCTAGGGAAGTGCAAACTTATCATTAGACTGTCCTAGGGAGCAGTCACCTTCCTCCTCCCCACAGCAAACTGTCCCCAGGTTGCTGGTCACTGATACCTTCGCCCCATGGCCTCTTGCCTGTGACAAGGTAGGTCCCTCTCTGCTGAGAGATAACAGAGAAATCAGGTATACAGAGGGATCAAAACCTATGTTGCTCTGCACAGTAAATGTGCAGCTGGCCACTTGCCATTACATGCTGTAGGGGAATCCCCCAATTTGTGCTCTGAAAGTCAGTAGGAAAAAGAGGGAAAAAGACCAGTTAATGGGTGGAGGTTTCCAAGACTGGCAGCAGATTCTGTACCTGCCATTGCAGAGATATGGATGAAAAAAGTATATGATATCTGTCTTGCAAAATTGAGCAATGAACATTATCCCTATTTTCTTTGGCTTTTGGCAACCATACCTGAAGAGTCCAGACATTTCAGGCCACCAGTATTTCCATCTTTGACAAAGTTGAGTATAAAATGTTTGATAGCCTGGGAGACCCTGGAAACCAAGGGAGGCACAAAAGTTATATTCTCCAGTACTTTTTTTTCCAGAAATCAAAGAGAACGTGAGGGGACATTACCTTTATTATCATGATGCTGATGAGTAAAGACATATGAGGATCAAGAGTCTAGAAACAAAAGGGATTTGCAATGATGCAGTGTAGCATTGCAGTGTGAGTTAAGGGTAGATAACAAAGATTTATAGATGTTGTCCCTTCAGACCCCTCCCACGCCTGCCAAAAAAAAGTATTTATTTTCCTTCTGAGTCCTATGCATAAAACCTTGAGTGTTGACAGCCTTTGGTGAATGTCTCCACAAGGGAGTAACTCCTTGAAAAGTCTCCACCAAACCCAGGGAATAGCAGCCCAGGCAGCCAAGTGTTGGTCCCTGCACAGCCCATGCCAAGCGCCAGCTCGCTGGAGGCCCAGGACTGTGGGGGCAGGAATGACAACTTGCCAAGCTGGTCACACTGACTGAGGCAATCTTTGCAACGAGCCAAAAGTTAAATCTTGTGAGCCTTTGCCGCACATCAAGCCTTTTGTAGATTATGTAGCTCTTGAGAACTCGTATTAACAAAAAAAAAAGTCTTGTTCTTAATTTTGAAGGCTTTTTAATTTCTCCCCTTTACATACTCTTTCTTCACGCTAAAAAGCCATCATCTGCTGCTTTTAAAATGTATCATAAGCTGTAGGACTTGCATAACAAATGCTACATTAAGATAATCAACCTCTTCAGACCAGTAGGTCATGGCATTGAAACTGCCTGTTCATGAAAGCACAAGTTCCTCAGCTTTAGAAACCCATGAAAATGCACAAAACACTCAAAACAAACCCACGGAGAAATAGTCCCTCCTTCCCCACTGCTCCCCTGCTGTGGGAAAGGCCTTCCGCTATCACGAATTTTCCCCCAGAGTGAAATCACATCCGCCATTCTATGCAAAATTAATAAAGGTATACAGAGCATGTTGAGCAAACACTGACATATCCCCAATGGTGAATTTACATCCCCCCATTCTGTTTAAAATTAATAAAGGCAGACGGAGCACTCAAAACCAACACCAGAGAGTATAAAAACCCCACACACAGAGCCCATCAAGATTTGGCACTGTGAAGGAGTTGCTGTGCTGCGCTGAGCAACTCTAAGTGCTAGGGAAAACACACATTGAAAATACTGTTTTCCTTTCCTGGTCAGGTTCAGGAGGGCTCCCGGATGATATGCCCTGTAAATTAGTCATTTGGGAGGGGGCATCCTGCGGGTTATTCATTGTGTCCGCAGTTTTCCTGCGCCATTAAGTTCTCTTTCCCTTGCCCCTGCAGATGATACGCAGAATAAAACATACCGTCATAATTTGAGGCTTGCTCTTGCTGCATCCCGCCTTCCGCTTGCCTTCCATCCTTCTGTCTCCCAAAGGGACACTTGGCTGTCATTTCCTCATGCTTATGGGATTGTAAAAATTTTCTATGATCTGAAAAAGGCTTCATCAGCCGTGGTAAAAGACAAGACGCTGCCAGAACAAGAGAATGCAGATACCAGTAATGGTCAGAGCATTAGTCCCCTTCAACAGACAGACCTATTTGAATACAGAAAACAGATGAGAATTTCTGAAAATTACCTTTGGTAAACATACCTGAATGGTTATCCATCCCTCAGCGCCACTACTTAGGAACTTGGGAGGCCTGGCATGGAGATGAAATAGCAGAAAAATGGGCTCTGGTAGTTTGTTCTACAACAAAGGAGGAATCCTTTACACTGGAAGTGATCAATAGCCTCTCCTTGACTGGTGAATTTTACATCAGGGCACTTCAGAGTCATGCAGACCTCGCCAGCAAGTGGAGGCAGAAACTTTTCACAACTGATCAGGAGCGGTGGGAAACTGTCAGTTCTTAAAGTGGTTTTGACTACATATTTCTGAAGAGATGAGAGATGTCTTGTATTGCACGCTGGCTCCAGGTTAAGCTTTCCTTTATCAGTTCGATGTTCTGCAGGTCTGCCCGATACCCCCAGGTTTGCGGCACTGGCTTCTCCCACCAGTTAATGCTTATTTTATGAGCCCAGAAATGATGCTGCACGAGTGGAGCTGTGCCAAGAAGAGTTGTTCCTGCTTGTCTTCATCCTTGTATTTTTTTTTTCTGTACTTGCTGCAGCTGAAGGGGGGAATGCTGTAGCTGCGGCAAGAAAAAGCAGCCCAACCTGTTGTGCAGCATGAAGGCTGGTGTGCAAATTTACAACTGCATAGAAGCAATGTGTCAACTGTGTGTCTTAGACTGCGCGTATACTGGCTCTTCTCATTGCTGCTAAAAGAAACAGTGAACCAATCTCCGTTGATCTGTTAGAAATCTGAAGATGCAACTGTCTGCCCCCAAAGTGGCATTTATTTTGGGATTGTATTGCAAGGACTTCTTTGGCAATTTTTCAAGGTGACCTCAAATCTACCGTTAAGTGTCCTGTTGTGATTCATTGGTCCATGAGTATGTGGCCAAGCATGCTTGGTCACCTATTTCAGAAGCATATTTTGTAAGCAATGTCTTATAGCCAACTTCAGGGAGAGCTGTGTGTTAGGATGCAACTACTGGGCTAATGTTTGGGTAGAATGGGTAGGATGAAGCACCTGTAACAAAGCATCTTCCATCCAAGAAAATCTCTTCCTGTAGGCTAGTCTTTAGTCACCTTCATAACCTTTGTCTTCCACCTCTCCCTGGGGACCCGTTTCAGTGACCTTTGCTATTCTACCAAGGCATCTCATAAATTATTATTCTTTTAAATGGCACTTAGGCTGTCATAGCGGCTGCTAGCCTTGGAGATTTGCAGTCTAGCCTGTAATTTTGAGAGAGGAAAAAAAAATGGTTAAGTGACAGAAGAAATATTGTACTTCACGATAAAACTGCTTTTGTGTTTCATTTTCTGCTCAGGCCATTCATATCCCTGTCACTAACCTCATTCAGGTCAAGGGCTTGAGGCAGAGAAGGGGCATAATATTTTTGGTCAGACTGATGCATCTAAATATTACAAACATCTGTAATTTTGAAACTGAAATTGAGCATTGTGTTAAATCCTCAGGCAAGTAATATTAAGGCATAATAATAGATTGCTGGAGTTTGCATTGCATTAGTAATTCAAAACCTGGCTCTTTTGGTTTGTTTTTCCAGATGTTAATGAACATGCTAACACAAAGGAACTCACTCTTTATGGCTACAGATTGGTTCCCAGATTTTGAAAACTTCATAGGAAATTCTGTAGACTAACTAGTTGAAATAATAATAATAAAAAAAATCAGGCACACATTAAATATGAAGCATGGAACAAAACATCTGCAGCACTCAGTGGATGTCTGGCTAACATCCTTGCAGTGCTGTTTTGCCAGCTTACATCTGGAGTGGTTCATCAGAACAGAACAGATGCTAGTGTGAAATAGGTCATCATAGCAGCAGGCCATTAGAACAGAAATTTAGTTTTTTTCTTGCCATAGCAGCTATTCCTTTTTATTCACACCAATTATGAAAACGTTAGCCAAGTTTGCAATACATATGCACTTATTGTGGCAAGCCAATGCTCTTAAATGGCACTGAGGTAAAAGCTAACCTAATGAGTATGCTTCAGAAAAGTACACACCTTTGACAGTACACACCAAGCACTCCTTACTAGACTATTCTTAGTCAGGATTATGATTTTTTTTTCTGTTAAGATTATGATTTTTTTCCTCCTTTTTTCTTTTTATTTTTATTTGAGATGTCACTGAGTACCTTCTTGGTGGCAAATGCCCAGAAGCAGAGATGCTAATTCGCAGGCATTTCATCAGTCATTTCAAAAGAGAGGTCACAAAGATAAGAAAAATGAACAGTACGCAGTATCTGAAGCAGTGACATTCAATGAGTCCTTGTCACTAGCAGCCATTAGCATGCAAGCCTGCTGTTGTGTTCCAGTGCTTTATATGTGCTTTTCTTGACCAGGCAGGGAGCCTTCGGAGCATTGTAGCAGTTAATACCATACAAGTTATTGTTTCTTTCTTGAATGCCTTATATTTTTAGTATCATTTAGATGCTTCTGCATCCCCTTGTGCATCTAAAATTTTAAAGAGAATCAAAGAATGCATAATTTATATCTGTCCCAGAGGTAATGGAGTGGCTCAGTGATATCTGTGAAGGGGATGATTTTAAATTTAATGTCTTATGCAAGAGGTGATTTTTACATGAAAACGGCAAAAATTGGCCTTCAGGATACCCAGATAATTATCCTTACAACAAGGGGTGTGGATTCCAGGGGGGATTAAAGCTGAAAGCTACCGCGTATTGGATTTACCCTTGTGTATCGTAGTTGTCATAATCGAAAACATAGCAACAGCTGCGTCTTCAGCAAAAGAACTTGTATTTTGACTTTCAATAGCACAAGCAGGAGATGTGAAATGGCACGTTTGCCTTGACACTCCAGGAGAAATCGTGCAAGATGCAAGGCATGTGTTTACCGCTGAAATTCCTTCCTTCAGTTAAAAGCAAGAACAATTGTTTACTGATGTTGGGCAGAACCTATCAGTACATGCTTTATCACACAGCACAGTTCCACTAGACTATTTCTGGTTTCATTTACCAAAAGTCTAGAAGTGCCATGGCTGGAAATAAATGTCTGCTTCTTTGATATGCTATACGTTTGAAAATGCACTTTAAGGTCTGTATTACAGACAGTTCAAAGAGAATATAAATTGGTGCAGCATTCTCTTTTTTTTTTTTTTTTCTTTTTTTTTCCTGATCTCGTCCTATATATTTATTGCCTTTTTAGTAAGACTGCTTTCAATAAGACTGCTTTCAATAACATGTCTGAAAAAAACTTATTATTTTGTATTCTATTTAATTTGTTTTTCATTGTATTTAAATAATTGTCATGATCTTACTGCTTGCACAGTTTAAAATGTTTAACATCCTCTAAAACAATTCTACACTTTTAGCAGTTCATATCCAAGGAGCAAGCTGATCTTATTTTGATTTCCTTTAGAAACGCTCTAGTTTTAATTTCTCTTTCTGCTTCTTGTAGGATGGCCCATGAGAAACTGTAACATTACTTTGGAAATACGACAATGGGGTTACTGAGAAGTTACCTGCTTTTGTAAAGGTCTGTACATTCTATTGCTCCTGACTACTTCAGCATGGAGACTCTTGTGCCTATTTGCTACCTTTTATATTTTTAACACATGCAAACTAAAGTAAAATCTAATTTTATCCTGGAGCAAGTTTTAAGGAAAAATATTTTAATTTCTTGAAAAATGTTTGGGACATAACACTCCATTCTGTTACATTATATACATGTAGAGTAGACCGTTTGTGTTTCCTCTGAAGTGAATGGTTGTAGTTTATAGAGTTGAAAAAAAAAGCAGAAAAGAAATGGGCCTGTATGTCGTTTTCACTTCATCACTATGAATTTCAGCATTATCTAAAAAGGACCTGCAATCAATTGTTCCCACTAGTGTCGCTAATATGTGATCTAAATATGTGATCAGCCATCCCACAGCTACAACTGCAATTGTTTTTAGAAGTATGGTTAACAAGGGGTTGGAAGAATTACCAAGACTTTCAGGTCAGGAGGAGCTCAGGTTCACAGAAAGTTTAAGAAAATAATAATAATAAAACAGTTGGTCTTTAAGAGACTGTAAAAAGAGCAAAATAATAGTGGCTCAACACCCATACTGTCAGCATAGCAAGAAATGCTGAGGAGACTTATAGCTAATGTTATATCTTTGTCAGCTATAACACTAGCGTAATAAGCACTGTGGTTTGAGATCACAGTGATTTAGAGGGTAGAAAACACATCTTCGCATTTCAATATGTTTTACTATGCATGTATATAATGGAGAAAAAATGATTTCTTACTGTTTTCAAAGGCAGTGCAGAACAGCATTTCTATAGAAATTTGGTGGGAAGGACCAATAGAAATCAGCTTTTCCATCCCGGTAGTCAAACTGTGATAGCAGAGCACAGTTAAGGTCTGTGGGAGTTGTATCTGGCTCTAAATAACAATTTTCAAAAATGGTTTTGTTTGCAATATGCCCCGTTTCATTCTCTTGGTTTTCTTGACAGCACTTTGGGTCTAATTGTTTTCATTGTAGCTTCTGTGTGATCATTCAGTGTGCCATTAGTCCATGTGAGTCCTGTAGGGAAAGGGGCTTGCAAACCTCAAGGAAAAGAAGGTGAAATTAAGGACAGAGAGCTATCCAAGACTGCTTTTATTTGTTATTTCAGACTATCCTGAGTTGGTAATATGTTTGTAATGTGACCTCATCTTCTGTAGTGAGCTAAAGCCCTCTGTCCGACAGGCTGAGGTAGCTGACACAACACTGACTGCCATGCCTCCGGCCAGTGTTGAGTGAAAGCTGTGTGTTCAAAATATGTAGTTTTTCGGAGTAATTGCATATGATTTGTGTCATTCTCAGGCTTTAAGAATGCACCGAGTTTTTTTGTTCCTGGTGTGATCCTTCAGGGCAAAGCCTATGTTCTTGTTTTCAGGGGGATGCAGAAAAAATGGCAATCAACAGGATCAGTTTAGGATGAAGAGAGAAAACTGTCTGCACGTGACGGTATTTGGGTTTTAAATCCTTTACCAGCAGCAGCAGCTTTATAAAATCTTCCTTTCCAGACTCATCTACAAATACTGTTTGGCTTGTGGCCCACCAAAGATTTCCAAGAGCTAAATTTGCTGAAGCAAAGTTTGTTTGGGCCTGTGCTCTCACACACTTGGTACAAATGGAGTTTGTCAACTGCTGAGCAGCACATCTTAAAAGTTTCCTTGTTCATAAGTCTGCTTCCCCAAAAATGATGGCTTTGTGATACATATACAAATTAGGATTATGCCATTTTAAAGCAGAACAAATAAAATGTGATATTAATATGATATATGCATACTAAGTGGCATAAAGTCATTTGGGTAATACCGTTTATACCTTTATTATAATGCAGAAGCAAAAGAAAGCCAATTAAATTAAAAAGCAAGTCATTTCTACTGAAAAGGAAATACGAAATGTAATTTCCCCTTGGAAGATATTGCCCCAAGGTATTATCAAAAAGAGTTGCACTGAATCATTACAGAAATAGAGATTTACATCAATAAGAATGTCATCACAGGTTATGTTTTCAAAAAAGAAAACACCTTTTAAAGGAATTAGTAGCACTTGCCTGGTTGAACTCAGCCTAGAATTTAGGGAGAGTTTCTTCTATAGCTGTGTAAGTATCTGTTGCACTACTTTTATGCAAATATTGCATTTTTTCATCTGTTATTGATTTTGAAGGAAAATGTTATATTGAATTAGTGAAAATTATCAGCTTAATCCAAGTCAGCTTTTTCCCCGAATCCCATGCCTTTTATTGCAAATTTTGTGTATTTTTTTTGGTATGTTTCTTCTCTTCTTATATAGTTAAGACTCTTCTTTATTTCCTGCTTATGATCCTTTGTATATTCTCCCAGGAGGCCTTATTTTCCCTTCTGCCTTTCTTGCTCATCCTTTTTTATTTTTTTGGAGGGGGAGATGAAGGGCAGGGGGCGGAGGGATTTTTTTTTCTCCTTCTAAAGTTGCTTAAATTTTCCTATTGGAGTCAGTAAATGATGCATCTCTCCAGCTACCTCTCAGGCCCTCCTCTAATCTTTGTCCTTGACATCCCCTATGGTGAAACACGTTTCTCAGTTTTAGGAAAAAGGACAAAAACACAGCTGATGGAAACAATATATAATCGTAAAAAGAAATTCGCGGCCAAGTAGGATGAAAAGCATCATTTCCAACCCCTTCCACTTCCCCACGCATTTCGTACCGATGCTCATCTCCTGGTGAGGGGGGACAGCAGTCCCTCCCAGGGGATGGCAGTTGGCCAGCTCTGGCTCCTTGCAGGATATTAGGTCACCAAAGGTTACTCCCTTATTTTCCCATTCCCAGTAATGAAGATGCAACTGTGAAAAAACCAGGCTGGCAAAAGTCAACGAAGGGGGAGGAAGGAAGAAAGGGGGAAGAGCCTGGGGCGAATGTTCTTTTTTTGGGAGAATGTGTGTGCATGGCACCCACGCATTTGCTCTTCTTGGCAGCACTGCACGTGCCCTGCTGCCACTGTGTGATGTGTTAATGTCTGCTTTGGAGTGATGCTGCAGCGGGGCCAAGTCCTCAATGCTGCTGGGCTTTGCTCCCCACTCCGCTATCCGGTCAGTGCCTGGGTGGGTGATGAAGAGGTTGCTCGTGCCCAGTGCATGGAGGCCTGCAAAAGAAGCCGGGGAAGCTGATGCACCACGAAGGTGGATGGGAGTGTGTCATCTTCTCACAACTTAGATGCAAGTTGCCTGCGTGCAAAAGAGGAGGAAGGAAAGGGGATGTCGCCACCTGCAAATGTAGTGTGTGCGCTCGATGTGCATGTTTGAATTATTGAACAGATGGAAAACAAGCAGCCTTTTAGCTGAAGAAAATCTATAGGCCAGGTACTCAAAGGAAATGTGTCCAAAAAAGATGGGAGGGTGGGGGTAGTAAATCTTATAAAGCTGCCTTTTAAGAAAAAATGTTTTTTATAAAACAAGACTGTGGGCTTATAAACACTGATGTATCCAGATCATGATGTACCATTTTATATGTATTTATATAATATACATAAACATATATACACACACACACACACACACAAATATAGGTGTTTTAATTATTCAGTACCCTAAGTGACCACAGGTTCAGACTCAGATGTAAGGCCCTTTACTTGTCTTACCCCACAGTACTCATCATCTTCTGTTCCAAAGTAGCAATTAGATATTGATCTTGGCTGATCTTAGCTACTATGAGGTCCCGTCACCAGAGAGGAGTGCTTTTTTTCATGTTGGAAGTCAAAGAACACCTTAAAGACATCAAAGATTGTCTGATCCATTTGTCTGGGTTACCATCAAGAGCAAGGATGTTTAGACAATCTGTGAGAGATGTTTGTTTAATCCAGTCTTAAAAAAAAAAATCCTCTGATGAGGAAGATTCACTGCCTCCCAACATAGTCTGCTCAAGAACAACAAAGGTGTTAAGGAGCATTCATAAAATCTAAACTTTCTTTCCTTCATAGTAAGTTGTTTAGTGTCTTCTAGTGAAGATGAGGAACAGCTGTCCATCACCTTCTTTATGTTAGCCTGTCAGATATTAAAAGGAAGACTGTCTTTATGATTGTCTACTTGATTTATTTATGAATAAATGATTGCTATTCCTATAGGTCACATTTAAAAACTTTTTTTTTTATATTCCTGTTCACATTCCTGAGATCTATATCCCTCTGTATATATAAATTCCTGAGTAAGCTGAGAAGCTGAATATAGCCAACCTGAGTTCCAAATGGTTATGAACGGTGTAAAAACAATCCCAAGATTTTGAAGCTGGGTAGGTAATGATGCAGGTGTACTCTCAGTGACTCCAATGCATGGCTTACCTCAGCTTTGCCTAGGTGGAGTCCCTGGCAGAGTCTTCTCTCCTTTCTGTACTTTAAACTCTTCTAAATATGGTACTAGTAAATGAATTTCATTGTTTGAGAGACAACAAGTGTGCAGCTGATTGCTCTCAGCATATGGGTAACTACACATTTTACACCTTTTCATTGCTCTCTTTCTGGCTGCCCAGAGATATGGGAGCAACAGATGCCTTGAAATGGTGTCTGTAGCACATTTCAGAAACAATAATTGTCCATTCAGGTCCCTTTAAAAAAAAGACAGCAAAAAAACAGCTAAGTTTTCCATCACTAAGATCCTCAGAAGGATCAATCACACATCATGAATAATAATAATAGAATAGGGAGGACAGCTGCTCATCCTAATAACATCACCAGGAGGAGTAATCAGGAATCCCCTTGACCAAAACAGGTGCCACTGCAAGATAAAAGTCATAAGCTCCAGCTCCAGCAGCAGTCTGTTGCCATAGACGGAAAGATATGAATTGATGTCACTTCTGAAAAGAAGCTAAAATATCTTCTCCACTTGAGAGAAGGAGAAATCCACTGTCACTGCTACTGTCCAAAATCTTCAGAAACAGCAGTGAAATTTGATGGGCTTGTTACATTAAAAAAAAAAAAGTGTTAAGATGGCCCAGTGCCAGCTGGTTATGAAAAAAGAACAGTTATAAAAAATCTTTCTTTTTTCCATCACAACCTAACATAATGTTGGCAAGTTCATGTCCTTTCTATCTTTTTAACTAAAATGCATGGAAAGGCTAGTAGTTCAAATAGTAAAACTTAAAAGAAACTTTTGGATTTGTGTAGGTGGAGAGAGAATAATGGTGAGTTTGATACAGCAGTGAATATATTTGCAACCCTATTCTCATTAGAAACCGTCTGTGATGATTATTCAACTCCTCATAAAAACTCTTTGGAATCAGTTCAATTCAGAACAGCCTCCTTTCCTCTTCAGCACTCAAATCCCAGCAAAGTTCAATCAGTAGCAAAAATAATAAGGAAAAGCTCTGAATTTCATAAGAAAGTTTCAGTTTGCCTTCTAGGCGGAAATGTAGCATACATATCAGACGGTTATCTGGTATTGAAGTCATAAGACGTACAGTTCCAGAAGGACTTAGATTTCTAGGATCAATTATTGCATCAGGAATAGAAATTGACCATTAGGTGTGACAAGTGAAAACTAAAAAGAGAAACTGAAAGAAATGCACATAAATATTAATAGCATTCATTGATTGAATAGAAGAAATGATCCAATAATGGCTATGGGCCATTCCAGGAAATTCAGGAAATAATGTGTTCCTACTTAATGCCATTGATTCCATATTTCAAGGAAAAAAAGAAAAGAAAAAAAGACTACAGAAGATTGCATTCAAGAGGCTTTACAAGAGCTAAGGGAAAGTATGACCAGACAGTTTGCTCTAACAGCAAAAAAAGAAAATAAAAAGATGAAAGAAAATCTTAAATCAAGCTACCCTATAACTTTGAGCTTTCAGACACTATTAAAAATTAACCAAGAAGAAGGTAATACATACTACTGCCCAAAATATCCTAGAACTCAAAAAAATATTCTCTAGCTAAGTAGCCACAGGTTGTTTCTTAGAATCAGAGAAAATCAGCATGCTGGTTGCATGAGGGCCCTGTGGTTGCCTCAACTGCATTGACACTATTACCAGCATTGATAGAGATCCTGCAGTCTGTCAGGGCTTCATCCCAAGACTTAATTTTACTTAGCAGTAGAAATTTGTGGGGTTTTCTTTCTTCTTCTGTAAGTTTCTTCTGTCCTATCTATGTTGCACATGAATAGTTTATTCCCCCCTTCTTTGGAGATGTCCGTAATATTTTCAAGGGCTTTTGTCATGTTTCCCCCAAGTCTTGTTTACATTAAAAAGTATTTTATTCTTTTAATCCTTTTGTAAGTTGTGTTTCTTTGAGTGCTCAGTCAGCTGGTCATGGCCCCATTAGTGTGTGGTGTCCAAAGCTGGACTGAAGGTTATGGTTTAAGTTTTTCCAAAGCAAAGTAGAAGATAATTCACCCATGTGTCTCCTTTTTGTTTCTAAACTGTTATTTTTAAGTACATGACAGTGACTCTGCTTAAACTTGTGATTCACTATTTAACCCCAGATCCTTACCAGTGAGCATAAACCGATTTGGTTATGTCCCATTTAGTGCTTGTTCAGTTGACTATTTCTGGCCTCACAAAGAAAATTTCCAGATGCTGTAAGATTCTTTTGGTCAATTTTCTTTCAGTGATATTTATAAGGCCCAGCCAATATGAAAATCTTCAACCTATCTCAGTGCTCTCTAATCCACTTTTTATTGTTGTATCTTGAACTCCTACTCCTCTGTATCCAGTGTTAACTGTCTTGGCTCTTTGATCACAGATGATCTTTCTAATAGCTTTTCCTCCCACTGAGTAGCAAATCAACTCATTCTTTTTGCTATTGCTAATTGCACTTGATGTTATTCTTAGGAAGATTTTATACATTTACTACCAGAACTACTTTGGTACACAGATTTGAGGAAGGGCTTTGAAAGACAGCATTCAATTTTCATAATGTGGGATTGCACAGAGACACTAGGTTTTATGAGAGCATTTGAAGACAGTCATGGAAATATGTGACAGATAACACACTGATGGCACTGTTCTTACTGTCTCAGTGGAAACCTGATTTGATCTAATTAAGAACAAAGAACCAGCAACAAAAAAAAGAGCAATATTTCAGAGGGACTAGGAATCTTGAAAACAAAGGTCATACATTACATCCAAGAGACAACTGAATCTGAAATATAGAAAGTTGTTCATAACATTGACTGACAAATTATGATTTTTGCTTAGAGGAGACTTACTTTCTTTAAAATGCATTTCTTTTAAAAATTGAAGGCTGCCAAATATATTTAGGAAGTTAATCACACTGTTCTGCATTTCATTCACTCCAGGAATACATCCCAAGCATCCTTATATTTTATTCTTCCTCTTTCATATATCCTTTTTTTTCTGTTTTGAGAGGTCAGGGAAAAAAGAGGAGAAGGGAAGAGAGATGATTAGAGAGTACCAGACTGAAGACATCACATCTTATGCCATGAAATCTAATATAATTTCCTAATAGTCTTCCTTTTTGTTCATGCGCTATTCAACCTTGTCTCTCTCATCTTGGTTAAAGTTCCCCAGAGCTGTTGTTTTCGTGTCAGTCACAGATGAGTGAAATCAATGAAAAGCACTATCTGGACCCAATGAACTGTAGATAGATAGAGAGAGCAAGATGTCCCCTTGTGCAGGGGCACAAAGCATTACGACCCTGTGATTTTTCTATAATTCCTTTGAGAGTGTTCACCTTTAATGCTAGACCTCTGCCTCCTGATTTTACAATGGTACATTGCAGAGTCCTTCTCCCATGAATGTACATGTGATTTTTACACTGGTGTTTCTCACTGTAGCTCCTTCTTTAGCTTCAGTGGAGGTGATATATATGTTGGAAAGTTTGCCTCTCTTGAGAGCCATACAACCAAGAGACAACTTGCAGTGTCATAGGACAGGCTTTCAAAAAATTCAGTGTTTGTTAGCCAAATGCAACACACTAAGGTCTTTAAGTTATACTTAAAGTCATTTATGTGTTCTTTATGGTGTTCTTGATGTGTTCTTTATGGCAGCATTTTGTTTGCTTCTATGTTTGCTTCTCCCTGCATATCCTGACTGTTCACTGGGCTGCTAACAAGTGGCCTCACCACTGAATACATGAGATTCTTAAAAGTCTGAAGTTTAAATCAAATCTAGACGTTGCTCCTCAGTCTCAGCCTATAGCACTCCCAATAGAAGGCTGTAACTCAGCAGCTGGTAGCCTGGGTCCAGCATCTGTTCCTTACTCCTCTACTCCCCTACTTACTCCTTCTGTACTCCCTTCTGCAAAATCTCACAAAAAGTTTGGAAAGGCTGGTTTATACTTCAGTTAATTGGGATTCATGTTGTCAGAGTCAACAGACCAATACATGAGGGTTACTTCTACCCAGTCCTCCATGGATAGGTGTAAGTTCATTCTGCCAATTTTCTAAGCCAACTAGAAGCTGTGTGACACAGTTAACATGGTGTGGAGTACCAGCTAATGAATTTCCCTGCTTGTCAGTGTTTATTAGCTCTGACTTAATGCTGTTAGCTTGGCCTCAGCACTGATAGCATATTTATGTGGCTTCCAGTTGCCTGTGAGCATGGGCAAAATAGTCTTTCATCTGCTCAGAGGGTAGGCAAAGCAAGCTTGTGTCAACATGCAAAGCACGTAGACATGCACTGGAGTAGGCTGTGCCCAACAGCTGAAGGTAGAGCACAATGGTGCACAACAAATCCCCTGAAAAAAAAATGCTCTACAAACAGTGGAGGAAGCCTCTTCTAACAGATTATGCCCAATATTGCCCACAACTCCCACCTCAATTTCCCAGCTCCTCCTGGTATCTCCTATGTTGTCCCTGCAGGCAAGGGGCAGCTCGTGTTTTGGAGCTACCTTCATGCCAGCTGGCAGGTCTGTTCACAGGTGCCGATTGGCTGTTCCCAGGCAGAATTTACACGGGCTTCTGTGCCTGCCTTCCTCTCAGTGGGCAGCAATTTGTGTGTCACTTCACTGTCAGCCTGCTGGTTTTCATTAAACTCCTAGTAATGAAATTACCTTTTTTGACTTCTCTTCACCTTTCGTGATGGCTTCAAAATTTCAAACTCCTCCCAATTCTACCCCAGCTCTGCCAGTAAAGGCATAATAGATGGACAAGCAGACTTGCAGTTAAAAATAATCACAGAGAATGAACATTATAGCTGTGCATATATATATATATATATGTATATACATATATATAATATATATGTATTTGGTCTAAGACTGCGGGTTGGCAGCATTATTCTTTGTTGACATATCTGATTTGGAAAACACTGTCTTCAAGCTCTTGTTTCCACGCTTGCCAGCTGAAGTTACTGTCCCTTCATAACTGTGCTTGGTGGCTCTGCAGATTCCTTCTAAATTGAGTATGTGAAATTATTCCTGTTAAAAAGAGCCATTTCTTTAAAATCAAGAATGCTTTTAAAAAATGACCTCAGTAACATGGACTTTTTTTTAGAACAGATACTTTGGGCATGGCCTCCCAGCATTGGCCTCATGGACCAGCCCCTGCACCAGTCCATGTGCCGTAGGCCAGATGGGGTAGGTCCTGGTAGGTCCTGGCCTTTATATCTGGAACTTTACAGCCCCCACAGTGGTGCAGTTGTCACACGGGCAAGTGCTATCCCCAAGTTCCCTTATTTCTACAAGTTTCATCTCCATGGATTGTTAGCCTTTTAAGATAACTCTGCATTTCCAGGTCTTGGTAATTTCCAGGCCTTGGTAACTTGTTTATATCAACAAATAGCTCTCTATCCTAGGAGAGATACTAGCCTATCAACGAGCCCAGAATTTAACAGTAGAAGAGCAGATGTTCATACTATTGTAAATATTTTTCCTATGTCATCCTGTATTTGTGGCAGCACAATTTTCATGGCTTCATTGGTTTCATGATCTCCCCAGCACTTCTGTGTTCATATTCCTTAGGCACCTTAGGCAGTATGGGAAATGGCCCAAACCTTCCCTTTAGGTCTTTCAAGGGATGGGGAAATGAGGAGATATTGGATCTCAATTGGATTTAAGTGTGCTATGGCTTATTGCTGAGTCAGTTATTTTAGGTATTAACAGTGTAAGAAAATCTTCAAGGACATTTGGATATGACTATAGGAAATGACTAATATAATGAGGAATACAAGTCTCATTTCCTTAATGTTTGTTTTGCTTTTCGTGCTGCAAGGAGCTGACCAACGTGACTACCTAAGATTATTATTAATTATTTAATCAAGGAAATTTGAATATGTTGGCTACATTACTACCCTTTAACTCTTCCCTGCTCCCTCCTCAAACTGAGAGATTATAGATCAGACAATAATCAAAATGACATTTAGTTCAAGGCATTTCAAGGCAGAAGCAAAGAATAGTTACAGTTGCTAGAGAACCTGTCACCTTGTCCTCCAGAAGAAAGGCAACAACAATCTTTTCCAATAACAGACCTGTTATCTCCCTCCTGGAATTTATCAGGCAAGAAACATATTGATCTAATTTGCAGGTTGCAGCCTGTAGTTCTCTAAACATGTCCAAAACCTCAGCACCTGATGATGGCCAGAACTTACTCCGTGATTAGTTTGCAGCCGTGTACTTCCCCCTCCCTTCTCCCTTGTGGGCTGCTGTTTGCTTTGCAATCCAAGCAGCCTAAAGTGGATGAAAAATTCCTCTGTTTCCACTAATCCATTTTAACTCTATTTTTTGAGGAAAATCTTTTACAATATTTTACCTCCTTGGTCTCCCACCAACTGTGAATTCTGAGCAACAAACAGTGCATGGAAGTATTTATATCCAAGCAAAATTGTCTTAATTACAGTAAAAAAAATCCTTGAAACTTTTATTTTTTAATATGTATTATTTATAAAGTTGTCTTTTTTTTTCTTTCTCTTTTTTCATTCCTTTTGGGACCACTATTTTTGTTTGCACAGAACTGGCACTTCCCTTTAAGTCTCTGGGTCTGCTTTTTAAGATTTAAGTATGCATACGTTTCAGTATGAGAGCAGACATACAGAGCATACATTTAAGTATATAAACTGACATTTTACTCTTTTCAGAAGGCCCCACTGTAAAGATTCATTATGCTTTACCTGTCACAATGAAGCAAAAATGAATGTGAAATCATTCATTTTCTAATCAACTTAGAGTAAGAAGGATAAATCTTCCTTATTTGTTAGAAAGCATTTGAAGAGGCTACTATAGCAACCAACATTAATGACAAACAAGGAGGCTGTTAATTAATTGTTCAGGCAGACTAGAATAAGAAAATCCTTAATTGTTGCTGAATCCATTTGCTACCATCCCAATAGCTCTTGGAGAGTTAGTGCACCTTTTTATTTCACTGGAGAAAATGAGGTTTAGGATAACAGGATTGAAAGGGCACACCTACTCTGTTAGCCTTCCCCCTATGTCCATATGGGACATGATGGCTGATGTTTGGGTCATGCTTGCAGTGATCCCACCTAATGTCTATTATTTGACTAGGAAAGCTGATGATGCCTTTATGACCATTTAAGACATAAACAAGTAGTCTCTGCCCTAGGCAGTTTGCAGTCTACAAAGCTGATACATGCTAGCAATAAGTAATATCTTGGGATCCAGGCCAAAAGAAAAGTTTGTCTATCTGCTTTTTAAAATAGATTGGGGATTGAGAGGTTGAGATGTGTTTGTGGGCTTGAGATGAGTGGAAGATATAGAATCAATAGAAAAGAAGAAAGAACACTTGGGAGCCATACAGGCAGTTAAGTAGATAAGCAACAGGTTTCTCTAATACTAAACTTGGCATATTACCTTCTGTAAAGCAGGATTGGTATATTTTCTGCAACACAAGGATCAGCCAACAAACCGATTTGAGACAACTTAGGGAGAGACTGATCTGATTTACTTTCAGAATAAAACACTCCTTGAGAAAGAAAATACATCTATATGGAGAGTTAAGGGCATCCAAGCATTGTTCATTTTTATGTATGCATTCAACTCACAGATACAGACACACCGTGGAAATATGTTCAGCCAACACTCTCCAAAGTCAATTGCCATAGGGCCAAATCTCCACATTATCAGAGAACTGAGAGGCAGGTTACATCTTCATTGGCACAGAGTGAAAAGAGGAGCTGTCACTTAGCAATCCGATGGTCCTTTCCCCTTTCTTCTCCTCCATTGCTCATTCTCTTGAGGTGTCAGGTTTCTGGCCATATGGCACTTGACCTTCTAAAGTGTCAACTATATGGGATTAGAAGTATATGAAACATGAACGAGAGAACCAAAGAGTACCCATTTGAACTCCGTAACAAAATTGCTGCCTCTAAATATACTAGGAATAAGCTTCTGAGGATGTGATAGAGGTTGAAAATAGATGACTACACAACATAAAGATATTTGCTCTTCTGCAATGACTCTTCAGTGAAGGGCTAAATCTAGACTATCGCAACAAAAGATTTAACTGGAAACTTGTTACAATAATGTATTGCATTTTGGCCCAGTCATTTGTTCATTACTCAGGTGACTTTCCCCATTAGCTTTCAACATTTCTCTTTTAGATTGAAGAGTAACACTATAACATTCCCACAAACTGCAGTGCTGGTTTTTCACAAGCTGTGCACTACTGTCCTTCCTAGCAATGTGCAAGTTTGCGACATCATGCGAAATAATTTGTCATGCCTTATCTTTTTCTCAGAGCCATATGTGTATTCTGTGGGGGTTATCTGCTGTGTGGGACATGTACATGAACATGATTCTCTAATCTTTATTTGAACAGAACTGGAATTTTCTTCTCAGTCTTGTGCACAGATGTTCAATATCGCTACATGTGATGATAGCTATTTAGGGTAAGCAGTAAAAATATGTAGTGTCAGCTGACAGTAAAAGTTTTCTTGCATTAAAATAGCCTTTAGAAGATTTCTTCCCTTCCCTGATCCTTGCATTTACAAATATTTATTGCTGTGGTTTTTTTTTCCCCAGTAAGAGTAGAGCTAGCTCAAAAGAAGAAAAGAAGACAAATCACTCTTTTCAGTATAATTGCAAAGATATTAAAGGGCATCCTGTTTTCCAGGTGTTCTTCTGGTTCTATTGCCTATGATATCTCTACCAAGCATGGTGTCATCAGTCAGCTACAGTTTGGTGGGTTCATACATATTTACCAATTTGCAAATTATGCATGTGTAGCTCTTAGCATAACTGTTTCTTTGTCTTTCTGCTTCTCTTCCTTTACTAATGATTCAAAATGCCTACATGTCTAGCATCACAGGGCTGTATTCTGTGCTTGCCATTTGCCTTTGTACACCAATTAGGTCTTTGTAATTTAAATGATGTTTTATTTGCTGATTTGGAAGCATCCTCGTTGGTAGAATGAGGTTTTCTTCATCCTGCAACTCTTCTTTGATATAATGATTTATTAAGGTACTAGGAGAAATATTGATCCTGCTAATAGCTTCTGCCTTGCTACATAATACTTTACATTTTACTCACTGAAAGGGCCATATTCCTTTTCTCATCATCTGATTGACCATAAATGCTTTGGCCTTTCCCCAGCAATTATCACACTTAGCAAAGTAGTGGGTAAAAGTCAAGTATTTATAGACTAATTAGAGAAGTCAACATGTCCAAATAGTGTACTTTACATAATGCAAAGAGTAACTCGACAGTGTTTTGAAATTAGGGAGTGGTTCTCTACTGCTTAAAAATGAATTAGCAAACTCAGAGGAGTATGTATATATCTTATTGATAAGATTGCCTTTTTTGGAATTAGTATGAGGAGTTATATGCTGTGTCTGTGATTTATTGATGACATTCGTGATTACATTTTGTTGACGTTTTTCACTATATTCTCCTTCATCTACCCTAAACTCCTCCCTCTTGAGCAAACTTTCTAATGTTAATGTCTATAAGGTGGTGGCAGAGGCATCAATTTTGTAACCCATCTGGAGA
The DNA here is from genome assembly GCF_059628265.1 of Tinamus guttatus. Lineage (NCBI taxonomy): Eukaryota > Metazoa > Chordata > Aves > Tinamiformes > Tinamidae > Tinamus > Tinamus guttatus. The sequence goes on from NW_028288928.1 coordinate 290,127, forward strand.
TGATTCCTTTTGCAGTTTTTATTGCCCACCTTGGAAAGTGCATTATTCCTATAGCAGGCAGAAATACTGAAAGGGAATAAAGGACATCTGCAAGAAAAATACAGACAAGGTTTTTAAGGCAAACGATTTTGTTCACCAAAATAAAATCAGAGCTGTAGATGCCCTGGATTGCCTACAGATCAGATCAGTGGTTCCTTCGATGGGCTGCTCACAAGTATGGACAGAGTGTTGTAGAAAAGCGTCCTCTATTTCACCCTACTTTCATTTACCTTACTGCAATTCAGGCATAATATCTCAGATGGTGCAAGTCTGAGTCATTCAGTTAAGGCTGGTTTAAAGAAAATTCTTCTTCATGAGATTGAGGGACTTACTACCACAAAGTATTGTTTAGCCAGTGTCTTGACTGTCTTGATTCAGGAGTTGGAGTTTCCATAGATCAGCCCCAGAGTTCTTCAAGTAAATTGAAGCAAATTATTACGGGTATGTTAAAATTCGGCTTTAATCTCTGACTCTTAAGGGGTCAAAGGACAGACTGCCTGAGGGGGAAAGATTATCAGGCATCTTTTGTCCATAGTCCTCTAAAAGATTCCCACCAAGGAAGAGTGTCTAAGACAGGACATAGAGGTTTTTATTCTTCGAAAAATGTCTGTGTTCCTGTTTAATGAAGTAGCCCCCAAATTCTGTGCAAAAAGCACTGAGAAGGAGAATATTAATGCTGTCTTGGATTGAGGTTTATATCTCCAATTTTGCAAGTGTTAGCCTCTTCAAAATTTGTTTTCAGTTAAAATCTGGGTCTTGTTTTTATGTTTTGCTCCACGTGAGCAGTGTTGCTAATGCAGCTGTCATGTAGGTGAGATGACTTTCATCATCCACATGTGAGCTTCACCCTGCATAAAGAGAAGCAGGCATTTCTAGGACAGGAATTATCTCAGCTTTAAATAGAAATGCAACATAAATCAGATTCATCGCACCCTAAAAAGTAGTGAAGGGAGCTGAGAGTGGCTAGCGCAGAGGGAGATGTTCGCAGTTCAGTGAGGTGGACCGCAATGATGTGACCCTGAAAATCCCCAAAGTGGGAAGGAGCCTAGATGTATAGTCTAGATAACATACATAAATTCAATCCGATATTTTACACTATTGAAGCTACTGGAAGGCAGGTCCAGACCATGTATCTGATGTGCTGGGTTACTGCTGGGTAACGAGGTTGAGACCTGGCCCTCACATGTGTAAGTCCGTATGGCTTCAGCTGCGCCAGCAGAGCTCTGCTAACTGCGTCAGCACAGGATCTGACCAGCAGAAAGGTAATTCTCTGGCTGAATTAGAGTGCTAGTGAGGGAACCAGATAATATCTTACCTTCAGCGGGCCTCGTAAAGCATGAGTCTGCCTTGTTCCAGCCGCAGCAGCTCGTGGCGGGGCGATGGAAAGGCAGGATCGTAGCTATCTCTGAAGAAGCAAAGAAGAGACTGAGTGACTGCAAAGGGAGCCGTGTGGTGCAGTTTGCGCTGTGAAAGCTCAGCTTTGGCAGCAGAGCTCCTTAGGGTCCATTTTGCAGTAACTACAAGTGCTTAGGTTGTATAGTGTGTGCTATTCAGAGCATCCCCATTCCTACGATATTGTATTTCTTTCATAGAGCCCAATATAGAACAAGCAGGAAGGACCCCACCCTGTGGTCAGTGTTGTCAATAGATGCCCTTACATAATTTCTCTAAGCCAACATATCTTCATCTCTGAATATTAATTAATAATTTATCTTGTTATGTATGTGGAGGACTCTCTATAATTCAATTCTCTATGTTTATGTCTCAGAAATGACTCTGCCTTGTCAGATTTTATGGTGAAATAGTAGATCCAAAATTAGCATAATGTAACAACCAAGTAACATATATATCCTTGATCTGCAAACACTTTTGCCCATGAATAATTTGAGTTATTACAACTGAACTCACTGGGACTCACATATGCTTTTGCAGGATGAGAGCCACAATGTTTATTGAATTAATTTCTTTCATCCAATACATGTGTTCAAACGAAACTAATTAATCTGTCACGTAGCTGGGCATTTCTCAGCATGTATTACTTTTTTTTTTTAAGGATTATTCTAGCAAATGAGAGGTCTAGATAATATTTGCAATAGATATTTAGGTAAATTTGAATATAAGTTAATATTATGAAGCAGAATCTGTGTTTATATGTGTGAGTTGATGTCTGTTTAACACATTTATAAAGATTAAGTTTTATAGATAACTATGCATATATAGGCATGCACGTGGGTGTGTATAAAATATATATAACTTTCTCTCCAAAAATAGATATATTGCATAGATACACATTCTGTACATTGGAAAACTCAACCTGTGGTTATGTTACTGAGCACGTGTGAACCAAAAGTGATTACATCAGATATTTCTGTGCTGTGATGCAGATGGATTCTGCTTCTCCAGCGATGAAGGTTGGGGGAATCTGCCTGAGCCTGTGCAGCTCCTCACCAGCCTGTTTCCCACTCCCATTCCCTACTCATGGGAGAAGCCTGATGTGAAGAGTTTGTGTGGGCAAGTTGGAGGGTGGAGAGATGGTGTGTAACCCCAAGTGAGCCTGAGATGCAGTCACAGGATGGCCCAGGTCTTCTGCTGTAGATAAACCTATATCCATCTATCCCAAACCCCTCTATCTCCACTCTAAAAGAAACAATCTGATTTCATTTTTGTGGTTTAAATGAGTTCTTTCACCTCATGCGGGCCAGTGTCTGTGAAGATAGAAACCTGTTAGATTTGGTTTTCATGCACACACACTGTTTCAGTGTGGACAAATGTGGTCTTTGTGTGCGTGTGTCACAAATCTAAAGAAAGGTTGTACTTTGTAATGACACTGGGCATATATCTTACTTTTGCGCAAAGAGGGAGCAAAGCAGAGGTAAGAAACTTGTAAATATCCTGAGTATTTGAAAACATGAAATAAAAAGTTAACTGAAAAATCTATATTTCAATAAAAACATAAGGGAATATGTTTGCTCTAAGGATGTTGCTTAATGATATACAAATACTCACTGAGCTTGTAGTGTTTCACATGAATGTGGTTTATGATCTAATGTCTAAAGATCATTAACTAATGCCTGCTATTTTCTGTACTGGAAACAGTACTGAAAAAAAAAGGCTCTAGATACAAACTCCTTGAGTTTAAATTGCCATTTTCATGTGCTGTAGGTAATGGGGAGACAACCACAGTGAGGTCTAGAGGTGCTGCTAGCATTCAGGTAAAATGAGATTGTTCTCTGTCATTTCGAATTGACCTAGAGAGATTACTCAGTTTCCCTGGCAAGGGAAAAAAGTGGTTGTTATGCTTACTTCTTTTATTTTAAATGGGCTCAGGCAGCTATGAGGGCTTTTAGGCAGGATGCAGTACGTTTGGCCTGGGGCTGGCAGCACTGGCCTCTAATGCATTACTTGTTGTCCCTTATCCATGATATTGTGGGTTCTCCGGGAGCTTGGCACTCCCACATGGAGCTGGTTTCTGATTGCTTTGCTCACAGGATGCTGTGCCTCAATTTGCAAGCCAGGCCAGCTGCATCAGAGAGGTGACATGAAGTACTATTTGATGCAATTGAACCTGTCTGGAGTTGGCCCCTTCAGGAGAATCTCTGGACTTGGGATATGCCAGCGTGTGGGTGTTATTCCCCTCCGTTATCTGGTTGTGTTATTTGGCTAGTATTAGTGTAGGAGTTAAGATAAATCAGATGGGTACCTGAGACTGCTGTGCTTATAGACCAAGCTCATAATATAAGTGCCCTATCTTCCAAGCTTTGCCCATAAGATATCTTTATATTCACAGGCTTTTGCAATGAACTTGTCAGGCTGCTTGTAAGAGGAAGGCTTTTTAAGATTGGATCCCTTAAGAAAGATGACTGTAGATAAAAGTGCATCAGTGCACATTAGGGATGAAATTTTCAATGTGAAGACATGCTGTTGAGCTCTCTTTTGCCATCAGCAGCTTATATGCCCCTTCTTCTGTGTGAAATAAATAGAATACAAATATGTCTCACAGAGACCTTTTATTTTTTAGTTGATCTGAATTTAAGGTCAACAGCTTAAAATGAGATTAAACAAAAGTGATGAAATTTCTCTAAGACGTGAACTGTTTCCAAAAAAAATGAAAGAGCCTACGAGAGGGAGTTATGTTCTTATAATTTTGCCAATAATTACCATTGCTGAAGGTTTTTACACCAAAACACATCTACAGAGCAAGACATGGTCTTGAGACACTGTTACTCCACAGTAAAGGAAAAGCAGTTTGAGGTAGTTGATCCCTCCGTGAGAAAGCAAATTGCTTTTGTTGTTGTTGTTGTTGCTGTGGGGCAATGCCAGGTCTTTGGTACCACAGCAGCTGATGCACATCTGATTTGACCCTAGCCATCCCTAGCAAGATCTCTGTTGTTTAGGAGTAAGTGTGTTTAGAGGTTTTGCAGAGCTGCTGATAATATGTAAGCAGAGGTTAGCAAAGCTCAGCAGCATTCGGTTGCATTTTTCAATTTGTTGTTTTGACATGTGTTCCCTTGCAAGTGGCTTAACCTCTCAGTGTACTTCAGCTCCGTAAAATGAAGCAAAAGATTCGTGCCCACCAAGCAGACTTATTGCAGGCATGAGGCTGTTGATGTTATGACGCATCCTATGATACTGTCACAACGATACTGTAGTCATAGGAAACAATTTAATTATTGCTAATGCTTATTTAAAAGACAAACCTTTCTTAAACCTTTTATACTAAGCTTAATAAAAGGAAGACTATAGGTTAAAAAAGAACATTTGCTTTATTAAGCTACTCCTGTAATTTATCAGTCTTCAGAACCAAATGCTTCCTTTTGGATGTAATAGAAGATGTCCTTGTATGTCCTCAAGTGCCATTTTCTTATAGGCAACTGAGAAATTTGCCTTCTTCTCCCGGAGATTCAGGATTCTGGGATTCAAAGAGAAGGAGGATTTCTGGGAAGAGAAATGACAGTTTCTTTAGGCTTATGTTAACATTATCACAAAAATAGAAAAGGTCAGGAAATTCAAGATTGTTTGTAATGTTATAGGCTAGGTTCTTGGCTGAGGTAATTTAACAAGCCTATTGAAGACAGTGGACTTGGGCTTATTTAGCACAAAGAGCCCTGGAGCTATTTATTTAAACCATTCTTAATTAATTAATACACTGAAATTTCATTTTAATGTATCTTTGGATATATACTGTTGAGGAAACTACAACATAAGCAGTCAGGGAGACTGGGCTGGACTAGTGACTTGAAAAATCAGATATAAGCTGAGCTACTCTGTCTTGCTCACCCATTTTTGTGTTTTAGGTAAGCAAAAAGGACTTATCTAGACTTGCCCAGACCACACAGTTAGACCAGCCTTCTTCTTCATAAACATTCTGTGTTTCTGGTCATTGTTCTAGCCAAACAGGACTGGTGGAATTTCTCCATTAGAGGACTACAGAACTGTGTATTATAAGACATAATTTGAAAGACCTATAGTGCAGGAACATAATAATAATAATAATAATAATAATAATAATAATAAGAATAAGAAGAAGAAGAAGAAGAAGAAGAAGAAGAAGAAGAAGAAGAAGAAGAAGAAGAAGAAGAAGAAGAAGTTTCTTCAAACCTGACATAAACAATTTCTGTAACAAGGCACCATACTGAATCATGGATCAAAGTGGTTATTTACTAACAAACATTTTAGAGGCTGCTTGAATTTGTAGAAACCACAAACTATTTTTATATTGTAACCAAAATATTTTATTAGTATATTAAAGGAAGAAAATGACCTTGGCCTGTGGTCACATTGACCAAGATTATAGTAGAATTTTAAATTCCCTAAACATAGGAATTTATAAATTGAAATATAGTTGCAACCTTGAAATGTACAGTTTCAGCATTGGTGGATGTTATAAATATGGGCCATAAAGTAAACCTGTGCTCTGACTAGACTGGATCAACCATCATTGCTGCAGTTCATTTGCTGTTTTCCTGTGTTTCTCTTCTCGGCATCAGTTCTACAGATCTCTTTTCTCCATTTCAAGGCTGTATTTTGTTCTGAGGCTGGGGTTAAGGAATTGTCACATCCCAAGAGGAATCTTTGTTTTATTTTTTAATCTATCTTGCTGCAGCTTTATTTCTGCAGCAAGTGCTTTCAGTAATCCATACTGATGAGTTGTCTGCTCTCCAGGTAAGGTTGACAGGTAGATTTATGAACCAGGAGAAGATAATCTGCTTCCACAAGAGGTCACTGGTACCAGTGCACATAGCAACTAGTTTCTGCCATGGTTCTGTAAGGAGCAGGTTTAGACAAATGTCTCATCAAAAGGGTCAAAAACAAAAGAATTCTCACTGTTTAGAAGATAACTACAAAGAAAACAGACAAACCAGATAAATGAGAATGCTTTTAAGGCTTTCTTTCCTTTCAGTAGCCAGGTTCTCAGATGATGAGACCCCTGGTTAAGCCTGGACTTTATCCTTTTCTGCTTATGTGAAATGTTTGGGTGATGTTGCTTCAGCACCTATGAGGTTACGTAGCCTCGTATAGCGTACAGATAGCATAAGGGGAAACTGTTAATTTGGTAAAGTCAAATCTGTACAAATAATTAATACATTTTTTCCTGAAATCCATATGGTTGCCTGTCTGTTGTTAAAAGAGGTCAGCACTGGGTGTAATTTTAGGACACTTCTCTCCCAGTTTGTGTGTGTGTGTGCGCAGACAACGAAGGTCTCTGATGTCAGGACAAATCTCCCTTTCAATTTGCCAGGCTGCCTGCAAATCACTTCTGGAGAGCGGCATCTCCATTAACATGAATTAATGGAGGCATTTTTGTGGGCAGGGTTCTTCTCAGAGTGCTGGTGTTTATAGTAATCAGCACATTTCACAAACATGTTATTTCTATGCTCCTAAAGCTTTATGTCAAAGCTGATTGTCTCAGGGTATATGTAGCTCTCCAGCACAGTCAGAAATACATAAAGGTTTTTCTCTTGTTTTGGCATCCTGTCTGTGATGCTCCTAGTCCCCCAAGGATAAACAGAGGAAGGCTTTTCTCTGCTATCTGGTGATAATTTTCTAAAGGTCAATGTTGTCATCCCTTTTACAGGAAATCTTACCTGTCAAATGCTGCCCCAAGTGTCTAGAAGGGTTTTTTTGTTTTGCTCTTGCAGAAGCCGTAACTATGGGACTTCTCATGGTAAGCTCCTACTAAGCATTTTGCACAGATATGTGCTTTATGCCAATATTTTGTTTTCTCAAACAATCTTCAAATTATCTTCCCCCTCATTTCTTCTCTGTCATTCACATCAGTGACAAAATCAATCTCTTGAACGCACAGCACAGATTCCTGACATAATAATAATTTAATTGTTAAGGAGGATTTTTTTCTCTTTCTCTTTTCTTTTCTGTAGGAAGAATAAATATGAAATTCATGTGAGCTGGAGAGATTGCAACTTCTCATGGCATTATTTTTTCTTTTATATATAGAAGCCACTTGTAGAGCTGGTCAGGAGCTTTATGAGGAAAGGTTTTCTTTAATTTTCCCATTTGAAAAGGTTAGTTTAGGCATATGTTTACCAGCACTCTATAAGGACTTTGTCACCTCCTATATCCCTGTTTAGCACTGTCCAGGGAGATCAATGGGCTTATACTATGTGACATAATCACAGCTGCCCAGTCCTTGTGGACAGGCTAGAGTGGCATTTACCTCTGAATTTGTGAGCAACATCTGTTACTTAGAGAAAAAGAAATCCACACCAGTTGTCATGGAATTTCCACTGCAGAAAGTTCTATCACACCCTGGATGGGATTTCTGGTCACAACCCACAGCTGAGGGGAGGATAAATGCCTTTCCCAGGAACACCAACTAATTTGTATCTAGATGCTCAGCACTCACCTGAGGTATTTTGGAGAATGGCAGGTTGTAGACTTCCACATTTTTTCCCCATGAGTTCCCTTGAGTTCATGAAGCTCCGGGCTACTAGAGCTATTGTAGCATGGTTGGGTTTTACAGAGCCTTTGCAAAAGAATCTTCAAAAATTGTTGCTTCATGCTGCTGCAAGGTCTTGGTTTTCTTTTAATTAACAAGCTTTAATGGGGGCGAAGAATGGTTTCTGCCCAGCTCTAGTGTTCGGAATGGAAGAAGGACCAAAATAAAATAAAGGAACATTTTAATTTAGATTAAACAAACATTTGTATCCTTGAACTGGTCAGAGAGAAATTAATTGTTTTATTCTTCTGAACTACTAATTACATGTACAAGCGAGTCCATCTAAGCTTTTCCTGCATACTCTATCATTAAAGAATGGATTATGTTTGAAATAAATTGCTGCATTTCCATCAAAGGTCTCTGTGGGTCAGGATAGTTGGCAAGATTTATAGGCTAAAAGGAAGGAGGTCAATGGATGTCACTGGTTAAGAAATATATTGTTCTGCTGGGGGAGTAATCCTTTCCTGGGAGTCTGCATTGTTCTTTTTCTCATTCTTAGCATCCCTTCACACCCTCGCACTGCATGGACATTAATTCTGGACTGCTGTAGTTTCTTGTCAGTTCTTACCCTTTCAGAGAACTGAGACACATTGTGTCAAGTTCACGCCTTAAAGTCCCTGCCTCAGACAGGGACGCAAAGAGATCATGATGGCAATGCTTAATTCCCAGATGAGATCTGTTCTTACGCCTCTTTTTGTTGACGGTGGTGGGGCCTACGGTCACTAAAGGGACAACTGGTTTCACATTGCAATAACTATAATAACCATCTTCTGTTTCCTCCTCTGGCTACATAGAAAAGTAGATCAGAGTGGAAAAGTGAGAAAAACTTGACAGTAAAATTGTTTTTTGAAGGTGAGATCACAGGTAGATGATGTCACCTTCAGGTCAGCAGCATAGAGCCCTGATTTAAGAAACAATGACCAATTCTATTGTTGCTCATAAATGTGACAGAAAGATAACTTTGGATATCAATTGTTTTTCTACCCTATCATGAGAGACCTTTTTCCAACTTTACCTAATTTGAAAAAAAAAATAAATTACTACTCAATCTGAATAAATGCCAGTAAATGTAGAAAATTGCAGATATCAGATTACCTTATCCCCCTTCCAGGTAGAGAAAATGGATCTCTGCAACAGAGAAAAAAAATGCAGGCACGTGAAATGTAAATGGCTACTTAATAAAAATTAAATACATAAATAATTAAATTTCTCCTGGTGTTTGATCAGCCTCCTGTTTATGCAGCATACAAAGCAAAAGCAGGAAATCATAAGCACCATTTGAGACTTGTTTCTCTAAGCCATATTAGTTGCATTATTACTGTAATTAGCACATTCTCCAATACAGCTGAATATGCCAGAGATTGGCCCGGGTTCTGGGCTTTGGGTCAAATGACTTTTCTCTGTGAGAGCTATCGAAGAGGCATAGGTTTTCCTCATCGCTGGGTATCAGCATTCCTGGGGTCTGGGTGTGGAGCTCCGGCGGGTCTGGAGGGGAGCCAAGCTTTTATGGGATAAGGCACACGTCGTTCCCTCTGTTCAATCCTGACCTGTTCTTCTGCCACTCAGTGGCCCTCCGGATGCAAAACTGGTTTCTATGTCAGCCACCTTAACACACCTAAGAGGAGATAATAAAAATAATGAAGCACATGCATCAATAAAAAAAAAAGAGATTTTACTTGGCTCCTATGGGTGTCAGCAGACCCATTGGAGGACCCTAGCACCCCACCTGCATGCAGCTTGCCCTTGACATTTGCTGATTTTCCAGCCTGACAGATGTATAAAGACAATCACAGTGAGACTTTGGTGACTTGCACAGTTCCATCAGATTTTATTGCATAGTTATTTACAGGGAGAGTGAATGAGTGAATAGTTGCCAGACAATTTGTAATGTGGTGTTGCTGAAAAGCGGATGATAAGATAATGCTTCCTATCATAATCTACTAATTCGAGCAGGCACAAACAATTTTGCCCTGATTTTTCCTCTTGCATGAAGTGGTTCATGGGAGAGGTGTCTGAGTAAACAGTTCTGACCTTGAATTTGCAGCTGTTTATTTATTTGAACTTACAATCCTCTCCGAATGCTGTTTTATCGTGTGAGCAGTTGCAGCAGTGGGTGGAAGAAAGCTACGTGACTGTGAGAGGAAGAAGTAAACTATGAAAGGTTCTTCATTACTATTTTGTGTACATCTTTGGGAATCCTACTGATGGGAAATCTCCCTGGATCCCAGATGTCTGCCCTGACACTGAATCTCACACTATTAACTGTAGGGTGAAAAGGGGATTTTCACAGACTCACAGGAACTGACACAATACACTGTTTCAGGACCTTTAGTTCTGTCTTGATCATCAAAGTAGGTGGGGAAGAGCGTGAGATGTGTCCAAAGGGAAAAAGGAAATTTTCCATTGGATTTCATCCTAACCCCAGAAGCATGAAGGTTATTTCTGTTACAAAATTATTCTGTAATCATATAACTTTTACACTCTGGTTACTGAATAGATATAATTAGATATATCTGTCTAATTTTTTTGGAATAATTTCATCTTAAATCCATACAACCAGAGGTTTACATTGCCCTATCCGAACTGGTACCAAGAGTGCTCTTCAGAGTTCAAAGACTCATGGAGCAGTTTATGAGGAAGGGACCCTTGGAAGGATCTAGTCCAACACCTCATGCAGAGCAGGGCCAGCCTCAAAGTTACAGCAGGTCCCTCTGGGCTGCACCCCATTGAATTTTGAAGCTCTCCGAGGATGGTGATGCCATGGCCTCTCTGGGTCCTGGTGCCAGTGCTGTATCACTCTGATGGGGAAGAAAACTTTCTGTGTGTCCAGTTGGATTTTCCCTTGTTACTGCTTGTACCTGGTGGCTTTCACTGTGCACTCAAGACTGCTCTGGCTTTAGTCTCCATAACCCAGATCCTTCAACCTCTCCTTATGTGCTGTGTGCTCCAGCCTCTGCCACAGTTATGGACTCATTCCAGTTTGCTTGTACTGTGAGGAACAAAGCTGGGCACGTCATGCCAGACATGTCTTCACGAGGCTGAGTGGAACAATCATTTCCCTTGACACGAGAGCCAAATCACTTGATGCTGAGTTATATGATGTGTCCCAGCGCCTCCAGCTGTGTCCTCCAGTGTGTGTTGCTTGGCATTTACTAGCACTGACGTTTTTCTTTTATTATTTCGCCTTAGTGAAGTTAGGTCTCTGCAAAATTTCTCATAGGCCTCTCAGATGATAAATATAAGTTATCTGCAACCTTCATTGCCTTACAATCTCCACCACATACATGCTTTCCAGTTCTGTAATATATTTAGGAAAAGTCATAAGACCTAAGAGGAAAGCTCCAAGAACTATTAACTTTTTTTTGCCAAGATGGAAGCTAGTGATTAAACACTATTCTTTTTTCTCTCTCCTGCTCATTTTTCATCTATGACACTGTTTTCCTCTCATCCATGGTTGATTAGTTTCTTTATTAGCTTTGCATATGAGAGCTCATCAAAGACTTGTTGCAGGTTGTCTGCTGAATTATCGTAGAGTCTCAGTTACAGACAAGAAAAAGATGCCAGTAAGTGCTGCATACATAGAGAATGAAGTTACTATCTGCCTGAAACACAGGAGGTTATTTTATATTAAATATTGCAGAACAGTATATTTCAATCCATTCATGGTTGTTTTGAGCAGTGACTTTATTTGATGTTTATGAAATTTTCTGATGGAACCACATCTCCTCCCTTATAAAATAAGCCTTAACAAAAAGACATTGCAGACAGCTACTTGGACCCACCTGGAGCATAACAACTGGCAAGACTTTTAAGGTGCATCTTAAGAGAGGGCTAAGGACCTGCAACACGTCAGTGTTAACAGTTCTACACAGACTTTTCCACATATGTGGAGAAAAAAAACATAAGACACCACAAAGAAAGACAGCCATTTGAAGAGCAGCAAGTGATCAATGCAAGCATGGACTAAGGACTAATCAGCTGTGTAGGCTGCCCTTTTCCCTATTGAATAAAATAAGCAATAAAGTGGAAGAGTCCTTGAAAGTGAAGACCTGTTACCGGTTTGATACAGCAGTGTAGGGAAGCAGGGAAGATGAGCAAAAAGGGAAGCACGGTGCTAGGGCAACGATCTTCACAGCAGCAGTACAGATCAATATACCATCAGGGCAAGACTCGAGTTTGTCAGCGGCCAGGGAAAGGATGCTGCAGTAATTGAGACATGAAGTGATGAGAGCCTTGATAAGAATTTAACAGCGTGACTGAGAGCGAGAGATGTGCCTGGGAGATGTTAATTGGGAGGAATCGCTGGAGTCCCGGGCATGTCCACAGCGCTCTGAGTGCAGCCCTGTGGATCAGCCTGCGCTAGGCCCACCCCAAAGGGCTCCATGGTCAGAAGCAGCAGTGGCGCCGTCACTCAGGCTTCGATGTGGGCTCAAATGGGCTGCTAGAACTCAGACCATAGCTCTTTTTCCTCTGTACTGTGGGTCCAACTCTTCTGGAGTCAAGATGGAGGGGAAAATTGCTTTTAAAGCTCTGAAAAATTGCTCCTTTCTGCCTTTTTTTTTTTTTAGTTATTATTACTATCTTTTCTTTTGGGCTCTTTGGTCCATATGCACATGAATAGTTGGAGCGTCCCATTTCTGTGGTTTGGCAGCTGCTCAGATCCCATTCCGGTCCTTGCACACTCCATTTCTTTCACTTGGTACTAGAATCACGAGCATGGCACTGGCAAATACAGAAGAAAATTAACAAATTAGGGATGTTTTCAAAATCGTGAAGAAAACAGAATTGTACCCATTGGAAAAGTATGTACAGAAAATTAAAAACAAAATCAAGCCACCAAGGCAAACAATGAAATCAACCAGAAGTTCTGCCAAAAGCAGAAAAACTGATCACATTTCTGCAGGGTGCTAGATTTGGTGGGAAAAATAATCACAAAAAACAGCACAGTGTAATACAGTCACGTTTTCCCTGTAGATGCTTACTGTGATTTATCCCCAGGTATTCAAAGTCAATTATCTCATGCCTTGTCCTGAGGTCTGTTCATTGCGGTTATATATCAGTGACACAGTGTTTTGGGTGCTGTGCCCACTTGCACCTGAAATGGGAGTTCTGCAATTGACTTGAGTTTATATAGGGCTGAGATTTAACCACCATGGCAACTGAAAAGCAGAGATTCGAGGTCCTTCTCTAACAGTGCAAAAGTGCACCTGTTTAGAAACAAGTGGTATCTTACAGTGGATCGTAAATATGCCCATGTGGTTAATATTTGTTTTTATTTGCAGAGGCACAGGGATGAGTCTCTCTGCTTCACACATATGTGACACAGCTGCTGAGCATGAGGATTCTTGCAAAAGTAGAAGCTTCAGAAATGTTATTAAAACACTGAAATACTCATAGGGAAAATCACCAGCCTGCTAATTTAAAAATCCTTTGTTACATCTGCTGTGGATTATTTCTTAAAGAAGTCAGAAAACCTTGAATTAACCTTGCTACCTTAAATACAGTTCCTAGGGAGCCTTAATCAAGTTTGTAATACCTTTTAAAGCTAACAAGTAGACAAAATCATGGGGAACAGGGGGATGCAGCAGTGTGAGAAATGCTGCCCTTGACATTTAAACTTGAATTAATCTGCTGTGACACTAGTAATATTTGTTGGTGACTTAGGGAGGGCATGTTTGCATCTGCGTATAGAATCACAGATGTCATCTGGTTTTAAGGCTGGTGCCTTAGATGAACCAGCTTCAGTTTTCCTGTTGCTGAACTTACTACTGAAGTAAAGCTTCATAGAGCTTACTACTGAAGCAAAGAAATCCTGGGCATGGGTAGCTTCTCAGACTGTGCATGTTGGTCCACTGTGGTTGATGCAGTGCATGTTTTGCATTACTGCTCAGCAGTATGTTAAAATGTTAGTCCCTCTAATCAGAGTGGCTGAGTGAATCCCCCGGCTGTGCTCTTCTTCAGCCTTTTCACCAAGTCTGCTGAGTCTTGGCCGCAACATGTTTTTGTGATCCAGGTACGTGTCAGGGAAAGCCAGAGGCTATCCATCGTTTTCGGCCAATAGCCCTTTGCAGAGCGTTTGCACTGTGGGAAGCACATGATTAAAGCCCTTTCTAATCCCTGAGCTCTGCGTTCCAGGGGAATGATGCAATTGCAACTGATAACATAAATGGATTATAATGAAATTCACATGTAGCCAGTGCAGGGCTTTCTGCTTTAAAAGCAAAGAGATTGCAGCTTCTGGTAAAGCCTTCCAGAGGTAGGTGTTAGTGGCCTTCACTTCAGGACATTGTTTCTATATTTTCTCTTTGCCAGGTACTTCTGAAATTTTGACAATAGACTTGGGCTTCTCTCCCAGCCTTGACATTTTCATTTTCTTAAAGCTAAAACTCAGCAGCATTTGCTTTTGCCCTGAGCCTTAAAAGAAAAAAAGGAAAAAAAAGAAGTACCAAATCAAATGCTGAATCAAAGTCTGATTTGTGAAGTGTCATTCCAAATGTAAAAGTTGGATAACATCAGTTGCCTTGAAAAATGTCAGTTTTATATGTCAGAGAAAAAAAAATACATTTTATTTTGCAAGAGTTGTCCTATGCCATTCTATTGAGCTTAAGTTTGAGCACAGTGCTAAAAGTAACTGTGTATACTTGGCCTACATGCACACATTTTGATGACCGGATTATGTCACTTACTTGCTATGCTGCTCCTGGTAAAATGTGTATTTATTATATTGTTTTTGATACTTTGAGTGGTTTTGATAATTATTAACAAGAGAGAAAGCCAATTCTCAGTCTAATTGGGAAGTGATGTGCTGCCTGCCTCAATTTTGAGTTGCTCTGGGTAATAACATGGTGTCTGCTGTAACAGAGCCCTAAAGTGTCTTCTAAATTGTATTAGCATGTCCTAATGCTAATGGAGGCCAAACAGGATTTAGCATGGTGGGTCCATCCTGCTGTGCTTCAACTGCCAGCACTATGGACTTCTTCCCTCCTTCCTCAATCCAAGGAAGTCCCTCATAATTGTGTGTCCTACCCTATCACCTTTACTTAATGTAAAAGAGCCAGAAATGCACTAAAAATCTCATGCAGGTCTATTCTGAGAAGCAGAAATAGTTTTCACACTGCTTTCCCCTCCATCCTAGCTCTCTTGCAGGATTCACCATAAAGATAGAAATCTGACTTCTCAGAAAAGCTGAACTCTCCTAGCAAAAGTACAGAGTGCAAACGCTCTAAATAAAAGTGACAGGATGTCCCTAGTGGAGGGCTATTCTCCAAGTTGAAGGAAACAGCTAAAACATTAAAAGTCAAGCATAAGTTTAAAAAAAGGGAAAAAAAATAAAGAAGAAACATTTTCCAAACCCCAGAAGGCTGGCAGATTACAAAGTGAAGTCCTTATCTTTTTAGTCCACCCTCATAACCCAAGAGAATATAATCTATTACACTAAACAGTACGGAGCTCACACACTTCTCATAAATAATGACCCTGGGATTTCTAATAAAATATACTTGTTTTGACAAAAATATGTAGACACATCTCAGATTTCCTAAGTACTCAGAGAATCCCGGTGGCCATGATAAGCAAAGGTTGGTGTGTGCTCTCCTTACTTTCAAAACAGCATTGAAATCAACGGGATTATTAATGTGAGCAAAGGTAACGATGTCAAGACAGGCCTTCTCATTCTAAGTGGTCCCATTAAAACTCCTGTGGAGCAAGGGAATAAAGTTGGCAGAGTGGGGTCCTTTTTGTGTGTTTAGAAATCTATTATATTTTGATGCTATTTTTTGAAGGAATTGAAGTGTCAGTGGTAATTACTGAAAAAAAAATCATTATACAAGGCTTATCATAAAAGCCCAGATATGCAGATTTGCATCTCCTGTACCTCGGACCTGTCCCAGGTCTGTTTTCCACTTGCCAGGAGCCAGGACCATGCTGCTGTGATCTGGTCCTTGTAGTGCCTTTTAAAAAACTACACTCAATGAGCCTGGCTCCCCACTGTGGTCCCCACTTCCAACAAAATCCTGTTGGCTTGAGCCCAGTTAATATATCAATCAGTGGGACTTTCAAATCAGCAATTATACAGCTGGTTGCACGGAGCCCAGATGTGAATGTAGACACAGCACGCGGATGGACTTGAGTAACAAGAGATGAGCCTTAAAAAGACTGTATCCTTGTGGTTTTACTGACAAGTTTTCCCCCAAACGCTCAGAGCAGGTCAGTGATTAAATGCCAGCGGTATCTGGACAGCAAAGAGCTGTGTTCACCTTCTCCGCTGTCATGGCACAACGATCCACTGTCATTTTCCAAGTGTCCCCCAGGCATTGCTCTGGGTGGACAAGCTTTGTCTCGTTAAAAACAGTTTATGTTTTTACTAAGAATCCTTTTTCTTTTGCTTCTTTTTTTACTTTCTTTTCTTTGTACATGTATTTTCCTTCTCTTATGTTTCCCGCATTCCTGCCTAAGCTGAAAGAAGCCAAGCTATATCTTGCGTTCTACTCTACAAAGCATGGATTTGAAATTAGCAAAATGAGCTAGTCCATTCCCAGTTTATTAAAAAAAATGTTTTTCTGAGACTGATAAGGAAACCAATTAAAAGCCATGAAGTCTATTTTAATAATAATGCTAAATATGGCACTTCGTAAATTGAAGATTCACCATGCACAGAAAAAAAAAGATTTATTGTGATTTATTAAAATGAGTCCAAGATTCTCTATAGAGCAGAATACTTTCTTTACTTTTTTCCCTCCTGTTTTGAAATTTGTTCGTATTTCTTGCTCCTCACTCAAGCAAACTTCCTGCAAACAGCCAGGAGGCAGTTCAACAGCTGTGATGTGACTGAACACAAGGGAATATTTGCTTGAGGACACCACAGAGCAGGGCGAATTATATGCAGTGAACAAATAATTTATTAGGTTGGCCCCATTTCATCTTTGTCATTTGTCTGTGAACAGATCACTATTTCTGCAGTGCTGTTTGTTTTTCAGAATTCAACACATGCTTTAAACAAATGTAACTGCTGAATTTCTCATGAACTTTAATCACTTACATCTCCAGATATTCAAAGCATACTGGTCTTGCTCTTTTAATTGGACACATGGCACTGGTCTCCCAGCTGAATACGATTTGATGATTTCTGGAATAAACTCATTTGTAAAAATCACAGTGTGTTTTCTATAAGATTTCTTTAAAAATGATTTAGAATTTACTATTTCAAAACCAAATTCCAGTCATGGAATTTGTTTTTGAAAGATTTGGGGAAAAAGGAGCAAACCTGAAAGAAATTAGCAAAACACTCAAGGTGTTTCTCCACCTTCAGACAAATCTGTACTCATAGGTGACTATTCTGACTATTTCTATTTGGGGTTTAGCCAACCTAATGGTGGGTAAAGATATGCTCACACGTGTAATGATCATGTTTTTCAGCAGTTCTAATGTTAAAAGCAGGAGAGTTTTATAGATACTACGTGTAAACAGTGATATGCTTTCTACTCAGGTCTAAATGCCGTGTGCATACTAAGTATCTATTCTCCTGGCACTAGACATGGTTTAGTAAGATTTATATTTTGATTTGCATGGAAGTAAATCACTAGAAGATTGGATGAATTGAAATGTGTAAACTTTTCTAGCTGAAGAAACCAAATTACTGAAAATGCAAAACTAGTTACCTGCTTCATTAAGAAGCATGAGTACAAACAATTTTTATGAAAAAAAATATGGGAAGCAATTGGCTCAAGAGTGATTGCAGGAGTTACTGTGTGTACTAATTGGCTTGTTCAGGATGTACACAAAATATGATTTACCAATCATTTGTAGTTTTGGTAAGTGATGATATTATGGCAATTAAAGCATGATTCATTTTTCCACAATGTTCGTATATTAACTTAAAGTGATCACCTGGGTTTAATTCGGATCTAAGAAAAAAGATTTATTTCAAAGTATTACCTTTCAAGTCTCATGTCTTCGTCTTCTCTCTAAATGTCTCCTCTTTTACCTAGTATGCATCGTGGGTTCTCATGCTTGGACTATGGCTCCTAAGGTTTTTTGTATGCGCAGATGTTCCTCATATCCTGTCTGATTTTCCCCCACCTTTTCCCTAGAGATGTTGTAATTCTACAGTATGCAATGCCACAGACATTTTTGTGGTAGACAGCCACAGTGTCTTTGTAAATGCTGTTTCCCATGATGGACCAAAGAGCATGCAGATCCCACAGTGATATGAGAGACAGTTGGGGAAGCAACAAGAGGAAATGAATACACGAGATGCTGCAGTATTGCAACGCGCAGCAAGGACATAGTTAACCTTAGAGGGAAACGGACTAAAATGTTAAAAGGAAATCTTATTAAGAGGTATTTTACCCTGTAGATTGGAAGGAAAAGTGAAATTCTCATCTGTAAAGGTCTTTTATTCCCTGCGCTTCATCTATTTCACTTTCAATTTGCTGAGATTTCCTCTGCAGACAGTGCAATTATTTCTCTCATGTCTATATGCCTGACCAAGAGAACTTACCTAAAAAGGGGTCTTTTCCATGGGTCCAAAGCCCAAGGGTCTACTGAGCAGGCTAACACTGAAAAGTTCTGTTTGTTAGATGGGGAAATAAAAGGGTCTGCAAATGCTCTACCAGGAGACCACTCTTGTTAAACAGGAATCACAGAAATCCATCCTTGGAGCTGGTGTGATGATTGATGGGTCAGTGGAGGGTTTTTTTCCGCAGTGCTTGGAGCAGGTGGAAGAATCATAGATTCTGTTTTAATCCAGCCCTGCAGGATGAGAGGGGATGAAGTTAAATTGAACTAGCTATAGAGAAAAGTGCTGAAGTTTCTCAGAGTTTGTAAAAATTTCAGTGAAATACACTGAAACTCAGTGTGCTGAGACATGCAGAGACAGCTTGACTTTTGTTTATAAATATTTGTACGTCATGCTGAGAACTCCTTCAGCTGTGTACATGTATGTAAAAATATTTGAAGATTTAAAAAAAATCTGAGTTTAACAAAGGAAATTGAATGGATTTGCTGTTATCCAAATTTAATTCTTACTGATGCAGGATGGAGTGGAAGTGCCTGCTAGACAGTTGTTCATGTACTGTGTCCATGTCATATTTGAGCCTGATTCCCTCTGAACTTGTGCTCACAAGTTCACACTGCATTTTGCAAACCGCTCATTAGCACTTGCCTTTGTGGCCCTGCATGGGTGAGCCACACGGTGATGTAAATCAGGCTGCAGTCTGAAGAAGGGTTTTTATAAGCCTATTTATTTTAACAATTCAATGTTCTCAAGTAGGGGAAAAAAAAAAGTATTAGCCCTATGCATTTTTTTTTCCAAACTATTGACCGAAACCTCTATTATGATCTTCAGTAATGGTCTGATTTATTGCATCCTTGTGACCTCTACCTGCTTTTCGTGCATCCCATTTCTTTCCTTCCTTCTTCCCCGCTTTCCCTGCCAAGCTACCACCAAGCAGCAGAGCATCATCTCACTTTCCTCTTCTTCCCTTGGACTCATGGACTCATGTCCACCTTCTGCCTTCCCCTCCTATGACCATCCTAGACATTGGTTATCTGTTTGTGCTCTGTACACGTTCCTAATAAACAGGTAGTAAGCAATATAGACTGCAATATATCCAATGCTTTACACTGGAGATAAAAGGGGTTGTATCTAGGTATTAAAATCTTACACTTGACTTCTAAAACCACTGATTGGAAAGCAGAAAAAATGTTTTTTGTATCCCAGGCATTCATTATTTACTGTATATTACCACTGCTGAAATAAACAGCAGTCTTTTACTGACTTTAACAAGGAGATATCTGATTATGAGAGTGATTTCAAATACGCCCGGAGGTCATAGTGGAAGCTGCTTTTGCCATTTTTCAAAAGGCTTCAGGTTCCTCAGCAAGCCCTGAATGCACATCCCAGCATTTCAAAAGGATGCGGCGGAGGAGGTTAAGTTTCCAGAAATCCTGTCTATAAATATTGATGAGGGAGCTGTGCAGAGTGCTGCTGATGCTACTTTCATTAGGAAAATGCAACAAGGAAGGAACCAGGCTTTTCTGAAAACCGACTCATGCTTGTGGGTGCTGAGGGCCAGAAAAACATGATGCTGAGTAATGAAATACTTTGCCGATAATGCAACTGGAATGAAACCTCTCTGGAAAGACATAAGTTTACCATAAAGGTACATTCATGCCTATATTGATGATTTTCAATGTTTATTCTGGAGAATTTACTGTAACTCTAACAAGTTTACCATCTTCTGGCATCTTTCTTTGTACAATTACACTTGCTTCAACAACATTGAGCAGATTGTACTGGCGCTGATCAGTACTGTAGGCAGTGCTCGATGCAAAGGGAACTCAGTGAGGATCATTTGCAGCTGTCTCAAGGCAGAGTGGGTTCAGCAGCCACCAAGAGCATTATTTACAGTGGAATATTAAAATGTTTGTGTCCATGAGAGAGTTTATCTTAATTCTGTTGAATTATATCTCCAGCCTGAACTAGAAACATTGACTGAATATAATGCTCTTGAAGATTGGTCTGCATTGAGCAGCTTATCTGTATCTGTGCTCTTTGCAAATGTTTTTTTAGTGGAGTCACTTACTTCTCAGAGCCAAGAAATGCCAGACAATCAATTTGGACCAAAGGAGCAGTGATCCTCATTTCTGTTCTTTATATTTAGAGTGTTTAGTGACTGACAGCTTTCTGCAACAGTCTTCTGAAATTTCTTCATGCTGTTATGCCTGTTTCTCAAGTAAGGAATTGGAAAAACTTGAATTTCAAGTGTCTTTTCAAGGAATAGCTGTCAGTGATCAGCCGGAATAATCAGTGAGGATTGTGAAATTCACTATTATGTGTGCTCTCACCCTTCAAGGTGGTGTGTTCAGAATTACATGACAAAGCTGAACAAAAACTTGGGGCCTTCCAGTCCTGAGAAAGTCATGTAGATTCCAAATATATTTACTTTAATGCATGAGGACAGTTTATATTCCTATTACTTAATGTAAATCAGATATCATATGGAAGAAATAAATCTATGACAAGTTTAAACCTTTTTTTTTTTTTCTGTCCCATTCTTGATTTTCATTTCAACAGCAGTGTCTCCTTGAAATTTAGGATAGCAATTTTATATTTTGAAATATCTTGGGGTTCAGTGATTGCTGACTGTCTTAACACATTTTGCCTGGCGCCCTTTTTCAGTGATACTCCAGAATTTATCTTCTAAAGCCTTGTCTCCAGCACACAGATTTCTGCGTGTAATGGCTTTTAAACTGCCTCTGCAGTGCCCTGTGATCTATGGCTAGTAGCTGTGCTGGTTGAACAATATCCCTGCTGTACTGCTCGCCGGGGCTGAGATCCCTGGGGTGTAACCTGGAGCCCAGATCTAGCCAGGGTCTAAGCATGAGCAGGAGGAACGTGCTCTGCTTCCAGGCAGTTTCTGCCCAGAATCTGCTTAATCAAGGCAAGAGGATTTCATGGGTGAGATGGGGCATGTTGCGCGTGACGTGTGTAACAGCACTGCAGAGCTTTCTAGGAAGTGGAAAACACGGGATAAACAAACTCCCAGCCCACTGAGCATCAAGCCTGGAGGTGGCCTCCTTTGTCTTGTCCTGTCCAGGAGCATCGGCACATCAACAGTGCCTGTCCAGTGAGAGGAAACAACACAGCACAGCTCTGGTGAGGAAGAGGAGGTCACGGACACAGCCCAGAGGTTTTCACTAAGGAAGGAGAAAAAATAGTCACTGTGTGTAGCCTTCTCCGCTTCTTCTGATGACCGTATTGTTGCAGGAGTTCCACCCCATAAGCTTAGTTGTTCTGACTTCTGACATCTCCAAACTGAAACTCTCTGTTTTGTTCATTTGAGAGAAAATTCCAATTATATCAAACTTTGTAGCCTTCAATATCTGTAAGAAGCTACCTGATTTTCTGCAGATGCTATTGAGCTCATGCTCCAATCAACTAGAATATTTTATTCATAATCATTTGGTGCCCAGAACCCATAATTAACAATTGTGTGTCAATTTGTCAGGCAACATAAAAGAAAAATAGGAGCACAAACTGTACTTTCATTTTCTAAGGGTTTAAGAAGATATTTTACATTATAAATCCCATTTCTCAGAGGAGTTTCTGAAATTACTTTGGTATTTTAGTATTTAGAAACAAACAGTAGCCAGCATGCAATTACATTTGTTATTGACTGAAAACTCGGTAGGATGCAGTATTTTAGTTTAAGTTACCCTTTGTAAATGAGGGAGAATGATGTTATACATGTAGTCTGCCAGAAACACCTGGCAGGGGGCTGCAAGGTCCTTTTCTTGCTCAAGGAGGTCCTGATGTGGTGAGATGCCTCTGTTCCCACTTTTGTTATGTGGTGAATCAAGAGGTGTTCGACTCATGAGAGGATCAGGACCTAGTCTGCCTATTTCTTAAAAATATACCTTCTTTCCTCCTTTTCTGCTTCCTGTCTCAACTCCTTCTAGTGTTGATAACTATATAAGTGACTGTAGGACATGATCATCACATTAATTCCTGAGTACCTTGACATTAAATCACAATCAGGAAACCAAAGGAGGATAATTAAAAACAAACAAACAAAATTAATCAATAGTTCCAGCAGTCAGTTGCACAGTCTTTGCTATTGGAAGTAAGGCTGTTGTGATTACATCAATTTTCTTTTCTTCAGAAAGTGAAAAGTCATTTCTAAGCCAGTTCTGCATAGATTTCAACAGTCAGACAGTGAAATGGTTAAGATAGTCTAATATGCTTCACTAAACTGTCTATGTAAATACAGTTGATATAATATATGAAGGCTCCACAGACCACTGGGTTTATATCTTGCCTGCTGAATCTGTCCATCTCAATATTCATCTGTAGTTTCTGTGGGGAAGAGGGTTTTAAACAGAATTTGGCAACTTGCTGCCTTCATTTTGTACACCCATCATCTTTTTCACTTACAATTCCCAGTACAGCTTTTAGAAGCAGGGTTTTGATTTTGCTTATTTATAACAGGGAATCATGGTAGAGGACTTATGCACAGAAAAATGTAAGCCAAAAAGATTGCATCTCCTTGAAAACCATGAACATGGAATAATTTGTACTCCACACAGCATTATTTTAGTTTTCACCAGTGTAAATATATAAACTTCCCATCACAGCTGTTGGAATTTCTGGATACCAAGAACAATTTCAAGACAAGGAGAGACTGGCAGTTCTGCTTTCACATAGAGAATTAGTATCTTGCTAATTCCAGCTGATGACTCTGTACAACTGCTTTTACCTGCCAGTAGACTAAGGAAATCTGGAAGAATGTATTTTGGTAGGGAAAAACATGGACAGTCTTCTGACTATTCTGTTGACTTGACTTTAAAGTGAAGTGAATAAATTGAATTTCATTCATAACAACCGATCAGTGGTGGATCAGCCTCGTTAATCTGGGGACTTGGAAATGTGCTCGTGAAGTTTTCTCTGCTGCTTTTAAATTCTATGTATGGTTTGTAGTCACCTGCTGAACCACAGGGCAAAAACATCTGAAGGGAGGAAGCGGGCAAACTATGTTGTGAAATGATGCACCTCAACCCTGCTTTGAAAAAATAACTTACTGGGGATGGAGTAGCTGGAATTACCAGCCTCTCTCTGAATGTGTAGGCCTTTTGATAATACTGTCACATAAATGCCACATATTGGCTCATTCTGTGGATTCTTTTCTCACTGGGAGCTGTACTAAAACTTCTAAGAGGTTTATGAAACTGCTATTTGACAGAAATATTTTATTCTAAATGGGATTAAATCCAAGATTTAGTCCTTAAAGTTTCTCCATGTTCCTCCAACTACCACATCTATATCCCACATGTCTCTGCACACATTTATTTCCTTAGCACTCTTTAAAATTATTGGTAAAAAGTTGACTATTCTTTTTGATCTCTTCTTTTGGTCTTTCTGGTGAACTTCCCCCTCCTTTTCCAAATGTCTTTGGCTTCTTTACTCTTTGCTACTTTTCAGAACAGAAATTAAATACATAGGAAGACTATTTCAACAGAGCACAGCAGAATTTCAAGCTGTATTCTGACATGATGACCTGCATCTGATCAGTGCATCCAGTCCTACCTTCAAAATAAATACTTATTTTCATGTTGGGTGAGCCTTATTAGAACCTTATTAGAGCCTTATCAGAACGAAGAACATGTCCTTTGTAATGAACATGTTTTCACCTTTTGTGTAAATATTAAATATCACCTCTGTTTCTAGGTATCAGTTGTGGGTTTTTTGACTGAAAACTGAGTACAATATTTTTTGGTATTTCAATATGCCTGTCAGTGCAGCACAGTTTAAACAATTTTGTTCTTGAAAACTGCTGTTTGAGTATCCTTCACTACCACTGTAATCACATATCTCTTTTTATACTTCTGATGACAGATCCATGCATTTATAGAGGAGCTTAGGAGGACTGTGCAGTTGTGCACCTTTATACATGAGTTTCAGAGACCACTGGTTCAAAGGGAGGTCAGAGCAGTAGCTGTGAAATGCCATACTCATGTGACAGCAGGGTAGGTGATCTATTAGAGGTCTCAGTCCAGTTCATATTGGAAGTGAACTTCATCATATGAAACACAAAATAGCAAAATTATTAAAATTTCATGAAGCTATTGATTTTCCTCCCCCTATGTAGAAAAGGAAATGCTCTGATTTTGCCTTTTCCCAAGGTAGGGCTGTTTTCCTTAGCAATGAGATGAATGAAGAATAGATTTTGAATATAAGGCTTGCATGGTTTCTTGGGTCAAGGAATTCAGGTTGTATAGCCTCTTCATGAAGGCTCTTTTTTAGGAGTATTGAAGGCCTTTTCCTACTACTTTTTCTATTGGAAGGCTGTTTCCAAACCCAAATATTGCTTAGAAACTATATTTGCATTCCTAACCTAAATATATTCATGAACAACCCTTATCCATTTGTTTTGTGACACCATTACCTTTTATCTTGAAAAGTTCTTAATTAATAATTGAAAGATAATTAATTAGTAATAGGGAGCAAACATATCCTCCCTTACCTTTTCTCTTTGCTGTGCCTCTTCATTTTGCTAAACTGAGCAATCTAAGGGTTTCTAATCACCCTACAAGAAAAAATAAGTGCTCTCCAAACTGTTTTTAACAGCCTTTTTCTGCATCTGGTTCATTTTTGTTTTTCTGATAAGAGTGGCCTAACTCCAGCTTGCAAAATGCATGTGGCTCACAAGTTCTTGCCATGTCACCTTCTTGCTGACTATCCAGTGTTAGTGCTCCTGCCTAAAATACGAAAGATGTGCATTGATGGTACAACAAGGTAGGAAAAAAGTGTAAATAGGCACAGAACTGATGTGGAGTGCTCCAGTACGAATGGTGGGCTGGAGCAGCTTGCAGCTCTGGTGCCTGCTCCACAGCGCCTGCAGGAGATCCTGGCTGAGGACATGGGGACAAGGTGGCACCGCCGCTTCAGCAGGGAGGTGTGCAATAGGTTCAGATGGTTCAAGCATGCTGTTTTGGGGAGGTGTAGGACATGAAGTGACGGGGGGATGGGGCTGCAGCTGACATTTTGCGTTGGCCTTATAGGCTGAGGCTCAGATGTAATGCTAATATGGCAGACTGGAGCTCCGCTTTGGCACCCTAGGTTTTCTCTGCACGGCAGACTGTAGTAACACGTGAGCCGTGCGAGCACGCTGGCCCTGGGGCTACAAGGCTGTGTTCGTGTGATATTCCACCTGTGCTGACGAGCCCTTCTCACATAGCCAGGCTGCTCCCAGTGCCAGGGCTGGCTGTATGGCCAGTGTGACCTTGGAGCTCGCAGCCAAGCGTTGAAGGCTTTGACAGGGGCGCATATGGCAGCCCAGAAATCTCCCACAGCCTCGTATGATTGTCAGGTACGTAAATATCTCCGATTATTTCCCTTAAATTATCTCTATGGGGGATAATCCACAGAGCAGTTTTGTAACTAGTTTCTGCATAAAATATAGATCTGGTACTGAGGTTATCTTTTACATAGTCAAACTTTTTCTTGTTTGCACGCTAATCTAAACTTTTCATCACTGAATAACTTGAGCAGCCTTAGTTTGGTTTTCTTGTGGTGCTTTGCTTTGGAAAAGAATATGAATGTGTCTGCTTTTCCTAATCATAAATTCAGTCTGCTGTTTCTTTGTTATAATTCTTTTGATGTGAACAAAACTCCAAATCCCTTTTTTGTGAAATTTAAATAGCCAAATGTATTTAAGAACTTGTATGTATTAACAATGAATTCCCTGCAACTGAGTGGTTAGTAAAAGCTGGAGAAACGTCTCTGTTTAAAAGAGTACTTTTATTTTTCATACTTCAGTTTTGATTGTGCCTGCGATAACATTTCCAGACTCAGAATAAATATAGGATTTGCTGCTCCAAAGTGGCCAAGTGGTCAATTAAAGCTTCCAGTTTAGTTCCTTCAGGGGCCTCTTTTTATTGTCTCGTAAAAAAAGGTATAATCCTGGTAAAGGAGCCTGGAGGGCATAAGATTTCCAGTTTGCTATGTTGATCCATGGCAAAATTTAGAATTGAAGCCAGCCTTGCTGAAGAGTGCATCATGGTCATGGTAATGAATGGTAAAACTGTAGAATAATGTAAGTCAATCATGCAAGGTGAGGGCTGCAGCATTTCCCTAAGCCCTTAACATGCAGCTCCTTTTATGACTGTTTCTACCAATGTGTTTTAAGAGCAGCATTGCACGTTCCAAGGTTGTAGTCAACCCCGCTCTCCAAAGTCTCCTTTGCAACTTGATTGCATGTGACTGCAGCTGCCATTTCTAAACTAAGCTGTGTTTAATTTACCACCACCTCAAGCCCTTGTGCTGTGGGGACTGCCTTTGCAGTCCCGAGTGGCTGGCTGCGTCTCGCCCGGAGAGCAGCGAGTCTGCCTTACAGGTTGTGTACCAGGCTCTTGCTGCTGCTCACCTTTGGCTCGGGGCTGCCAAGCAATCATATCGCTGGCATAGTGTCACTGCTTGCTTTTGTTTGGGTCCTTTTTTTTTTTTTTTTTCGGTATTAGGAGGAATACTGAGGGTAAAGCAGTGGTGATTTTTGTATGCAGGCTGTAATGAGGAGGGCAGAAGCCTTTGCCTGCAGATGTCATGTCCCAGGAATACCCCAGACAGTAATGAAGGGCCATCGCACAAGACGTCCTCAGGACTGACGGACTCCTGCTGCAGCAGCAGCGTGATTCTATGAATTATATACCCATAGTACTCTGAAACCCAGATGTGGACAGGGTGTCAACTGGGTGAGGAATTGCCCTCTCTCTGGGTGCATATAAAGCCTGTCCTTAAGAACTAGCAAGTGTGAGTATAGGGAAGAGCATGACTTGGTCCTGTCTATACTTGTGGTTTAGCAATATTTAATATAAGCTCAACTAGCTGTTATTAATGGCACTTTTTAATGGTGAAAGTAAAGCTGCTGACAAATATTAAGTGTCATCCAGTAATGCTACTTTAGATTTACTTTTCAGAATCTAACTGTATCTCTAATTTATTTTTTATTTCTTTTTTTTTTTCCATCATAAAGCTTTAAATCCCAGACCAACAATATTGAAATACGCTGGTGTAACAATACCTGGAGCGATAATTGGCTCAAATGAATAATGCACATTTATGCTCATAGTCTAAAATCTCCTAGTTTCCATGATGGATTAATCACCTTGTCACTGTGAATTATGTCATCCTCTCCAGAATAATAGCTTAGTTTACTGTGAACTGCTGAAGCTATAGATAACTGTTTTATTAACTGCCTACCCATAACAACTCTATGAAACTAGAATCTTTGTCAGAGGAAATGGTTAAAGATAAACCATCAGAAGATAGCAAGTAATTCCAGTTTAATAGAATTAATCCCTTTCATCAAGACCTTATGAGCATTTTTATTATGTTTTTCTGTTTTGTGTATGAAACTTGCTGAATAAAGTAATAATGTTTGCAGTTAATCACAAAATATAATGTTCTTCTCCAAAGTAAGGAAACCAAATGGTGGCAGACCCAGATCTCCTTATTTCAGCTCCATCCTGTATCTAAAGAAAAAACAGCTGGGAGCAATAGTTATTATCATTAGTGACACTCAGCCAAGATGTGCAGTCTTTCTGACTCCATTATAAATATGAAAATCTCACAGTTTGCAAAATACTGGGACCAAATGTTTTTTATGATAGCTCAGCCCTGGCACCAAATGCCAGGACTTTATTTGAAGCTCCAAATGAGCACATTACAGGACTGGATAATTTTAGATTAGGGTAATTACTACATGTTTTTGAGGAGTTGGGGAAGGCGGAATGTGACTTTTGTAAATTGTTCCCAAATTCATTTTTGATAGGAGAAAGGAATAGGGTAGGAGCCAAAAGAGGGAAATCTTGCCATCTCTTCCCAAAAGGCTTTGTAAAGAGAAAAAAAAAAAGTTAAAACTATTAAATGATTATTATTGTAAAAATATTTGGGGGGGCTCTCCAAGGTGCAATAAATATTGTCCAAAAGGCAAAATATGCAATTCTGTCAGAGAAGCTCAAAATGCTGCAATCAAATCCTGCAGCCTGCTGAGAATATTCGACCTACCATAATTTAGAAATTGTCATTGATAACTGACACATTTTACTGACAAATTTCATTTTCTACTGTTTATATGAGGTTCTAATCAACTTAATCTTAACATACTGAAAGCAGGTTCATTTGCTAGAAAATGTTTTGGGGAGCAAATACCTTTAAAAATGCAATTCTGAATGCTAAAAGACAACTTTGCATTTTGAAAATGCATATTATGTGACTTACACAGTTTTCCATCATTGTCCAATGTCATGTTCCTGAATAAATAAATCAAACTTCTATTCAGTATAACTCTTTTTTTTTCTGTTCTAGAATCAACTTCTGATCTTTATTCAGTAGTCTAGCCACATTGAATAATGACTAGAAAGCTAATATAAATGTAAGAACAGTCATAGTGGGTCAGACCAAAGGGGGTCAAGCCCAGAGAACAGGCTGGTATGGCTACATCCAGAAAAATACTGCATGTTGCTGAAAGACAGGCTGCGTCAGAGCTGAAAATCCTTGGCAGGTTTCCGTTTCTGTGAAGTGCCCCAGTCAGCTTCCGAGTATGTATAAACTTCTAGCAGCTACTTCTCCCTGCAGTAAGGCCTCACTGTATGAAGAACCACGTTTTTGGTTGTTCCACATCTACCATGGGCTAGTTTGATGCCGTATGCCCCAGTTTTCCACAAGGAGATGCAGTGAGCATTTGTACCCTTTCATCCTCTCCATTCCATTCATGATTCTATAAATGTCTCTCAAACCCTCACCCCATCCCCAGTAAGCTTTTTTCCTGTGTTGAAAAGCCCCAGTTTAGCCTCATTCCTCCCTTGTTTTGTTTTGTTGCATAGAAGATGTTCCATGCTTTTAAGAATACTTACTATCCTAGGTTTATTCTATTTTCACATGTCTTTTTAGCATGAAGAGGCCAGAGATATTGGTGAAATTTTCGTAGTGACACAATATTTGTTTTGTTTTGATTTTCTTTTCCTAGTAATATGATCTACTTTCATGAACACTGAGCTGAGTTTTTCATAGGGCTGGTGTTTTGACTCTATGATCTCATTTGTGGCTGATAACAGCCTATTCAGACTTCCTCACCCCAGGTGTGAAGTCATAATTGTTGGCTTTCATCACATATCCTTATTTTGCATTTATCTATCTCTGTTTTCACGTGGGATTTTATTGCCCATTTCCCCTTCCTCACAGAGTGTTCAGTGTTTTAGAACAGAGCAGGAGAGATTTGAAGCAAATCTTCTAATCTTCAAATTTAGTTTTTATTTTGCGATATTAGACCAACATAACCAGGTATGGATACATTTTCCTTGTAGAACTCCTTAATCTGCACCAGTTTTTACCAGCTGTCTTCTATTAATGCCATGATGCTTGGAATTTTTCTTAGAACAGTTTTCCCCACTGTTTTCTGTAGTGAATCTGTGAATTTAAATGTACATAAAGTATACTCCGGATCTGTGATTCGGTCTCTGCTTTATGTTGTTCATTTTCAGTGAAGGCGAAGTTGCAGAAAGAAAGAAGAGATGTGCTTGATTTTGGCAGGAAGGTATATCTTTCATTGAAAATTGGTATAAACAATGGCTGATCTTCAACATTTGATTTAGTAGGAAAGATAAACAGGGACTAGTCCTGAATAAATGCAGTGCTGAGGAGTGATGAACAAGCTGGTGCAGTTAATATAAATTAT
This sequence comes from Tinamus guttatus, assembly GCF_059628265.1. Classification (NCBI taxonomy): domain Eukaryota; kingdom Metazoa; phylum Chordata; class Aves; order Tinamiformes; family Tinamidae; genus Tinamus; species Tinamus guttatus. The sequence goes on from NW_028288928.1 coordinate 320,355, forward strand.
CTCACTAACCTTTTGGTGACAGCAGTGATTATGATATAAGACCTTTTTAACGTACAGGATTATCACATTTCTGCATATTCTGTTTTCTATGTTTCGATAGGAAAAATTTCACTTATTGGTGCATTTGATTGGGGATCTGAAGAAAGCAATTTTCCACTCTTTTTGAGATGGAAACTAATCTTACTGGACTTCTATTTGAAAACTCTTGACAATGCTTATATTTTATGTTAGGAAATTGTATTCATTATTTCAATCTGCTGAACCAAAAATCTCCAGACACTTCATTCAACTTTAGATATTCAGAGCAGGATAAATGCATGAATTCATGATGTGTAATGATTTACGATTAATTTAACCTTTTGCTATTTTGATGTCTAGTTTTTCATGTCTGTTACACTTTGGATAAAAGTAACTACAGTGAAAAAAAAAAGAAAAAAAATGAAAAGAAATTGGCCTAGTCATCCTTCTGTCAGTGGGGATCCCAGAACTACTCCTTCTTTCTTGAAACTTGGTAGTGGTTACTGCTAAGCAAAGGTCCTAATAATTCTCACTGTCAGTGTACAGGAACAGTTCATTCTGCCAGTTTGTCTCATCACCAGTGGTTTTGTTCTTTCATGTTTTCATCTCCAATCTGCTGGACAGTTCTAAAATGTTCTTCTTCATGCATAACAGACCTAATAAATATAATAGGGTCTTTGATGCAATGCTTTTTGATGCCTGGCCTTTTAAGTTCTTTTAACTTGAAGTATATTAACTCTTTTAATCTGAAATATACACTGGGGTTCGAGACAAATATTCTAGTGTGGAGACTCTTTCAGGCAGATATTTTGAGAATATGTAAAATAACAAGAAAATAAAACTACCATTATTATTATGCTGAGTAACATTTCTCTTCTTTACCGCATGACCGTGTGCTGCACAACCCCAATTTTCTTTGCAGTTCTTCTGCCAGAACTGCTAATAAATTAAATCTTTATTGTTAGGCTTATTTATGACACATTTTGCTTCATTCCTGAGCTACGTGCCATTTTGCAGTACAGCCTCTGAATTAACATACTTCTGTTACATATTTATAACTCTTAAATATTATTAACTTCAAATCACAGAATTAAGTGCTAACTCTTGTTATTCTTTTATCGCTGGAATGGAATAAGCATTGGTGCATTTAGTTTACAAGATAACATCTGGTGCAGAGGGTGACAAACAGCCAGCTATTCTGCAGATTTAGCGCTGGAAGATGACATTTAAACCCAAGCCTGTGCTATAAAGACAATGCTGCAATGGTTGGACGGGATTCAGAGGATGTGCACTGCAGTGGGAATGCTGCCCGCTCTCAGAGGCCATGAGACGTGCTCCCAAATCTCTCTCTTCACATGCAAACAGGGTTAGCCCCCTGCTTTTTTCCATGCTTCTCTGGTAGATATGAAGGGTCCATCTGTGAGCGTCTGACCCTTTCAATCAACTACTGTATTGGGGTATAAGTGAGGGTGAACGTGTCCATTGAGTCCCTGCTTGCATGAGCTGCCTCTCTGCATAGGAGCTCAGGTCAGACTGGGGAAATCGAGTCTTTTCTTCGCTGTTCTCCACTCTCACCTTGCTGCAGGGTGTTCAGGCATAGCCTTCATGGTTCACCAGTCCTATCCAATTTTCATGAGAGACAGAATTCATAGAATCATTATGGTTGGAAAAGACCTTCAAAATCATCAAGTCCAACTGTAAACCCATCACCTGCTAAGCCGTGTCCCTAAGTGCCTCATCTACATGTTTTATATGCTGTTCTAGCAGTTCCTGGCATGATGGCTGTCTGGAAAGCATTGCGCTTCCAAATCCATTTGGGGACTGGATGTGACTTCTCACAGTTAGCCTTCAGGAGCCTGCAGTGCCTTATGAGCAAACAGTTAAAACATAAGTACTATTCATTAGATGCTTTTCTAAGATTAAAGATCAGTGTTTTTCCTATTCTTTTAAGAGGGCACACCTGCAAGAGTGTTACTCAACCTGAAAGAAGTTGTGTTTGTTGGTGGTTTTGGGGAGAAATGAACCTGGACTGTTACAGACCATTGGTCTGACACTGTCCAAAGCTTCAGAGCTGAGAAAGGGTAAGAACCAGCAAAGCAGTAAAACATCAAATATAAATTTGAGATTTTTGATATACAAAAGTCTCTAAATGAGTTCACACGGTTTTAGACTTTAGCACTTTTCCTGTTCTATCCAGCAAGTTTTTTTTTCAGCTCCTGGATTACCTTGGCACACAACTCGATGGCTTTTGTGATCAAATTGAATCTAAAGTTTTTGCTTCTTAGCAAATTGAAGAGACCTGAGTGTGTCTGCCTGAACAGTTCTACTGCCATAGAGCAGCCTATCTCATTTAAATATATTCATGTAATTATTAAAAGCGAACTAATGTGGGTAAAAGCAAAACCATATGATCTTACTTAAATATGTAGAATTGCGAGTAAGCACCATTCACTGAAAAGCATGTAAAGACTAAAGCAACAATAAATTAAGGAGCAGTTGCATGCAATCAAACAAGAGGGCAGTTAAATGAGTACAAAAATAGAGACAATGCAATCCTAGCTGCTCTGGGTTGGACATAGTGCAGACTTTCTTTTGAATTTTTTAACACAGCCTCACCTCTGCTAATTTCAGATTACTTCTTTTCATATTACTTCTTGTTTTATTCTCAGAATTGCTTGAAAAATATATATTTTTTCCTTCTCCAAACTTTTCCCACTCTACTACTTTATTGTTTCTCTTTTCTTACCTAACTCAGCTTTTCAGAAGGCCCACGTTTTCGTTTCTTTTACAGATTGGATCAGAAGTCCAAGTTCACATTAGCCATTGTTTAATCACTCGGTTCTGGCCCAGAAAGGGTTAGTCTAATTTGTGTTACCACAGTGTTTGGAAAATATTTTTGGGAAGGGAAAAGGAAGGTTCAGTTGATTTAGAACGATGTAATATTGCCTTCATGTTGTAATTTCTTTGGAAAAAAATAATGCATTTCTAACAATGCTGTGTGGAATATCAGCAGGATTTGGCTGCATAGTACAGAATGTACCTCATGTCAGATATAAATTTAATCTGGCTGCAGCCAACCAAAAGCAGATGCAGCATTAGCCATGTAAGTGGGATATAAATAATAAAGCCAGCCACTTTGCTGGGACAATGTTTAACAAAGCAGTGTTTTCCTGTTCAATTTTCTGATTATTATGCTGTTCTAAAGGACTGATGGCAAATGATCAGGCCATTTTGATAAGAGTTTCTGATTGACATCAGATTTCATTAGCGACATTAGTATTGAAGGTAAGGGTCACAGGTTGGTCATGGTTCATTCTACCTGCCTATCTCACTCAACAACAACCAGGAAATGTCCAGTAATTTTCTGTTGTTATGCTCCTTTTAGTGTTTTAATATTTCAGATGGTTAAAGTGCAAGTTAATCATGTTTATGCATTAATAAAAGGTGCATAAAGTGTTTCAGTTATTCAGTTGAATGAAATGATTTCAGAGATGTGGTAATAACCTTAAGTGATGTTTTGAATACACTTCATATAAATTAGATCCGTTAAATGGGACAAAAGTGATTTTTGTAGACATGCACTACTAATTGGCATGTTCACTAATTCCTGCAGCACTTTGAGTACACAGTGGTAGCACTCATGCATTTTCCAAATTTCTCTGTGTCATGTACCCTGTATTGCTGATTACGTACCCATCCCAATTATTCTGTTCCCAAGGCAAAGCTTTCATAGATTGGAAAAATTTGATAATAAGCCCCCAGGGCTCATTGAGCCGCTTTTTGAGGAGAGTGTTTTTAATCCTCACTTGAATTTCTGACTGGAGCCCACCAAGTTCCTGGGGAAAAGAGAGCATCTTCCCCCACTGCAGTTGCCATGGATGGCCACAACTCCATGGCACTAGTGCAGAGCTGGCAGTAAGAAGAGTGAATCCAAATAGAGTGCTCCAGGTGGCCTTTCTTGCATATCTCTGCTGATACAGTAGAAGAAAGAGTTTATTAAACTCTCCTTGGTCATCTGGATCAAAATGAACATGTTGGAGTGTGGACCACTCACACTAGAGCTGCGTCCAGAAATAAAATTGAAGAAGGAGAACAAAGGGAAAGGGCTAGTTCAGAGAGAGGAGGGGCTCCTTACCTTGGTGATATATTTTTAAACTTTTTTTTTTTTTGGAGAACCAAAGGTGTGACCATTTCTAATAACATACTCTGATCTCTGTCTGACAATAGTAGTTCTTCCTTCCTGGAATTAGTGCTCCATCTCATCTGTAGGCATGTAGTGCATTACAGTTAAACTGTTCTTCATGATTTTATTCTTCCTCAATAAATAGTTCTTCCTCAAAACAGTTGCATTAAACAAATATTTAGCAAGTCGATACAATACTTGGTTGTTGCTTTACTTTCTCACTTGTGGCTTTGACAAAAAAGATTTATAGCTGTGTTTGGCTCTCCCACACTTCTCACCTTTTTCTGTATAAATATGCATTTGAAATTTCCGGTTGTATATTTTTGAACTTGGCAAAGGAAAGGCAGTTTAAGAGCCAGTCTATGCAGTCTACCAGACAACAGAGGAAATGAGGAACAAGAGGATACTATAGCTACAGTATAGATGGAGCAGAACAGGATATTGCACTTCGCAGGTCAGATTTTCTACGCTTCTCCTATAAGGAAACCAAGGGAAAAAAAAATCTAGTGACCAGAGATCTTAACTTGCTGGAATTTTAAATGTTCATTAAAAGCTTAGGTACATGCACTGGGAGGTAAGAAATGCTGTGGCCGCCATTGATTAAGCTTGTTGATGCAGAACACCATGCAGAACTCCATGCAAATAAAAACATTCTGCTTGTCATATACATCCTTAGCATTTCCGTTAAAGCAGTCAGGGAAACAGAACCCCTAAGCTTCAAGCATAGGGTGAATAAATATGTATTTGAAAGTACAGTACAAAAGATCGTAAATTTGGCTTTAAATACAAAGAAAAATGACATTCCCTTTTGTCAGCTGAAGGTAACAAAGCTTACATACATAGTCATTGTTTTCTCTAATTCTACACTAGCAGCGGTGCTGTACTATTTTAGCCTCCACCCTCGACAATATATCTCGTTCTGTGAAGGGTATTTTCTCTCTCTGGTGAGAACTCTTTTGGTTCCTAAATAAAACCCTGAAAAGGTCACACTGGCAATTTGAGTTCCAGGTAATTCAAATGTAAGCCTAAGTTAAAAAATGATGTGTCTGCAGCTTGCCAGATGTTATTAGAATCTACAGTGTTAGTTTAGATTCAAGTCAAGTAGAATGGTATCCATTGGGAAATTATGCTTTTCTGAGAAGCATGTATAGATTTTTTTTCTTCCTGTATACCTTTCCAATAAAAATTATGATAGCAAGTTTTTGTTTCCCATGAATTCTTTATTTAGGTTAAGTATTATGTGTGAACTCTGATTTCACATTTTAATCCTAGTAGAAGTAGTTGATTTTTTGGTTTATCATTTGCTGGTAGAAAATTATATTAAAATACACCCTAGACTCTTATGACAGTTTTAATAAATATAGCTTGCAATATTAAAAGTTCAATTACATGGTAAGGAATAGAAATGAAAATATTTGAAAATTCAGTGTAGGTAGAATTGTGTTTTTTTCATCCATAGCGGTTTCTGCCAATTCCATCCATAGTGTTTTCTACCACTATGTGGATAGACCAAACTCTGAATGGAGATAAAGACTTCCCTTCTGCTCTGATTCCTTTCCATTATGCATCTAATAATGGACTCCGTTTTCCCCAGTACTAAAATAAGTATTTATTACCCACAGTAAAATCAGAAGATTTTCAGGTGAAAATAGGATGGAATTAGAATTTTGGCCACTCATGCTCCATAGTAGAGCTCCAAAATAAGAAGCAATGACTCAGTGCTTCTTATGTGCATTAACAGTTCCATTGTATTTTAAGCCCACCTTTCATGGTACAGAGTACCACCAGTTTAAGGACAAAAACATCTGCTGAATGTACTTAGCTCTTTGCAAGGTTGTCCTGTTTCCCTTGTTCGGTTTCTAAAGTCCAACTTTTGAAGGAGTGCAAATTCAGACCTATTAGATTTTGGTCAGCACAACTCCCTCTGCATTTGTGGGATATATGGATCTCATATATCCCACAGCATCTCATAGTCTGTGGCTCATCCTGTGGCTCATGATGCAGTCTACACTCTTCTGTTTCTGGACAAAATGTAAACCAACTGAAAGTCTTGAAAGGCACATGCATATGGAAATGCCTGATGTTAACCTTGGTGTGAGGAAGTGTTGTGCTTTGATACTTGTGGAGAGGTCCAGGCTGACTTTGAATGCAAAGTCAGCATTACAGTGGAGCTTCCTGTGTATAGCATAATGCATTTGAGTATGTTGGCAGCTGGAATACTAATGTGATCCTTTTCCAGTGTATTTTACACTCAAAATGAAAGGTAAATGTGAAAAGCGTTAGAACTAACAGACAAAGCAGAATGGAGGATGTGTATTGCTAAGCATCACTTAAAATGCATTCTTCTCTGAAAAGTGTTGGTAAATAGAGCACTATTTTACTCAGGAGATCTAATCCCAGGGCGTATTCAGTATGCTATCTTCAAATGCTGGCAATAAAAATAAAGGTTTTTTTCCCTTGTATTTTATTTGTGTGAGTACAGTAAAATCAACATAGATGAAAGTGAGTTCTCTGTGTCTTGTCACCTGTTGATGTAACTCTACCATAAATTCTGCTTGCAAAGCCTAAAATCATTGCAGTGGTGTATGGCACTGGCCATGGCACAACCAAAGCAGGGTGAAGGGACAGCTGGAAAGGACACAAGCTGAAAAACAGCCACATGGTGTTACTGATCAACAACCTGAAAGATGTCAGTTTGGTGAAATAGAAACATTTCACCTGAAATGTATAGGGTTTGGACAACATTGAAGGTAAGGGAAGGCAATGATTTCAGTCTCTGAGTGACTGGACAGGAAGGATGGATTTTCATTTAATCTGTTAAACAGAGGCTAAACAGAGCTCAAAACATCACTGTCAGATAAGGAAACAAAACAAAAAAAGGTCTATCAGTTTTTCATGCTGCTGCTTTTGATACCTGATATTTTCCTAAAATCAACTACATCCATCCCAGGCACATGAAGAAGCTTTGTAGGACCTCCAAGGAGAGAGGAGTGATTTTTGAAGCTATAGCTGGATGTTCTCCTTATCTATGGTTTCAGGATGTTGTCCTAAAGAGACTTCCAAACTGGAACACATTGGGAGAAAAAAATGCACTGAAATCTGCAAACAAAGATGCTGGACCATCCAGCTTTACTGATGAGGTATGATTTTATTAATTGGGGCTCCTTGTCAAAACCTATTGGAAAATTGCCACAGGACTGAAGGAACAGGTCATGTCCCTTGCTACTGACGGTCACTTTGTAGCTAGAATAGCCCTGAGGGCACCCCGGAATGCAGCGCAGCCCCCAGGCCTTAGCTATATCCATTACAAAGTGCAGCTCTTTTTGGCTTTGCTTGCCTGAAATCCCTAAATAAGTAGAAACAGCAATTTTAGGTCTTTCAGAGTATTCAATGGTAAGCCTGTAAGTTAGTGAAATGCATCTAAAAGTGCAGCCTTTAGGTTTTTTTTTTTTTTTTTTTTGGCGTATATTCATTTGTTCCCTTACAGAAACAATATAAACCAGAGCCTCATCAAAGGCTAGAACCTCACTATTACTTTAACAGGGCAACAGACCTCATGCTGTCATTTATTCCCTATGGCTTTGGAGCAGCAGAGTTGACTGCTTGACTAAATACAAACTATGCCATATTTATCCTTTGCCCAACTACCTTTGCCTTTTTAGTCCTTTCATGAAAATACATCCACCTTGGCGCATTGTTGCTTCTCATTCTCAGGCTTTCCTTGCACCCTGGATGTTTTGTGACATATCCCAAACCTTTCTTGTTATGTTGGCTAAGAATGAAATGGAAAAATATATACAAAGTGGCTTTATTCGTGATTCAAGGTGTGCTGTGAGCTGGCTGGTGAGATGTCACCATCATGTAGAAAGTTGGTATGGATTCAGGCTGTTCATTACCTTCTCCCAGAAATGTTCCTCTCAGCAACAAACTTACTGAAGTAGTAGAGTTGCTCCATTTACCTATTACTATGTTATTGCTCCTATTGCCTTAGTAATAGGAGAGTATAGAAAATAGAGAATGTGAATAGAGAAAATAGAGAATGTGAGGTTGGGTGTAGCTGCTCTACTGGTGCCACTTAAACAGTGTATTCAGCAAGGATTTACTATTGGGAAGTTACAAGCCCTGGTATATGAATATACATATGCAGATACATGCATAGTAATACCACAGAGGAATGGACTGATATATCTGCACAGTAAATTCAGTTCCTTGAGTCATGCTGTTCAAGCATGTCTTCGGTGTCTGCTCCTGCGTGACACTGGTGCCTCATGGGCCATTAGGATTTTGGACTGGTTGGTTATTCCAGGCCTTGTGAACCACCAATTTAGAAACAGGAGAGAGCCGAGGAGGAGACTCTAGGACTCAGCTCAGTCACAGGTTTTGTGCTGAGACCACCAGCCCAGCAACCAAGGAGTTACTAACACACTATTTCTTTAGGAACTGCAGCTATTGCATAAGTAAATAACTATCTTTTACTATCAGCAGTATTATGGAGATTAGGTTTATCACATTTTGAAGTCTGCCTCCATATCTTGCCATTACTATATGGCAGATCTGTGATCCTCTTCAATTATACCTTTTTTTTTTTTTTCCTAGCAAAGGGCCAAATATTTAACACATTTCCATGTTGGTTTTTTATGTTTCCCCAGTTTTGTGAAAGAACTTGTAAACCAGATAATTTTAGTTTGCAAACAAAGAAACAATAAAAGAACCACACAAGTTGTTTTTTAAGCACTTTAATTATGAGCATTCATAAAACTTTGAGTATATTGGGTCTGCTAAGTAGCTTTTGTTTTTTTCCTGCAGCCTGCAGAAAAAAAATAATAGCCCCCTTCCTCCATTCAATAAAATCCAAGATTTTGCCAGCTTCCATAGATGGGAAAAATAAATTGGATGAGTGCACGTAGCAACATTATCTTTCATGTTCCCTGTATGTGTACCAGCATGTGGCACTTGGAAGTCTGTAAAAATGAATGTTTATTGACTTTTGCATTGCCTGCAATTATTTAGGCAAGTCTCACATAAAATATGAAGATCTTGACCATACAGACACAGTGCACAGGCCTCTTCCTTCCCTGTCTCTGAAGTAGTGTTTGGGGATGACAGAAGATTCTCCCTTCTCTCTTGTAAGCATCTTTTATGTAGGTACATTATGTTTGCATAGTCATAAATTAGCACAAGGAAGCCTTATGGTACTCTACAAGATTTATTTTTTCACTCCTGGGACTAACATTTTTAAATTTTTGAAGGATTTCAGCTTTTATTACAGATTCTCATCAAGTCTTTGGTAGTTAAGATACTTACTGCAGTTGGATTAGAAACTTGACATCTGCAAACTTGTAATAATAATTTATATACATGTGACAGCATATCAATTACTTGAAGTTACTGCTTCAAATGCATTCATCTCTTGCACAGAAGTAACGGCAGTTTGGCAGCAAATATAAGTTAAATAATTTTATCAGAATTAAAAAAAATACAAACTGGGGAAAATTATTTTCTACAGTCTGAAAGGGGTTCTCTTATAAAATAAAGATCCTTAACATAGGCAGCTGATGGGCATGTAATGGCATTTAGCGCCTAATTCATCTTCATCTGAGCAACAAATATGGTTTTGATTAAAATTAGAAATACTATCAGAAAGTTTAGAGTAGCTCTGGTTTCTCAGGCTTCTTTCATGTCTTCTTTGGGCAACAGATTCTGCCATAAAGAAGATTTAAAAAAGAGACATTGAAATAAAGTCTCCTTGGTCAATGCCAGCATCCCCTAAGTTGATTCATTTCATGGGTGAGTCATACACTTCTTTTCAGGCTATCCTTCATGGTAGTTGTTTGCAGAGGTCATACTGCAGAAGAAGCAGTGCTCCTCTGCAGCAGTAGGATAAAAGCTCTTATCAGTTTTGCATTGTACAATGTTTTGTGTTTGAAATGATTAAGCCTAGGGAAAAATAAAATGCACTAAAGGGTGTATGAAAAACTGCCACACAAGTTTGGCCTTGAGCGGCCCACGTGTTAGCTGGAAGTAGCTGAGTGGGAAGAGAGAGATCTTCTCCACGGAGAAGGTGAACTGACATTCTGTGAGTATTTAGAGTTTGTGCGTCCTTGAAAGTTTAATAAAATCAGGATACTGCAAAAGCAGAACAGTTTCGTCCTTAAAGAAAGAAAATAACATTTCTTTTCTGTAAAGCTCTGTCTCATTTTTAGACCTTTATAAGTCCTGTTTTTTTTTTTTCTGGAAGGCTTAATTGCCACGGAGTAATACAAACGTTTCTTTGAAGATGTTTAAAAGCACCTCAAAAACTCCGTTTTGTTTTCTAATAGAGTACTGGTGGTAACAATTCAAGGACTCAGTTAGGAAAGTGGGTGGATAAAATGAGATATTTCTCAACATTTCATTCTCTGAGTTGCACAAACTATATATTTCATGGTGTACAAAAATAATGGAAAGTTTAAGGGGTTATATTTAAGAAGAAAAAAGAGAAAAAATAAATGACAATATAAGAATAAAATAGAATTATAGAAATTAGAGCATAATTAAGAATAATAATTAACTTCAACCCCTCATTTCTTTTTGTTGGCACTGAATTAATGTTGGATCTTTTTTTTTCTCTCTTCTTTTTTCTCTGACACTTAAGATGTAAAATAAATAAATAAATAACTATAAATGCTTTAATTATGCCTTTGTGGTACTAAACCACTTTCGAAGCACCTTTAAAGCTGTTCTTAAATACCTCTACCTTGCTAAATTACGTTAACAGTACATTCTTATCTGTGTATCTGCCAAAGAAGGTAGTTGTGGAAGCTTATCTGTGCGTGTTCAATATCCTAAATCTGATGGAGATAAGGCCAACAGGGAAAAAGGAGTAGAAAATTGTAAAGTGTATGAAAATGTTAACTATTGTGAGGCAAATGCTGTTCTGTGTAAACTTAATTTTATTGAAGTTCTTTCAGGAGTGGATTTGATCTCTGTATTTAAAAGCGTAGATAACAGATGAGTTCTGTCTCGCCTGAATCTGGGCCTCTCCAATCCAAATGTTTATGATGGAACTACTTGCCTGAAGTTCTCTGCAGAGTTAGCAGAGTGCTGTCCATCTCATACCAGCAGAGCTGTCTAAAATATTTTGATGAACTGACTGAACTAAAACCACTTACTTCTCTCTGAGTTTGTAAAAACAGAAAAAAAAAAAAAAAGAAAAAAAAACCCATACTGTCTTACAATTGTTGTTTCTCAGACCTTGTTAAGCAATAGGAGAGGTCCTAAGTGCTGCACAGGTACAAAGTTCCTGTCTTAAAATTCTCGGTCAGGTGAGACAAGGCAGAAGAAGGAAACAAAGGCAAGATCATGGTTTCTGTTTCACCAATGGGCGATGGAGGCATGATAAGACTGAGACCAGTTCCACTCATCTGCAAATAAACCAACTCAAAGGTTAACAAGGGACAAAAACATTGAGATCTCCAGCACATACCTGTCCCAGTTGAGTAGTTATCAAATACATTGATAGATGTCTAGGTTCAGCTATTGATTTTTCAGTGCATTTTTGATATTTCAGAGTACATCATGTTTTCATATTATTTTATTTATTCAAATCACAATGGCTAATGATTCCAGTTTGCAGCTGTGCTCCTGCTTTTTGGCCACCAGCTCAAAATGAAGTTGCCTGGCTTGCATAGTCCATGCAACAACCAAGAAAGGAGTTAAAGCTGCCAAATGCAGAAACTGGTTCTCCCTTGAGAAATCCCACTGTCTTTATCATAAAACCTTTTTGTTGTAATCCCTATGTGTGTTTGGCCTTCTGCAATTTAACAAGTTTTGGGTGCTGCAGTCAAAAAGCTTTTTTTTCACTTTGCAGCCTAAACCTAGTTAGTAAAAACAAAAAATAGTGATCTACAGCAGACATTCTCAGGTATAATATAGGGAATCTAGTAAAAAAAAATAAAATGCCAAAATTAGGATATTACATAGCTCCTGAGATCTTGATTTAAGATTTTTTAAATATATCTCCTCTTAAAATGCAAACTGAAAGGAAGGTTCATTAAATAGAACCACTTCCAGGCTAACTGTATACTAAAATACCTAGCTTCACAGTTCATACCTCTCCTGTTTGAGTTAATGGCGCAACTGATGGTAATAATAAGCTGTCTGTCCTCTCTGGACACCAGGCATTAAAAGATGCTCATTTGGTCATTTTCCTTTCAAATTTTAGAGCTATTTTGATCAATTCCAGGCTCTGAAGAGAGATGCCTAACTTTCAGGCTCCCTTGATTGTTGTATCTTGCAAGTCACTGGTTATTCTGCCACTCAATCTTTTTTTTTTTCTTTTTTTTTCTTTTTGTCCTTTCCTCACCTGATCTGCTCTTACATCTTATATCTGCCTTACTCTCTTTTCCATCTGCATCTTCCTTGCACTCAGCCAGGATGCGTAGAATTAATCTCCAGTCTTGGACAGCTGAAGGTAGAAACAGGAATCCTATCTGGGACTTCCTTTCCTCCTATGATAACTGGATACCAGAAGAGGGAAAAGAGTGATCATAAATTAAAAAAATATTATTCACAATCTCAGAGCTAGTGCCTGGGGTCAACAGGAGCAGTCATACGATGAGGTTAGTTTGTTCCTTGAAGATTAAGTTGAAAGCCCGCATTTTGATGGACAACTCTCAGCACAGACGTCTGACAACGCATGAAGATCATTTTTCAGATCCCAGTGCTATGCAGACCAACTTGAGTAGATTGCCACTAACATGGCCCCTTTTTGACCCTACTCAATAAACATGCTTTACAGGTGGCAATAGGACATTTTAACAAAAGCAATCAAAAAGCCCCCTCTCAATCTTTGTTCTCATAAACAAGCCAATTGTTTAGATGAACTAGCAGAAGTTGTTTTAAATTTTTAAGCTGTTGGGGAAGGGAGGAATGAGAGGCAAAAGAAGAATAGGGTAAGGAAAATAGCCCACCCAGACAAAATAGCCCAGCCAAACATCTAAACATAGAAAATTTGAGCCTGCATCATTGGTAAAGTTCTAAGCTGCAAATATGCTCCTACAGTATTATCCAAACTTAAATACACAGGATACCAGACCTGTAACCTGTATACTGTTTTGTATATACATTTTCAATATATACTTTTCTTTCACTACAATTCAAGGTGCTAGCATATAACCCGTATTTTCTAATAAGATTTGTTTATCAGTTTGACCAGCCGATAGTCAAATCTTATTTTATGGCATTCTTCATAACTTGATGCACTGCAAGTTTTTTGTAAGATAAGGCAAGCAGAAATGTCAGACTTTTCAACCTGGTTCCACTTTCAATCCAGCCTACTTTGCTCTTACAATATCAAACCTTCTGGGAGTCTCTACATGACATGAACTATAAAAGGTATCAATAACAACAGTAGTTCCTGCTGTGGAAGGGTACTGTAATTGCAATTGCCTACAACCTGGAAATTCATTATGGAGAAGGCAAAATGTTCTGCAGTTTGATTCTCTTGAGTACATTCCGTCTCTCCCTAACAAATCACCACTTCTAGAGTGAGCTTTCTTTTTATTTATTTGCTTATTTATTTACTTAAAAAGTAGGGAAAAGCAAGACACTGCCACCTCCACAAGTGGCAGGTATCTGAAGTAAATAAAGAAAAAAGCCTCTGACAAATATTTTAAGAAATAATAATAGAAGACAAAATGTTTTACATATAGCTTCATGTTAGTTTGTGATTTAAAGCTTAATGACCACATACTTGGACTGCATTCCCAGTAAGTATCAAGAAGGCATATTTCTCTGCGGGTACATGAAATAGGATATGTTTGTCTAGCTGTAAGTCCTATTTTTGCAGTTTAGCTTGCTACTCATAATAGACGAATAAATATTAGTTTTATGCCAGATAATTTTAATAGTATTTGAAAAATAGGATATAATAAGAACAGGAACATAATATTTAAAAATATTAGCATATATTTTCTTTTTGTGTAGTTATATATCTCACCTCTGTACACAGTTACAGCTTACTAAGGAAAAACACATTTGCAACATAACTCGCTTGCATTAATTTATTCATTTTTACTTTTTTAAGTATTAATTTTAAATGACTGCTAAGTAGTCCCACAAGAAAAATGTTTGGATCTTATGGCTTTTGGCACTTTGCCATTCTGAGATACTTTTGGTTGTCTCTTTTCATTTTGCAGTTTGTATGAATTTACAAACATTCAAACCAAGACCTTCTGCAGATGCTTAACTTCCAGATCTGACACTGAAGTTTATGAGAGTTACAAGTAAGGGCTAGTCCTCAAAGATCAGACAACTAACTTACTTATTCCATGAATGTCCTAAAGTAATTATTGTCACTAATGAGTGCATCTGTGAATATAGCACATGTATCTTCAAATATCCTGCACTAAGCCACACATTAATGGTATAAGAACTATGTAAATATAATTTTTTTTTTAGAAAAATACAGAATAACTGAAGAAATAACTATGGTCTCAGAACACTGTAGAGTCCCTGTATGACTGTTTTGGTTTACATCTTTACAATTGTACGCATTGCATGTGATTCTTCATATGCTTGTATAGTTCATCATAGTGAAATAAAATGGGCCTTAATAGGCCCTCCTTCTGTTATATTCCAAGTATTAAATAAAACTCAGTACAACCTAGAGATGAAACATAACATTTAAATTCTTTTATTTTACATACGTTAAGGAAAATCTGTTCTCAAAGCTGTTTTTCCTAATGCTCAGGAAATATGTTACGGAAGTATTTTTTGTGATAATACAACACTCAAAAGGCTGCTACAGCTGCTGAATACGTGAGCATTTTAGTTCATCTCAGGATAGCTGTGCTCCGATTTATTCCAGTCTTGGCACTGGTTGCTAGAATGTTCCTGCCAAACCTGAGCAAGCCACGTATTCCAGTCCAACCTCACCAGAAAGATTACTCCTTCAAGTAACATCAAAAAGCAGTCAGTCGCAGCCATTGTCTAAGAGGGTTTTTCAAAGAGCTTGTTCATCAGCTCCTCAGAAATACTTATGTACCCCCTTTCAGTACTAAAGAGCATTTTTTCCTAGCAATCTGAGCAATTTTCAAATGCATCAACTGAATATTTTGCTATTAGCCACTATAGCATCATCTTTGATCTGCTAACACCTTTTTGAGGGTCTTTTTCTCTAACCATGTGTATCAGTTCTTCTTGCCATGTGCAGGGGGCTTGGACTAGATGATCTCTAAAGGTCTCTTCCAACCTTAAGGATTCTGGGATTCTATGAAAATCTCACAAGGCAGCACATCCATCCATCCATCTGTCCGTCTAACAGCTCTATAGAGCCAAGTGAGATACAGATTTCTTAAGAACTGTAGGTACCTAATGGTGGACATATGTCCTCCAGCTGCTCAAAATCTTTCTGAACCTTTCACATTTTTCTATTAATGACAATCTGACACACTGGTTGGGTCCAGTTAAGTGCAAATAAAGCAGTACCTGAATACACTCCCAGTTGTTCCATCACAGCAGAATTACTATGCTTCTTTAAAAGCTGCCCTTACAAAATGCACTACAGTTCAGGTCTCATGGACAGAAGAGCTCTGGTAAGTCTAATTTGCAGTAGTTTAAGGCTGTACAATACTGAGTTATTTCTCACATCTGTCTGAACTCACTACCCTTGAAGTGAAGAGTGGCATACGAGGGATCGTGTGCCTCCACCTAATTAGTCTCCCCTCATAGGTCAGCATTTTAGCTTATAGCAGTAGTGGAGGTGATTTTTTTATCATTATGGGTAGGAAGGGGATTGAGTATAGGGGGCAGAGACACATGTCCCCTTTTGCTGCTTCTGCTACAGAGCCAGGAAGAAAAGAGGGCAGTTACAAGCAACGACATGGAATCAATCCCATCTCCTGTATGCAGGAACTAGAGTTTCAGATATCCATTTGTTTACACTCTCAGAGATAAAACAACAGATCTTACCAGGGGCCTTTCCCTGTTCCCATAGACTCACATCTGCTCCAGGCCAGTGTCCACAGCAAATCCATACTTTCTGTTCTTGTAGAGTGTGTTGAATAAGTACAAAAAGGGAAGAGGAAACTGCTTTCTTTTTCCCCTTACACAGCAGCAGCCAAGTTGTTTATTACATTTAAATCATTGTCACTTGTGCAAACATGCTGAAGACAGAAAGGCTGTGCAGATGTCAAAGAGACTACAGGTTTTGAAATCAGCAAGGTAGCAGGTGTGTAAATAATGGCCTTGCCTTTTTTTTTTTTTTTTTTTTCTTTTGCCAGTCCTTTGTAGCTAATAGGATTGCCTTGCTTTGCACTGTGTTACATAAGGAGCAATGTCTGTCTCCTTTTCAGATCCCAATGTAATTACTCAGAGCTGGAAATTAATCCTGTCTCCATCTTTTGCATGCAAGCTAAGCAGAATTCACCTAAAGCCACAGGTGGACAGCAAATGTGATCCTAAACGTAGATGTTCAAGCATTCATTTCCTCTAATAATAGTAAAAAGAAATGTCAAAACAGAGTTTGGCTATGTAGATTTGCAAAGTAATGGACTGAGATTTTAAGAGTCATTTTTCCCTGGCATCATCACTTCAGTGTCCCTTTACAACGTTTGGATTGGTAAAACACAGCATGCTAGCCTTTGTGCTAAAATACACGTCAGATTTCAATTGCAGAACTGGAATAACTTTGAAATTCCTCACATGTAAAAAGTACAGTATTAATTGACATGAACATAATTTTTCTTCAAAAAAAAAAAGAAAATTACTAAGTCTAACTCTTATTTATTTTTAGCTGAGTTTCCCTTTAGAGTATGCTTAGTGATTACACTCTGCATTTCCACAAATTTATCATTTGCTGTTTCATATATTTTAAAAATCAAAGCCCTTTTTTGAAGGCCACTAACAAGCATTTAAAGTGCCTCTTGCACTGTTAATTGCATACAAATACTCCAGATATAATTTGCTTTGAAAATTTATTTATGGAAGAAAAACACTCCCAGGCTGAAATCTTCTGTGCCAAATGTAGCCTGCAGTGACTGTTTGCTGGCCAAATTCTGAAACCAGTGAAAATCAGGGCTTATTAAGGGAAATTCTGGTGTAATCTTACCTACCTACATGCTCATGGACATTACTGTGGTATTAAGTATTTCACTGCATTCAAAATCAATATATTTGTTTAGTAGATCCATCATTTTATTAGAGTTTTAAAAATTCTCCACTGACTTGCTTCAGGCCTCCCAAATCCATATTTTTTATTAATAGTGAAAATAAGATACAGTCATTGCAAGTGCACAATAAAAACTCTATGAATACATAGGAAATTACTTACTGTTTGTGATGACTGAATATATGATTGTTACAGTTTGAATGAACTGTCCAGAACCTGTTTATATACTAGATTTTTTATCCTGCCGTGTTCATACAATATTTCACTAAATGCTTCCTATCTGAACTGTAGGGTGCTCTATAATTCTTGAAGCTGGAGGTAGGGACGTGTCAGACATAAAATACGAAATGTGAAACGTGATGTTTTGAGAAGTACTCCAGATGATTTTGGAAAAAAAATATATCATAGTTGATAACAAGAAATGCTCCCCTAGGGAAAACAAAAAATATGGCAAGGGAGAAGTGAAGATGCTCTTTAGAAAAGGCTTTAGTGAAGATAGGAGAAACAGAACATGTGCAAAATAAAGTTAGTAATATGCTTTTGCATAATGAGGGAGTTACATTCTGAAAATGAGTGTTAAGAAATTTAAGTTTCAGTGAGGGTGGATGGAGAGAGGTGACAGAAATCAAACTGAATAATGGAAATCAGACTATCTAGATTACATTATAGGCGTGGGAGAAAAATCTCTTCTTGTCAATCTTGTCATCTGACTAAAGATGTGAAGAGAGAAAGGGAGTGTAGCAGAATAATAGAAGAGGAGGATATCAAGCAAGTATTCAAACCTTTTTAGCATATTACTTAGTACTCCACACTGACTAGGCCATCAGTGCTCTGGCAATGATGGGAGGTGAGCATTAGGATTTTTTTCCTTTTCTATGATGAGATATTTTATACATATGGTACTTACTGTGAAAAACATGTAGCAGTGATGACTGGAAGGTGGTGTTTGTGTGCTTGTGAATGTACCCTTTTTTAAAGCTTTCAACAAGCAAGAACCTATAGTTTTAACTTTCTACACCATTGTTTTGTGAGTCTAGCACATTTGACAGACCTCATAGAACTGCACCTCAGAAGACTTAATTATTTGGAATGAGAATGTTCTAGAAAAAAAAAATCAGCTAGTTTTCCATTTCTTGGTGTTTTCTTTAAGGGATACAGATAGCATAGTGCATGTTTAATCTTTGAACATGTTCTTTCTGTGTTGTTCCTTCCATGCCTACCTTTAGTGTGTTGGCTTTTTTTTCTTTTTATCCCACTTCAACCATATTTCTCCTTTTCTTTCCCCAGCTAACAATCTTTTTTTTTGCTTTTCACACACACACAATGTGTACGAGTGCACAAAGGGTATGAGAGAAATCTCTGCCCACTGCTCATTTCTCATTGCCCTTCCTTTCCATCCTAGGCAGAGGGGAAAGTCTGTGGCTTCTTTTTTGAATCTGCAGCCCAAAGAGATTCAGGACATAAAACTAAACAATAGAGATCACAAGCTTCTTTATTGTCAGTATGACAAGACATCTGGGCAAAGGAGGAAGGTAGACCTCTTCATTTCCACCTAAAGCAAAGAGCTCCTCAGTCACTTTTTCTCCCAGCAGTTCAGAGAAAACAAGAGAAAGATGAGACTTCTCTTTCATGTCTTACAGACCAGAGCAGCAACCACCCCCCAAAATCAGGAAGACCTTTTTGGTTTTAATGTGAACATAATGTAAGCATAGTTCCATGCAAGGAGAAGTGTGGCCAGATTAAAGAGAGCAACAGAGGGCAGAGAGAGGAGAGGGTTTGTTAGGGTCCATGTAACCTCTTCTAGCATAGATGGGTTGCTCAGGTTTGCTAAATTACAGTTCATCCATTTTTGATACTTTTAAGCTGGAGTAGCTTGGCCCTCATTTTGAGAGGTCTTGGTTACCTGCTGGTCATCTCAGAATCACAGGTTCATTGAGGTTAGAAGGCATCTCTAAGCATTGTCTAGTCCAATGCTCCTGCTCAAAGTAGACTGAGTTATAGCAGGTTGCTCCGTGCCGTGTCCAGGCAGGTTTTGAATATCTCCAAGGATGGAGACTCTACAGCCTCTCTGCACAACCTGTTCCTGTCACTGTACACCTTAAGAAGTGTCTGGCTCCATCTTCTTTACTGTCTCTCATCAGATACTTGTACACCTGATTTAGAAACTTTCTTTTCTCCAGGCTAAACAGTGCCTCCTCTCTCAGTCTCCACTTACATGAGAGATTCTCCAGTTCCTTTGTCATCTTCATGATTGGACGCTCTCCAGTATATCCGTGTCTGTCTTGTATCAGGGAGTCCAGGCTTGGACTCAGTGCTCCAGATGAGGCCTCACTAGGGCCAAGCAGAGGGGAAGAACTATCTTCCTCAAGCTTCTGGCATTGATTTTCTTAATACAGCCTATGATACTGTTGGCCTCCTTTGCTATTAGGGTGTTTTAGTGGCCCATGTTCAACATGATGTCCAAGGACTCCCAAGTCCTTCTCTGCAAATCTGCTTCCTAGCTGGTCAGCCCGATAATATTGGACTCAGTATTGATCCTGGGGAGCGCCATTACTGACGAGTCTCCAGCTGCTGATCTCAACCCTTTCAATTTGACAGTTCATCCAATCTTCTCTGCACCAGATCCTCATGAGCTCCATTCCCAGCATCCTTGGGAAGTCATTTTCAAAGTTTCTCACGGTGGTTAGGACTTTTCCTCATTTATGTGAGGACATCCAAAGTTACAGGGAACTTTGTCTGTTTTATCTCAGTTATTGTTGTTCAAGATCATGCAACAAATCTGTCATAGAGCTGCATAATAAAAACAAATTTTCTTTATTTTGGATATTGAATTAAACTTCCACTCTTAGCTGCCTATGCTGATGAGAGTTATAAGGAAACTCTTTGTCACATACTCCTTTTCAAAACTGAATTTTAAATATCTGAACCATGCTTTTTAAATCCTGTTCTTCCACCGTATGAAATCAGTAAGGGATGGAAAATCTAATGTGTGAGAACATCCTGCTTTCGGACAGCTGCATCATCACAAGTGAGTTTCCATCCAAAACACTACCTCTAATGGAAATAAACACTTAAATGTGAAAAAAAGTTCTGCTTGTCTGTTGCAAACAATTCTTACGGCTTTCACTAAAAGCCTTGCCTGAGGAAGACTTGACTGGAACAGATTAAGCACAATCTTCTTAAGAAAAGGCAGTAGAAAATGTGTGGGGAGAGAATGTAGAAGTAGGCACATCTTTATGGATAATACTACTGCATACATTTGTGCATGATAAAGGCACAGTGGTTAGTTGCATTTCCTATCTTCTCTCTCTCTATATATATATAATTGCATAATCATATTAGTCTCTGAATGCAGGACTTTTCTGTTGTAGTTTAGGTTGTCTTCAAGGTGATTAAACCATTTTTTTCCAAACCCTGCCAAACGTTGCCTGATTTTCTTTTCAATATGACTCCCAAGCAAGTGACATGATTTGACGTAAGAGATACTGAAAAAGTCCTGCTGGTACAGGGGGGTCAGAATTCCTTCAGTAAAGTATTATAAGGTCTCTTTAGAAATAGATGCTGTTTCATCTTTTCTTTTTGGGACTCAATGTTTATGTTCCAGAGAATGCAAAGTATTCTTTTAGTTGGTGCTTTAAGAGGGAGATGAACTAAAAAAATTCAAATTGAGTTGTATGTATATATGTGTATATAAAAATATATATGTGTGTGTATTATGTATGTCATTTGCTCTTCAAGAGAACCTTTTGAATCCCACTCCCTCTCCTAGGCATAAGAAATGGAGCCTTTTCTGTGAGCTGTTCAGGGTAGTAGCCCCATGATGATGCCTGTTGTGACAACCTGTGACGGCAACAGTGACCTGACCATGGCGCTGATGGAAGCAGTGGGAGCAGTAAAGGAGGAAGGTGCATTTTGAACCACTACTATAGTGAGTGACTTTCTTGAGAGGTCTCTTGAGGACTGCCATCACATATTAGTCAAGTCACCTTCCTTTTACAGGTTACCTTAGGATTTTCAGGTGAAGGGCCTGTCACTGAATGGAACCATCATGACTGACATTTTCCATACCACGGCTGGCACCGCCTGTGGTTACAGTGGACACAGCAGTAGACCTGTATTTTCTGTTTCTTTGAATTAAAATAGCTGTCAGTTAAAGCTCTTTTTAGCCAATGAGTGCTTGTACATTTTCTAACAGGAAAATCCTAAGAAGGAGTGAGCTTTACAGGAAAACAAATGAGAATTATAGTGTTATTCCTTCAGTCTGCAATTGTCTGAAGTTCTTGTCAATAGAAATAGTTGCATACATTTGTCTTCATTAATCATCCCAAGGTGTTGCTTTTTGATGCAGCCAGCCTTAGCAGTTCACAGACACTTTAATTTTCCAATTATTGTACCTGTGGCTCAGAGCAGATACTGATTAGTTTCACATTTTGCTCTGTGGGCAGCTTAATGTTCTTGTCACCTTACATTGAGTTTTAAATGTGCAGAGTATAAGAGAATGTCAGATGTGCTCCAAAGTCTTCTGGGTCAGGCTCAGTAAGTTATGATGTTTCCAGGTGCGGTACTGATGGGTTTCTGAAAGACTGATGAGAGAACAAGGTGTAGTTATAGGATCCTATCACAAAATTAACGATTCCCCTTGTAAAGCGAATGTGAGTGATTTTGTGTCTTATTCTGTTTCATGCAAGTTTTTAGTGGAAATGAAGGTGATACTGATGGATGCTCTAACAGCGTTACAAAAGGAAGCTGCAAAAGCAGTGAGGCAAGAGCAATGCTTTTCAATGTTCTCACACAATTAAAGACCTTTTCAGACTGTAGTAGTGAAAGTGAAGGTGAAAATGAATTTTGAAAGCCCCAAACCTGAGGATTAACTTTATAACAAATAGAAATGTTGCCTGTCTACTCTTTACCAGTTGTACACCAGCTATGACTCATTTGTCCGTGCTTTTCTCTTTCTGAGAACTGCCATGGAAGAAATCCCCTCCAAAACACAAAACCACGCTGAACATCTGCTGTTTAGGTATTCATTAGTTCTGTCTGCTGCGCCTTTGGCTAATTGCCTGGGAGTGAAGTTGGATCATTTACGGGGACTTAACCTGGTGCCAGTAATGGCAGTAAAGATCGTGTAACATTTTGATTTAAAAATAAAACCGGGAATGTCAAACATGTAGCCTCCCAAACAAAGAGTTTATTTACTGGTTTCTCATACAGTTTGTTTGCCTACAATATTGCCTGCAAAACTGATAACAGAAAATGTATTTAATAACTACTCAGTGCTAATATGCTGTAGTATGCATGACTGACTAATTTAATTTATCTCTGATTAAGCCTATTATGTTTGAGATCGCTTTACAGAAGAGACTTTTTTTGCCAGCTGTAAGCTTATTTGAATTGTAATATAAGTTAATAATGTGTGAAATAACTACTGGTGCCTGCTTCTAAATGTTAATTTTACCAAATGACTTCCTGAGATAGTGCACGCATAGCTCATCCATTGCAATGTAGATAGCATGTTTTTGGACATAATATTACATATGTAAAAAGGCAGGTGTGTAAAAAGGCAGGGATAAAATGGCTGTTGTTTTTGCTGTTTTTGCTGACAAAGAGCAAAGGACTACAATCATGACTCAGTCAGTGGTGACACAGGGTCTATATATTGACAGCATCAGCTCAGAAGAAGTCCCTGTGCTGTTGTTAATCTTAAAATAGTTGCTTCCTGTGAGATGCAAAAGGAAAGAGATATTCCTTAGAAAAACATAGAAAAAAATAAGTAAAACAAAAAGTCACAAAGAAAAAGCATCTGGGGCCTGACTATGTTTCAATGAGCAAAATAGCCATTTGGGTGGAATTGTAGACTTTTCTTAGATAGAAAGAGTTGCTAGAGTTGCAAGAGAAGTGGAAATCCTCCTAATCCCCAAAAAGGCAAAGAAAGAACATAACTCAAAGAATAAAATAAAATAAAATAAAATAAAATAAAATAAAATAAAATAAAATAAAATAAAGAAATAGAGAAATGTAGGAAAGAGAGAACCCAGCTCAGCTAAGTAAAGTAAACTTTCTTCTCAGGGGCAAATGAAGACTCCCCTCCACTGCTTTCTGTGCCGCAATTTCTAGAGGACGCAGGTACCTAATGGAGAGGGAAGTAAAGCTTTTCCTGTGCATAATCTACATCCCAGTGCTATTGAACACTGGCAAATGAAACTCTGCAATTTCTATGCTTTAGCAATTTGTTTGAGAGGCCTCAGAGTGCTATCCATCCTTGATTCAGAAATATCTCTATATTTATCAGGTGATGTTTTTGTCAGAAACCATAGCTTTGCATTTTTTTGCTTCATTTATTGCTGATCTTAGAGCCACTGAGAAAATTTAGGTGGAAGAAACGAAGTCTTCTACTTATTTAAAAAAAAAGAAGTATGACAGTCTGAGGCTTAGTATATGGGATTATTTATAAGCACAGACACCTAAATTATGTGTACTTTGCATTTAAATATATGCAACTCCATCTGAAATGAAATTAATATTTTTCTCTGTCAGATTTGTGTATCTCTTCAATTAGAAAGTACATAGGATACCGCACTTACTGTGTCAGACTGCGCTGCCAAAACAATGTCACTTGCCTAGCATGAAAAGAATGCTCCATATAATTTCTTTTTATGTCATTCTGTTCCACCATCTGAACATCTGGCATGTGATAACATGTGCGATGTCGAGCAATATTGTTCACATTTTGTCATGCTAACTCATATAGATCAGTTTTCAGCAAGCCAAGTTGTCTAGGGGTTCTGATTTCAAGGTATCTCTCCACAGAGTGTCAAGTGCTAGCTGATGGGACAGGAGTTTGGCAGGTCCACCCATGAATGTCTGGAGATGTCCATATGTGTGACTGAATGTGTTATGGTTGTGCTGCGCAAAGTGAGTTTTCAGTGGTATGCAATTGCTGAAATAGGTATTTCTATAAAACTTTCTGGTATGCAGGCTTCAGGGTTTGACTAATAGTTCTCATGGTACCAAAGCTTTTCTTCTCGGTGTTTGCCTAGAATAATCAATCAGTGAAATTAGGAGGGAAAGGCCAGTGGGAGTCCCTTTTTCACATCACCACCAAATGTGAATGCTATTTGTATCAACAGTTGGCAAGGCTCAGTGTCAAGACAGTAGCACCCGGAGGGAACACAGTGCATCTGCTCCCTGTGCTCTGTGCAGTTCTGTAGTCCAGATACAGTCCAGAGCTGCATGTGATCCACATACATCTAAAAATGTCATGCCTTAGCTAATTTAGACATAACTCTCTTTCCCCACATGCTAGCACAGAGCCTGAAACAGCTAAGCATGTTCTTGCCAGCAGGTCTGAAACTTGGACAACTTGTTCCCAGAGACAGAATGTTACTGGGGAAGACTTTGAGTTTTGAGACCTGTCTCCTTCCAGTTGACTGAGAGGGCCCAGGTTTGCCGCAGTGTCTAGAGATACCCTGTATCCCTATGGATAGAGAATTAATTCAATTTATTGTACTTTATTCTATATTCAGCAGGATTCTTCTTAAAATATATTTAACTTTCCCTTCCTTCCTTCCTTCCTTCCTTCCTTCCTTCCTTCCTTCCTTCCTTCCTTCCTTCCTTCCTTCCTTCCTTCCTTCCTTCCTTCCTTCCTTCCTTCCTTCCTTCCTTCCTTCCTTCCTTCCTTCCTTCCTTCCTTCCTTCCTTCCTTCCTTCCTTCCTTCCTTCCTTCCTTCCTTCCTTCCTTCCTTCCCTCCTTCCTTCCCTCCTCCCTTCCTCCCTTCCTTCCTTCCTCCCTTCCTTTTCTGAATATGTTGCTAGAAATAATGGCTTTCCCACCTGAGAAAGGGATGAAATATAATGTAATTTATATGCCAGTCAATTCAAAAAAGCTTTTCCATTTTTACAAATTGTGTATCATTAATGACAGGCTTGAAGATTTTGGTGTTTCATATTTATTTCCCCTAAGGAGGAGAGTTTTGAAAAGTTTTTAAGAATATAAAATATTTGATTGTAAATAATTTCACACAATTATGAAGTAGTCTCCTAGGTGCTTTAAAATAAATGAATTATAAATGTATTGTGTTGTTACTATCAAGGTTCATTTTTCTGCAAAATGCATGATCAGCCTGAGTTCTTCTCATGCAAAGCTGTTGAACATCTCCATAGCTAAGTTCAACACAAAAACCCTCAGTGTGTCAGGAAATTGTTAGTGCTTCACCAAGAACAGAGAAGAGATTAGGGCCTTCTTCACACCACCCTCCTTCCTTTCTCTTTCTTCCCCAAAACATAAATTGAGATTGATCATTTAATAGAAAAAAATATAGTAGTAAGAGCAATGAGGCCAGAAAATGTCAGGCAGTGAAAGCCCAGCTCAATACAATTTTGACACTCCATGGTATTAGATTCAACGTACTCTTAAGTAAAAAATTATCAAGGATAACTTGAGTGCAGGGTTATACATATGCTTATTCTTCTGTGTCTCTTGTAAAGAAAAAGAGCTTTCTAAACAAAACCTTTGAACATTTTGAGAGTCACCTTTGAATGACCGATAAACAGGAGTCAAATGATTTCAGCAAAGAAAGCAAGTAAACTTTAGTGAACTTCAGTATAATAAAATATTGAAGACAGAAAGAAAACTCATTAGTACATTATTTAACTATGTTACAATCTATCTTAATAAAGACATATGTTGAAAAAAATAGACTCTACATAAAATATTCATTACAAAGCTTTCAATATTGCCACGGTGGTTTTCTGCTACAAAAGGAAATAATTAAAAAAATACACCATGAAATCCCCTCAAAAAGTACTTTTTAGAAGTTAATTATTTTTTAATTACATTACCCTGATATTTTTGTACCTTCTTATATGCACCTGCAACAAATATATTCAACAGATATATAAAAGCAATCAGAGAGGAGACATATGAAATATGTCATATGACATGGGAAATATCCTTTCTTTTCCCCCCATAACTAAAAGCTTTGGGCTTCATGAAGAAATAAGGTAGGGTAAAAAAAAAAGCATTTTTTTCTCAGATGTTTTAAAATTTTTACTTGTTGACTTGAAAATAAAAAAGGCAAACCAAAGGCATGCAGAGGATCCTGAAATGGTATTTTTTTGGGGGGGGGGTATGTAATTAGGCAGTTTTAAACTTTTTTTTTTACTGTTTTAAATAGTCTACTTAGATCTAAAAGAAGATGCACTATAATTTCAGAAAAAAAAAAAAACATAAACTGTTTGTAAGGATAAGACCATTTATGTTAATGTCTAATGGTTGTTTTCTATCTTGTTTCAAATTGGCTTAAGTTCCATGATGCTTTTTTGCTTGGATGAAATCCATTAATGAAATCCATTAGAAGTTCACTCTGATCCTACTCAGAATGTCCCTGCCAGCAGTGAAGCTTATTTAGGCAAGATAAATGATATTTTCAAGGCATTAAATCTGGTAGGAAGCACTGTTTTCTTGTTTGGATTGATGGTGGGCTGATAGGGCTGCATGGACCTCAGTCACCACATTTACCTTTTACAAAAATTGACACAGGTTTAGCTTTTTCTTTCAGCACTCCAGAATTTCTCTGGTGTGCTAAGATTAATTGAAAATCAATGTTGATGGTTCAAAAACTTCCTAAGCCAGCTCTTCGTATGAACCTGCTGATATAGCAACTGTTTGATAAGTTTCTAAGCTATTGACAGCAAATAAAATATTTATCATCAGTGAGTATGAATTAATACACTAAAAATGCTAAGTAAACTGAAGCTACCTGGTACAGCAGGGGTAGGTCGAAGAGAATGATGGATGGATTTAAGACACCTCCAAATAATGTCACTAACGTGACTCCTCTGTCGAGTGAGTTCGTGTCCGTCATCAAATGGTAACACAGAAAGAGAAGCTCATTCTAAAGAAATGCTGCACAGGACAATACCAAAGGAAACTCTGACCATCAAAACAATACTTGAAAGTCCAAGTAGGCTAGCAAAAACAGTAGAATAAAGAATGGCATTTGGTGGAGAGACACTTCTGGTGTGGAAGTGAAAATTTCAGAAGAATTTCTTCTTGTTCCTGAAGGCAGAGTAGATATATTTATAGAACATTTTTACCTTTTTTTCTTCTTTATTATTGACAGTTGTATCATTTCTGCGCAGCAAAGGACCAACGTCATTGTTACGGTTCCTTTTCTGCCTGACACGCTAAAAAATGTTTTTATTGTCCTTGACCCTGAGGAATATTGACTTTTTTCCTTCCCCCGATCCCATATTTTATCTACTCTTCTAATATGTATTAATTGCAGTCCATTTCCCCTTGTCCCCATGCTGTAGACTATTTTAATAACTGTTTTAACTTGAGTAAAAGCAGTGTGGCAATTCAGGAAAGTATCCCTCTCTCTTATTTTTCATGTTGTTTGGTCTCTGGTAAAATGTTCTTAAGCAGGTCCTCGCTTTCACCTTTTTCCCAAATAGTTTCTTCCAGCTGAATTTGCTGCTAATTGTTTTCAGAATTACAAAATGGGTTGTTTTAAGGCACCAGGTATATTTGCTTTCATTTCATCCCATTTGCAAATAACAAACATAATGAGCAAATGCTGTCATTTACAAAGAAGCAACCACTAATTTTTAGTTCGGTGGTAAACTTTATGTTATCTTTCAATTTAAGTAAAAAATTCCTGTGAGCTAAACAGTTTGCTGAGTTCCAAAAGTGTCCTTTATGTAGCTTTTTCCCTTTTTTTTTCTTTTCTTTTCTTTTCTTTTCTTTTCTTTTCTTTTCTTTTCTTTTCTTTTCTTTTCTTTTCTTTTCTTTTCTTTTCTTTTCTTTTCTTTTCTTTTCTTTTCTTTTCTTTTCTTTTTTCTTTTCTTCTTCTTTTTTTTTTCTTTTTAAAGGCAACACAAAGCCTCTAGCATATGTGATTCAAGTTGAAGTCCAAGTTTACTTTCCTACATAGCATAGACAGATACTTTCCTCAGTGTATTTGTGGTTTGGAACATATACCACCCCGTTTATTCTGCGTGCCTTATTCAACCAATTATCCACTTCCCAAATTGTCCAGATCCCATCTTCCTCCTTTTCTCATACCAGGACAGACTGTGGGAAGATTTGGCTCCATCTCTCCATCCTCCAGTCTAGTCTTTATTCTTCAGTCTGCCTTAGGAAATCAATGATCATGCTGGTTTGTATTCAAAATGCAAAACTGACTAATTAGAGAGATACATTTCCTACTTTTCAGTCCGGACTTTCATAAAATGTTAAGCTGATAAAGCACTGACCTTTACCAGTGGGACGGAAGATAACTAGAACAACCTTTTAAAGACAATTACAGCAATAGGCAACAAACATTTCCACACGTCCCAGTGCCAGGGAGCAACTAGAGCCAAAGGTGACAGTGCAGGCAGCATCTTCACCAAGGAGGGCCCCATGTGGGATGAGCAGAGCAGGTTTGGGGACAGTCCCCATGGTCTGCTGAGAGCCCGGTGCCTGGCTCAGTATGCCCAGCTGCAGGACCACTGATCATTCCCAAAAGGCTATTACTTCCCATTGAATAAATAAAATAAAAGCAAGGCTCCAGGTTATCCAAGCAGTATTTGCTGAGATCAAATGTGGCATAAAATTTTCCTGCCTCTGGTAAGTTTTAAAAGTCTGTGATCTGAATTTAGTGTGCGTTTCACTGTCACTTCAGACTAGGCCAAAATGCAAATGCCTCAAGAATATCTTTTAATGCAGCTTCTATAGATGTTAAAAGATACAGCTCTCTAGTTCCCAAAGTAGAAAGAAGCTATTAGGTATGTTATTGTTTTAAATTTTAATCCATTCTGATGTTCATGAAATGCTCTGTCTGTAATGCCTTTTGTATTAATCATAATAAATATTTTATTCTTTCTAGAGAGGGCACGCTGACGTAATGTCTAACCGATAGAGCAAACTTGTCTCTGCTGTTTTATTATACTCACCGAACTTAAAATGAATATCGAAAAGCTCCAGCAGAGAGGCTCTGCAGACAGAAAACTCAAATGTATGGATAGAGATACAAAATAATAACCACATGCAGGTTTTTGCTTGCATGCAGTTCTCTCATTTACAGAAAATACAGCTTACTTGTGGTGCAGCAATACAAATAGAGTAGGTGCAGCAATTCCTGTTATAAAAGTTGGAGTAGAGGGAGGGGAGACGCCACAGAAGAAAAACTGTGATAAAGTTTTCAAAAGCAGACATTTGTTGACTATATTTTTTTTTCTCATTGTACTCACATTGTAATGAGAACTACTACCCTGGTTAAAATTGTGCTATGATTATGCACCTTTTTGATCCATGAACACAAGCTGCTTAACAAGAGATAAATAAGCTAGTGAGATATTTCTCGTGAGATGATGTGTGACTTTTTGTTACCCTACAAAATCCCACTCTTTCCTATAACCCAGAGTAGTTTCAAAACCTTAAGAAAGACTTTGGTATAGCCTTCAATATCAACCTTTAAGCCGTTTTCGTGTCACATCACAGCCTCTCTGTGATGCATGAAAGCATCATGCACTCACTGAGTGCTTCCCATCTAGGTCAATGACCAGAGCACATGTCCTGGCTCCCCTTTCAGCTGTTCCACCAGGACACGCAGATCGGGGCTAGGATTCAAGCCGGAATAATTAATGGCTGTTTTTCCAGGTACTAGCAGTGCTGTGTGTTTGTTTATTTAATTGCAGTCTGCAAAGAATGTTTCTTGGCTTATTTCTTGACTCTGAGAGACAGTGAGGTCACAACAAGAAATGCAAAATAGCGCATGTTTTAGAGCGCAAAAGAACATCACAAAGTGATGCTCATTTTACTGACCACCACTCCTACATGCAAAGTGTGGCCATTCTTGCTTCACACTATAACCTGTAATTCCAGGGTGATAGAGAAAGCGAACAAGAGACAAATATTTGGAGAGTGATGAACAGCACAACTGGCAAACCCTGTGAGAGCTCTGGAAGAGGAGGGGGTGGATTTAACATGTGGTTCTGGTTTTGACAGTGCTTCGTCCATCAGGTTCAGTTCAGTGTCTGGCTCCACTTATACAAGAAAGTCTTAAATGTTATTGTTTGGCCCCTCTGTTGTGTTCTGGGTTCATATTACTCAATGTCTGGTTATCTTAGACAATGTTCGCCACTGCTGTTCAAAACATTTTGGAGAGCCATGAAAAGTGGCAAGGGTAATGTCAATATCACTCTAAAACTGCTTGGGAAACCTAGGAGAGTAAGCCAAGGCAAGCAAGGCTTGCAGAGGAAGGGATGCCAATCTAGAAGGAAAAAGGTAAAAAAAAGGGGGAGACAGGGGAAGGAAGAAAAGAACCCCTCGAATGATGGTCCAGAGTTGGAAAAGTTAGAAGAGAAACTGTCTTTGTTGGTCTAGCCATATGGAGGCTATGGAGGTGTTACATTTCCAGAAAGCTTAGAAGAGATACAAAAGAGAGCCTGAACTGGCAGAGGTTGGGAGAGACACCTTGACAAGAACGCCTCCGGCCAGTGCTGCTGGTGGGGTGGCAAGTCTACAGAAGCTGTGAATTTTGACACCAAGCGTGAGAGCTGTGAGCCCTGCAGGGCACTTTATTTAGCAAAGTGATGTTTCTGTCACATGTTTTCTTCTCAGCTGTATCCAGCCTGTTTTACACACATGACAACTTGCGGTATGGTGCAGCCCAAACGCTGGTGTGGCATGCTTTTTTAAGTCATGCTTTCTTATGGCAAAGAAGTCTCAGTCTCTTTCAGGTGTGAAAATGAGAATTTTTCATGTGACTTACAGACAAAGCATTGCAAGAGGTAGGGGAAAATTGTTAGCGTGATGCCTCAGAGTATGTGGCCAAATGAACTGTGATGATACGTGTTATATTTAGATATAACATATCAATTATATATGTACTGTGAGGCAATTTTTTAAAATTTGTTTTTATATGAAACAAACAAAATCCAACAGAATACAAGGTATATTAGGAAGTATTACCTATTTTTTTCATTCAAGTGTTTTTGATGGTTCCAAAATTCCTTAAATACTCCAAATTCATACAGTGCCTTAAGTGCAATGTATCATCTTTTTATCCTAGGTTGATCTAGAAGCGGTATTTTCATTAAGCAAATCTGAACTGTTTCAGGAATACTGAGTATTTCACCAGGTTTAATGTTACCTGATAATAAAACTTGTTCTTTATTGATTCATTACTTAGGGTGATAACGTTCAAATAGAGCAGACGATACTGACGTTTTACAAATGTTTTCGTACATAGCTAAAGTGGCTGTGTTATTTGTGGTATTATCTCTCCCTAGATTTGGGAATGAAGCAGTTACTTAAATTACCTTCCAAGCAAAACTATAAAGATTTCCATTCAAGATTTACACGAAAGCAATAAAACATAAACTGTTCTTTGGGGTGGTATGATGATATTTCAATACCTCTCAGACTTCTTCATTTTTTGGAAAGTAAATATAAGTATGAAAAGTAAACACCTTCTCCTCTGCAGTGCTCTCTCTCTGGGATATGGATCACCCAGCTCACATCTCTTGAGACTGTCAGGCCTGTCTTGTTGACGTCCAGCATCTTATTTTCACTCCAGTTCTTAAAAAATAATCCCTCCTCCTTATTCCTCTGCAATGACTCCTTCTCACCTTCTTGATCCTGGACAAAAGAAAAGAGGAATGGAAGAGGGATCTTCCAGATCCTAGAAGGATCTGCTAAAGCCCTGGCCGGGATTTGGTAAGAAGGGGACAGTTATTGAAAGGTGAGGCGCAATGTCTACCCTTCACCAGCTTTGCAAGCACAAGGCAAGGAACACGACCACTCAGGTCAGAGCTCCCATCTTTTCAGGCACTGTTAGCACTTACCAGGCACCAAAAAGCAGGCAGGAGCCAATCCTAGGTAATTCCTACTTGTCCATGTCTGGAGCCTCTTTGGCATTAATGACACTGACTGGACCACAAGTTAGACTTCTGTTCATGATTTGCCCCCTGACTGCACTCTTGTTCTTTTAGGCTTATTTCTGCTGGTCTCATGGAGCTACAATGAGCTCAAAAAAGGAAAGAATGAAAACTTAACTCTAGCACTTAACTCAGAAGCTGAGTAGAAGTACTGCAGAAGTGCTGGAATAGGTCTGTTGAGTAAATAGGTCCGTTGTGGTAACTGCTCTGGGTACGGCTTCTCTTTCATGGCAACTGCTTTGAATTATTTTCATGTGGAACATAGAAGTTCTGACGGGAGCCCTTTTATAGAGGGAGGCATTTTCCTTCATATATGACTTGTCAGCTGCTAACTGTGGGTGTGTAAATATAGCTGAAGTTTGGAAATAGTGCAGATTTGGCAGGCGTTTGGGCAGTTATTATTTATGGCTAAATGGATGAGATTTACCAAGCTCAGTTTGATGGTCAATGTTGCAGGGCAGGTGTTTTACCCGAGTTGGTGTTTGTAGAGCACCTTGGCAGTTTTGTATTGATTTTAATAATGCAGTTGTTCTTGAAATGGCTCTGTAAGTAGTGAATAATGTATGTAATTTATATAATAAGCATAACAACATTCAGAAGCATTTGATTTTAATTTTACCCTATTCTTATTGACCCCTTTTCCTCCCTTTTCTTTTATGGCTGTGTCCTCCCTCTCTCATCACTCTTACATCACATTTGAGATTACTCCTCCTCCCACTCCATCTTTCAGCTTAACTCCCACAGGACATTGGATCTCCCCTCCATACCTATGTCATGGCTGGCCTCATTTGTTTGGAGAGTCTGTCCTCTGATCTCTGTACTTTTAACATACCAAATCATCTCTGCACGCATGTTTTTATTTCTGTTATCTAATGACATGCTTCTCTCCAAGTAATCTTTCCTGGTGTATTACCAGATCATACTTACATACTCTCTTCTATGTGCCAGCTTGCATTTTGCATCAACACGAACGGCAGGAGATCTACTGCACACTAGTTCCCAAGTTCCCATAAAGCCGCTTTCAAACAAGCTTTAACTTTATGGAGCAGTAATTGAGAAAGGTCTTAACAGATTTTAAAGGAGTAAAGATTTGTCTGTCTTTGCAAGTCTACCAAAGAAGCAGCTGCTGTAATTACATTTCTCAGTCTTCTGAGGCCTGTCTCTTTGATTTCTAATCTGACAGCCCTTTTCCTGGGAAATCACATTAAAATTTTTCTTTTTTAATTTCAAGATGCTATCTCCCTTTTGAACAGTGTGTGTATGAAATCTTCACATCCACATAATCCAGAAAGAGTTCATGCACCTTTTTCATCATATTTGTTCATGTCCGGAGTGCTAGATCTTCTGTTTCCTGAAATTCAAATAAGTCCACTTTTTATCTCTCGTTAGATATAAATTTATGAAAATTATCTACAAAAGAACTGCCTTCTTTTTATATGAGACCTTGAAATCCTTTTCTTAGTCAAA
Organism: Tinamus guttatus; assembly: GCF_059628265.1. NCBI lineage: Eukaryota > Metazoa > Chordata > Aves > Tinamiformes > Tinamidae > Tinamus > Tinamus guttatus. The sequence continues at coordinate 354,098 of NW_028288928.1, forward strand.
TATCTCTCCATCATTGCAGATGATGAAATTCAACTTGAAACTCAAGGAATAAATTCCTGTTTCAAGAATAGCTTGGTTTAGTCATGTCTATTATGATGTCCATAGGGTAAAGGACTGTCTTTATTTATGCTTTGTCTTTGCTGTGGGCTGCAGTGAGCTTGTTATTGAAACGTAAAGCTAGTAATTTGGCTTGAGTTTTCTGAAAGCTGGAATTTTGTATATCGCACATTCCTTGCAGATGTCTGTCACATAGCAAACGTTGCTGGCTGACTGCCCTGAAAACACTGGGAAAGAAAAAAAAAATCTTGAAAAAAGTGAAATACAAATGAATTAGAGCCACTTCATATCTATTAGCTTAGCTAGTGAGCTCACTTCCTGCCTCAAAGGAATGAAAATAATGAAAGATGGAGTTTGTTTAGTGGTGGAAGGCTTTGTTTTATTTCTGAATATTTAAAAATACTTGAAAACCCCCTGTTTTCTTTTTAAAAAAGTAGTCAAAGGCTACAATTCATGTTTCTCTCTGAAGGCATCAATGTATAAACATCTGATAAGAAGAACTGAGATGCTTAGGTTCCTACAAGTTAGTTATGAATTTTGATGAACAGACTCTAAATTTAAAGAGAAAGCAGAGGTATCCAACTGAACAGGTCTGTGATATAATCAGTCTTCCCCCTCTTCCTCCTCCCATCCTTATTATTGACTCAGTTGGACACATAAAATAAGGACTCGGTCCAAGGGCTTTTGAAATAGGTTGTAATATGTTGGATGGTTTAGCTGCATTTTGGATAACACTGTTATGTCTCTAAAGTAAATAGCATGTGTTTTGGAGTTTCAATAGAGCATATTATACACAAGAAAAAACTTAAGACAATCAGATTTGTTCAGCCTTAGGAAAAGAAGTCTATCTGCTCTCTTCAGCTACGTAATCCAGATATAGGGAAGATGAAACCAGGCTCTTGTAGAGGCAAAGTGATAAGAAAGATAAAGGACACAGATTGCAACATGAAAAAAATACAGGTGGATATTAGGGGAAAAAAGGTCTCAGTAAGGTGGTTAAAGATTGGACCAAGTTGCCTAGAGAGGCCGTGAACTCTCCATCCGTGGATGTATTTAAAAATCCAACTAGACATGGCCTTGAGACATCTGCTGCAAGCTGGCACTGCTCTGAGTGAGGGATCCAGAAGAATACCAGCGAGCAGTGCTTCCAGCCTCTGTGGTTCTGTAAATTCTGCTCATTTTCTGCAGTTTGCCATTTTCATCTGCTTCCTAAATAAAGTTGAAATGTTTTGTGTGTTTTGAGAAACTACTGGGTTTGCTCTCATTTGCTTACACAAATGAGAAATGGAAAGGTTGTTAAAAAAAGGATTCAGTGAACTGCAAAATCATGTACTTTTCTCCGGAACTATGCATTTTGTACATTTGGTTTATAATACTAGGTAGAAATATGTGTTGAGAGCTCACTGCTTTTATGATCTGAGATATCTGTAGTCATGAATAATATATATTTGTGGTGTTTTTCTTCTTTTTTAATAAACAAAGCAAATAGAAACATTCTATGGTTGTTTGGAGTATTAAAACATCTTGCATTCAGACTGAAAATAAGCTGAAGTCTAATAAATACTACTATTGCCGCAGATAGATCTGTTTTGCCATATAAATATAATCATCCCTTCTTGCTTGTTCTATTAATCTGTATCTTAGTGGAACCACATCTTTTACATAGCATGTTTTGCAATAAGTTGACCGCAGAAGATTTTGGCAATCTATTAAACTTGAGATTTGGGGGTGGTGGTGGGATTTCTAGCAGAAGCTGACAATCAAAACTGATGATGTTGGTAATAAAAGTGGTGTTTTAGTGAATTTTCTCATCACATATTTGAGTTTTACTTTTTAAAATTTTTAAATTAGATTTTTTTTTTCATTTGAAGTGGCTTTTTAAACTTGAAGCTAGTTAATTGATGAACTTCTGAAACAATATCAACATGAAATACCTAATCTACTTAATTGTAATTTTCTTTACAGTTAGTAAAGTGTTTAAGATTTTGATCAACATATTTGTGTCTATTTAGGCTGGTAAAATAATCTTTGTGTGTCATCATTTATCATAGCATGGTAGAAAAAATTTCGTCCAGGATGTCATGTGCTGTATAACATGATCAAAGAAAAGATGGTATGGAATATGTTCATATGGAATATGGACCCTATGGTTTTCATATGGACTTTATAGATACATTCTGTAGTAAAACTCTGTTTAAGAGAACTATCATGCCTCATTAAGAGAAAAAAAAAGAAAAAAAAAGAACAGCTGAAATTTCCTTAATTCAGTACATTCAAGTGGACTTCAATTATAAGAGACACTCTTGTAATACTGATGTTAAATGCAAAATAACCTGGGAAATTAATGATCATCAGAAAAATTAAAACTGCACAGGAAGCCTACATTTGTCCTAAGGCTAGCTGCATGTGAGTAAGTGCTTGTGCCCTTATATTGTTATAGAGCAGAAACAAGCACAGAACCAGAATAGTTTGACATGAAAACTGTACATGGTTATTTCTGCCTTTGACATCCTCCTGTACAATTTTTGCTGGAACATCTCTTTTTATAACTAGTAATTGTATTAGCTGGGCCAGGTCTTTAACAGTCCTACCTTCCTGGGGAGACGGAAAAAGAAAAACAAAAGTGCTATGGAAATTATCATGTTTCTTGCAAGCCACATGTGGTACAAAGGCCAAATGGAATCCATCAGGATTATTTGCTTAGCCCGAAGGACTAAATATCAGAACCATTTGCAAACCATTCTAACCTTATAACAGACAAAAAAAGAACTGTCACCAAACTGGTTAAGTTTCATTCTTAATTTCTTTCTGAACATTAGCTTTCTTGGCAATGCAGCAAAACTTTTGAGGAATAAAGCTTTGGTTTAGCAAAGCAAAATGTTTTTTATAGTTTAACTGGAAGCAGCCAGGATTGTAATTTTTGAGAGACTGGAACAACATGTCTTCAGTAAATCATTTCTAAACAGTTTTCGTGACAAAAAGTTGATGTTTTATATACAGTTTTGTATGAGGCAAGAACTGTTTTAAATTGGATTTCATTTTCAATAGCTTTTCTCACACCTGCTTGTTGATCAAAAACTATTTGATATTAATTATTTTGTGTAGAAATGTCTAATATGCTTGGTACCTGTATAGTTTAATCGCTAAGTAACTATTGCATAGAATTACAATATCCTCAAGTTCTTACAAGTTATGGCAAATGAATACTGGTTCTTATTCTTCACTGTGACAATAGGAATTTTTGAAAAGAGTAGACTTAGGTCCCCTTTAACAGCTTTTTTTCCACCATATTGTTGAATGGTATACATATAAGCATGCAAACTTACACAATGTCTATTGAAACAGTGTATGTGTATATATAGTATATGTGCCTTCATAAAAGCCTAGGATTATCCAAAAGACAGCAGTAAGAATCTTTGCATGTGAAATACACCCCCAAAGCAATATTTCATAAAAAAAAATAGTCTGATTTGATACCCAGGACAGGGAGAATAGGAGCATCTTAGTCAATAAGGGTAGACTTGCTGTCCAGCTATGCCTGAAGTGTCACATAAGCACAGGGAGCAGTGCAGAGCTAAGCCTTACAGTAATGTGTGAACAGCACTTCACTACAAACTGAACATAAAAAATGTCTGTCCACAACTTCCCTGACAGGCTGTCCCTGTTTCCTTTCTCCTTCTGCTCTTTTACAAGAAACATCTGGTTTCTAGGCTTTCCCCCAGCTACAGAGGTCCCCCACTCCCTCGTACCTTCTCTTTTCCCTAATTGCTAAGTATTTGCATCTGATATAATCATCTACATATTGCCTGGCCATTTCTTTTCTGCAGAGTTAAATCATTTCCAGCACTTGTCCACTAACTGCCTTGCAGGTAGATGGTGCCTCTTAAGCAGGCACCTCCTCAGCATGCTCACTCTTTAGGAATACCTGACCAAGACTAATATATTTATATGCTTTTTCTGCCTTGCCCCTGCATTCCTTGTGGGGCAAATATGGTGGCTTTCAGTAAGATGATACCATGTTCTTGTTTCTGAGAGTACAAGTTCAGTGGGGTGACCCACTGCTGTAGGGTGGCACTAGGACACCTTGAAGATGGATGCCTCATAGCAAGAAATTACTCTGCCACACAGCAAATTAGTGATTGATGGAAGATGGAGAGTTATAGGTTATAATTGTGCTAGCAAGATATGAGATGATGTTTAAAGTATAATTTTAAGAGTATTTAATTAAGTAGAGCAGTAAATTAACTACCACTATCTCGACTAAACACATATAGTCAAATTGCAAAATGTAAATGCTCATTATTGCTGAGTTGCCTCTGCTATCAGTGATTGACTTGGAGATGGGGTGATTGAGTTGGAGCCAACTGAAAATTGCTTGATTCACAGAGTGAATTTTAAATCTTTTCCAGTTGTTCTCCTCTAATGCAAGCAGGGAAGGAGACTCATCTGTTCAATGCTGCACGGTTCACTAGACGGGGAGAAGGTGACATATTTTATCTGGTCACAGAGATACCACTATGTCACTTCACTCTGTGTGCAGCAATTAAAGCAAAGCGAAGCATTTACTTGATAAATTCAGGCTCTTGTTCTTCCCGTAGAATTATTCTCTCTCGTTTATTTTATGTCTGAATTGCCTGATGGTAGATTTCTCTCATCACCTCAGTTGCTAGCAAACTGCAATTAGGTACCCGTGTACACAGCTTTAGCTAAGGAAGGTGCAGGGAATCAGTTCCTTCCCAGGCTTGTTTAATTACTTTTGTGTGCTTATTCCAAAGGGTTTTGAGAGCCTTACTTTCCTTGCTTTTTCCAGCCATGTAAGTCTGATATCAATTATACCTATTCTGGAAGCAAATCATGCAGTGTGCAAGCTTCAAATTTACTTTGCATGATTATTTGCAGGAAGCAAACATAAAAGGAGCTTCTCTTCACCCACATTAAATGCATTTTTAACTTAAAGTGAATATTCATAACTTTCTTTTCACTATTTGCCTGTCACTACTACCAATCAATTTGGTACTGAACTATTCTACCCAGTCTATGCCAGATCAGAATTTCCTGTTCCTGGGCTTCCAACGCATATCCTAAATGGTATTGTGTCTTTAATACCTTTATAACTTGTTTTTTGGAATCAGGTCTTTAATTATTTTCTAAAAGTACTGGAGACCTGATTTAATGAGCAATTGTTAGATGTACTGTGGAGATACATTCACCTGATTATTGTGAAAGGTAACTGAGCAACAAAATTGCTTCATGAAGAAGCAGCTGTATACAGAGTTGAAGTGGTAAGAATGTTTAAGGGAACGTAAAGAAGATATTAAAGAAAGAATGCTTGAAATAAGGTACCCAGCAAGCAGAAGGTTAACAATAAATATACGGAGTTGTTTAGTTAGCTGGTTAGTTGGCTTGTTAGTTATATGTGTGCACACATATAAATGCATGCATTAGAAGATGGTTTATATAGGCTTGCCTGAAAGATATTGCATTGAAGTGACAGGGTACTCAGGGACTGTGAAAAAAAGCAGGAGGGTACGTAAGTCCTTCAGGTGTGCAGCAGAGATGAAACCGTGCCGCAGCCAGCACTTTAATTTCATGCAGTGCTGGTGTCCAGCTTCAGTGCTAATGTCTGCGTTTGAAAATGGATCGGTCCTTTGGGAACGGGTCTTTTCACAGGGGAGGGAGGAGAAAAGAAGTTTGACACTCGTTTGTTGGCAGAGCCCGCACTGAGATATTTCTTGTGTTACCGACGTTTTCCTATCAGTAGCAATTAGGTTCTTCTCAGTTTGCAGCTTGTGGTGAGCTTAAAGCATCATGTGAGCATGTTCACCATAGAGCTTTAGCATAAGCACTTCTACTCATGCATTTGGAGGCCCTCTTCCCTTGGGAGACCAAAAAATGTTTGCAAAAGCAGATGTCCCGGTGGAGCCCCAGCGGAGACTCGTTACTAGATCACTGGGTTTAGTGAGGGTGGCAAGGAGAATAACCACAAGGAGATTAGTGAGGACAAGGTGCACTGAGGCTAAAAAATGGCACAGCTGCAGACACAACTACAACGGCATAGCTGGGCCCAAGGGGAAACAGAACTCATCTGGTATCCAGTCCTGTATTTTCCGGTGTTCTGTATATGATGCAAATTTCCTCCCAAGGATTGAAGATGAAGAATGTTTGAAAACCACATCATGATGTAAACTATCCCACTCCCAGATTAACTGGAACAATTTCAGCCTAACACATTTCCCCTGCTTTCCTGCCAAGGCTGGTGACTTTCTGTTCCTCCTTATTCACATAACAGAAAGGCAAAAGCATTCCTTTCCAGATGGAAAGTTGTGTTATTGCTCACCTACTTTGAGTGAGATAAGAGCTATACATCTTGAAAGAAATCATCTTGGGAAAATGAACGGACTTCTTGTCGCATGCAATAATTTAAGGAATGAAAGTTAGCAGGAAGACTGAAAAGATACACACATAAAATCTATCCTGAGTGAAACTGGGGGTGAAACTAGGCACATTACTGGGGTTTTAAGAGATACAGAAGATAATAGAAGAAAAGACAATTAATCAATACCTATTTGAGGGAGGAAAATTCTCTTGTGGGTGATAAGCACCCTGCAGCACCTTCTTTGTGCCTTTGATGTGACAAGTAATTTGGGCAATTATTTGCAAAAAGGTTCTAGTTGCTATCCTGGATAACATGATATACATCTAAATTACGTTAATTATGATTTGCACGCTTACTTGGAAAGCAGAAGGGATGCTGCTGTGATGGTTAGAGAATCAGACAGGATTCAGTTCAAGTTTCTGCCATAGCTTTGCTTTATAGCAGGTAACTTTCTCTGTGCCTCATTTTATTGTCTGTAAAAGACAAATAATGATCCTTACTTTCTACCATGCTGCCTTGCCTTATCGACTTAGCTGAGAGGTTTTCTGGGGCCAGGCCTTGCTCTTGCTATGTTTATGCGTTAGGCCAGCAGTGCTTCAGGCTCACTTGGGGTGTATCAGCTCTGTGGGTTTTTTTTCCACAAAAATGTATTTTTCTTTTGTCTTACCTGTTTGGGAAGGAAAGATCTCCATGATGTTTGCATTCAGGTTTTAAATTGCTTTTATCATCTTTCATATCCCACCTTTCATAGACATCCCTGGTGTTGCTGCCAGCTCAGCACCAGGACGTGGCTGTGCAGGAAAGCTCTATTTCCAGAGCTTTTCAGATTACCTTCTGGGAGCCTAAAAAAGGCCCCAGTTCAACAGACCATTTGAGCACATGCTTAATCTCTGCCTATTCAACAAATACTTTAAACATAAACATGTTCCAAAGCGTTTTGCTATAGATGGGTAAGCTCCAAAATATGTTGCTGTGCTTTGCTGGATGAGGATCACTACTTCTCTCTGAGAGAACTCTTTGTAGGAGAGACACATTATTACTACTTACATCCTTAGCTAGGAGACTTGACACTGTTATTTCTGTGTCAGCTAAAGTAGAAAAGTTAAAATATTTTAAAATTCCTTCCTGACATTAAATACAGACTATTTAGTGTAATAATTTTCACATGCATTGCAGATTAATGCAACAGTTCAGTGTGATAGCAACCATTAAGGATAATCTTGTGCTCTTTATTGTTCAAAAACAAAAACAAAGCTCCCCTGTTTTAAATTCACCTTTATTTTTCTCAGAACCACCTGCTGCTTAGTGCAAAGCACTTTCATGAAGGATGTACTGAAGTGTTAAGTCCAAATTTTCATTTTCTTATACACAATTTAAAAAAAATGCACCCAGATAAAAGAGTTGAAATGGCTTAGGTTATGTTTTCTAATGCAGAGGTCTCCTGTTTTTTTCAAAAGACCCTTTAAATGATTTACAGAAATTGCTTGGTGTGTGATGGAGAGTGATGGAAAATAACATACTATCACCTCTGAAAACTTTGGGAGTTTAATGTAATTTCACAGACAGCCATTTCTATGCAATTTAAACTTGCTCTAAAGCTAATGCTCTGCAGCTGACAAACAGCGACAGAAAAAAAGTAGGTGATCTAAAGTGCATGCAGTCAGAGCATCCAGGCCTGCACGCATTGACTCCTGTTTAAATCACTTATGGAGAACTATCAATACTGGGTTTTTAAAATGCCTGAGCCAGAATAGTGTGTAAAGCAAATGCTGCAACCAAAGTTTGTAAAGGCAACTCATGTCTAATGCACATATATGTATATGTTTGTGTGTATACTTATACATAATTGTGCAATGTGCAGTATGTATTCAGTCCTGATATGGAAGCATGAATGGCAAAAGTGCCATGCACTGGTCCTCTGAAAAAAAATGCCTTCCATTAGGCTGAACCTTCTTCCCCCACCCCGACCCACAGATTTCTCAGTCACATTTACAAAGCTCAGCCCTTTGCTAGCTGAAGGGAAAATTTGGCACGATTTCCTTCTTTGTGCCTGTGGCCCCTTTGCTAATTTGCTTGTCACAGATACAGTCCTCAGCAGCCCCTGAACGGGATTCAAGTCCCTCCCTGCCATCTCTACTCCCTTCAAATTCTTCATGATAAACATACTGCAACTGCCTTAACAAACTGGATTTGCTTTCCTTTCCAGGATGCAAGCATGAATATTTCTGGTAGGAAGTGCATAACAGAAACGTACTTGCCAAGTGCTGCTGCCTCCTTCCTTGGATATGGGAAAACACTTTGTAAAAATGGGAAAACCAAAGGCCGCGGCTCCAGCAGCCCCGCAGCCTCCCGTCTGTGAGCGAACCCACCCGGGGGACGTGGGCTGTGCTCCAGACCCAGGGGAGAGGGTTCACAGGAGCCTTTTGTTGTGGCGTTGGCAGCACATCACTGGCCTCATTGGCGTTGCAGATGGAGCGCTTTGCCGAACAGATGGATTCTCCGCTTCCCGAAAGAAAGGGAAGGTACTTGATGTACCACGGCGGGAAAGGAGGGGGGTCTTCCAGGCAGATGGAAAGGCAGGGCAGAAGGCACGTTCTGCGCTTTCTGGTGCACTTGGAGCCTAGCAACTTCTCTCCCCACAAACTTGCTGGCAAAGGGTAAGCACAGTGCTCTCTAAGAGCTATTGTAGCAGACGTGGAGGAAGCAATCCACACAGAAGCAATAAAAAAGGAAGGCATGGGCTGGGAAAGCCTGCTGAGCTCAGCAGATAGTGAGCACACAGCAGGACACACCAGCAGGAACAGGGATGAAGCCGCAGTAGTGTACCCAGGCCCAGCAGACTGGTCAAACAAGTTAAGGTCAACTGTGTCGGGAACGGGGGCTAGAGATGAACGTTACCTGCTGTCATAAAGCAAGGAGCCCCCGTTTTCCATCAGTCTCTAGCCATGGCATTCGTACAATGATGCCATCTTGATGCCATCTCACCTCATTTCTTGTGCTCTTCCTCCTCACCTCCCCGTCTTGTCCCTCTAGTGCTTCCATTTTAATCATTAGGGTGGAGTCAATTCTGCAGAGCACCTAAGAGTATGCAATCGTGCCTTGAAATGGTGTTATCTGATCCAATATTTAACATATCCAGTGTTAAAATCTTGACTTAAATTGTCAAGTGGAATGTGATAACGAAGTAACTGGAATGAAATGTATTGTATTTTGTTGTTGTATGTAAATGCTCTGCAACTTTTCAAACACTACACACATGCACAAATAGCACAAATATTGTAGTTTCTTGTGGTACAATTTACAATATGCTGCATTGGAGCTTAATCTTTATTTTTCCCTCTTACCTTAGTTAGACGATTTCAGCAACACTTGAATGTAGATATAAAACCTTTTTAACAATAGAAAAATAGAAAGGATGTCAAAGTCCTTGGAAATAGAGATTTTCTGATAAAAAAAAAAAAACAAGCAAGAAGGTAGTAAAGTGCAAAAATGTCAAGGTTCTTTTCAAGTGTGATTTTCCACTGAAAGTAACTGCACAAAAACGTCACTTTTTTAAGTAATGGCGATGGCTTTTGTTCATATTCAGGATTGTGCCAGCAGCAGCAGCGTTGTCTGATGTCTTTTTTTCCTGAAATATAAAGCAAACTGGATTACATGCCCACTTGGGCATCAACTCAGTTCCATTTTGTAGGTTCAAATTCTCAGGGACACGCTGCAATAAAATAAACAAGGAATCCCATCACTGAATTTTAGTATGAACATTTTTTAGATTGTTCTGTCTGGATCTCTGCCAAGTTTCAGCCTTATGATAAATTAACTCCAACCCACACAAAGGAGACAGAAGAGGAAAAGAAAAAACCCAACAACTTGTACAAGACAAAAACATTGGGCAATTTTAATAGGGAAAGAAGTGGCCAAAAATATTTTATTAGAAAAGTAATTATTTAAAGAGAGGGTGGGCTCTTCTCTCTAATTGGAAACAACAACATTTGCAACCTTGCTACACACAGGAGGAACATGAGCATTTTGCTTCACAAACCTGCCAAAACCATACAGAGAGTCAAACATGTTACTTCTTGTTTTATTCATCCCAGCACACACACACACAAAAAAAAAACGTAACTGAACCCCCTTCCTTTCTCCGTAGCTAAATCTAATCTAGATGCCCCAGGACCTCTGCAATTTGTGGAAGTGATGAGCCAGAGTCTGCTGTCTACCTTGTGCGTCTGGCTTTATCGAATCTCTAGTCACCCTCAAAAAATAAATATTTCATATGTTGGACAGGTGAAAGGTTTCATTCAGCTGCAGATCTGCTTCCAAGGCAACCGGTTCCTGTCATTTGAACAGTTTAAACATGCTGAAAACAAAGCTTTCTGTTTGCTCTCCTCTATGATTTTATATTTAGAGTATTATCCGTCTCCCTCCTGTCCCTCTGACAAGCAGATACAGAAAAGTCGATAACATTAACAAGCAATTCTAAACCATTTATACCCTAAATGTATTCTCTTTTCCAGTCAAGATGGGATGAAAAGTACTGTTTCACTTTGCAAGCATAGACTAAATACTTAGAGATATGAAACTGCCCAGGTTAGCATCTATAAATATTCTGTATGCAAGAAATACATGTCACTGCAGCACTATGTTATGTCTCCTCAAGGCAACGGGTGTCTCCCCAGAACTGCTCTGCTATAATTCTGTCATATAGTCATTTTGCTTTTTGGGGGAGCACCCCAGCTTTTTCTCCAAGAAAAAGTTACAGAGATGATTGTTAGCAAGCTCCCTCCAAAGACATGTGATCAGTATCAGTGTTTTTGGCAGATCTCCATTTGGAAAATGTCTGCTGTGTGCTTTACATCTTGCACCCAAACAAGCTCTTGTTAAGGTTAGCTTTGCTCCTTCTTCCTCCACACATCTCCCAGCGCAGCAGGCAGCTGCCCTTCCTCCTCCTCCTCCTCATCTCAGGCCCTCCTTATGTCTGGGCTTCCCGACTTTCTGTCCTGTCCCTGTCTTGTGTTCTGCCCATCTCTACATCTAAGCCTGCATCTGCTGCTCATCTCTTTTAGGTCCTCTGTGAGTCAGGGCCAGCAAGTTCAACAAGCATTTCTCTTTTCTGCCTGTCACAGCTGTGAGCAAAGGGAAATGTGTTGCAGCAGCGGCAAAATAGGCAGATGCCAAAGAAGGGAATTTTCTCCCAGCTCAGATCAGGCTCAACCTGAGACGTTTTTATGTGATGCTGTTTGACCTTCTGTGTGGATGCTCAATGCTACAGTGCAATTAGGGCAGGACAGTGACATTTCTGCAGGAGGCACACCGCTGTCTTCAGAAATAAGACAGAAAATGCAGTCTCTTGGGGTGAGATTGATGGTGTTTAGATACTCTGATGGATATCCATGCGTAGGCGGCTTTTTTCATCTATCCATCCTCTCTACCTCCTTACCGCAGAGGGATTTTTCTTTGGTGCTGTTCAGGAAACAGGAGGATGTTCTAGATCAGTTGAGAAAAAGTGAAGTGTAATGTGCAACTGCTGTTTTGTGCCTGCAGTGTGTTACAGCAGTCTTTCTGGCCTGTAGCTCCGTAGCTGATCCTCACTTTAGAAGCAATTAAACTATACCTGACCTTGCAGCCGCCTTCGTTCTGTTACTAGGCATATAGATTTTAGCCAGCAGGTCTCTGGTTAACCCGTCCTCGCTGTTGTTTATTTCCTGCCACTCTGCAGACACACCACTGAGCGTTAAGTATGTGAACTCAAAGACGCTCCCTCTCTACCGTGCAGTTTTAATAGCAAACAATCACGAGCTGCCTGGGTTCCTCCGGGCAGAATTATTTCTACCTAAGAAATATCGGCTTCGGGAGTATGCCCTTTCTCTCACCCTTCTCAGATTGTGTTAAAAGCATCCGCTTGAAGAAACTACAACTGGTTTTATTCAAGTACTGAGTTTGGAAGTAGTACCCGGATCCTTGCCACTACACACTCGAACCATGAAACCCAGGTCAGTTCCATTTTTTGGTTTGCATGCATAGGCACAGTGTTGCAGCATTTTGAGTTTCCAGGTCTCAGTGGAAGCAGTTCTTCTTTTGTCATGCAGAAAACATCATATTTGATTTTATAACCTCACCTCTTGGCGTTTTTGTGTTACCAAACCGAAACGTCAGGGTAGCACGTCTGCAAACACTAAGCATTCAGAAAGAATTATAGTGACAGACTTGGAAACCAAAATCTCTCCTTTAAACAGACAGGAACAGCTTGGGTTTTCCTCACTGCCAACCAGGCTATCCCTGGACCTGAGGGGACAGCTGTGCTTAATCTGCCTTTTGCTATGTCACTAGGGCTGCTTGCTATTGCACGATATGAAGCACTCTCAGGCTGTGGGGGAATAACAACTTTCAATCAGTGCAAACTGAGGCTGACTTTGTGGCTGAAACTCTGGTGATTCCATAGCCCCTAACTTATGTCAGTGAATCAGCCACTTCTCTGCCTTTTGTGATATGAAGGACTTTGTGGGTTTGTCATATTACCGTGTAGAAATGCGTTGGGGCAGGTATTGAACTGTCCATAGATGATGTGTGCTACTGCTGTTGTGGAGGGTTATCAAGAGACTGGTTTTGGTAATAACCCTACTCTAAATCTCGTATCACAAAGTTCATCCAGATTGGGTTTGCCCTTCTGAAATTTCATGTATGCAGCCTTTTACTGCAAGAGGGGTTTGCACAGAGAGAAGCAAGGGCAGCAGGATTCAGCACCTGCAGTGTTTGTTCCCCTCAGCTGTTTGTCAGACCACTCTATTTGAAGCTACATGAATGTTAGTCTGCTTATAGGGAAAATATCTGAGGCCAGCAATGCTCTGTACAAGGTGTTTTACTGTGGTCCTGTTTCCCTTGATTTTCTATTCCCTAACTCCCCATGGTTGTATACTTTGATATTGCTAGGAGTGCTTGGAGTAAAGGTTCCTCTTAGGGGAAGCTGGGTTACTGCCAGTTTTTGCACATTACAATGGATGAAGAATAATCTGAAATAGATCTTTGGCTTGAACATGGGCTTTTGATGATCAAGACAATAACCAGCAGCTTGAGCCATTGTCGCCTTCATCACAGACTAATGTTCTGGGGAGCAAAATACGGTGTTCAGCATCAAGTCTTCTCTGACTCATCAGTCGCACCTTTAATGACTCTGCTTCTAAGCTTGTCTTCCTTTCATCCTTCATGTTTTTGTTTCTTGTCTAATTATTTTAGGTCAAGTCTACAACAGTTGAATAGAATACAGTAAAAGTAATGTTCTGTGATCTTTCTATGGCAGGGAAAATTTATATGAAAAGATAAATATCTTTTTTATGTATTATTTTTATGGAAGACAATGGAGAGAGAAGTTTTGAGTGACTGAAAATTCTGTAACTGCACCATTAATGTTTAATTGCTATTGGCAGCCAGGAAACACTTTTCTGGATTAACCAGACACTATGCTTCAGGGATATGTATAGGTGGCAGAAAGTGATAAAGCTGGTGAAACCGCACCTCTGGGAACATGTAATGGGATCTTTCCTGTGATATGCAAATTATGCTGCCAAGTTGCTGTATAAACAATTCATGGACGAAGTGGTGAGAGGTAGCTAAATAGCTGGATCACATATCAAAGATAAAAATCCATCACTGGGAATGGAAAAAAAATGTATTAAAAGAGGGGGTTTGCTTTTTACTTTTTAAATAATATTCTTTGCCCAAACCAGCCAAACAACAACAAAAATGTATTAGAGAGTAAATAGTGAATGATTTATCACAGTTTTTACAGTCCAGAGTAAAGGAGAGTTTAGGAATCCAGAGTGTACAGAATTTACAACAAATGAGATCTTTTCTACTACAGGTAAAATAGCCAATCATATTACATTAAAAAAAAAAAAAAGAAAGAAAGAAAAGGAGAGAGGAGGAGAGTGAGAGATTGCTTCACAAATGTTAATTTGGTTTCTTTTCAGACAGAAGACATGCACTGCTTATTTTTCAATAATAAAGCCAATCCTGCCATTTCTATTCTAAGCATGAGCGATGATCTCAGGCAGCCCAGCAAAACATATTTCAGGGTCATACACAGTCATAGATCAATGAATGTGCACAAACCTTATTGACGCTGGCAGAAGCTGAGCTCATGGTTTTGGCCTGAGTTTCCACTTTCTGTATTTTATACTGTATGAGGAAAGGATTCCAGCAAATCACACTCCTCCAATAAATCAAAGATTATTCTTTCACAAATGGCATTGAAACCCTCATTGACGTTGTGTCCAAATGCATTATTTTGCCACAGAGGTCCATGCCTGTAGCAACTGTGCTCCCTTAGCCCTCTCCTCTACCTGATGTTCATTTAGGACCTGATATTGCTCTGTTAAAGCCAACTAAGAAGTCCCTGATTAAGTGCAGTGGGAGCTGGATCATGCTGTAGAGTCCTAAGGGATTAGGAGTATAAAATTCAAGAAGGCAACTGGGACTTCTAAAGCATCATGAGGCAAATGAAATATTTTTGGCCTGTCACTTACTTTTGTTTTGCTATGCAATAGGAATGATATTCTAGATAGAGTCACATAGTCCTAATAAACAGATCCTGCATTCAATAAGTGCATCAGATTCTGTTCAGTGTTTAATCACCCACAAAAGCTGCCTCGGATGCTCTTCCACCAGGAACAATATCTCCTAATTAACTATAATTAAGGTAAATTATAACAACAGGATGTGAAACTAGATGGATTTGTCTCTTGACATTTCAAATTTGGATTTTTTTTTTCTGCCAAGTCTCTTAATATGCTTCAATTAATGATAACAGAGGCCAGGCCATTCTCACTGATTCATCTGCATACATGAATCTTAGTGCCACCGAGACAAGACGAAGCATGCATCTTTTTGTTATTGCAGCACATTTAGAGACAGGCATGCGCCCCAATTAAGCAGCATTTACTGATTCAGATGTTGATTTCTTGTAAGCCAAGATGAAAGCTCCATCACCTTATCCTGGTGAGTGCAAAGGCTGTGCCAGAGATGACTGAGAAAGCTTGTTACCTTGTCTATGTCCAGTTGCAGCAGGTAGAGCACTTCTCGCTCACTGAGAAACCGCACCAAGTTATTTAGCAACACATTCATTGAATAAGCAAAATCTTAAGTTTAGTGGTTCAAGGAACAGGTTAGGTTAAATATCTTGAAAATTATTGCCTCTTCTCTGAGCTGTAGCAGTCATTAGGGCTCCACAAATAGATAACTATTTGGAGGGCCAGTCAGTAGTAAGGCTTAGTTCTTAGTATAGTTAGCTTGACAGTTAAGTGATGTATTTCACAATGTTGTTCATGAACACATTAAGCTATGGGGCCTGGGGAGGAGTTCACCATTTCAAAGATGAGCATAGATGAAGCTGGTTTTCCACCGAGTATATTGTGATGTATGCATATTCACCTGTAGCCATCTATTAAGTGTCATAAAGCATTTGCAATCTTAAGGTGTCATGCAAAATACTGGGAAAAACAAGATGAAAAGCAAATCTCCCATGCTAGTCCAGGGAGCAGCTCTATTATGATAAAGGCTTGATTAAGTGATCTGCATTTCTGTGACTGCATAATATAATCATATGTTCTTGGGGGTTATTTTTTAATACTTTTTTTGTGGTTTATTTTTAGCTAACCCAATTTTCATTCCTTCCTAGAGAAGGAAATCTGTAGATACATTTGAATTGTGTTCCCAAACATCTTTGTGATAAATCAGTTATCTGACTGAGAAATGACCTGATTACAAACTTTTCAGTTTTCTTTTAAGATATCCATAAGCAGTTTTTAGAAATGTTCATATTTTTTTTGCATCCTATGTGCCCATACTTGCTTGATCACACACAGGAAATATTTTTGTGCGCTGCTGCTAAGCATGACTAAGAAAAGAGCTGCAGATAGAAGAGATGAGATACAGGCTGTAATTTACACCTGACAGAGTGTGAATTTCATTGCCAGTCCTTTTAAAGGAAACTTGCTATTTTCTTCACGTTTAGATAGATAAGCAATTCCATGAGAAATTGTGATCATTATCTTCTTTGTTTCTTCTTCCATGCTTTGGTTTTGTTTTTCACATGGAGAAAAAAAAAAAAGAAGTACTTCAACCTTCAATCTAATACAATCCTATGTTATATGCAGACACAGGGCATGGTCTTGTCACACTGGGCATACCCCACAAACATAAAGAAGCTTAACGAGGCTAGAAGAATAAAGCATGAGATAAGGAAAGTGTAATTACTTTATTTCACAGGTGGAGGATCAAGGCCCAGAAAGTTTAAAAGAAAGTTGCCCAGAGCCTATTGCAGAGCTATAGGAGGAACAGAAATCTCCTGAATCCTGATCCCGTCCCTTTTCCATTTCTAGAGCATAGAAGACTCCTTATTTGTTTCAGTCGATTTGCAGTTTTAGATAGTTTAGAAGACATTTAGAGATAGAGGAGGCCTATTAGTCTTTCCTGCTGAAAGAAATATTAGCAGGCAATTAATAGAATAACAAATGCAACCTGTTCAAACCGCTCTAGTTGCTGTTGCTCTGAGTTTCAGAAAAGAGGCATCGAGAGGTTTTTAACCTGACCGCTTGTATATTATGGGCCACTAGTGTCACAGAGGTGATCCTAAATTAAACCGTACATTTTACACAGAAACACACTGATCTCCCAGAGCACTGTCTATTTAGATTGCAAATTCAATGGGCTGGGCTTTGTCTCTCCATATATCTGCTTTGCACCTACTGCAGTGTGGCATGGATAAATGTGTCTCATGTTCCCATCAGTTTAATCCCTTGAATTGCCAGGATTCTTCCAATTAACTGCAAACATCACAGCGCAGAAATAGAACCCATGGACAATATGAGTGACGACAGTGCCAGAAACAGGCTGCCCAAGGAAGTGGTGGAGTTACTATCCCTGACAATGTTTAAGAAATGTGTAGATGAACCACTTAGGGACATGGTTTAACAGACATGGTGGTGATGGTTTTACGGTTGGGCTTGATGATCCTGAAAGTCTTTTCCAACTGTTACGATTCTGTGATTCTATGAGTCTATGGTTCTGTGATTCAATGATTCTGTGAAAGGTGCTGGCACTGATGCTGGGGCCCTGACCTGCCTCACGGGGAGCCTCGAGTTCTGGGGACCACCTGCAGCCCATTTGTGCAAGCTACGGCCTTTGCATGTTCATGGGCAGGGGTCCTGAGATGGTGCACAAGCCTGCCATATGACAATATAAACAAACAAGCCCAAACCATCAGTTGCCATATTCGTAGCTACAGGCTAAATGCTTTATTCGTAATGCTGCGGAGAAATTATTAACATTATGTTTGTTTAAAAAGTAACCAGTAGACCATTTGTGACCCTCATAATACTCATGTTATGCGGTGCTCTGCTGGTTTACACTGGTTACATTCTGCTTTATGTTTTCCAGGGGGGCAATTTCCGATGATTTTTACTGCAGTAACAAATGCTATTTATGAATATAGGTAACTAATTTACCAAAGTTTCACACAGTGACTACAAGGTTCCCACTTCATAGTGAAAGGTTCTGTGAATTTTTTGGTCTTATTTTTGACTCAGGGTTGTTTCTGATTGTATCTTGAAGCTTGAAAATACTGTATTACAGTAAAGTAAATACATTATTCTTGTTATTGCCCTTGTTATTAGAAAATATTTATATAGTGTAGTAAATTTACATTGTGCTCTACCAACACAGATAAAGGCACATTCCCTGTCCTGAACAGCTTATAATTCAAATAAGAGAATACAAACAAAAACGTCAGGTCAGGAAGGGTGGAATTTTTAACTAGGTGAAAGGGATGGAGGGGTTGCACGAGCAGAGAGGGAGATGTTATCATGAGCAGTGTTCATGGTTTTATATCACGGTAGCATCTGAAGTTTCTCATGGGACAAGGGCTTGCCTGCCTGAGCCTGCAAATGCCTGGCAGGAGGGTGGCCAGGCCCTGCATCTCAGTCCTCAGCAGCATGGTGACATGCCCAGGGGTGCTCCTGGCAAAAAGCCGGTGTCAGACCAATTACAGCACAGAGATCACCAACTCTCTGGTAGGTTTCAGCCCTGCCTGAGGGAAAGTCCCCACTATTCGCTGTCCTGAAGAGTTATGACTAAAACTGGAGAAGCCAAGTGCATGTGCAAGAGTGTGCATCAGGGAAAGAGAAATGGAAGGGTTGTTAGCTGGACAAAGGTATAGCAGGACCACTCACATGTAGGGCTTTTAGCATCATCATATTCACAGTGATTTGTAACTAACTGGAGCACTCTTCACTCTGGCCTTCAGCAGTCACTGAAAAGGGGGAAGCCTCAAGTGAATTTTGGATTTCCTGAGAACAATAACTCTGTGTTTATCTGATCTGATCTTGTGTTAACTATGGGATCACCTCTTCTTCAGTGGACAAGAATAAAAGTATCTGAGTGCCCCATAAACAGGAGCCTGCCCGCAGAGTACGTGATAGTCAATTAGTGTGCAGCCCTGCAGTAACTTGTTCATGGGCCTGTACACTCAACAGCTCAGAAAATAGAAAATTCCTGGCTCCGCTTAGCAATGTACTTCAGTTTCTGAAAGCTAATGGCAATGAGGGAGCAAAAAGATCCTAGAAGCTCTGTTCTTGTGTGAAATGGGAAAACCTCTTTGTTTCCTTTATTTACCCACAACATCCAGCCCAGGACAAGGCAAAGGACAGAGGGAATCTCACTGCAGCTGTCCTCAGCTCCTTATTGAAAGAGGGATCTGCTCCAGAACAAGTCCCAAGGAGCAAAGAAAGCCAGTAGCTGCTTGGCTGATCGCAGAAACAAGCCACGTGTGGGAGCTGAGTGTAGCGTGTGGTCTTCATTGATCTTTAAAACAGGAGGGAGCACAGTGACTGGAAAATAAATGGGGAAAGGGGGAATAGGACTCATTTGGAAGTGGGAAGAAAGAGGCTAGAGTGAGTTCTGTCTCCAGGAAGCAGGCAGATGTAGGGCAACACAGTTTTAGGAAATGTGTTTGAGTGGGTAGCTCCTGTTATAAAACACTAATAGTCATATGTTCCCTTCTTCACTGAGTATGGACAGGAAAAATTGGAAAACAAGCCATCTCTCTGTCTAAATATATATATATATCTATATTTGGAGACATTCTCATGAGTTATTGCAATCTGACTCATAATATCTGTTCCCTTAAGCTTTGCTGTGCTGGAATTACCAGACAGAGAAAGGATACAAGTGGGAGTTGAATCACTCAGGACTGAGTGTCTTGATGGGATATGGCAAGTAGGTAGTGGAGTAGTGGCTGGAATCCCAACATGCAATTTGCTTGGCACAACCCAGCGCATCCCTTCAGTGTCTGAAAAGCAGTGTCTTCATCCACAACTGCAGCATGGACTTGAACAGAGGAGAATGCCAGAGAAGGGAGATATGAAACACTTTGAGGTGTGTTTCATTGCATAGTGAGACAGATGTCTAAATTAGATCAACTGAAGTATATGTTTCTCCCTACTGATGATGAATGCAGCAGAAGAGCTCAGGCACAGATGCCTACTTTAGCTGAAGTGAGGTGACATGAATCTCCTCCACACAATGAAACAGAACACAGTAAAATAGATAATATTGCGTCTTGGCTGTGAAGAGATGTTTGAATGAGGGAATGGCCCATGGCAGAGTAAAGCAAGAAATGTGCCTTTGTTGTAAGGGGAAGCATGAAGTCAATGGAGGGAAAAAAAAATACAAAGAAAGCAAAAAAGAAAATTGTCAGGTAAATGGAGAAGAACAGATGATATACTAAGAGGAATAGAAGGAATTGAAGATAAGTGAGACCAGGGAGCACACTGCCAATACAGAGTTTATTGGTGGAGAAAAGATCCTGAGTGTGAAGTGGTAAGAGGTGATGGTAGCTTTTGAACAGAGTAGAGACACAGTTGATCAAATAAGTAATAGTTTTTCATTTAAGCAGAATTTATGACCAGAACTTTGAATTAAAACAAG
Organism: Tinamus guttatus; assembly: GCF_059628265.1. Taxonomy (NCBI): domain Eukaryota; kingdom Metazoa; phylum Chordata; class Aves; order Tinamiformes; family Tinamidae; genus Tinamus; species Tinamus guttatus. Next base: position 374,508 of record NW_028288928.1, read on the forward strand.
AAAAACAAACCAAAATGTCTCTTTCAGAATCTCACTTAACTGAGACAATACATGGCTTAAAATTATGATTAATATGATTTTAGATTGTCTCAGTGCTTTGTAAAAATGTGCTTTAGAGATCACACAGGCACTTACCCAAAGGCACTTTGGTATCACCTAGCACCACAGTTTGATCGAAAGATATATATATATTTTAAAAATATGAAAATAGCTTGATTGACAAGGATTTTTTTTCCAGGAACCTCTGCCTGAATAGACAGGCTTCTTAACTCCAGGAGTTCAATTATACAGGCTCTGGAGGAAAAGAGACATGATAATGAATATATTTTAGAAACTTCTAAAAAGTTACTTAAAATAGATTTTCCATACATAATGTTGCTGTGTGAAACTCAGCTCTCTCCTGGTCTTCCAGGGCTAGAAGACAGTAATGTGTGTCTTCATCTGAAAATTTAGAAATGAGACTTTCCTGCCTCACTCTAGTGGTCTGTACAATACTGTTCCTGGGGGTTTGCCACAGGCATTTCACCTTCGGGGTCAGTAGGAAGCTAAAATGCTCTTTCTGCAGGGATGTCCCACGCTGCTATGGGACTCGTCCTAAAGGTGCCTCCCCATGCGACAAGCAAGACGAGATGGGCTCTGCCTGGTGAGTCCCACCCTGTGACTCCCCTGATCCCTTGCAGATGGCCAGTGTCCTTCCGGTGAGACTGGCCAGGTTATGGCTCAGAAACATTTCCATGGGGGCCATCTGCTTGGCTCGATGGTTCTCTAGAGAGGACTCTGCAGCCTACCTGTGCATAGACAGCCCTCAGCGCCACTGGGAGAGGAAACTTCTGTGGCATTTGGGTCCCTTGACAGTGTGAGGCCAGCAATATTTTGTGAAATCGGCTCTTCTTCTTGCCTTGATTGAGGAATCCCCTTCTGGTCTAATTAACATTAAGACCAACTAGACAATTTAGTAGACCTTTTCATATGTTAGTTCTGTGCTAGAGAGAGTTTTAATCAAATCTGTGTTATTTCCTCATGTATTTTCTTCTCTGGAACAGTTGAATAAATGCTAGCTTTGAGGTTAACTTTTTTTTTTTTTTTTTTTTTCTGAATGTGTCTACTGTATAGAGGCCTACACAATTGATTCACCTTTTCTACTAGATTTCAATATGTCCAGACATATGGGTGCTTTCTCTGTTGTCTGAAATATGATAATGTGGGATGTGGCATTTCTGAGCACTTAATAGCCTTCAGTTAAAAAGAATATTATGCAGGGCCTAGTTTAAAAATATTTCTGGAAGTAATTGGAAGATTTCAAAAAAAATAGAGTTTGGTAACCTATAAAAACTTAAAGAGCAGAAATATAGAGAATAATTGGTCTAATTTATTCAGTAGGCCACTCCTCTCCTAAATGGGAAGCAAATTTACCATTTTAAAATCAATTTGACAGAGTTATCAATTCACAATGGTGTTCTGTATTCAAGCAATAATCAGACCCATTTTGTCACTACACTGCTAGTTTGAAAATTTACTTTTTTTTTTTCTTTTCCTCAGATAATTTTGGTGCTGCATTGCCTTTTTATCACTAAGCTGGACTTCTATATTGGTTTGCTTAATGTGCCTCAGATTCTGTTATTTATAGACTTCAGTGTATTCAGATTGCAGCTGCTAGAATGCAGACAAAAGATAAAGCACATTTGTAACCTGTTAAGCCTTTGCTCTGGGATCCCAGTGAAGTTTGGGATTTAGCATGAAATATTACTGGATGACCTTTAAAGGAGCATCGCAAGAGAACACCTGTTTATCTTTCAGACCTTTGTTTTATTTTTTCACTATTGAAATCTTCCAGTGTTCTTCTTTCTGAGGGAAATCTGGTCTTTGTCTGTTCCACATATAATCTTCAGAAACTGCTTGGGCAGAGGATTTCAGCAATGCAGCATGAGCAGTTCCTCCAGAAATGTGTTTTGTGCAAATTGGTTTTTTTACATTTAAGATGAAACTGTAAATATATTGTGATTTTCCTCTTAAGTTGACTTGTTCTAGCAATATGGCCATGATTTACTCTTTAATTGTTTTCAGTACAAATTGATGAAGAGGTTCCTTTATGAGTATGTAAAAACATACAAATACAGTGTATATACAACATATGTTCTATGAGTTTATAAAATAGCATAATTTTTAATGATATAGTCTAGAAAGAGCAATAGTGCTACAATTAATTCATAAGAGTAGAAAACAAAAGAATAATGTAACTGAACTTCCAACGAGGCAGTAAGGTAGGACCTTGCTTATCTTCACTTACTTGTGCCTAATGGAGCTGTTTTCTTAAGGTATGCACCAGTTCCTATAGAACCAGCTTGTGCCTTAAAAGGCCTCTAGTAAGAAGAGGTAGACCTGATAGATAAAATTTGCTAAACAGTGCTACTCTCCGGAAACTCTGGAAAGCACCTCTGTCCAAAAGGGCTGTGGGGGCTAAGTAAGGATGTTGGATGACTAAGTAAGAGCCTCATCTCTCATGATATAGTATCTCACGTGTTTTATTAATTGAATTAATAATATGTTTTTTAAGCAGATTGCTGCTAGAAATATATTCTTCATTCAACATCTTTTGAATTTCAGATTTTAGGTAAGATTTTTTTTTTAGGAGTTAACGTAACTCACCTCTATCCATGCAAAAATATAAGACGATGCCTCTTTTGAAACATTGCACATGCAATGCTAGGAGTAAAAGCCATCTTTGGAGTCACACTGGATATATTTCTATCATGTACTCCAAGCAGTGTGACTATATCATGTACCTATATCATATTCATTGCAGCTACTCCCAACTTTCTTCTTCTCTAAAGATAGTCAGGAAGACACCGATAGTGAATGATAGCAGCTCCTTGTCTATCTTTTCTTTCTTTTCCTTTCTTCTGTATTGGGAATCCATTCTGCAGCTGGAAAAATAAACACTGGAAAGAACCTGTGCAAAATACTTGATGCATTTTAGAGGAAACCTCAAGTGCATCTGGCAAATGACCTGCCTTGCAGGGCAGGTCAGGTGGAGCATGACCAACTTAATGACTGCTGTCCTATGAATCACAATGAATAGAAACAAATGTTTCACACTTGTTCTAAGAACTTGAAAACTTGCCTAGAAGTAGTGGTTCACAAGACATCACATCATTCCTGGCCATCTGTCTCATCTCGAGAATTGGCACCAATAATATATAACATCTTTGCTACTTGCAATCCCAGGTTTTAAAAGGTTGATGGCATAAGTCTTTTCTTTGACAGATTTAGTGATCTCTAAAATTAGAGAGAGAGGTGAAATGACTCAAGGTCACTGAGCAGGTTTGTATTGAACCCAGGTAGAGGACTCCTCCTTGCATTCCAGGCCCGGCTGTTGACCCTAGCACTCCATAGAGGCTCTTTGCTGTGGTACATTTAATCAGCCTCACTCCATGTCGTAATTCATTGTCTGTGGCATTATGGATATCTAAAGGGTAGGATTTTAACTTAGCAATCTGCTGTGTTATTGAATTAGTTTTATGTTGTGTTAATTCCTTTGTCTCATGGCATTCATTGCCTGTGATAATTGATGCACAATATATAACCAAGTTCTATGTTCATTTGGGTAAGTGCATTTAATTGCCTGGTATAAAATATGTGTACTAAGTGCAATCTGCTATGACTGAGAAGTGCTCATTGGTATGGACTTGAGGGTGCTTTATCTTCCTGACGACCAGGCTGAGGAAAGCCTAAGCGTCTTCCACAAAACACCACCCAAGGATCACTACTTGTATTGTGTCTAGAAAGAGAATAACCAAAAAAAAAAAAAGACTTTGCGCATTTTCTTTAATTATGATTATGGCTTCATATGTTCATGGAGTTACTCTTCTAGAGTAAAGCTACTCCCATGTGAAAGTGTTTATAATCACAGATTTCTTTTACATATAACTCCAGGTAATTAATTCTTAGAGAATTCCTACTCAGTTATAAATCAGGATTAGCAGGGGGTTGGACTAGATGGTCTCTAGAGGTTCCTTCCAACCTTAACCATTCTGTGATTCTGTGATTACCTTCTAAAGGTGAGATCCCAGTGAGATGGTGTTGATTTTGCTCAGGATCCCTGCATATGCTTGCACTTTCTTGGCTTTTAACTGATTGCTGTTATTTTTAAGGGAACAAGAACCTTTACTGGTAGTTGCTTTTCTCATCGTACACATCACTTTGCTTTTTATGTGGCTTAGACAGTGAAGATACAGTGGGCTTATGTGTTTCCCTGTCTTGTTTTTGTTTACAGTGATCATGGAGAATATAATAGTGCAGTATCTAAGCTATACAAGGAAACACTGAAATTTGCCCAAGGCAGATTTAATTTAGGACACTAAGAAAGCCTCCCCTTGCTTTCTATATTGGAATATTTGAAAGTTTTGAAACAAAAGCTAATGGTTGGTTCTAAATAAGGCATGAAGTGACTGGGAGATTATTTTTAGCCATATAATGCTGTTCTGTGCTAATGTAATCTGCGAGTTGTCAGCAGAAGGGATCTTTGCAATTAGTATCTTCCCTCGTACAAGAGCTAGCTTCTACAGTCCATGTCCTCTAGGATGTAGCATTAGTTCTGCCTATGGCTAGTTGCAAATTATTCAGTGTTCATAGGTGCATTTATGCTTGTTGTCTAGCTCTCTCCCACTGACAAAATAGCCTGCAGCAGTTCTTGGTTAGATAGGACTAGTTTCACTTTAGGCTTCTTGCATGCAGTTTTCCCCTGGTTCAAGCTGCCATTCGTCTAGTTCCTTCTGATAAGGCTGTAGACCTGAGGGCCACAGAGAAAGCAAGGCTGCCTAGAGACACTGTGCGTTATGAGAGCATGTTAACAGCAAAAACATCCATGGCACATCTGGGCAGAGCTAGTGGCATAGTGCAGTTTGGCATTCACTAATTAAGTTAAGGACTCTGCTTTATTTCCTATCCATAGCATCATATGATTCCCCCTCTGCGTGGATTTTAACAAATACATGCACCTGATTCATGAAAATATAAACAGATTTCAACATTTGTTTAAAAAAAAATAAAAATGTTTGTTTGTTAAGAAGATGCTTCAAAATTTGTTTGCCTCGTAGGAGGCAAATGCAAAAGAAATCACCTATCGTTTTTCAATACACTGAGGTGTGTTTATCCGACCCAGCATCTGATTCCTTATGGACCAATTGCCATTTTTGGCAAAGTAGGTTTGCAGGGGAAGTGGCAGAGTCTGGTGGCAGATTTCCTTAAGTCACTCAGCACACACTTTACCAAGCAGTAAAATAGGGTGAAGAGGTGGTGGCAGGGAGAGTTCAACACAAATTTTATGCCTCTTATCCCAGTAATCTGTGCTTGTTTGAGAAGCTTTTGCAGGTCATCCTCTGAAACCATGAGGCAGCACCTCCTTCTTCCTAAATAGGCAGAGTATTACGTTATGAGGCTAAGCAACAAGCACACATAAATGTGTGAAGAGGCATTTCATCACTAGTGGACTTCAGCCACTGCCAGGATCAGCCCTCTCGCTTACTATCAACAAGGCAACAAGGCTCCTGTTCCTAATAAGGGCCATGGGGCACAGGGAGCCATGCCCAAGACCAGGTCTGCTCCATGGGTGAACTGCTCTCATCTGAGATTTCAGTGCATACTTGTAAATCAGGATTGATTTTGGAATGACTCCTAAAGAGGAAAGGGGCAGTACTGAATGATAAACAACGTATTGACAAGGAATAATTCAGCCAGCCCTAACCTTGAAATGGATGTTTGTGGTCAGAAGTTTATAGCCTGAGTGAGAAGAGCTAAGTATGAATTTAAGGAGCTGAACAGGAGACATCAAGTTTTTAAAATCTTGACATAAATCTTTTGTCTGATGTTAGTCACGTTCCCTGCTGAGGATTATCATTCAATGTTTTTTGGTTTTAATAGATGTTATTTAAAAACTAATTTCATCATAAAATTATTTTATATTATGTGCAATGAGTAGTGGAGATCAAATAAGAACTGGAATTGTGAATTCGAATACAAAGAGTTGATAAATATTGACTTTTAAATAGACCCACTGTAGTTTTGAACCAAATGCTTTTCAGCCTAGCATACAATTATTTGTAAATTACAACATACTAAAAAATGTGCAGCTTTGTCTGACCCAGCCACTTTCTTCACTTTTGCAGCTATTAAGGTGATCATATTTCCATAAAGTGATCTGTATGGTGTCAAGGAGCTATAATGCAAATCTGTCTAGCTTGTACTTTATGCACATCATATGAAAAAAGAAAAGCGTGGGAGGAACTGAGCTACAATATGGTATAATTACTTTAATTGTTTCATTTCTAAAGATGATTTTTTAGGGTTTGCGTATTGGAAACCTCACAATTAAAGTCTTTCAAGTTCTTCTTTAGAAGACAGTCATCATAATTGCCTTAGGCTGAACAAGTCACCAACATGTACCTGTCAGATATTAATGATTCCCCCACCCCTTATATTTGGAAGCAATCAGTCAGTTGGGATAACTATCTACTAATACCAAAGACTGGTAGATCAGCACCCTTAAGGTGCTGGCCAGCCATAACTATAATTATCTCATTTGCCATGAGTTATATAACCAGCGCACAAAGACCTAGCATGGGCATATCTGTGTGCTCATCTTCATCTTGGTATTTTCTCTGGCTGCTGTAAGTGCTGTCAGCTCTCAGCCTTTGGTCACACTTCTGTTTGCTTATTCAACCTCTTTTTACTGTCAGCAGTGCTCTGACACAGTGAGATTCACCAACAGCAATAACAGCAGAAAGGCAAAGTTATGTAAAATTCATGGTCTGACAGAGACCTGATGAAAGCAGCATATTTTAATGAGAAGCAGATGCTCCACCTTTGCATCGAATTAACTAACCTTCATGAGCCTAAGATACAAAGCAAGTTAACGACGAGGCATCATCCTCAGTTTTGTTAGCTTGCGTTGGATTTCCACATCTCTGCACCTTCCCTTCTGAAAGTCATCGCAAGTTCTTGTTGGTTGGTTTGTTTGTTTTTCCTTTCATCTCAGAACAAGAAACTGTTTCCTTGAAACTAGCAACATCAGTTAATTGTTAACAGTTGAAAAAATCACATTCATCCCTAAATCTGTTCTTTCAGCTGATGCCTTCGTGCTGAGAAGACTGTGTAGGTGCTGATAAGGCCTAATTTGTGAAGGGCTTTTCAGGCAGAGGCAAGCGGCCTGACAGGTTCATACGTGGCACCTCTTGTTTAGCAGGCAAGAATGAGCATTCGCTGAAAAGCCTCTACAACTGCCTCTAACTGTGTGTAACGAGGCTGGGACTGATAATTCAGCAAGAGCAGATCCCAAAGCAGCCTGTTGTTTTGAAGCTATGCTCTGAGTGTGACACTTGATTGCTGATTTCTTCTGTTCTTTTTCAGAGCCTAATGAGCTGTGTGCACACCCTGCATTTGATGACATCCCATCTCAAGATGCTGCTAAGACAGTAGTTAATTATTCCTGGTTGGAGAAGTCTAACAGGAGCAAAAGGGACTGATTAAAAAAAAAAAGAAAAAAAAATGGCTGCAGGTAAATCTCTCAGGTCCTCAATGGGTCTAAACAAATATGTGGAAGGAACTCATTCCAGCTGTGGAGAGAGATGCAGACATGTGGCAAAACCTTGGGGTTGGGATTTAGGATCAGAAGGGTACCATCCCCTCACTTCTCAGACCTATGCCTCTTTCCCCCATTGAGGAAAATTCCTACCTGGACTCAGTCTGTTTTGGCCGTGGTAATGATACTTGTCTTTTGTTTCTCAAGCAAAACTTGGTAGATCACATGGCTTGGCCTCTGCTCAGCAAGCATATTCTCAAGACTTTTCTGGAAAAAAATAAAAAGATTGTGTCTCTCGTAAAACATTTTTTTTTTCTTTTTGAGTTTAAATTCTAACAGCTTTCTGACAATTTGTGTCTAGTTATATATATAATTAAATTAAATCATAGCATCACAGAATAATTCATTCGGATTGGGGGCCCCAAGAGGTCTCTAGTCCTGCCTTGCGCTCCAAGCAGGGCTAGCCTTGAGATCAGACCAGGTTGCTCAGGTCTTTATTGAAGAGGGTCTTGAAAACCATCAAGGATGGTGACTGCCCTGGCTTGGCTGTCCTCAAGGATAAAAACTTTGCCCTATATCCAGTCTGAATTGCTCTTGTTTTAATTAATGCCTCTTAAATGTTCTCAATATTCTCAGGTTTTTCTGTACAAAACCTGTACATAATAAAATTCCCACACAACATAACAAAACATTTCTGTACAGTACCAGGTACTATTATCGTGATCTTAAATATGAATCACAGTTAAGAAGCAAACCCAAAAGCATGGTCTTGTACCTCCTTTTCTATGAAGGTTTTGGTTAAAAATCTTGTCATGTTAGCTTTTCTATTTATAATGTGTTTCTTTTCCTGCAGCAGCTGATGGTTTGGGAAGTATAGCTATAGATACCACACAACTTAACATGTCAGTCACTGATCCAACAGCTTGGGCTACAGCTATGAATAATCTAGGAATGGTTCCAGTAGGATTAGCTGGACAACAGCTTGTGACAGGTAAGAGTTTTCTTTTTTTAAAAAAGTGATCTGTGATAACAGTTCATGAATTCTTTGGGTCTTTTCTTTTTTTAAGAAAATAACATCTGGAATGATTTCTGAGAACATATGCTCTTAAAACATCATCTGTGATTAATATGGTATAATACGTTTTAGCTGCTTCTTGTAGTAGGTATATAATCCATATTATATTTTAATCTTGTAGAAAAGCCAAAAATCTTTGGGGAATTTAGAGAGTTAAACCTTCAATTTTCATGCTCTCTCTGGGGGCCAGGCCACATAAGAGAGAAATATATTAAATTCTGATTTTCTATTCAAGCAGGATGGCTTGAGGTTCTGCCAAAGTATACCATTGGCTGGGAACTCTTGATTGGAGAAAGATTGTAAAGTTATGTTAAGTGGGAAAGGATATATGAAGCCCACTCCATTCAGTATTAGTGAAGTGAAACTGTCCTGTCAGATGTGTACTTATTTATTTTCTGTTTAATTGTATACATTGAATTTCAGGAGTTTTTTTCTTGTTTGATTTGATTTTGCTTATACTTCAGGGAAACTTTACATGGGATCACTTTTTCTAACAAAACCAAAAATAATCCTTTAAATACCAGCCATGTTTCACACACAATCCTGATGTCATTTGATTTCTGTGGGAACCGTAGAGGCCTGATTTGTTGAGATTAATTAGACTTCATCGCTCCTGTGAGATACAGAAAGATTATTTTAGTGTAGGTGGGTGCCCCATGAACACAAGCCCTCTCCGTGTTACAAACTGGACAGACATAAGACAGATCCCTTCTGGAAAATGCAGAGCCCCTTTAACTTAAGCAGAACTATTCAACATCTGGATCAGAGCAGCTTCCTGTCACGTCTGCCCCTGTCTGTGTACACATGGATGCGGTGAGCCAGGTCACAATGTAAATCACTCAGTCTGACTCGCTGGGGATTTGTGAACCTTAATTTTGGACAAATACGTCCCCTCCTGAGATTAGGAACTGAGTAGAGTTGTGCCAGTTCACACAAGCTAATGACCTGGCCCTGCATTACCTGGACCACACTGTAAAAAAAGTTGCCTGAAAATGAATCAGTCTGAAGCGGAGGATTTAACTGGAGCAAATGGTGTATGGAGTCTCAGTTTTCCACTTTAACACCATGCTCCTAATTACAAGAAACACGTATAGCTGTTGGCCTCTCCATCATGCCTTATACTGATGCTGCACTCTTGAGCTGAAGCTGATAAGCTGGGGCCGAACTCTTCGCAGTGGTGGCCAGCAAGAGGACAAGGTGTAATGGGTACAAATTAAAACACAGGCAGTTCCATCTCCATGTGAGGAAGAACTTCTTTCCTGTGGTGGTGACAGAGCCCTGGATCAGGCTGCCCAGAGAGGCTGTGGAGTCTCCTGCTCTGGAGATCTTCCAAACCCGCCTGGATGCCACCCTGTGCCACGTGCTCTAGTTGTCCCTGCTGGAGCAGGGGGGTTGGACTAGGTGATCTCTAGAGGTCCTTTCCAACCTCAACCATCCTGTGATTCTGCAATTCTGTGATTCTCATCCACACGTCCCATAGGAGAGCAGCATATTGAACTGTGCCATATGCCCGAGGTGCAGCAGACCACATCATAAGAGAGTCTTCTTTGGCAGTGCTAGATGAACTTCTTTGGGCCTTGCTTGCCTCACATATGTGTGAAAACAGCTTTTTCCCATTTTCTAGTCTTAGCAAAACTTCGTGGGGTTCTGCCTGGGGATGCCAAGGACATTCCTGGAATTGGCAGCTCCCATCCCAAGTTGAGAAGCAGAGAAATCCGACCAAACAGTGAGCAGGATCCAATGAATTCAAGGCCCCTGTGAATGAAGTCACCAGACAGACATATTGACATCCTTTTTGTGTGCTTCACTTCAATGTAATTACCTCCAAATGTGAAAATGGCCTTTTGCCAAAATCAGCTTCCACTGCTTTCATTTACAAGCAATGCAGCTGCATATCCCATAGAGGATTTGCAGAATCTTTTGTCTATTCCTTCTCTCCCATCTCTCCAGTTTGGGTGTAAACTCTGTCTTCAGCTGGGCTATGCAATCCACACGAAGGCCGTCTCTTCTCATGTGCAGACTCTTTCCCCACAAGGGAGGATCTTAAGGTTCATTGCCAACTCCTTACCTTAATTTCCATAATTATGTGTATCATGTCCTGTAGGAGTGTTGTTCAGGTCAGCTGGTATTTGCTCAGCATTTCCAATGCATGAAAAGTGCCATAAGTAATAAAAATTCATTATTGAAGAATTGCCTTATTTCTCTTCAGAGCAGAATAACTTCTTTTCCCTTGTTTGAAACGTTTTTTCTTATATTACTTAAAGTAAATAGGTGCTGTGACACTTCTTTGTATTCCCTTATGATTCATAAGTTTTTGACACATTTTCATCATACAAAAACCATAATTTTGATCACAATTTTCTATAAAAAGATTTATTGACTGATTTGCTGTGGCCTGTTTATTATATCTGCATTCGGTGACAGTTTCCATCACCATAATAGACCAAGTACCCAAACAGTCCTTATCCTTTTCTGACCTTTTTTTTTTTTTCATTTTTTGTATCAAACCTAGCAATGACATAAACTTCCTCAGTAGTCACTAATTACTTTCAGTTACTTTATTGCTGTCATCCACTACATTTCTCTGAGTTCAAAAAAGGAACACACGTGTCCAAATGCTAAGTTTTGTCTGTTTTTAAAAAGAAATATTTTTGATCTTTTTTTTTCTTTTTTTTTTCTTTGCATGATGACAGCTGGGAAAGCAATAAGTAGCTTAGATGAATCTTGGACAGAAACTGATCTTTCTTGGACATTTTTATATAACCTTTATATGAGTCGGAAACTTAATGTGTGGTATTCATCCATAACTCGGCACATCCCTTAGTTCTGTGATCTTTCCATTTCCAGAAGACCTGTTTAGTCAAAGCCTCCCTTTCCCCAAAACTAGTGGTTCCTAATTCCTGAATTGCAGAGGGGAAGACTTGCCCCTTTAGCTATGGTGTTGATATGATCTACTAAGTCTGTTTAAAGGCTTTTGCTGCTTGTTTTCCCCATCTGATATTAAGTTAGTTGCTCTGCGACATGCTGGGATGCCTGCTTCATAACAGAATTATGATAGCCACTTTGCAATCTGTGATGTTCTTATCCAGCCCGAGAGTTTGTTAAAATGACAACCAAAGCTTCTGCAACATCTGGCTGATATTACTCTAACAGGCCGGGCTGTTGACTGTCTGGTCTTGGTAACTAATCAATTTTAAGCACTGCTAACCTTTTAATACCAGATTAGATGCTATCTGTACTCTATTTAATTCCTTATCTCCTAGTGCTGTAAAATTGGATTTTTGATCTGGGCAAATGTCAGAGCCTTTCATTTGTAAGGATGGATTCTTGTTAATAGTTGTATAATATCTCTTCTGTTTCTATATATTCTCTGCTTATACCTTTTGTTATTCAGAAAGCTTATCTTTTCCCATAATATTTGGCTACTACATTAAATGTATACTAATATAGGCATTTATATATTATATATACATAATTCATACAATAAACTGTAGTTTAATAATACATTAGCTAAAGTGTTAAAGATTGATGTCACAGAGTTATGGCTAAAATACGTTTTCATTCTAAACCTCCCCTTTCAGCAGGTGATATCTTTTTTTCCAAAAAAAAATGCCGTTTGCACTGAAATTTCTCACGCTCAGTTTCAGCCCAGAGGTAAGTTTTTTTTTTGGAAAGGTTTGAGAGAGGGGAAGAAAAAAAAAAAAAAAAAGACCCTGCTGTTAAGACCCAGGCTTTAAAATTGCTGTTTTCCATGCTGTGAGACTTTCAAAACAATTGTCAGGTGAGGGGCAAAGGATAGGTGGTGCTCCTCCTATTTCGAGGTCCAAATCACCTGTGTACATGCTGCAACTTTGATTTAAATATTTTATAGTCTGCTCATTTGTTACATTTTAGGAAAAGCAGAAAAACTCAGTGACTGCAGGGACCAACAGCGAATGCTTTACTTTTTGCTTTTACCTTGGCACTTTGAAAAAGTAGTTTGGGCACTGCTGAACTTTGAGTTCTAATGCTCTCATTTGTTTGGGCAAATGGCATTGGGTCACCTGTCTGCTAATGGAAGACAACCTGCCAGAAAAATAACTTACTTTTCCAGTTCAGTTTGGTTCTTCTTCAGTTCTGAGCCATTACCCTGAAAAGCACAAAGAAGTTCAGATGATTTCCTTCAGAGTGATTTAGATGAATTAAATATTCGTTAATCAAAGATGGTGTCTGTGAAAAAGTTCAGTACAAATACGCAGTAGTGGTGACACATACATGATTATTCTTCTAGACTTTGGTAAGCTGCATATTTGCACTCTTACAGAAAAAAATGACAAACCTCAAGTACAGACAACCATGATAAGAGTTACAAGTTCCACCTAGAATGTGCAATTCCAGAAAGTGTGTGCCTGAAAACTGGTGATTTCTACTTATTGAAAAGATTAAGGCAAGTTTTTATATGCGAGTCCAAGTAACAGCCCTCAGCTCCAAATATTAAAGTTTCCAGTGAGCTCTGGTCTTGTTTTGCCTTAAATTAGGCTTTGACCACCTTTATGAAATCCTCGTGAAATCAGAGACCGGTAAGTTTTGAAGCCTAACATCCTACTTACTAAACGGTATAGGAAATCTCTACACCATTTTCTGTGGCCTCAGGCACATGTTTTTTAGACATTGCAGCGTTGTGAAATATTAGACACTTGCATCAGCCCTTCTGGTTTTCTAGTTGTCTTTTCTTTCCCTGCACACTTGTCTTTTGACCTGATTTCAGTGCAACATAGGAACTGTCAGCTTCAATCAGAGCACCTCGCTTGGTGTTGCACTTTTGACAATGTTGAGTAGCAGATACTTCAAAGAACACGTAAAAGGCAACTCAGCGCTGAAATGCTTCTCCCTCCAATGGACTCCCCTCTCGATCATTAATAGAACAAGATTTCCCAAACTGCACGTTATATTTCCAAATCAAGTCATAACTCAGCAAAACCTCACTTTTGGAAGCAGCACCTGTGACAATAAGTAGTTGGGATCCTGAAACTGTAACCCCAGAAGTAGTTTTTGATAACAGAAGAAATTGGGAAATTTCAATCTTGAGACTCTTAAATCCTAAAACACAAGGTTAAATATCCTCAGATATTTTTTTAGCCCAAGTCCTCCAAGCACCTAATACTTAGGCTCTCTCTGACTTGAGTATGAGGATTATGGCTAGCCGTAAGCTGATCATTGTATCCGGATTCCAATTAGTCCCAAACATTTTACTACATGATGCATATGTCACTTGGAAGACTAGCAAGACAGCTTTCCCTTCTACTCACTCCACTGGCTCGAGAGATCTTTGATTGCTGTGCAGAGATGTGGAGACAACCCAGTGATTACTTCAGAAAAATAAAAGGTGGGCTGAGACTTAAGAATTCCCTCACCAGCCTGCCTCAGCTATGGAAAAGTTCTTTAGGCTTCATTGGCTTTCTAGCGTGAATAGATGAAGCACTCTCAGCAAATTATCATCTACTGCGGATGATCTTACACTGAGCAAATTGTAAACATATTCCTCATTGTTCTGGTTTTGTACTATTTTTACATTGTTAATGAAGAGAAATCAAATATTGTAGGAAATCAAGGTATATTTGATTATATTCAGCAGTTCCCCAAAGAGAGGCTGTACACTGAACACTGCTGAATATTTTAAGGGCTCATCCGGCCAGGACTCTTCCAAGTCCTCTGTATATACTACTTCTTCCATGGTATCTCCATTACTGGAGTCTTGGAGACATTGATATCTGTCTGGTGGTCTCATTGCACTTTACCCCTGCTATCTCATTACTTATTAAATCTTCCTTTTCTATAGTTGGGTTTTTTTTTTTTTTTTTTTTTTTTTTTTGCTGTTCGTGTTGCCTGTCAGAGTGCACATAACTTTCGTCTTCCAAGTTTTGCATCCAGCAAAACATAGCTTTCTTTTCTGTAATTAATACTGAGCTCCAATTTATTGCTTACAAGACCTGTCCACAAAAGTTTTACAATAATTCACTTGTACCGTGACCTAAAAATAAGCTTCTTTTTAGGAACATTTATAGTTTATGGCTAAAGTTTAACATGTTCCAGATGTAAGCTTTTAAGTACATACACAGCTGGTGAAGGCTCTTCATGTACTCTTGTTCCCTGCCTCTGTATCTGCAGACCACAAGTAGCTGCTGAAAGAAATCAGCCGTGCCATGGCATGGAGGTGCAGCACATCTTTACCCTTGTTCTGAATGATGCATTGGCTTGACATTTGCCAGGAAAAGAGGATAATAGAAAGTCTCAATCAAATCTTCATAGATATCCGTTGATTTTGCAAAAAAGACAGAGTTACAAGATCTTCAGAAAATGCCTTTTCAGACATTATGGATTCCAAATGTATTTTATGCCTTTTGATTAGTTAATAAGCAGACCTACAGAATTAATCTAATACGTCATACTGTGAAGAAAATCAAATAATTTCTCTAATTTTATTCTAGTTCCTTCCTATACTTCACCATTATAGTCATCACTGCAGAAATAAGACATTTTAGTCAAGAGGAAAAGATTTACTGTTTTAATTATCTGAATGGCCGATCAGAATAATTAAAGAAGTTTGAAATATGCACCACAGGGTTACAGTAGAGCCTGTACTCAGCTAAAACTATATTCTTATATTATCACAAGACTTATATTGTCACGAGACAATAGCACAAGACACGAGACAGCAGCAAAGAAAAGAATAGACCCTTTTGGAAGCCTCGTGTGTAGATCTACTGGGAATATTTTTAAAGAAGTATTATATATTAGTGTAACAAGTTTTTGGGTTTTTTTTGTTGACCTGGAAAGCACCTGCAGAGTTAATCACACTTTCTATCATGTGAGTGTTACTCAAGGAGACTACACACCAGGGGACATTAAAGTGCTAGGAACAAACACAGCCAGGTTACATCAGAAAAAGGAGAGAGCAATTCAACGGCCAGAGAAAATGCAGCAGAAGCACTAAGTACTTTGACACACTATTCAGGTTTAAGTGTGCCTCTTAGGTCATGTCAAGTGTCTCTTCTATATTAGACCTTAATTGAGGCCAAGGATAAAGGCAATGATTAAAATCTGCTTGGCTCTCAAGGGTGACTCCTACTTTTTAAGATTGTGTGAGGGGCTGAATGTCCCAAATAAGCAAGACTCAGAATGTGAGCAGGGGCACATAAAGGGAGGTATCAACTGTGAAGCTTGTGATGTATGTGGTTTTATTCTTGAATTACCACATCTCTTTCCTTTGTTGTTACATTTTACTAGTTTTGTCCAGGGTCAGTTAATGCTTTAGGGAAACAACTTGATTACTGTCTGACATAGCTCTTTTTAACTCTCTCAAAATATCAAAATACTTTTATGATTATTATACACCTAGACAGAAGACATCGTGATTTTTTTTCTTTTTTAATCCTTTCTGTTTTTACACCACAAAAAAAGAAACTTTGTTTTACATGTTTTTGATTGAAGTTACAGTGACACATCATACAGAGATATTTTATTTTTGTTAAAAAAGTCCCCACCTTCTAGCTGACCTTGGAGAGACTTCTTCACATTGTTTTCTACATATTTATGCATTCATGACAAGGAAAGCCATGAGAGATTATGAGCATCCCACTGCATAAAGTAAGCCAAGAGACTGTTAGGAACAATTTGTTACTGACTGTTCGCTTCCTCTGGAACACAGATTTTTTACAGTACTTTCCATTCACACATCAGTCTTCATCCAAGGGCCCCAGGTTATTTGGCCAATTTGGGGAAGTCAGTGTAATCCTGTATGGGAGGCAGACAGTTTATTAATGAAAAAATATAGATATGGTGGATAGGAATCATCAGGAAGAGCAAATTGACTTTGGAAGTGCTATTTGGGGACTTTAATCAAGAGATTTCTGTGAGAAGGTAAAATATTAGTTAATCCTCTGTGTCACGGTATCCTTCAGAGACAGTGTACCAAGTCTGTTATGACCGGTTACCAATTTAAGTAGTCAGAGATAAGTGTGGATACCACATTATGTACCTACCTGTCACAAAGGCTCTTTGATGGTGGCCTGCTGGAAGGTGGCCTGCTGAGCAAGTCATGTGCCCAGCTGGGAGGGATGTGGCCCTTCCTGAAGTCCTAAGGCTCATGCTGTGACTAGGTCATGTTGATAGCTTGCAGGAGATGGACACGGCCATCTCAAGGGCCATGCCGAGTAGTCTTCAAAGAGTGCAGTGATGAGGGTGATCTGGATGGTACTGGCTGGAGGAGTCCTAGAGCAAGATGTCACTGGGAGGGCAGACCTAAATAGGAATCAATCCCTGAGCAGCCACCCCAAATAAGGACTATAAAAGCTATCTGGTTTCCTTAGTCAGGCTCTTTCTCCCTGCATGAGCCTGTTGGTAGACCTCAACCACTGAATAGCAAGCAGGAGAGCCTTGCTTTTTACATTTTACCTTGGGATAAAAGGTGTAGGCATGGATTTCTGTCCTTCAAATGCCCTTTGCACATGCAAGAGAGTTAGGTCTTACAAAGCACACAGAGATGCACTTTCCCATCACTGCAGGAGTCTGTCTGGGAAATGTCAGGAGATCCATGCAGAAAAATGTCTTTTGATGGTCAGTGTTAAGAAGCCTGTTAGGTTTCAGCGAGCCTAACCTCTTGAGCACACAAGTCAGCTGTAACATAATACTTTGCTAATGCTGACTTGGTTCAGATAAACAGGGGATTTACCACACCTTCCCATGCTCCAGCAGTGACAGATGATGTGCGTGACACCACCGTCATTGAGCAATATCTTTGCAATGGGGAGCAACTAGTGGTTGGAGTAGCTCTTTCTGTGGACTTGGAGGTGGCAGATAATTAAACTTACTGCCCAAAGCTGCTACAACATGTATGGGGGTTGTATTCTCCCCAAATATTAAACATACCTCATTCAGAAATCTAATAATTTGTTAGCATTCCTAGGACAACTTTATCAGCTTTTCCTTTATGTTCAGATATCTTGGTTTATTTATTTTTTCTTTAAAACATCATTCTCCTGACCCTGGTTGATTTTCTTTTATAAAAAATCTTTTCATGACCACAGTGCCTACATCATTTAATGATTATTCATCACCTGCATTCAGAAAAGGCTTAGGGAGAGAGAGAGAGCTCCAACAAGGTAAACACGGGATGAACATTTAACAGTCAAGACCTGCCCAAATTGCTTACAGCATTTTTTTTCCCTTCCACTTAGATAAACCAGGTAGGTAAGGGACTGCAAGGAAACAATGGGATAATACTGATTGACATGGAAAACAGCAGTGGTTAAGAAGCTGCCTGCCTATTGTGTAGTTTTTTCCAGGCAGCTTGGCACAGCAGTAGTGTGGTGGGAAGTGAAAAAGCGGTTTAACTCTTTATCTGATATTCTAGAGTCAGGCAGTGAGAAATGGGCAAACTTGCTATTGTGCAAATGAGAGGCAGGCATACAATCTCTGCACTTCTCCTTGGCTATGCACTTTGAGAGAGGGATTGGGAAAAAAAAAAAAAAAGGAGTGGAGAATAAGAAAGGGATTTGCCAGCATTTACAGGAGAAGGTACAGTGTGAGAAGGCCTGGATACGCATATTGCAACCTTTGTTTAGATTTAGCAATGCTAGCATGTATTGCAGAAGGAAAAAAGATGTCCAGATCAGAGTGGGTGGAGAGGGGAAGTTACATGCTTCTTGTTTTGTTCTCTCTGGTGTAATTGTATTTCAGATGGTTTATTTCAAACAGAATTAATGTGCAATATTATGGCCCATTGCAATTTTAAGGTTTTTGCTCATTTTAAGCTGCATCTGTCATATTTATTTAACCTTTTCAGGATTTGGGGAACTTATCTATACTTGGAACTTCACGACTGGTGCCTTTATAGGAATAATTGTTGAAATTTTCATTTCTTGGCCTTTTGATAACCATTTTGGCACTTCAAGTGCATTTGGCATAGTATGTTTAAGACACCCCAGAATGCTTTAAAACTTTATCTACTAAAATAGTCACTACAAAGAAAATTAAAATTCCTTAAAAATAATAATAAACCCACCAAAACTAAGAGAACATGGGAGAGAAAAGTGGCCTGATGTTTCTTTTAAATAGCCTGTGAATTTGGACTGTTTACACCTAGACACAGTGCTGCTGCCCTTTACTGTAGTATCATAATTCCTTTTTTCTTTACCATGCTTTTAATATTTTAATTTTGTAACCTGTTGGAGATTGAAAGAAGGATAATGAGTTGTGAGAGGAGGGAGCTCAGACAGCAAGGAGAGGGAAGCTGCAGCTCAGCTAATTTAATAAGATGGTCATGAGAAATATTTTGGGGTCCCGTCACATTATTAGACTGAATTCAGTATATGAAAACAAACCCCAAGTACAAGTTCATTTTTTTTTATTCTCCAGCCTGTATAAAATAAAATATCTTCTCCATTTCTTCCTACATATGTTGCCTTTTAACTTTGTGTCTCTTTGTTCTCATCTGCCTAATTACCTCAAGTACATAATCAAGCTTGATTTTATAATAAACCATAGCTGGTTGAGGCTTGTCATGGCTGATTTATTGACTCCCAAGACTAAGGACGTTCAGTCTCAAGACTAAGATCATTTCTGGCTGCAATTCAAGGTGCTAATTTTGAGCTTTAAACCTAAATGTGCCTTGGAATATGTGTCTTATGTTTTCCATTCAAAAAGAGCAAACACAGTCCGTATTTATGTTGTTATTTTTGTTGTCATCTGAGTGGAATTTAATCTGGAATTAAGACAAAACAAGCCCAAACCATCCAGTTCAGCAGAAACAGCCTCTTCATGACAGAGACTCTCTTCTCTAAGCCAACAGGACTATCACAGATGGATGGAAGTTCCTAGCAGTGGGCCTCAGCAGGGAACATTTATCTCCATGAAGGATCGTGGTGTGTATTTCTCTACAGCAAGCTGCTCAGCACTGCTTGATGGCATGACCCGTGTCCTGGCACATGCCAATACCAATATGAAGGTGCAGAGCTAAGAAAGCAAGTTTTTAATAGCTAGTGACTCATATACACCACTTGCTGTGCCTTAGGGACTGCCTCTCTTCTGGTGTTTTGCCTTAGCTCTTAAGCTCATCTGGGACAGCATTGCTAACTGCCCTTTGAAGTGTTCATCCAGGAGCTTGAGGCTTGGGATTCTCAGTAGAAGGCTTCTATATAACAACTCGCTTAACTGATAGTTGTGTTCCTCCCTCCTTGCTTCCTCATTCCCCTGATCTCTAGTTTTCCATCAACAAAGCATTAGGCTAGATTTGAATACAGTCTCTGTAATGCAAAAGATTTCTCCTAAGGGGCACTGAGATCTCTTAGCTACTGCAGCAGCAACAGAGGGATCATACTGGTCTAAGGATAGTACACAGAAATACTGTCACACTATGGTGTATTCTAGCTGCCATTAGTGCATGCTGCAATTTCTTTTCTTATTGCAAAAATCAGTTTAAGTTGTTGATATAGAGATATTTTCTCAGTGTTTTCTTGTTAGGATTCCAGAAACAGTTTGGTTTTGCACTCATTTCCTAGGCTGCTTTCCTTTTGCTAGCTCGATTATTTCACATTTTCCTATGCATAATGGCATTTGGCCTCTGTGGGCCATGTTGCTTAAGATAGCCACATCTCACCAGACTTGTTTACATGACCTGTTATTTGTTGTGACTCCAAGTTTTGTTTCATCTGCAGCCTTGAGATCTTTTTTTTTAATGCTTCATCCACATCTGTACATAGTAAGCATAAACTAAAGTTCTCCAGAGAAGTTTTTTTATTGCTTACCATGCATTTATGATCAGAAGATGACAAGCTGTCATAGTTTTCTTTTATGGTTATGTTATAGATTGAAAATATCAGAAAGCTCCATGCTACTTAATGGCTGCATATAAATAGAGTTTACAAGTTTGCCCGCTCTGCAAACTCATTTGGGGATTTAAAGGGTAACAAACCTGTTTTCATTCTGGCATCAGTAAAAGCCAGTAGTAAAATGCTGCTGGCCAAATACTGTGGTGGGAGCCCTGATTTTCCTCCCTGGAGTTGTTGTGGGGGGGAAATTAAGAGAGCACGATCCCTGGGTTAGGTGGAGAGTGCCATCCCATCAATAATATAGAACCAAAATAGGACCCAGCTTCCGTTTCCCAATTCTGTAAGACTGCAGAGCCAGCAGGAATAAGAGGTTGTAAAATTTTTTTCCTTGTGTTAGTAAAATAAAGAGAAATGATTCTGACCATAAAAGACGGGGCTACATCTGTCTCTTAGATTAGAAAACTAGAAAACAAACAAATAAACAACATCTTTTCCGCCGCCTATAATTAACCCTCTAGTTTAATCGCCAGTCCCACTGGCAGTCAGAGCTGCCTTCACCCGTTTGCAGATATCAAAGCGAAGCTGCTTCGGTGGGTGCAGAGGGGAAGAGAAGGGCAGGCTCCCGGCAGGGCCCTCCATCCAGTGCAAGGAAGCAAACGCTGCCCATTTCTAGGAGTAGGAGCCTGCCTGCTGTGTAAGGCAGGATTTGTGGCTGAGGGTTATATTGCTTGTTCGACCAACTTGTATATCTTGAAAAAAATACAGCAGCCCTCCCCTGGTCTGAAGCAAGGAGAGAACTAAAACTTTAATTATAACAGATGGTTAAAAGTGTAGATTTAAAGGACAGAGTATTTTTGTAGCATGTTAATTTTCTTCCCTTTATTAATCTTTCCATACTCTACAGGCTTACCTATTTATTCCTTTACAGAATAACCACACTATCACCATTTCCACTGTAACATGCCCTTCTCTTTTACAGGTATGCCAGCTGGCATTTTTCTCAGTCCAGCTGACTTATCATGTCTCGTTAAACTCAGAACAATTGCTCTCTGTATTTAGCTTGGAAGTTCACCGCTTCCACCTTAGACCTGAACATGGGTCTTTCTTTTTCTGACCGTTCTGGATGGCCCATAAACCTTGTCTTACTTATGACCTCAGCTACAGCAGTGCTATTCCAGCTGTGTGATATTATTCTTAGAGTAGCCTTCAAATGCAGACCCACGTGATAATGGCCAGTTTGGGACTGTAAGGGAAAGATCTCTCGAGTGAGAAGGGGTTGTTTTCTTTTAAGGGCAAAACCACAATTGGAGCTAGATTTATACACAGAAGACTTCTTTTATTTTTTTTTTATTCTCATTCTCTGCCTTCTGGTCATTAATCTCTGATATGGAAACTTGTCAAATACTTTTGGAAATTGAAACAAATGTGCTGCTTCCAGACCTATTTTTCTTATCATTTATAACCACAATGTCTTTAAAGAGCTCCAGCTTCTCTTCCTGTACTCCCTATCTCCTAAGTCCCCGTTGTTTCATTCAGAATGGACCGTTCTACCATTTAAGTCTGACACATTTTTCATCACGTCCCTTGCAACTGGTTTTTCATCAGTGGCTTTTGGGAAGTTTTTCTCTGATCTAGGCTATTCGATGTTTTAAGCATGTCAGCTTCTCTGGCTTACCAGTTAATGCAGTTGCTTGTATGCACAGCCATACAGGGAAATATAGCAGTTTTTTTTTTCTTTTTCCTACTGTGACTTATCAAAAAAAAAAAAAAAAAACAAAAAGAAGACTGTTCTTTGTTAGCCACTTCTTTGATTTTCAGTGTTTTTCACAGAAGCTGAATTCAAGAATTAATTCTTTTTTCTTTGTTTGTTTAATGAGGTGCCCCAATAACTTCACAGTTGTTTCTTTGCAGCTGAGAAGTATGTGAAAGATTCTATCTGTTGTCTGATGCCTAACTGGAGTGCCAAATAAGGTGTCCTGTGGCGCTGAGCTCCCTTGATAGTCCCTGGAAAGACGTAGAAATCTCCTTTGAGGGATGCAGAGATGATTGCAGTGGGGATGAATCACAGAATCACACAGAATGATTAAGGTTGGAAGGGATCTCTGGAGATCATCTAATACAACCCCCCTGCTCCAGCAGGGACACCCAGAGCACGTGGCACAGGGTGGCATCTAGGCAGGTTTGGAAGATCTCCAGAGAAGGAGACTCCACAGCCTCTCTGGGCAGCCTGTCCCAGGGTTCTTTCACCCTCACAATCATTCTTCAAAGTCTTCCACCTCTTTCCTTGGATTGGAAGAGCCAAAAGTGAAAAGGCTTCTATCTGTGGTATCATGGTTAGATGCTTTGGTCTGCATGGTATGAGTCTCTCTGTGCCCACAGTGAGTCTTCAATTGGCATTCCTTGCTTTTCAGCTGCATTTGAAAATGAATTTTTACAATAAAGCTGCTGATGTTTCTCAGTGAGTAAAAAAATCCTCAAAAACAATCAAACAAAAAAAAAAACACACACACAAAAAACCCCAAATCTCTCCATTCTCCAATATTAGATTAGACCTGGGAAGAAAGTACAATTTTGCTTCAGAGTGAAATTGAATTAGAGAAAGGATTCCTGGACTGTGTCGTCTCAGAGTTGTCACATTGCCACAAACCAGGGGAAAAAAAAGCAAAAAGCATTCCAGTTTCTTGGGCTCAGACTTGCTTTGTAGATTTTAGATGATAACAGCTTTTGAATTAGAAATGTTGCTGTGGCATTTAGGTCCTCACAAGCTGTTGTGTTCATGCAAAACTGCAGAAAGTGTGTTAAGAAGCAGATGGAGGTGGGTAGAGGATGGGTGAGGTTCCTCACTCGCAGTCTCTCCTGAAGGACCTGTGCGACAAAGCTAGGGGGAACAGGTACAGGCACGTGGGCGAAAGCCAGGCTACCAAATCCAGGCCTCGGTGGTTTCTGAGAAAATGTCAGGGCGAGTTTGGCTGCTTTGCAGAGCTGTACAACAAGCTTTGAAGCACAGCGTGGCAGAGAGCACCTTGCACCCCGTCGTGTGCCTGCAGGGAAGGCAGCTTCCAGGTCCCAAATAGGCAGGTCCCTTGTTAATAGCAGTTGCGTAAGTTACACATTACACAGTAGCGATGCTGTAAAGGGAATGTTTAGTGTGCATGCATAAGCTGAACGTGACTTTAGGCATACAGCCCTATGCTGTTTCTCAACTAATTACATCTAGAATTTAGAGCTGTCTGCTTTTGCAACTGGAAGAGCTTACTGTGCTGATATTTACTGATAGAAAACCTTTCTAAATCACTTTCCAAGCAGATGTTCATAAACAAGAGTTCGACAGTTGGTCTGTAAATCAAGTCAAGCATTTCATCATTGTTCTCTTAGGTGGCTCTTTCATTTAAGCATGTTTAACTAAATACATACATTTGCTTAAGTTGAAATGTAAAAACAACATCTGGAGATCTCCTCACTGAAAGAAAATGCCAAAGGGTCTTACAGAAGGATCAAGTACATTTTATAAACTCTGGTTTGGTTTTTGGAATCTGAGCTGAATAAATGTACTCTCTGCCTTCGAGAAGATCAAGGGCCACTATTATTTAAATGCTCTTCTTTCTTGTGTGGCACTCAGCAGGGAATGCATTCCCACCAAAGTATTCTTACATTTCTCATTCCATAATGAGTTTCTGTTTTCAGCCTTGCCATCTGGGACCCTGACACAGTCCCATCGGTATCAGTGGAGTTCTACACTGGTAGAACTGGATGCTCAGTCCAAAATATTTATTTTAGAATATTCTGCTCTGTAGTAGACTGTTAAAAGAGGACGAGCATCAAGGAAGGAGATGCTGGGTGCTTTACGTTTTAGTGTGTGCTTGTATCAGTCATATCCTTTTTATCCGTCTTTTTTCCTTTTCAAGATATCGGAACTTCTTTCTTTCTCTCCAGATAAGGCTTTCCTTTTTTTTT
The DNA here is from genome assembly GCF_059628265.1 of Tinamus guttatus. Lineage (NCBI taxonomy): Eukaryota > Metazoa > Chordata > Aves > Tinamiformes > Tinamidae > Tinamus > Tinamus guttatus. Next base: position 398,920 of record NW_028288928.1, read on the forward strand.
TTTTTTTTTGGTACTCTTTTTCTTAGAAAATCATGCTAATACACTGTGGTTCTCTTGCCTTTTGAATCAGTGTTACTATGCAGTTTATCTTTGCTGAGTATTAGTTTGGTAGCTTTGGTTTTTCATATTCAGTTCACAATATGAAGAAGAATTCTGCTGAAACTTAAAAAGCCTTAGGGAAAAAGATTCAAAAAAGTGCATTCAAATTTATAAAGTAGCATATAAAGTGGGGATGGTTTTGCATTATTTGAGCCACTTTGGATATTTTTTCCATGGATGGACTGTCTCTCCTCCGTGATTCCAAGTGATGTTGGCTCACCTTTTGAGGGATACTATGACAACTTTAGCTGTTCATGGTAATACCTAATCTCTAATCCAGAAATGCTGAAAAAGAGAGGCACACATGAATACTGATCTTGGATGGTCACTATTTTGTGATCGAATTCATAGGAATCCTATTTCATATAGTGATTTTGGCATGTCATATCAGCAACGTGGCTCTTTTCAGAGTTATCCAAGGTGGCATGGAGCTATTTAATGTTTAAATGACATCAAACATAAAGATGCTGGCCATAATTCTGCTTGAAATAGTATATTTTTCTATGAAGTTCAGAAGAACACCTTTTTTTTTTTTTTGATATCTGGAGGTATGGTACATGGTATGGAACAAAAATACCACCAGTGATGGAACGCAGAGAGCAAAGGAGCTATCAAGAAACCTCTCCGAAGTGCAATTTTATCATTTAGTTTTAAAGCAGGCGTTCTAAGCTTAGGAAAGACCTTTCCTAACCTAGCCCGTTTTAGCAGTACAAAGAAGCTATAAAGCTGCCTAAATGTGAAAGTCTGAAAATTCACCCACCTGGCAAAGGCATTTGAGAGCTGGCACTGCACAATCCAGGGTGGCAGGGCACGTGGCCCATTAGCAGTCCCCAGTTAAGTACCGTGCCCGACAAAACTCAGAGCTGCCCTGAGGCCGCTTCAGAATAGATCAGAGGGCAAAACTCAGCACTTTCAGGTGCTAAAAGCTTCTTCTTTAAGCTTCTCAGAATACAGCTGTAGTACAGATGGGAACATGACCCACAAAGCTGGAAGATTCAGCTGGTGTGGAAGGAAAAAAAAAAAAAAAAAAACTCTACTAACTCTGGTAAATTCAGCCAGCCCAGCTGCATGGGCCAGATCCAGGTTTTACACTGTTCACCCCAAGCCAACCACACCAATGACAGCAGCAGTCTCTCTGCTCTTCTCTTGTCTCTCTCAGTCTCTTCTCTTGTCTTGGTGGCTCATGCCAGCAGCCCCTCAGGTACCTTCTCCTGAGCCCACCACAGAGCAATGAAGAGAACAGAGCTGCTCCTGCCAGAGGAAAGGGAAGGAAGAGGGGTGAGCTGATGAGCCCAGATCCATTCTCTAGTGTTAGGATACATGCAAAAAGCTGCCTTCAAGGTCTGCCTGAAAAGCCATTTCCCCTCTCTCTGGTGAAACTGATGGTGGGCGGTGAGCTAGCGGTTCGTTCAAAACTAACTAAATGCATCTCAGTTGTGATATATCCTGCTGTGAATGTGGTTTGAAAAGCTTGTTCCTCTTTAAGACACCACAGTGGAGGTATTTCAAATAAAATGACCAGTGAGTCACAAAAGCTAAAATTGCAGAACTTTGCAAACCTCTCCTAAGCTTGGGATGAAAGATGCTTTGCTCACAAATGAGGAGAGAGAAAAGAATAGCAAAATTTAAGGAAAATCTACTTCCTGACTCTGATGGTCTCTGTCTTCAGCTGCTGTGAAATCACAGGCAGAACATACGGGGCAAGACCCAATTAGCTGCTCCAGACCTGACATGCTCTTACTGGAATTGAGATGCTCAGTGTTCTGATTTAACCACTCTGATCTCAGCAAATGTCACAAGGGTAGATTTGTCCTCTCTGGCTAAGCTGGAAACTTCCTAGATAGAAGGCAAAAAGCACAGAAGTAGATGCAGGCTTTAGATTTTCAAGTTTGTAAGAGCTGGAACAAATTGTTTCCAATGTTAACAATAGCTGAAATCTCTCTGATTTAACTCTTTCCCCAGCTGCAGAGCTGAGGCTTGAACATCTGCCAACACATTAGTGGAAGATATAATTCTTTATGATTTCAACTGTTAAAGCCAAAAATAGATCTATTTGCAGAATATGAGTGAATTCAAAAGCATAATTTACCTCAGTTTGGGGGTGGAGTTTAAAGAGAGTGTCACACACTACTGCTAAATGCAAGATCTGCTCACCTCCTAAATATTACATCCTCCTCCGACTGTCTGGAGGTGCTACAACTGCTGAAAAAAAAGCATCAAATATTTTAACATGCACGAAAAATTAGCACTTTTCCTTGCTGCCATTCATGCAGCAGTTGAATTGTTTAGACTGAAATTTTCCAGGGTATTTTAGCCTCAGGCAGATATTCAATGTGTAAAATTTCAGTCCAAACTGTTAATGATTGGCAAAGCTAAAAGCAACTGACAACAGGGTGTTACAATAGAAAGTGTCAGATGATTTTAATAATAGATGATCTCAGTAGCCCTGCCTCCTGTTTTATGATTTTGACTTCTTCTGCTGTCAGAGTAAGGTCCAATATGTATATGTGCATGTGTCTGTGTGTATCTATTTATTTATCCATTTCTAGTTTAATTGATAACATATTGCTTCTATTTAGCGTGGAGCGATTTCTATTTAGCGTGGACCATGGGAGCGATTGTTTCCTGCGATTAAGAAGTGTTTTCTCCTACCTCTTCTCCATTCATAACCTTTCTATTCACCTTTCTATTCATTTCACTAAATGCTTCCCAGGTTGGCATTATGGAGCAGAGTCCATAGAACCTGCCTGTCTGCCCTCTCTGTAAAATTCATCAGCTTTGTAATGTTCCTATGGAGCTGCTTCTCCTTCCAAGTGAGCAATCCAAGCGTTTTTATAGGTGTTTCCTATGAGCTACTTTATAACATTCCTGATGATACACGTTGTCCTACTCAGAGCTGGTAATATTTTTGCTGTTCTTTTTTTTTTCCGGGGGAGGGGAAGGATGAGATGATTAATTCAGAACATGATATGTCGGGTGACCATGTAGTTTCCAAAAGAGGCCTGTGGTATTTGTCCTCATACTTTCTGCCTCTTGCTCCTTATCTGGACTAGAATTTAGTTGGCTTCATTTGCTCCTAGATCTTGACTACAGCAGCTGCTGAACCCGTCCTCTGCAAAGAGCCTCACTGGGCCCTTGTCAGCACTGAGGTCCCTGTGCCTGCCTTTTGTGGGTTCTTCTAAAGTGCCTCACTGTGCTTGGTATTTATTTATTCCTTCCAGTATAAGGAATTGCAAGTCTTTTGTGGGGCTTGCAATCTCATTACTTGCCCTCTTTTCAATGCTGTTAACAATAGGTTACTTCTAATAACACCCCTCCTCTGAGATGGCAACTGTTCATTTGCTGATGCTCTTTGTTTGCTTGTCTTTTTGACCAGTTTCTGATCTACATCAGTCATGGCAATACTTTGTCTCACAGTTTCTGCCTACATCTCTTGGGAAGGATTTTGTCAAAGAACCTTTTGAAAGATTAAATAATGATGCTCTATTTGTGCATACATTGAATGGCAAATTCAATGGCAAATGTAAATACACCTTTTCTCCAGTCCATTTGCATCCTTCAGAATTGCGTTTTTTTTTTTTTCCCGATATTGTCCCAATACTACAGAGTATAATTTGGCACCTTTTTAAAAAGCTCATTTAAACAGCCTATGAAGGGTGTTTGGATTGGGTTTGCTTTTTCAGACTGAAAAAATATACTAAAAATAAATTAAGAACTGTAATACCATATATCCTTGAACTGACGACACAATACCAATTTTCAGCCTGGAACATATTTTCATGGCTGAATAACAAATCTCTGAATAAATGGTTTACTACAGAATTCCTGACACAACCTTAGCTGTGCAAATATGCATGGTGAGGGGCAAAAGAAGCATCTTAATGTGGATAACATTTGCTAGTCCATAAATGTCACAAAGAAATGCATTTTTCTCAAAAGTGGGGGAAAGATGCATTATAATTTCAAACAAATCCTGCCTGACATCATTTGGTTTCATCCTTAATTTGCAAAAAAATGATTACTCTTAAAACAACAAACATCTGTTCTTGGTATTAGTAAAATCTGCATCTTTATTGAAGGCATTGTCAAAGAGACTCACATATAAACACTCAAATACTAATTTGAAAATAGAAAAAAAAAAGGGTAATTTCCTTTCTGAGTGGTGGGGTTGTTTCCATGTGTGAGTGTGTGTGAAATTGCTGTGCCTTTACTTCACTGCTCAAAAATATTAGCAGATAAATCCTTGGTGTAGCTTGCCAGAAATTACAAATAAAATTTTCTAGCAGCAAGAATTCTAGGTTTCAAGTAATCCAAGTCTGCTGTAATCTAAATTAAAATGTCTTATGCACAAGAAAAACAAAGCCTGGATTCTATTTGCAATGCCAGACAAGTTGAACAAATTTTCTCTGCCTCCCAAACTATGCTGTTCCTTTGTAAGGACTCCTGATTTCATTTCAAATAAGATCTTTCCTCTGCTAAACTGAATAGTGAAATATGACGTTGTAAGAACATTGTCAATATTGCTACATTTTAAGGAAAAAATATACTCTCTTTTTCCATGTTGAAAGACAGCCAAGAAGAAAGCCTGTGTTTAAACTACCTTGAAGGTATAGAGATGTATGTGTTCTTGGAGAGATCTCTGCATCCTGTAAGCATCTACCTGCTTTTAGTCTCTTTTTGGGTAAAGAATTTGAAAGTGGTTCGTGTTTGTTGTGAAATAAAAGCTATGTCATAATAAACCCCCTGACAAGGTGCAAGAGCTTTATACAACTTATACAACTCTTCTAAGATTATTTTTTTTTCAGTTGATTTGGAGCTTTTCCCTTTTACCCTCCTCTTCTGAAGATTTCAGAGCATACTCCATTTGGCTAATAGCTGAGCAGAAACCCCCAGCTGTTTGAAATCTGTCATGGTCTGCTCTACCTGTCCAGCACTGGATAAGTTTTAGTTGAGGTCGATATATTCCCTTGCTGTGAGAGACAGGAGAGTTGGGAGGAGTTGCTGTAGGCCGAACCCTTTAACCCAGTCCTGTGCACTGCCCTGCACAGCTTCCAAGGTAACTCGGAAGAACTTCAGGATGTTTTAGCCCATCCCCACTGACTGCCCACTGGGCTGTTTGCCAGAGTTGGGAATTATTAGTTTGCATCATTCCATTGATGATAATGGCTCCCATGCGGAGGCCTGAGGGAGGGAAGCTGGCGGAGCAGCTGGCTGCTCTGGCATCTCTATCAGCTGATGACCTTCCTTGTACCAGAGATATGCCCAGATGGTAGGTAGAAGGGTTTTCTGCTCCGTGGGAGATGCAAAGAGAACGGAGACAAGCAGAAAAAGCCTGTCATAATGTTATAATCATCGTACTTGTGCTGGAAAACTTTACAGTTATGACCCAGATGTCAGAGGATGCAGAACTGTCTGAATCTACTGAAAGGCTGAGGGAACAGCTTCCAGACATATGGACTGGCCTTATTTACATTAGTGTGACACACACTCTCATGACACTGTTTTAATGTCAAGCCTCCTCTAAAGTGGTCAGTGGAATAAATTGTGTGTTGAAGAAAGGGAATATTTTACCATGAAGTTAGTTAGAAAAATCTCATTTGGGAATACTCCAGCTACCACTATCACTGAGCATGTGCCCATTGAGTCAGGCTGCCTAGAATAAGCACTTCAGAAAACTAAAATTAAGCTGATTAAGAGATATTTCAGAAAACATCATGCTAAATACCTTTAGCTCAAGGAAAATATTACATTCATGAACTTACCAGCAGCAGATGAAGACAAAACTAACATGTAGATGCTTAGATTTTATCTTTCTATTTATTTGTTTTTGAGACTGTAAACAAATCACAGTTGTAGCAATGGAAAAGTAAAAAAAAAAAATCATCATCTGTTAAGTGAGTCAAAAATCAGCAATACATTTAACTTTTTTTATTAGTTTACTTTCTTACCTTCCTTTCTGGCAGGTGTCTAGCCAAAAACTAAGGGAGTTGCATATTGTCCAAAACTGAGGGTGTTGCAGGAAGAGATGGAGAAGAAAGAGTTCCCTGAGTCACAGTGTTGGGTTCCTCAGTCCTCAATGCTGTACATATATACAACACTTTACTTATACTTTATGAATGCTTTATATACATACAATATTTTTTATTAGTCATTCCTCTTCTTTGGAATGTAGAAGGAAACATAAATTGGATGATAATTTCTCTTTTTATGGTGTGTACAACTTTCATCCAGCACTTGTCGATGCAAAAGACCTATTCTTTCTCTTAAGTTCCTGTTTGCGCCTGATTTTACCTCCTTTGTGATCAGTTTCTGAGTGTAAGCTGTCACGTCACCAGAGTTCAGACTCTTTTTGCCTCCCTCATCCTCCATACATAGGTAGTCCTCAGGCAATACCTGGCTGAGACCCTGCGAACTCAAGTCCTTCTGTTTTGGATGCAGATATGCTACTGATTTCACATGACCCTGAAGAGCTGTAGCAATATTCTGCATTTGCAGTGGACGCTAAGCACATGTGACTATTTTTTTTTTAAATTTGCTGAGGTGCTGCATGGCTTTTAGAGCCAAACGCTAACAAAATAGCTTTGTCATAGTGCATTGAAGTTTAATTAGGATAGCTCTTTTTATTGATGCTCAGGAACATTACTTCCTGCTATCAACTCCAGCTTCTTTTCAGATCATGTTTTATGTTGCATAGTATTTCTCAGGATAGAATTTGTGGTTAATTCTTAACCAATAAACAGTTTATTAATTCATCAAGTGCCACTTCATTACTTACTCAACAGTTAGTTAATCAAATCACATCCAACAGGTATTCTTCCCATGCACAGAGCATTTAAATATTGTCCTACAAATTATTTCTGTATTTGGTATAGAGGTCAAACAGATCAATTCGGGAATAATACAAAATATCTAGATTTCTGTTGCATTAATTTATGATCCTCTGTTAGCAAATCTTTGCTGAACCTGATGTATTTTTTCCGGTACCTTTGTACCTTTTTCCGGTATTCTGTGGATTAAGCATATGAGTATCTTAGTAATGTTTCTAGGAATAAGGGCCATACTACTAAAATTATTTTGTTTGAAAAAAACTAGGAAAACAATACTAGGAAGAATTATCTAATGTTATACTTGTTTGCTCAGGATTTTAAAGGAGAAACATTCACACAGAATGACTTGGTAAAAAATCTGAAATGTCCCTAAATATTTCCAGTTGATTTCACAGGACATTTCTGTCATCTCTAGAATGACACCAAGAGAACTGCATTCTATGCAGTAAAATTGATATTTTCATCCATGCCCTGTTAACCCTGAAGGAAGCGCAGAGCTGCTTCTGTTTTAAGAGGTCCTTGAGCTGCAGGCTGTTAGAGGTTGGCAGATTATTCACTACAGGATTATCCCATTCTGGTGCAGTTTTATTCATGTTCCCAAGAGAACTGGCTTATTCAGGTGATATGCATTCCTGGACTGCACAGGTTCTTTCTGGTTTCAGCAAAACTTCTGTGACTCCTGTGACACTGAAAATTTAAAGGGAGTGTTTGTATGTGTTCCACAAATCCTATGACACACATTGTAACCTCAGTTAATAGACAGACCTTCTTTCATGATTCATGAGAAAAATCAATTCTTTTGTTTTCAGTTGGGAAATGACCAATGAAAATGTCTGTATTTCAGTATTTTCTCCCATTTTTTCTCTGAGGTCTCATTAATATCCATAAGATGATATTTCACCATTTTCTCTCATTGGAGACTTCTTATGTTTCATTTATTTCAAGAATTATATTCCAGCATTAGCCCAGCTTGGGAATTGAAATTTCTCCTACTTCTTTTCAGTCGTTCATTTACATCTGCTTAGGTGCTTATATTTTCAAATAACGTATTTCCTTCTGATGCCATGCAAATGCCTCTGAATTTTATAAAGCACAGCTGCTATCTAGAAAGCAAGCAGACAGATATCCATTAACTCTTCCTAGGCCATATAATCATATATTACATACTGTTTTTTTTTTTTCCATCTTCCAGAGCTTTGAGAAGACAGGTGATGTCATTCTGAAGGATCAAGAAAAAATCTCACCTTGCAGGGAGTTGTGCGAGTTTCATCAGGCAAATAGGCTGAACCCTTTCAAATGGAGGGCATGTAGGGAGGCTACTGCCATGGGGAAAATTTAACCTTCCTGAACAGTCCGCCAAGATGATGACATAAGGGGAGAAATGGAGTAAAGAGGTGCAAAACTGGAAAGAGGTAGTTCCAGGAGCACATAGTGAGTGCAAGAAGACTTTTGAAAGTCAGGAATTACAACTATGCACATTTTGCATATTATAAGCCCTGCAACATACATGTTGCCCAGTCTTTTATTTTTAAAAATCAGCTTTGAAACTTAACTGAAGTACAGGTGGCTGTGTACAGAGTTTGTAGTTTTGTGATTTTGTTCATGATAGATTTGTGGCTGACTTCGTGATATGAAATTGTTTGTTAATAAGAAGATGGAAAAAATCAATTGTTTCTACAGCATGGGAAGTTTTTTTAATCACAGGTGATCAGCATTTTGGACTTTATGAAGTGCTAAAATTATATGAATACTTCAAAATCCTGGCATTGGTCAAAGCAGCAGGTGTATGGAGCACAGACCCATGCCACACAGAGGTTCCAGATGTTACTGTTGTCTGTATCTCTTTCTACTTCTCTTCCTTCCTTGCATTCCTTTTGATTTATTTATTTACTGTTTTCCTTTCCCATTTTTCTCTTTCTCCCCTTTCTGTCTTCACTTCCACAAGTTTCCACAATGGCAGCAGATTTATATACTTGGAAGAGCATCTGATTGTGGAAGGAGGCTAAGATTAGTATATTTTTTTCTGACTTTAGTTGCTTACATATGTGGCTGTCAGCTGTGAGAAAATGACGAACTGTTGCCAGAGTCCCTCAACATCAAGTCCTGAGTTCCCCATCTCATGACTAGGTTTGCCTGCCAGGTTCATCTTTGCAGGGATGTTTTAAGGGAAAAATAAACAGATTCACCATTTTCAGAGAGTGCCCAATGCCTTTTAGAGGCCAAAATGTCATAAGTTCCTATCCGTGAGCAGAAATCATGGGAAGAGTAGTAGAATTAACATCACAGTGAAGCTGATTTCTTTCCACAACAGTGTTGAAGTTGTATCTTAGGAGGAGAGTGGCATCTGTTGTGATAGCATATTGTTGCATTATTATTATTTGCTATGCTTACCTATTATTTGCATTGCATTAGAAGCTCTAGCCAGGATTGGGGTCCTGTTGTGCCAAGTACTACAGAAATAAATGTTGAACCAGGAATGATTCAACCCCATGATTTGCTTGTAAAAAAAAAAAAAGAAGATGGTGTTCTTTAATTTGGTCCTTGTCATGTATACTGCTGTAAATATAGTGCTTATAGTGTGATTTTGTGGGCAGGGATCAAGGGAAGGCCAGATTTGCTTTTAATGTTTTCAGACACGGCACGGACAGCTCTGAGGAATGATATCTGAAGTTTCTGGACTGTCTGCTGTAAACTATTTCTCTGTGCATTCACAGAGCTTTCTTCAAAAAAGTAAAAGTGCAGTAATAAAGCTAAATCTTTCTCAGAGACATATATCTCATAGAAATAATTTTCAAGTGGCAAGTGTTTTAACGATGCTATGAGGTCTTTGTTTATCAAGAGAGTCTAGCAGACACTGTAGAGTTCATGTAAATTATTACTTGGTGGATTATTAATGAGAAACACTCATCTGGATTCCCCCTTCCCTTTCTCCCTTGGATTTGCCAAAATTTCCTTGGAGAATTGTCTTTGGCTCCATTCAGACTCTGTTTCACAGACTACAGCATTTTTGCTGAAAGGTATTAGCAGGGATCTCCTGTCCTGAGACAGCTGGAAGTCAGGGAAGTGATTTCTGCCCCTCTTCAGTGATTCCTTTCCTCTCCTCCAGATGCACACACGCACATGCACATTATGTACCTGAGTCCTCTTCTCATGACAGTCCAATGCCCATATGGTGCTTCATCGATTGGGCTCATGCACAGCTTTTTTAAGGGCGTCTTGTCATTTCTTTAGCATTAATTCTCAGAAATTAAAGGCTAGATGAGCACCCGCAAAAACATCTCAGCCCGTGCAGTTCCCTGTTCATGATTTTTTATAAAAGGACCACAGTCAGAGGCTTTATTTGCACATTCATTTGCAGCAGCTGTGCAGAGACAAAGATTGCACACCAAAGACACAGTAAAAAGTAAGAAGAGAAATAATATTGGCAATCTTGTCATGATTTCCTCATAAGGAACACATGATTTCTCAGCATTAACAAATTAGAAAGCACCCCCTGGAACTAACATATGCCTTGTTTAAGCAAAACAGAGTAAGCTTGTTTTCATACTCAGTTAATGCCCTTAATGTTAGAGGTATAAGCAGGTATAAGAGGTATAAGGTTCTAATGGAGGCAAAATATAAACAGGATTTGATGAAAAGGTGAAAATCAAATTACGGGAGACAGGTGTCCTTCAAAAAGGAGTGTTCAATTGTAGTCTTTATCACTGGCCATATGTAAATGCTCAAAGTATGGGAGCTAAGAGTAGACCTGCCTGTTTCTTTCTGCTCCCCTGGGCATCAGCTACCGATGCTGCTTGGTCAGATGGCCACACAGCCCTTGTTCTGAGACAGACAATAGTGATTGGGCTGGGCGAATGGAAGAGCTGTCAGACTTTATTCCTTTGTTTAATAGAGCAGCTCTTGAAGTTTAGCAGACAATCCAGCATCTATTTTAGAAATAGAGCAGACTAAAGAAGTCTGAATTTCGACAGTAAATATATTGGAAGATGCCAGTGGCTGCCATGTTGCTGTGTTCCAAGGTCTGACTCTCTGGGGCTGATAGTGGCTCTCCACAGCTAGGCTGGATCTGTGCCAAATTAAATTGGCACATCTCCTCCTATAATAATTTTGTACCCTGTGGCTGCTCCCGCTCTTTACTTTTTTTTTTTTTCTCCAGCAAAGAAATCTTTTTACCTTGGCTTACATTGGTATAGTACTGACCAAATGAATCACCTGCGTCAAAAGTTTCCTGAAGGCCAGAAATGATAAGATTTGAACGACCAGTGACACAATCTTGATCTCTGTCTTGTTGCTGAATATTCATTCTTAACTGTTCATACAGAAAAAAAATAGGTTGATATGAGATTAAAGAGACCCGGCAGACTATAAAGTTTTGAGGGAAACTTTTAAATTGAAAAGACAGGTAGTTTTTAGAAAAAGTTTCTTATTCTAATAATACTCCTTCTTCATTTTATGGGGAAAAAGAGTTCTTTCTTTGCTATTGCCAAGTAATATATAGCCCTACTGATATATTTCTTTGTTTGAAGAGAGACTGACAGAGTATTAGATTTGTCCTTTTTCAGGGAAACTTAAACCTTGGCTATAAGAGATTGACTCTACATTCAGTCTCAAAATACTCAGCAATGGTGTTCCTGAAGTATATGATCAAATCCCTTGGCTCCAGAAGCCCTTATTTTTTCTCTCTCTCTCTCTGTAGAAACCAAAGTTTAATGAGCATCTCACTACATTTATTACCAGCTGCTGCCTGGGCTGTCCTAATCATTACAGTGCATGTTGGCAGGCAACTCCACTCCAGGAACCAGATTTTTTTTTTCTTTTTTTCAACCCTAGTGAAAATAGACTGTTTTCTTCGGCATAAAATTGTCACTCCTAGGCATGGAGACCTTTTCAATCTTTGATATTTTGGTTAGCTATTGTGCAGGGATGCCCCAATAACCATTTTAACCTCTTGCAGACTTTCTGTAGGTTAGACCAGTACATTTGAGTCCCACAGCCACTGTCAGCCTTACAGTGTCCAAGAGGGAACCGTCTGTGCACGTGCATACGTGCACACAAACAAATCAGTGTTTGTACACATGGGTGTTCTTATTCAGCCAACAAATATATAGGTTGGCAGCTATCATAAAGCACCACAGAAACAATTGGCAGTCTCAGGCAAAAACAAATGACATATCTAAGGACTAGTACTACATATGGGGGATTATACCTTAAAATATATGTTGAGTAGACATAATAACTTATGGTATTAAAATAAGAGCTAGCTGGAATGCGACGCTAGCTTAAGATGGGTGACGCAGCTCAGCTCCCAAAAGCACAGTTGGCAGGAGATGCATCCACGTTGCTAGGGCAAAAGCAGAAGGTGATTTGGACACCAGGCCAAAGAAGGCCTGGAGGAAGCTTCTCCAAGACTGCATGGATATTTAAGAATGCTTATACCTTCCTAAGATGTAGATTAATACAAACAATATTGGGCCCTATGTTAGAAAATATTTATTCTTAAAGGAACTATGTCATTCTACTTTTTTCCAGATCCCAAAATTTCATGTTTTTTTTTTCTTTCTATATTGGACTAGATAATCTCTAAAGACCTCTTCCAACCTCAACCATCCTGTGATTCTGTGATTCTGTGATTCTCTATATCTCCTGAAAGAAAAAGGAGTTTTCATACTTACTCCAAATGTTCAAGATTTTTCTTTTTGCCCCTCTGCCCCTTTCCAATTTGAAATATTTGTTCTTCAGAGGTCTTCATTGTTGTCTACTATGCCAATTTCTTGTAAGATGAAATAGGAACAAACTCTTGTTTTGATTAATTTAGGTAGGACTTGAAAATAGACCTAAAACAATAATGTTCAATGCTTTTCCTTTCTTCTACAAATACGTCATTATTCAATCCTTTCACACAATATTTTCAGGGCTCTAACTTGAGCGACATATGCTCTTCCATTTCTTACTCAGCTCTTTATCATCACTGAATGTTCTCATTGTAATGCTTTTAGTAATTATTCATTAACATATTGAAAATGTAAGTTTTCTATATTCTACCATATTAGTATTTATAATTCTAAGAGATCATAAACCCTTGGCTGCATAAGCATGTGTGTGTGTGTATGTATATGTATATATCCCTTTAAAAATAATGGTATGATCTTTATGTTACTTATTTTCATCTTGAGATGTGTTATCTGTAAATATAAAGTATCTATCCATGCTAAACATAGCATAGTTATGTATGCATAACCATATAACGAAATGTATCTGTCAAAAAAAAATTATGTTCTTAAGGTTGGTTCTCATGTTCCTGTAATCTGACGTAACTCTATCTGTATCTTTGTTTGTAAAGACCAACAAATTTACCAGAAAGTTCAGCAGGATTTGTCTCCATCTCTGCCTAGATAACACTAGTGTCCCAGTCCTGTTCCACAGGCATTATGCCAGGACATGAAGCAGACTGCTGTGGTGGCACTGATGGATGACTGTCTCCTCTCCCTAGACAAGAGCTGTATATCCAGCTCTCATTATTGTACCACTCTGCAGTATTAATATAGTTAAACTCAGTATTTTTTTGGATCTTGTCAGCAATGTGGAGAATTTATTGGGTCTCTTTTCCAGTAATTTTATCAGTCATTTTTTTCTGTGCGCTCTCAGAGCCCTGATCAGATCCATTTCATCTGCAGACTGTCTTCACAGTTTGAAGCACTACCAGTCTCTTCAGGGGTCTAAACAAGATCATCAGTGTTCAGAAATCCAGCTGAACCCAAGGAAAAAATAGTGGAGGGGTAGTACTGGACAGAAGGAAGTACTTTGAAGAACATCCTATCTCCATGAGGTTGCTCACTGTAATGTTTAGAAAAGGACTAGTGTGAAGCAACCAAGCTAGGTGACTCAAACAAAACTTTGAACATGAGAAGAATAAAGCCCCAGACTTTCAATAGGATGATAATCTCTAAAACAGTAAACTCGAATCATCAAAAGGGATGCTACAAGGATCAGAATGGTGAAGGCACAGAAGAAATATCCCATGATTTAGTTTACCATGACTGCTTTTGAGCTAGACACCTCAGAAGTCAATGCAGAGGGCACCACGTTTTTCAGATATGCTTAGCTTCATCTAAACTAAACATGATCTCTCTTTCTCTTCACTGAGCCTGAAATGAAGAGCTCAGATACAGATTTCTACATTGTAGCTGTCCAAAATTAGATGAGTTGAAACTCTACCAGGAACTGGACAGTAAAATAAAAGCATAACATCCAGAAAAAATAAAGTCCAAAGTTCTTCCTGGTACAGTACCCTGCATCATTGTCTATTGCATTTTCAGTGTACTCACCACACATTAACCAGTAAGAATTAAAAAAATAAGAAAATACCTATCTTTTTAGAGAACACTAAAATATGATTAGAGTGAATTTTCCCATATCAAGTCCTGAGACATTATATTTTTGGCAGCCCACTTCCAAGAGCTGGACTGCGAGAGGTATTCAAATGTATGCAAGAGGTATTCAGATAAATACAGGAAGTACACATGACTGAATATGCATTGAATTTCCATTACTGCAATGCATAGCAATAGTTTTTAGCATTCAGAGAATGTTTTTCATTTTCAGGATATGCTACAAAGGGTACTATCACATTCTCTCAATGTTCATGTGATATATGAAAGTATTTCATTCTCAATTTACCACTGAAGAAACCTATCCAAGACCACAGAAGAAGTAAACCTGGGCCTGGATGCATGCCATCAGTAGTCTTACCATTGACCTTAGCTGGTTTTGGATTAGTGCATTGAAGAAGTGGAATACTGATTCCAAGAATTATCGACTCAGTCCGCTTCAATATACCTCAACACATTCACCTTCTGAGACACGGAGTCCCAAAGCCCCTAGACAAGCATTTCGGGACCGTTGTCCCCCAGCAGTCTGTTCGTACTGTAGTAGATTGATCCTACTTGGAAGCAAAACTGATGACAAAGCAGTATAATTATCTGGCACAAGCATAGCTACTTACAGAGTGGCGTTTACTTGGATGTGACAGGAATTACTGGGAAAGCATTTTTTCTGTTGAAATCCCCAATCCCCTTTGGTTGGCATGTAACCTAAAATTTCTCCTTCTCAGCTCTCTTTCAACACCATAGTAGCAGTGTTTGTGAACATGCATTTCCATGTTGCTAACTCCCTTAGATGCTTTGTTTTCATCTGTATCATCTGTAGCACTGCCAAAGGTATATTCAGAAAACTGTACCTCATTGAAACCTTCTGCCATCTTTGCTTTGGGTTATAGTTTGTGTCTGTATTTTGGGTAGAGTTTGCTGCTGTGTCAGTTCTCTAAGCTTGTAGAGAAGCTGAAATGTCTTAAAGAGAAAGCAATAACAATTAAATACAATCCATGGTAGTAGTCATCAGATGATGATGTTTTCCTCCCACTTTCACATGGGACCGAAAAGATGCATAGGAGACATAAAAAATTTGGCCTTCTCTCCTGCTTCTCTTGCTCATTTCCACCTGCTCCATCCATGTCTCATAATGTTGTGGGTTTATCATGATTATTCAAATTAATATGAAGCTTCATATGTGGGTATGACTGTAGCTGGTCCGGCATATCCAGAGATAAGGACTAGACAACTTCATAGGCCTCTTGCTAGCTCCAGCCTCCCTGCTTCCAGGATAGGCTGCAATATGTTACGGTGCATTCAGTGCTATTATGATATGGCACTTTGTTTGACATGGAGCTCTGCAGGCCATTTGAGCAGTAAGTAGTAATGACGGACTTCCACAGCAGGAGAATGATGCCTATGATGGCCTACTGTGACTGTCAGAAGTCTGACTTTTAAAAATGAGATCAAGCAAATTAGCATAGCCAGAGGAGTTCTTTGAATTGTATATTGTCCTTTCACCTCTGACTTTATCTCCCACCATTCACTAAACATGAATATTTAATATGGCCAGTGCTCCATCCCATGAAATAAATGACAGACTGAGTTTCAGAGCTTAATCTGAAAAGGAATGCACATACATCAATACTGAAAAAGCATCACACCCAGAACAAATCCTTTTTCATAAGCCCACTTATTGAAAAAAAAAATGTAATGTAGTATCATGGGTTTTCATTAATACTAGTCTTCAGTAAGCCTAACGCAAATCCCTGCTTGCTGTGCACTTGCTCTGCTTGCTGTACAGAACTGCCTGAAAGTGGGGAAGGCAGGCAGCTGGTGCACGGGGAGCAGGGCATGCAGCAGAGACAGGGACCCTCTCTCCTGGAGTAGAGGCTCTCATTGCTCCGTTGTCTGTCCTGGAGAAGATGCTGCTGGATGTTTCACAGGACGTGATGATAATTGCAGTGCTCACAGTGTGCTTTACACCTGCAAAGTGATATTAAAATGTGAGCACATCATTGCCAGTAAGGGAATATTATTGTAATTGTTCTGCAGATGCAGAAAACAAGATACAGGAAGGTCAGCAGGCTGACCCGTTTAGTTTCTCGGCAGATTTAGGATGAAGGAACAGACATATCTGCTCGCATTCAGTTGATCGTACTGACTTATGTAAAATGTAATTCAAATTTCCTAAACATAAAAAAAAGAAAAAAAAATAAGCCTTGTTTCCCTCTTTGCTTGTTCAAAACAAACAGGCTCCCAAGCTACCAAATCCCACGTTTACATGTCTCATTAAATACTTTTCAGTTGCTAGCCAGAAAACTCAGCAGAAAACCTGTAGAACACCAAAGTAACTGTCTTCTTTTAAATAATTGATGATGCCAAATAGCAGCAGTGCTATGCCAACAAAGAGATTGGTCTCTCAAAATATTTTATTCATTATGCCTCAAGAAACCCAAAGCCATGTTTTTAACAAAAGCAAATTTCAGAAGTTGGCTCTCTGTTCATCTAAAACATCTGCTTATTACAATTCATGGTGTTGCAGCACTGGTGCTCCCCAGTAAATCTGTTTCAGCTTTAAATAATATGTATGGAACTCTTGGCAAATAGAACAGGAAGGAGAAAGAGTAATATTTGCCAAATAGGCATTTTACTTCATGGGACTGTGGTGGTGTATTTTAATAATATGTGTGTTGAAGAGAATCTACTAATCCGATTAAATAACAGGACAAAAAAAAAATTAATTCCAAGGTTCAAAAAGACCTCATTCTATGCATTTTACATTCCAGGAAAAAAATGGTTAGAAGTCTTGACTAAAGACTTATATAAAACAGCCAGAAATTGAGCTTTTTCTGAGGTGTTCATAAACCAAGGTCACTTATGCAAGAAAGCTATGTTGTAATAAAGCTGTCCGACAATTAAATGAAGAAGGCAGATTGATATTAAATGATATTCTTTCCACACTCTGGGTCAGAGTGCAGTGTAAACAACACAATAGCATTAGGAAACAGAAAATAGCATTAGGAAACAGAAAAACAGGTAATAACACACCTTCGTGGTGCATGTTTTTGCACTTTATTTTTTTCACTCAGACTTATTAGTGCATTAAATTATGTAACGTTACCTCCTTTATGCATAGCTTTCTTTTTTTTTGTTGTAATGGATCACTGAAAATTCAACCCCCTTTTTCACTTCCTCTTCTTCTTTTTCGTTCTTTTAACAGCAATGCTTTGGGAAAGAAATGCCTAAAGCAAAACTGTGCAAGAAGCTAATAACGAG
Source organism: Tinamus guttatus (assembly GCF_059628265.1). Lineage (NCBI taxonomy): Eukaryota > Metazoa > Chordata > Aves > Tinamiformes > Tinamidae > Tinamus > Tinamus guttatus. Next base: position 416,492 of record NW_028288928.1, read on the forward strand.
CAGTTTCAAGATTTATAATCCAGGATTTTATGTTGTATATTTACAGATTCAATCTGTGTACCAGGCTTTGATCCAAGCCTTAGCATGATGACTGGAATCACTCCGATTAACCCAATGATACCAGGCATGGGGTTAGTGCCACCGCCACCACCAACAGATGTGCCTGTAGTCAAAGAAATAATTCACTGCAAAAGCTGCACACTCTTCCCTCCAAATCCAAGTAAGTGGGTCTCATGAAAGAATGTTATTTTCCTAAGTATATTGCATAAAATATTTATGTAATGAAGATTTTTTTTAATGAAGTGGAGGTAACTATGGTGTTTCCATCCAAATTCTGCTCTGTGTGACAGAGCTCCTTGCACCCAAGTACCAACAAGCTACATTCCCTAATCTGGGGAAGGAGGGGAAGCAGAGCTACGTTTTGGGACACAGCTTGAAGATGCTCCTTGAGAGCAGGGACCAATTTTCTTTCCGCCCCTTCTGCGACTTTGCACAAATTGAAATATCTTCCCACTGAGCCAGCAGCATGAGGACAAAGCACAAAATCTAATTTTGTGTATGCTAGCCCCAGGAGTTTTGTTTCAGAGCCATCAGACCAGTGGCTTTCACCATCACCCTGAAGACAAAAGAGAAAATTAAGCAAATAGCTGGGGCTCTGGATTTGCAGTACCCAGATCATTGTTTAATCAAACTGCCTCTGTGTGTGTATATGTATCTATATTTCAAGACTGCAATGCATGTACTGTGGTAAAGGGCCAAAAACCTAAATCATATTAATCTAAGAGAATCCTTAGAGAATTATTTTTAGAGGAATGAGTGCACTAGTAATCTACATATAAATGAGGTGAAGTGTTATGACAGTGTATTTTTATACAGCCTTCAAAAGTGTTATAGCTTGCTCATTTAAATGTGCGCATGTATGTATATGTATATGTATGTATATAAAATTTGGAAGTCACATCATCCCATGGTCTTTCACAGCTAAATGAGCACTTGCAAATGTAGGTTATCCTGCCTCTGTTCTGGCCTCTGTTCCATAATCTGGCAACAAGACAAAACAGATAACCAGCAGAATGTTTTCATCATGTTGTCACTTACCATGTTTTCCACTTTGTTTTTCTGTTTGCTCTGCTTCTGTACTTTGAGAGAGAAATGAAATTATGCTAAGATCAGGGAAAAGCTGTCAGGCCTAAGTGCCCTGGAATAGACTTCCCAATATGGCCCAGTTTTCGGAAGGGCTGAAGTAACATAACTTCCTGGTCGTAACCAGTGATGGGTCTGAAACACAGGTAGTGGAGTGCAGATTCTGGACATATTTGCCCCTCTGCTTGCAATTGCGGTCAAATTGGTGCAGAAGCTCTCCTGATTTTAAACAGAACAACTTCTGGATTTGCTTATTTTCTAACAGAAGGTGAGCAGGAAAAAGAAAAAAAAAAAAAAAAAAAAAAAGGAAAAAAAAGTCCTCTTAGGCTTTTTAGGCCTTCTGGTCGATCCTAGAAAATGACCCCCAGGAGCAGAGATTAGACTCTAAAACACAACCCAAGCTTGAAGAAATCTTACAAATAGAGATTTGGTGATCTCTAGAATTATTTTTGTTTCTCTCTTTTTCACACCTCCATGCTATGTAAAATAACTGTTGTTGCCCGGGAATGATTATGAGAATGAATAGAACCTGTGGATTAGGAGACAAATTTTTATATTCCAATGTGATTTCTCTTTTTACTTAGATCTTCCACCACCTTCAACAAGAGAGAGACCTCCTGGGTGTAAAACAGTGTTTGTAGGAGGATTACCAGAAAATGCAACAGAGGAAATTATTCAGGAAGTCTTTGAGCAATGTGGAGATATAACAGCAATTCGGAAGAGCAAGAAGAATTTTTGTCACATTCGTTTTGCAGAGGAATTCATGGTTGATAAAGCCATTTACCTTTCTGGTACTTCACATTTTTTAATGGATTTTCCTTGCTTCTCATTTGCTATTTTGTGATGCTAATGCTTACTTATTTTCTTAGCTTTTATCTCAGCACGTCTTTCTTGAGCTCAGTGGTTCTAGCTTGGAGTGGCAAGGGGCAATTCTGTATTGCTCTGTGCCTGCCAAGGCATGTGTGCGGTTTTGTGTGTTGCTTACCCAGGAGCAATTTCCTGCTAACCCAGAACAATTCAACAGAATCTGAAATTCCATAAAGAACAATCTTATTTTCGATTTACACGGGTTTATATAGTTTTTCTCACAGGTAGTGGAAAGAGGAGGGCACTAGGCCAGAAATGCTGCTGTCTTCCAATGCTAATTTCTGTGATAGGCTGGCAATTTCATTGGCATATTTTTATAGATTTGCAGTGCAGCCTGAATATTTTCTATGTTTATGCTTGCATGTATTTAGCTCTCACATGGTTTGGATTCTGAGACCCATCTGGAGGCTATGCCTTCTGCCACCAGAACAATGAGTGCTACAACAATTCGGGCGTAAAATTTCAAAATCTTTTATTTTCCAATATACACAGGAACAGACTAAAAACCATAACTCCCAGCAAAGAAAAAAAATCCATCTTTCTCTTAGATCAAACTTCAGTGACAGTCAGTGAACTCTTCAGTTTACAGTCTCCTTATGAGTGTTTGCTTCCTACCTTTGCTCACCTTCACCTTTCTGAGCTTTCTGAGCTGGATCTCTGTCCCTGTTTTTTCTCCATGGGCAGGTTCATCTCTCTTTCTGGGTCCTGAAGAAGCCCATTAGAGTACTATAGAACCTTGTTCCCAAATAAAAGACCTATATTCTTAAATAAACAAGGGCTAAAAGCTAATCCTTGGTCAAGAACAGGCACAGCCTGACTGGCAACCACTCTGCTCAGGGTTGCCTTAAAAGGACTCACTGGGACAACCTGAAATGGAGCCAGGGGGAGATAACAATTAGGGATGCCTAGCTCACATCTTGGCTATTTTTTCTTTTCTTTTAGCAGTACGGACATAAACTCAAAGTCCCATAGGTGTCCATGGGAAGCTCTTGCAGTTACAAACAAGTGGTGTCTCACATCCCCATCAACTCCATCTTAAAGCAATAAAAAAGAACAAAAACAAAAAGAACATCTGACTTTTTCATCTTGTTGTAAAGAGAAATTCAGTCAGGAAAATCTTCTCTCACTAGTTTGAGAAAGTAGGGTTTTTTTTTTCTGGTTTGGTTTTGCTGCTGTTTTTGCTAGCAGCCTAGAATGGCTGTTTTAAAAGTCTTTAGAGCTACAGAAAATAATGGATTTTGTGAGGTTACAGATTTTTAAAAATGTTCTCATATTTTAAGATGTCTTCAAGAAATTCACTCTATCCTATTTTTCTTCCTTCCTTTTTTTTACCTCATTTCTTCTTCTTTCACTTATTACTTCCATAACATTGTATCTTATTGCTGCAGATTACAGAGGTAACGCTCGTAAGAAGCAGCAACACATTTCCTAGCTTCCAACTCCTTTCCTAAGTAGAATCCATCTCCACAAGTAACAGCACTTGTGGAAGAGCTTCCCTGAATTTTCTGTCAGTTTACTTTCAAATTCTTGAACCTTTTCTCTACATTTTTATTGCATTCTCCTCCTTTCTTTTCCAGTTGCTCTGCTTCGTTTATTTTCCATTCCACCCTCTCTCCTCAGCTACCCTCCCTATTTTCCTTCTACTCCTTTTATTTCTTCTCCTAGAGCTTTTTGTCTGGTGTCTCTAACCAGACCAAGAAAACAACAAGTGAAGCTGAGAGGGAGATAGGAGAAAAGCTGTGAATGTTGCAAACAAATTTTGCTTCTTTTTGCCACCAGTGCTGATTTCTGTGCCACTTTCCAGTTGAAACAACGGATGTTGACTTCCAGCTCTGCAGAGAGGGGAGGTCAGGCACTAGATAGTGGCATGTTTCATTTGCACTGAATTAGTGGGTTTTTCTAAGTGGTCTTTATTCTGCTCTCAAACATAATGTGTTCTGAAATGACAGGAGAAAAACATATTGTTAAAGCATTTTTCTTTTCCCTGCAATAGACAAAGGAGACATGCGAACAGAATTTGTGGTAGATATAGTATGCATGCTATATTAGGGGAGAATCATGCCTTTGATATCTGTAGTATAATGATGATTTTGTCTATCTAATCGGTTTTATCTGTCTACCGCATCTGATCTCATCTATCTTCAGTGGCTATCCCATGCTTATCGTGAGAATAGTGTTTGTGATTACAGAATTCATTAAGTAGTCTAATCACCGTTTTCTTCCTTCCTCAAGTAAACGCATATGAAAAGGAGATTGGAAAATGGGTGGGAGACTATGATAAAAGAGCTAACCTGAGGAAGGGATATTTTTATTTAGTTCTGAAAGTTGTATTTTGATATCCAGAGGAAAAGAGTTTCTAAAATCTAAACATCTAAAATCTACAGGCTTCCCCTGAGGAAGCTCCTTTTCCAAGCTGTACATGCTTTGCTCTTGTAGCTGACAATTCAGTAACTTAAAAATATTGATGGCCCTAGATTTGGACGATGGGACAAAAAGGATGTTTGAGGCAGACCAATTTAAACCTCAAAAGCCCGAACATGCATTTCTCATGCACTGTTACTTTCCCGTGTGGGTTTCCATTCAGTACTGTGTACTGACTTTATTTTTATGCTCTCAAGGGCATGTGTATACCTCAGCATGCTGATCTATATTCCCAGATAGGGAACATCTATTGACTACTGCTCCCCCATATAGCAACACTTAAAGATAAGTCAAGCCATGGAGTATTTACTAGATCTGAGATACAGAAATACTGTGCTTAGTTTTAATTTACCACTCTCATTATTTTTTTCTTTTGTGTTCCTTTAAGGTGAGGATGTTGGCAAGTTCCCAGGATCTTTTCCTCTTCCATGTGTGTGTGAAACTGAAATTAGAAATGACAGGCCAGACACACAGTTAGTGCTAGCTGCAGTCCTGAGCAAAGGGCTGGGAGAAAGGTTCTGTAAGGGCAATTCATTGCCCATGCATGAAGGGGTGTGAAATGACAGGTTGTTCTCTCATATAAAATACCCTTGAACATCAATAAGGATACACGGCTTTGGAAAACAGAAAGACTTCAGCTGCCCTGTGGTTCAGACCTCCTATTATATACGGGCTTCTGGGGATCCCGTGCACAAGAACATGATGTTTGGCATCTGTTCCCACACAGAGTCTGGATGGACATCAACCTATCAAAGAGTCTGCTTTTCACTGGAAAGGATATTCGTACTGTGATTTCCTCTAAGCTTGATTTTGAAGGCTGTAAGAAGCTGTGTGAAAGGGGCATCTGCTTGTTCATTAAGGGGAAGTTGCAAAGCCCTGAACAACCTGTGTCTTAGCCTGTCTATACCCAGAGTGCTTCTGATACAGGAGAGAGTGTAACTTCCTGAAAAGCACCGCCTAAGTGGGAAGTCTAATTTTAGGTTCATGAGATCCAGCTATGTCCTTTTCACATTGCTGATAACACTCTTTTGGCTCAGAACAGTCACTATTTGAGGAATGCAACCAGGGACCCAAACCGGGGGGTAACATTTGCCACAGTTATCAGGATAGCTGCATCAGTAACCCCTTTTGGCTCACCCCTTCATGCCTACACCTCTGTGGATAAAAACACATAATTATCCACTCATTACTAGTTCAGGGCCCAATTCTGAAAGGTCGTCCCCACCCTTCTTCTAACTTATCTCACTGAATATAGTGTATCTATAATTCGTCCTTTAAAGACCTTGTGACTACAGCCACATATTGGACAATAAGCAGCATTCTCAGGGAGGGACGCAGGGTTGTTTTTACTGTTCAGAGCACTAGAAATCAGAGTAAAAAGAGGGAAGCTTAAATCAGCAAACAAATCATTTGCTTGCTATCTTGTTACACTCAGGCCTGCTTTGTCCCAGCTCACAAACCTTAAGTCTTCACAGATTTGACCAGTTCCATAGAAGTCTTTGTTGTTTTCTGTCCTTGAGGGGCCTTTTTATTTCTCACATTATACTGAGTTCTCCACCTGGGTTTGGAGTACTTACTGGATATTGAAAGTCATACCTCTTCCTCATTGACAGGCTATTTAATTGAACTCCGCAAGATGTTTGAAAGGAAAGTGTCAAAGCAAAAGACACTGAGAAGTTTTTTGTCGAGGCTCATTACATATGGGTATTTAATGGTCTTTGAAGCCATTGTCTCGTGTGCTGTAGTACAGTTAGTCCCTTGTCTTCATACAGTGAGATGCTCTTACAGCAGAAAATCAGAAGAAACCTAGGTATGCATTTTTGCAAAGGTGCCCCAAATCTGCCATCACACCCTACACACACCTTAACTTGGCTGTCTCCAGAGAGAGTGAGAAATTGAGTTTAAACTGTGGTGGCAAAGCGTTGAAATTCTTTAAACCAGAGACAATTATTTAAACTGTAGACTGAAAGGTAGCTTCTTTGGGGTTGCTGTTTGAAACAGCAAATAACATTTTTCCTGTCATTTCAAGCAGAAGTTTCCTGTCCCTAGAGTTATTATATAGTGGTTGTAGTCGTGTTTATTTCTGTAAAGCCTACTATATGCCAGCTCAGCAGGGACTACAAGTCCCCAGCATCCTGTGATTTGAGACATCTCTGTTGGGCTATTCTGATTCTGAGGCTACTGCAGTGGGTTGGCAGAGAGAAATTTGGGCTGGCCCTGTGAGGACTGATTGATTTTACCTGTAGTCGGAAACTCTGTTTACAGCTCTCTCCTTAGCATCCTCTTACATTCCCCATGAATCAGTGAGTTAAAAGCTAGAGAAATTTCTCTGCCAGTATCTTTCATCCTTGAAAATAAAACATGAAAAAGGATTGGTACCCAAAGTATATTCGTCCACAGTGTGGTTGCAAAAGGCTTCTATTGCTTTGGCATGATTTGATCTGCCTTCTGATAGCAGTCAAGGGTTTTAGTTCAGAGCAGAGCCCTTTTATGCTATTGTACAACCCCTGAATTAAACCATGTCGTTGCAGCTGCTTGCTTTAGCAGAGGATCCATTGACCAAATTATGAATATGTAGAACATTGCTGAAGGTGGGACACAATAGATTTCACACTCTGATCACAAGGAAGTCATGTGCATATAAACTGCTTCAAACTTAGTTTGAATCTCCAGCAAATATAAGCCATCTTCAAATTAATTTGGCATACAGCCAGTCTAAAAAACAATGAATTTCAGCATTCTTCAAAGTAATTTTAAATTTGCTGGAGATTTTTGTGATGTGGTGTTTACAACTGGTAAGCCTCAAAAATTGAGCTTTGTCATCAACACAGGCATGACCCAGCTTTCTATGTGACCTAGTAGCTTATCTAGCTCAATTTTCTCATTCATCTGTGGTCAGGATTTTCCTAAATTTCAGTCTTTTCCCATATTTTTAATTGCCTTGAAAGGGTGGTTAATAGAACTAAACCGTACCTGATGTAAACAGGATTAGGGGAAGAGGGACTTCACATCCAAAACAAATTTAATCAGTTTTTAGTGGGGGAATGCTTGTTTTATTTGTCTTTTTAAATAACCTTTGCATTTATAAGGGTTAGGAGTATCAGGTAAAATAATGACATATTCTGAGAAACTTTTTAGCTTTAATGAAGCTTCTGTATTTTTGGTACTACTTCTTTCAGCTACCTACTCTATTGATACGCAATTTAGAAAATCACAAGGGAAAAAACCTGATGAATGTTTATCTTCCTGTGAAAGTGAAATGATTGACAGATTCTGCGTAGATAAGTGGGAATATGTGAATGTATTTTTTACTTAATTTCACTTGAGGAAAAAAAAAGGGGAAAAAATAGCAAAGAAGTCCTGCAACAGTTAGTTCTGCTTGTTGGTTTCAGGTTACCGCATGAGATTAGGATCTAGCACAGACAAAAAGGATTCAGGTCGCCTTCATGTTGATTTTGCTCAGGCAAGAGATGACTTTTATGAATGGGAATGCAAGCAAAGAATGCTGGCCAGGGAAGAGCGCCACAGACGCAAAATGGAAGAGGACAGGCTGCGCCCTCCTTCTCCCCCAGCAATAATGCATTATTCTGAACACGAAGCTGCTTTGCTGGCTGAAAAATTGAAAGGTAAGCAGCATTTGATACTTTTCGATGTATTATTCCTCAAGAGCAGGAGCCGCCCAGAAGTCAAACCAGGGGAACTGATTTCTCTCTGATGTATTTCATTACTTACCCTGTTAGCCTTTTCCCATTTCCCTGCCAGTTCTATTTCGATCATAATGATATTCACCTACCTTCTAGAAATGCACATCTGTCCATTTTGCTGTGCTTTAACAACTGAAACAAGGCCTTCAGAAAACTGTATGTTTTTCTTTTCCTGCTCAGTTGCTATCATCTACCTTAGAAATGATCTCATAATGAGACAACCTGTTACACAAATATTTTACATTTAAGGCTCAATTTTTAAAATCTTTCTATCACTGAGTAATATTTTCTCACAGTCCCTGCATGTTTTTGTCCTAATTTCTGATATTTAAAATGCTTTCATGAGTTTTATTTTCAAGTGCTCCTCAGCTGCAATGATAATATTTTTCTCTGTTAAAAACTACTTATTCTTTCATGCTCTTTTTAGGGTTAAAATCACTTCTGGAAAATAGTATTTTGTTCCATTATGTGTTTGCTTGCTTGGGGGGAAGGGGAGAGTGTTCTGAGTGTTCCAAATATACACACTCCATTAATATTTTTCAAAGCTTGAAGATTTCTGCTTTTAGTAGTTAATAGTTAATATATGAAGTAAAAAGCAATATATATATAGTATGTATATATATATGTGTATGTAAAGAAATAAAAAGTCAAAAGAACAGTTCCTCTTACCCCCTGGATTTGTATTTGTTTTCATTTAGCATTTAGTGCCTGTGCTTGGCATTCTTTTCCCATGTGATGGGCAAGCACGTTACTTCTGCTGTGTGCCAGGTCACAAGAAACTGTGATTCTTGCCACCATTTCAGAAGTATCTAGATTAGATTTAGGCTGCCTAGCTGTCAGCAGAGTAGCCTCCTGTTTTAACTGTGAAACAAGTTTGGTAAACCAGAGAAGGGCGATGCCAAGCAGTGCATCCTTGAAACGTGGTGCTGAGATGCACCCTACTGTCCCTTTGAGTACTGCTTAGGACATTTCTGGTTGTCAGTGTCATATTGGTCAGCTGTTAGTTTGACTAATGATACTCTGGCCAAATACACTTCTCTTAAATAACTCACTGAGTAATCAGGAATCCAAAATCAGAAAAAAAAAAGAAGAGGCCCAAGGAAGTAAAAGCACAGTTTTCATTCTCACCTCGCTTTCAGCCCACCTCCTCTATAGGAGGAATACAAAGATTGGGTCCATCTGTTCCCAGAATCTGTTTTCAGTTGAATATTTTAGGACTTAATATTTTATCGGGAAGTTTGTCTTTATGTAGTAAGGCCTAGAGGTTTCCTGGACTAAGCCAGAATATGCAAGTAATCTGGGCAATTTCTTCCATATGGCTAGCCATTGCTTAGGGCAACTGACTGTTCAGTCTTTGCATGATGTTCAAGATGTCTATATTTAGAAGGGTTTTCTCTGCAGTCTGGGTAGCTCTCATACTTAATTAAAACTTATTAAAGGTTTTAAAGCTTTGACTCTCTTGAGGGACATTTGAGCAGAGCTTGGCATATACGTACAAATTTAATACAGCAATATTTTGATCGCTATCTAGACCAACCCCATGCACATTACTATATCTGTGGAAATAAAGATAAATTTTCAGAGACATGCAGAATTAAATATAAGCAAATCAATTAAAATCCAGCAAAAATAAATACTTTAGTTCTAAAAACATTTCATTAGTCATTTCCTTGTAGCTAAATTAATAGCATATGCTCTGCATCTGTATAGATTCTTGGGCAGAGAGAACACAAACAAGCCCCTCCCTCCTCTCAGTTCCTCATTTATTTTCCCTATATAATGTATTATAGAAAGTAGAGGTGGAGTATTGGTGAGCTATTTAGCTATTCTTCCCAATGGCAAATGAAGGAGTAGAACAGAACATCATGGTTTCCTTTGGGCAGCATAGATGCACTACGTGAGCCCAATATGGCATCCTAAAAAGAGGTAAAACAGCACGAGAGACATTGCTTTGACCATGGTAAAGGACAATACATGTCATCATATCCTCTCAGGTTAAATATGGGCTTGAGGGAAACTAACAGAAGATATATGTACACATACATAATACACACGCACATACATACATATATATATGATGTACATATGTACACACATTAAAAACAAAAATTGGGCCCAAAATCTCAGGTGTCTGGATATCACCAAGTTTATTTTGCCACAAAGAAATGAACAATTCATCCTGAAGAAAAGAAAGATTTGAACAGATTTGCTCTTGGCAAGATTTACCTTGAAAGATTTGTTGTTGAACAGATGCCTTGCAGTTTTTTCCCTTGAAGAAAGTCATGACCTCCCCATGGTACCCACTTCAAAAGAGTCCTGAGTATTTCTGCTAACTCATTGGACATGAAGTGCAGGTGCCCAGGTTTTAGCTTCTGCAGTGCCTCCAGAACTTCCTGAACAACACTAACTGAAAATCAAGCCAAAAAAGCTAAACATCTGTCTTCTCAAGATACTGCTTTGCAATCACAGATGTAGACAACTTGGTCTGAATCCAAGCAACTTCTGTTGTCAAAATAACCTTGGAAATTCCTGACAGCAAGGAAATTCTGACTCTAAGCAGAGATGAACTAGGCTCAGCAGCCAGTCTCCTGTTGCAGTCTTTAGATATTTATTGAGTCTATAATAGAGGTGACTGTATCTTTTTCCACCTTCTGCAAACTGCTGCAGAAGATTAAAGAAATCATTGTTCTAGTGTGCCAGGCTTGGCTGGAAACTCTTGCCCCAGTATTGTCAGCATATTCTTATTCACTTCATGCGCTAAAGTCACCTGATACAGCAGTAACTGCTGTGGGGGAAAATGTGTAAGAGAGTATAGAAGGGTCTTTTATGTTGGTTGGAAACAAAAATTCATTATAAAATCTCTGCCGGGTAATTGATAGACCGCAGTTAACCTGCCATATCCTTCTAAGTCATCTTCTGTTTCTTCAGCTTCACTGAAGATGTGAAGTTAGACTCTGAAGATAGATGATTAAGAAGTTCAGAAGAGGCAACAATCATCCTTTAATGGTAGTGCAAAACATCTCTGTATTTACATGGTATCTGAAGCCCTGCTTCAGATAAAAACATAGTGATTTTCAGCAGTGATAAGGAATTAAGTAGGATATCTCAAGGTTTGACACAGTGCTCAGAGACCTCTTGGTAGCAAACAGTTCCTGGGCTGCTAATGGCTGGAAACTTGGATGTGGAGGAATATGTCCAACACTGCTCACTATCAGAGGCATGTTACTGGACAAACTGGATCTTTTGCCTTAGCTGTGCAGATATATTTATGGAAGAAATCTTCATCTAGCAGCAGACTGTAGTGCTATTCCCCCCAAATTTTCTGTGCAACTGAAAATCAATGCCAACAATTTAACAACTGTATAATGAGGCTCTCTTTAAGTTACCATGAGCCCCATCATGGAATTCATGGGCAAAACAGAGACAAGTAAGAGATCTAAAAGTCATATTTCAAAGTCTGAGCTGATCAGCTTAGGCTTCCTTTGGTTAAAAGGATGAAGTAAGAATTTGATCTACATACAAGTCTCCAGAAGAAGTGAATTGCCTCTCTTACTGAGCATAAAGACAAACCAATATCTTCAACAAATATCTTCCAGAAGCTCTAAGTGAGAGCAGCTGACTTTTACCCAAAGAGAACGATTAACCAGTATGACAGTCACAGTAGCTACCACCATCAACCTAAGTTTTAACCATATCTAACTGTACATAAATGCTTTTAAGTATTGATTTTAAATACTTATCTAAAATGTGTAGTCTTTCTCTTTTGTTAAACCATATTTTATTAGAGCTTTGTAAGCGGTGATCATGTTTTTGCGAGAAGAGCCAAAACCAATTTATTTAACCTGTGAGAGAGAAGTCATCGCTAGAGTCTACATATCTGTTCTATGATTGTGTGATTTCCCTAACTCTTCCCGTGTTTAATAATGTTTTTAGCTGTTTGACTGACACTTAACCAGTGTCATGACAAAACTTTTTGTAAAGAGAGGAGCTGTTCAGATCATGGGTTTTGCCTGTAGGCAAAGGTGGGAAGGCTTGTGTCTTCTCTGTCACTGCAGATCAAATAAAGATCAGATTGTCATATGATCAACAGCTTGTCTCACCTGCTACACTGTCTCTGGCAGTGGCTAATCCTGAATGGTTTGGAGGAAGTTATAAAACTTCAAAACACAATCACATGCAACTGTACCATTAGGCAGTATCTCTTCCTGACTCCAGCTGGAGATAAGCTTACTCTTTGAAAGAGTAGACCTTTTATTTAGGGTAAGCAAGTTTGGCAGGTGACATGTTCAGGACATTTGCTTGCTGCATTTCTATAAGGCCATTGGAACCGATGCTCTGGGGACTGGGACCAGAGTGGAGCTCCGCATGGCCTAGATGCTTATCCCCTGTCCTTAGCTTTTGTTTATCAGGAATCATAGAATCTTTGTGTTTGGGAAAGACCTTCAAGATCATCAAGTCCAACCGTAAACCCATCACCATTATGCCTGCTAAACCATGTCCCTCAGTGCCTCATCTATATGTTTCTTGAACTGTCAGCAATGGTGAAGTCACTGGAGATGAGACACTGTCAGGGACGGTGACTTCACCATTCCTGGGCAGCCATTCTAATGCAAGAAGAGAGCAATTGAGGTTCTTCTGGATCCTACTGCTAGGCATGGCAAGGTGGTAAAGGCCACCTATTTTGTCATTCAGAGAGCTTAGGATGTGGGCCCGAGCACTGCTGCTTTAAACTGCTCTTTGTACTTCTGCGTGCCTTTGAAAATCAAGTCCTCTCTGCCTTGCCATGAGATTTGCAAACAGCTGTAAACAGTTTGCTATTACCATTATGCCTTCTTGTAAAATATCCAGATGCAATTTCAGGAAGTAGTCTAGGACAGTCACTACTTAGAGGTACTTATTGTACTTTTTTCCCTCTTTCTTCAGCAGCATCTGAAATAATGACCTGTACCATGAAAACTTTTAAGAATCAGGGCCAGATGTTTATTTAGAGAGAGGCTGTTTTCCATCATGCTAGCTCTGTAAAATCAGTGGAAGGATACTTTGTTTCTTGCTTGAAATTCCCTGTACTTTTCCACTGCAGAGACAGGCCTCCTGTCCCCAGATGAGAACTGGAGTTGCAGATTCTGAGCCACTTTGTTGTGAGGATAATGAATCTGTATTCAGATTTTATAGGCTTATTTTTCAGTGCCCCCAGTCAATTGTTAACCCCCCAGCAAACACCCTAATCAAATTTCACATAACATCACATTCTTCTTTTAAAAAAACAGCAGTTCACCACTCCAGCAGTCTGAAGCGCTGCCCAGAACTCCAGGCTCTTCTGGCATCGTTGATGTTGCCAGGTGTTCCTGTGAGACAGCAAACTGAGGAGGCGATGAAGATTGCTCACTACCAAATATTTGCACCTTGATTTTTTTACATTTAAAAGTAATTTTCTCCCACTGCATGAGTCTCTTTATCCATGTCATAGCACTGATAAGGAGCTTCACTGAAAATAAGATCTAGTTTCTCAAAATGGACTGCCAGATGGTTATGACTGAGAAGGTGCCTCCAGTGAATATGAGGCCTTGCATACCTGCAAAAGCTCGAGCATCTCAATGAGTTGTTCTATACTTCTTGCTGATTATGGCCCAGGCTTGAGGCCCTTCATATCTAGAAGGAACTTGCTCTGAATATTGACTTATGCAGAAGTCTTTGAGAATAACAATGGAAACCAATTAAACTAGAGAAAAGTGCAATTCATTATGAATTGTATTTTCCTATTGTCTCATTTCACTACATGGCTTTATCTATCATTGACATTGACACTATATATCATTGCCAGGGCCTCATGCCTAAGCCTCATTGATCCAAGCCTGCAGTTCTAAAAATAAACATCCAAGCTACTAACAGATTAAACTGCATTGTTCTACATTGATAATTTACAGTTACTAGTGATGTATCTGTTGGTGGCAAACAGACCTGGAAAGAGGGAGAGCCCAAGAACATGGTTCATATAAATGCATATAAAGCACACTTTTACTTCATTGGAAAGAGCACTTGTCACAAAATACTCAATTTAAATTTGTTTCATGCACTCTTGTGTGAAGTTTACAAGCCATCTTCATGAGTTCTGCGCATAGAAGGTTTAGGAGTGGAAGACAGAAGCGAATTGGACCAGGTTTGTGAGAATGAAATGATTTTCAACATCTGAGCTGTGTAGAAGTACATGAGCTCTTTCTCATACCTTCTCATGCCAGGCCTGTGCCAAACAATTTGTGGTTTGTACCAGTTATTTTAGGTTTGCAAGTCAGGTGAGAAAATAAAAAGAGTTTTATTTTTCATGAGAAGTTATTTTTGTTTTCTGTTTGTTTGATTGATTTTTGATCTTCCAAATCAATGAAATAGATTTTGATGTGAAAATGAAAAATAAAAAATCAGCACAATTTGTTTAAAAATAGTAAAGGAAAATTTTGCTTTTTTCAAATATATTTTTTGACCCTAATGCTACAAAATTTCACACAAAAGTGCAACTAGCTTCAATGAAACATTATCTGACTGCTACTGGATAGAATAACAGCTAAGCATAAATCTGGTGATTAAACTTTTGGCCTCCTTTCTGAGATCCACCTACCTTACCTTAGGTAAAAGTCTATGCTTCCTTGCTGTAATGCCTCAAAAATTTGATCGATGTGAATTCTGGGAAACTAAGATCTTTTATAGTAAAGTGTGACTATAAATCTGAATCCTCCTCCTTAAAGGCATTTGAGGTCGTATTATAAAAATGTGCCCATTTAGTCTCCTGGTTCCTTGCAGCTTTTCTGTTTAGTGTGTGTCTTCCGGATTTCTGATTCCTCAGTGTTGAATCAGATGCTTTATTATAGCACAGTGAGATTGTGTCAGTAGATATTTGGGATGAAATTTGCATATTCTGGCATCTGTTTTCAGGAGTGCATTATCAATGGTTGAGTAATGTGGCAGCCAGAGCAGCACGCAACTCGAGACATAGGTTGGACATGTTGACCTTTTATTTTTAAGTGGAACTGCATTGTCAGGTGTTTCGGAGCAAATCACTCTAATCTGTGTGCTTATGACATTCGTGTTTCAAAGCAGAGTTGTGAACACTATGATATTCTTAATTCAAGCATATCTGTACCTAATGGTATCATCTCCAGAAATTGCTTCTCGCAAATAAGCTCTTTTAAAATGCTACATCTGTCTTATTTGCTTCAGGTAGCTAAATAGTTCCACTATCTAACAAAGACATCTTTTCATATCTGAGTTTGTTTTTTAAATATTTTGGGAAAACGAGACATAAACATCTGCGAGCCATATACAATAACCTGGTATTTACTTCCCTTTTAAATACAGTGTCTCTTTATGAGTGCAGGAAAGTCATTCATGTGGATTTTCATTTTAAAAAAATATAATTTGAAAAATTGAGAAGCTGCTTCTTTGCCAGACACTGTATTATCCCCTGAAGAGAGAACAGATTGGAAATTTAAATAAATAGATGGCAGTTACAGTAGAATGAACTAACTGGGGATGCATCTTGTGCAAGACTCAGGTAACATCAAGCCTGACAATCTCAACCCTTGCACGTCGTTTGAAATATAAACAACATTTAATTGCTTGGGAAATAGGATATTTCACTGAGGAAAAAAGAAAAAAAAAACACACTGCTTTCATTATGACTGTGTGCTTGACAGCCAGACTCCTGGAGTGCTGCAGAAGCAGCTCGGTTATCCAACAAGGCAAGTCTAACATAGAAAGGATCGAATTCTATGTGAGCCTACGTCAGGAAGGGCGGCAATGCGGAGATCCTCCTAGTAAATCACATGGATGCCAAGTTTAATTGCTGTTGAAAGAATCCAGACCTTTTTTTAGTATAATCTTTTTTTTTATTAGTAGTAAATCTAGACAGAGACCTATAATAGGCATGTTTCAATGTTTTAGTATCAAATCTGTTCACTCACCCTTCCCGTTTTTAGATCATCCTTTTCCCCTTCCTTCTCCCATATGCTGCTGACATCTGTTGTGACACAATACATCTGTCTCAAAGAGCCTCACGGAGGGGGTATGAACAGGCACATCATGAGGACACTTTTGTCTCCTGGTAAAAGAATTTAAGGTGGGTTCAGCTATCAACGCTCTGGTAACCCAGTTTCATGTGTACCTTGCTGTGGTGCCTGGAAGAAATATGTTCACTAATAAGTGAAGGCACTCCTCCCTTATGTAATCTATATTATATAGAGCAACTTTTAAGGTTTTAATGTAAGCCCACTTGATTAAATGTACAGCATGGCAAAATGACTCAAGTTAATTACTATGAACTGGGAAAAAGCTGCTCGCTGATTTGGAAGTTTGGGGTATGACTTTGAGAAATAGAGAAGAAACTCAATACCCTCATAATTACATTTTGTTGGAAATAATGGCATCAGCAGGATAAGATAATGGATTTCTGTGTCTCACACAATACACCCACCTCTGAAAGAGTCTTGTGCGATTTGTATTTGGAAGAGGTTGATTACACAGTGGGGAGAGATTTCTTTTGGGGGTATATTTTAGTGAATGTGTATATATATATATATATATATATGTATATATATGTATATAAATCTAATTTCAGCTGATAGTTTCTAGGTAACTGAAACACTTTCTTGGGTATAGAATGCAGTTAAAGCTATTTAAGAAATACTAAGGTGGATTATTAATTATTCTTTGAAAGTAACCCTTTAGGACTATGCATCTGGATTCTCTGACGCTGACTTATTGTGCAGTGCCATTGGGTTACAAAAATTATTAATTCCAGAAGTACCAGACTGATGTATGTGTTGTACAATTATAAAATTTGCAATTATGTAAGTTATTTAACATGGGAAAAAAAAAAAAAGGATGATGAGGGTGGTAGACTGAAGACATGTTTCTAGGTCAGTGTCAAGCACTGTGTGCAGGAGAAGCTCTTAAGCCAAGAGAAAAATAGGTCAGCATTATGGCACCAAATGTGTCATGTGCCAGGAAGCAAATTGTTCCTGATGCACAGGAGACCTGTGCTGAACTTACTTACTTATGAGTGAGGCTTGTAAACCTTTTCCTGTCTGGCTTCATCCATATAAGCCACTTGCTGTAATTTACTACTTTTTGTATCAAATTCAGTGTTTTAAGTTTAGAAACTTTAGCTGTAGATTGGTAAATTGCCAAATCGGACGACAGAATGAGAGTAACTTCGATCAAACATCCTCCATCAGTTGCGGTGATACAGACTGAAGAAGTCACCATCTTGAGCTGGCCCTCACCGCTTCGTATAGTAACAGAACTGGGCTCACTTTGACAAACTGGACCCAGAGAGGAATCAGGTGGATGAACCTCAGTGTGGAGGTGAGCCTCCATGCAGACCTGCGAGCAGCATGGCCTTGAGCAAAGAGACAGTGGAAGATGAGATGGAGGATGTACCATCTTCCTATGGCATAGCTGTAGCTGACAGAGGACAAGCTGTTGTAGACATATGGCATGAGCCCCTCTGTACACATGCTGTACACAGTCATTTGCAGCTACAATTAGACCTTCATGAGGTATTTGTTAGCTGAATTTCTAATGGTGAGGTCAGAACTTAGAATAAGGGCAAACTTCCATCTTCTTGTCTTACAGAAGAGCCACAGAAAAATGAGATCATTAACACAGCCCAAAACATATGAAGCCAGTGCAGCTTCTAGGTGTAGACAGGAGGATAAGGAGTAACAGATTGGTCTTTTCTACATCTCTTGTAAGTCTAGGAGATTGCACCAGGGAAGGAGGATTAGGGTGAGGACTAATGTATACTGCAGAGTCTGGAAAACACCACGGACTATAGGACAACATAGTAAGATTGCTGTAATTTAGACCAGCCTCCAGTGTTGTGTGAATTATGCCAGATACTTTGCAAACCTTTGAAAAAGCCCAGGGCTGGGAAGATTAAAAGACTGAAACGTGTAAAAGAGACTAAAAAAGGAGTCTAAAAAAAACCCTCATTGCTCCGTCTTTTCCTAGTAAGAAGTAGAGCACATAATGTTACTCTCTAAATAGAAAAATATAAAGTTCTCTATGTTTTAATATTCCTGTAATTGTGAAAATGATAATGATAATTGAATATTTGAATGCCTGGCTTCAGAGTGATAGATTAGTCTATCTCCTTTCTAATGGTCAAAACCTTAGAAACTGACTCTTCTGTCCTGAAAGCACCTTATGCAAATGCCTAACACTGAGAGATGAGGAGTCACAAAACTCAAGATTATGCTGACTAAATTCTGCTCTCTGCTGCACCAAAGAAAGTCTATAAACTGAGACTGAAAACTTTGTTTCCTAGACTTGCTCTCAGTATGCCATCTTGTAGCAGTCATAGCTTCTTCTCTTTTACACCAGTTGGAATTGTTCACACACTTCCTTTGAAACACGGGAAGTTCCATCTCCATATGAGGACAAACTTCTTTCTACTGTGAGTATGACAGAGTCCTGGAACAGGCTGTCCAGAGAGGTTGTGGAGTCTCCTTCTCTGGAGATCTTCCAAACCTGCCTGGATGCCACCCTGTGCCACGTGCTCTAGGTGTCCCTGCTGGAGCAGGGGGGTTGGACTAGATGATCTCTAGAGGTCCCTTCCAACCTTAACCATTCTGTGATTCTGTGGTTCTATGTGTTTGGAGCAGGTTAAACCATAAGAAAAAATGCAAAACATTTGTCCACAATTGTTCCTCTTTTTTTTCACAGAAATATCCCTAATGACAATTTTCCAGACAGCTCTAGGGATACGTTCTTTTTTTTTTTTTCTTGCCTTATACTTCTTCTCATCAGAGAGCTAAGACTTGCCAAATATCTTCAGTTGATATGAGAGATATTGGAAATATCTTCTCTCTGGAGGCCTGTAACTGAGTCTAGAAGCACCTGAAAATCTCTGTCAACATATACCAAGTAGACCATCCTCAATAGAATAATAATATTTAAAAGAAATACCATACATCAGAGTTCACAATGAACCCAACATACATGTACAAATACTGCATAGGTGTTCTGTAGCTGCTGTACTTATGTAATAGCTGGGTTTCTTCTGACCTAATGCGGATATCTGTTGCATGAATGTCTATAACAAGTCACGGCTGGATCCTTTTTAGAGCCAGTTGAGGGAAACGGGCACTTCTAGGGCACAGTTCACCTCACTTTTGAGTAACCAGCTAAAAGAGGACTCACAAAGCATGTCTGAGAAACATCCATCTCCTTCCCTGACTGTATTGGGGGGCCTGGGATTACTAATTTAGATGTTGGCATAAAGCTGATGAATCCTTCCCTATTTACTTAAAATATGCTGCAATGTGCAGAAGAAAATGCTTAAGTGCAAGGAATAATTCACTGTGTGCTCATTTTAAAGGAGCAGTTATGCACTGGAGCATCTCTTATATAAAGAAATATTTTAACAGTATGTTTTTAAATACTGTATATTTCTGTGCATCCTACCGCAAGGGAATAATTTTGAACAGAATTAGGAGTACTGTTTTGCTTTTTGTTTTTAATGAGTGGCTGAAAACATAGGACAATTCATCCTCTGTTTATATTAGATTCCATTGCTGTGTTTCTTCTGCTATTTATCTAGTAAATAAAAAATTAATGAACAACCTAGTAGAGAAATTTGATTTTCCAAGTGAACCTCTGATTGCTCAAAAAGAACTTTCTGGATTTTAATTCACTGTGAGTTGCCTTATGCCAATCACCAAGTAGTAGGTTAATGAATATAAAAGTTAGAAATAAATGTGAAATAAGGAAATTTTAAAACTGTAGAGAAAAGATTTTATTTACTAATGTGCTTCTGTTGTGAATATATTACCCTCAAGCATTTCTTAATGTATTTCCTAATTATGTAATCAATGAAGTTTCTGATGCTTACCAGTGGAAGAGTGTTTTTTTTTTTTTTTTCCACTAGGAAAGAGCGACGAATTAACTATAACAGGCCCATAGACCTCTGCATTTCTCTGACAATATAGTATATTGAAAATGACGTTTCTTTGTGGCTTTTTAAATGGGTTGAATTTATCTGGCAGAAAGATGGCATGTTTATGAACATCTCTTATAGACAGCAACTGTGCTTGATACAAACAAAATAAAAGGCAGAGTGTTTTCATTTCATGTAGAGTCTATAGCAAATCAACATGCTCACCATGCACTGTAGAAAGAGTAATGTGAGAAAAGGGGAGAATGGGTCTGTGCAACTGATTTTGCTAATGCATCTTCATGAAATGCTTTTGCTTCACATTTTGCTCTGTAGACTGTCCCTTCAAGTGTCATAGTGCTACCTCTTCAGAGGTACTTCTGTTTATTGTTTCTCCCAACTTTGCTATTCATGTCTTGACCTAGATTAAATAGAATAATTTACTCGAAATGATACTTCAGTGTTGGGTGGTAAATTACATGTGATGATTTAGACAGTGATGTCTACAAGTTAAAAACATTCAGCTGTAGCCACAGTGTATTCGCAGTCAAATGCACTCTCAGGGTTAACAGGCTGGTTCCATCCACAGAGTGACCTGGCTCTACAGACTGTAGGAAATTGCATACTAACATTCCCAGGAGCCATTATTCTCATTGACTACTGTAATTATAATAAGCATTATGTTCCAGGAATAAGTTCTCAGCAAGTCCATGACATTCCATTCCCTTGTATTTCAGCAGGCTGAAGATTTTACTCAAGCTTGGGAAGTCTTATCCCAGTGTCTTCTTGCAATGAATTCACTTTGCATGAGTCTTGTGTACATCTTCATTGTCTGAGGTCCATATTTAGCCAGCTTTGACTCCTCAGAGCCATATATATTTGTCCTGTCTATATCCAACAAAGGCAGGACCTAGAGACTTATCCAAGGGGACAGGAAAGAAAAATTGGATACCTGACCAAATCTTCCTCCCATGACACAGTTAATGAATGATGATAACAAATCACATGTTAATATAAAGTAACAACCAATACATCATGGAACAAGAGGAAGATTTTATCATACCCTTATTTTATGACTTTTTTTTCTGGAATCTCAGATGAACATAATTATCTACTTCTGAAGCACAAGCCTCCTTGTTGCAGCTGCAAGCATAATTCAATTAATAAAAGGCTAAAGATAGAGCAATGTAAAACCTATTATTCACAAGCCGTCAGTATAGAGCATGCCATATGGCCTTCTTGTACTTTACGTTCCTCTCCTTTCAGGGATGTGATTCCCTCAGACTCAGAAAAAAAGTCCAATCATCACTTATATACTAGTATTCCTAGTATTTCATCATTCTTTGTGCATAGAAGGCAGTGCCTTACTTTGTTCCACAGTTCTGTATCCTTCAAGATAGTTGGCTGGTCTTAATATTTTCTAATTTTCATTTTAAATGTCTTTAGGTAATGATACTACCTCTCCCCTTTGAAACTTTAGAAAGATATGTCAGTCACTTAAAATACAAGAAGAAATCTAAATGCCAAGGACTAGATGAAGTATTTTAAATGGTTTTTAAATGGATCTTTAGTAGAATAAAAACCTGGGGAAAAATGAGATTGGTTTGTGCAAAAAAAAAAAAAAATCCACAAGATGACACTGTTTATTGTAATAACATTTTTTTTTTTGCCATTCAGCCTGAATGTGACTTTAAAAAATGTGTTCTCTTAATCCTGATGAAACCAGGAGTATAATGGATCCTGCGTTAAGTGTCTTCTGAGGAAGCTGACAGCACTGTCTGAAGAAATGAGATTACTTTGGAGGGCACAAAATCTAGCCATGAGTTTTATTTTTCTTTTTTGCAATATAACAACTTTAGTTACCTTAAGAGTAAACAGAAAGCAATAATCCAGATACTTCTCAGATCTCCCTTAAATATATATATATGCATGTATATGAATGTCTTTCTATACAACATAGAAAATACAGCCATAACCTCTGTTCAAAGCAGTTGCTTGTAATTACTCAGTGCTTTGAGCAGGAATTGTTCAGCTTAGTCATCGTTCATTAATTAGAAAAGATATGTTAGTGAAATGTTTACAAAAGCATGGCTGAGCCCAAGCTCCAAGACTGAGCTTTTGGCCAAGCAGATTAACAAGGTCAGATTTCATTTCTTCAATGATTCTGGTAACGTAAAGGTGCCTGGCAATCATTGTCACTGTCATTTCTAATATAAAGTCATTTTATTTTGTTAAAACAGCTTAAAGGGAACTGTTGGGTAAGTGAGGAATCAGGCCACAGGGATTTGTTTTTTTTCTTTTTCTTCTTTCTTTTTTTTCCTTTGTGTCATGAGAGGACTGTTAAAATAATAAGACAAGTCTTGAAGGAAGATTTATGGAGCTTCACATGGTCATATTGGCTTCCTATACCTGACAGAACAAAAGACCCCAAAGTTTCCCAATATGATATAGTACAAGCATGAGTTATGGTGATTTTAATGTGACATGGAGCAGAAAATGTGTTCTCGACAGGATATTTATATCTGTAATTTAAACCCTGTGCTTTGGTTGTCCTAGATGATAGCAAGTTTTCAGAGGCCATCACAGTGCTGCTCACGTGGATCGAGAGAGGAGAGGTGAATCGTCGCTCTGCAAACCAGTTCTATTCCATGGTGCAGTCAGCAAACAGCCACGTTCGCCGGCTCATGAATGAAAAGGCTGCTCATGAGCAAGAAATGGAGCAAGCCAAGGAGAGCTTTAAAAATGCCTTAACAGGGATCCTCACTCAATGTAAGTAGCCCCTTTTTGTGCAGTGTCATTGTAGTGCTGGTGGTGGTGGTGGTAGTAGTATTTTTTATCGTTTATTTGTTTGTTTGGGGGTAAGTAGTTGCAATGCAGTCATATTCTACTTCATATCCTATCTCATACTCTATGGCAATTTGGAGGAACAAGGACCATTCCTAAGAGCTTATTTCTCAAGGTGAGCAAAGTTTCAGTAGTTTTTTTATTAATAAAGACATGGAGACATGTGGCTTATTGTCCACAATTATGTAAACATAACACTTAAGGAACAAACCAGACAGAAGCAGCCCTAAAAATCATGCTTTATGTGGAGGGAAGTGATTTGTAACCTGTGAGTTGTAGGTGTATAAGAATTCTAGTTAACTAGGTCAACTACAGACAAGAGGACAATTAGAATATATATATATAAGCTAGGTTTAGGTCAATGGAAGTAGAACTGATCAACTCTTAGGGATATAATCACAGCATATCAGGCCACCTCCACAGTAAAAAGAATGTACTATTCCGCTGCTGGCAGCAGGACTGCTCGGCTGATACGATGCCAGTGTTAATTCGGCAGATAAACTGTCTTAAATATTTAGTGCTGGCAGCTATTTCCTTAGTACAGAAACATCATCAATAAAGTTACCTTAATGGGGTTCCCTCATAAAACAGTAATCAGGGTACTCGCCTAGAGGTATTCTCTAAAGGAAGGAAAAAAAGAGAAGGGAGAGAGGAGAGGAGAGGAGAGGAGAGGAGAGGAGAGGAGAGGAGAGGAGAGGAGAGGAGAGGAGAGGAGAGGAGAGGAGAGGAGAGGAGAGGAGAGGATACCCAAACTTAGGAAGAAAGAATCTGGTCCAAAGCAACTTGATTTCTGAGGACATATATTCAGTGAGAGAAATTTAAAGATCCACTAATGCCCCTGATAATTTGCCTAGGCAATGTCGTCTTCC
Source organism: Tinamus guttatus (assembly GCF_059628265.1). Taxonomy (NCBI): domain Eukaryota; kingdom Metazoa; phylum Chordata; class Aves; order Tinamiformes; family Tinamidae; genus Tinamus; species Tinamus guttatus. The sequence goes on from NW_028288928.1 coordinate 440,266, forward strand.
ATCTCAGCAACTAAAAGGCAGAGATGCAAGCACCACACATGGCTATGCTGTTCACTTCACACCAGGGCCTCTGTATTTTCGTGTGTAACAGCCAGCTCTAGTATTCAGAAATGCCTTCTTTAGCTGCATTAAAAAATCCCCCATTGTCAGCAGGCTGAACCTTAGTTAAATCTGTCTAAATTAGCCTGTTTGTCACCAACTGTTGTGGAACATCTGTCACTTGGAAATAGAGATCCCTGCCGTTTCAGGTGGAAACTTGCAGTTTGGATGTATGGTTGTTTCTGTAATGTGCTGAATGTTGAACTTACAAGAATAGAAATGGGTCTGGCTTCAAAGCATGAGTATCAGAGTGACACGCACATGGCAATGCCCAGGAAGGAGAGAGTTTCTGGCAGATATGGCCTGTGAAAACTAGGTCAGTGAAAAGACAGGCTCAGGGAAGTGTTAAACTCCCATGAATTCTATAGGAACAAATTTTACGAGCATTCCAGATGTTCCATAATGGTTATTTTATCAACATCATAAACATTGGCCGTTATTAGCATTAATGTATCCTATTAAAAATCTCTGCAAAACCTGCCATGAACAGATGGATGATGCTTCGCTTTACATGTGTATATGACTAAACATGGAGACTGTGAAATGAACTTCCACTTTTCAAGATTTTTCTTGTATTTGAGCTGATTTGAGGGATGTTTTTTCATGCCTCCCTTTCCATTGCTTTCCCACACACTGACATAGCTGATTGTAACACATAGTGTGCTTTATGAAGATGAATCTGATGATACTTAGTGTCAAAAATAGGTGTGTGTCTATTAAGTTCTGCAGAATGGTAAAAGAATACTTTTGCTCTGCTGCAGTAAGGATTTGAAAGTCCAGTGTAATGCTGCAGCTGTGTGGTCATTTGACATAAATATTCCAAGATTTTAAAAACAGTGGCATTCTTCTGTCGTGATCTAGGTGTCCAAAATTTAGATGGCCCACTTTCAGCTGATAATTCTAGGCTTTCTTTATAATCAGCAGAGAAAAAAAATAGTTTTCAGGAGATGAATCATCACACCCACATCCTCCAGTGAGATGAAATCTCTGCTGTTACTAGAGGCCTTTGGAGGTGCCTAACTTTGAAAGAGACGTTTAACTTTTGCATGATTAGTTTGGAGCAGATTAACCCTACATATCCTGGGGAGTCTTTCCATATGCAGAAGGACACAGTAATAGGGATGAATTCGGAGTTAGTTAAAAATGCCAGGGTTGTATCAAACAGTGAGTATTATGGCTAGTGAAGAAGAAATACCTTAAGAAAATGGGCTTAAAGTGCACTCACCTGAAACACATACACTGTGTATGTGGGTCTCCGTATAAAATGCCTTCTTATTTATGAGGATTAGTATGGCCAGAACATTTCAGCTTATGGCCCAGCCACTAAGGAAATACAGGTATCGAAATCCCTGCTACAAATTTCTGCCTGTAGCTGTTTAGAAGATTACCAAGAGGATTACCCCTAAAAATTTGGGTCAAGTGTTCAGTAAGTGAATTAATTACCTGACCAAGATACTAGTGCCAGTTTAATCAGCAAAATAAAGTGTATTATGGCTGTCACACCATCAATTTACAGCCCCTGATTTAAGTTCTACAGGGAGCCTGAGCCTTGTTATGTTGCTTCGTCAGTTATTTAAAGGATAAAGAGGGAAAAATGTCAATTTCCTTCTTTTTATTAACTTGTGTAGTTTTCCTGGATGTGAATCAGTGTTTGAAATATGGATAGCTTTCCCGGATTTCTGATAGTTCTGTCTTTGCAGTTTGATTTCCCAAGTTGTTCTGCTTTGCATCTGTGGCAGTTACATGTCGCTCTGCTCCCTGACTTTCAATGCATCTCCTTTTTTTCCTGCCCAAAACACCTTTTCAGCCTAAGGCTGAAGCCCAAGGCTTACTGAAATTGATCGTCATGTTTTAAAAAATGAAAGCCCTAAAGACACGTATATTGAGTTGTTTTTCGCATTACTCCCAAGTTGCAATTCTTTCCTATGACACTCTCCTGCTCGCACTGTATATATTTCATCTACCTGTTACTCAGATTTTGAACTATTCAGGGCAGTTGACAAAATTTTCCAAAGTGCCTATAGTGAAGAACCAAAATCCCATCAGAAATGAATTAGTTACCTGAAGGGAATGGAAGTGCCCCCAAATGTGGTGTCCAGACAGTATAATTAACAGAAGTGCCTCACAACTTACTTAGCAACTAACGGCACTCACCTATTTGACCATTTTTGTCAATCTTCATGCATTTGACAAAATTTAGCAAGTTCCCAGGTAGATCCCTGCCACCCAGAGTGTCATACTTCAGCAGCTACATTTATAGCACATCCTCAAACAGGGGAGGTGCATGCATAGTCTAAGTGAGCCTATACGCATAAGCTAGTTAAGGCAGTGGCCTTTGTGTATTGCCATGTGTGAAACACTTCCTCTGTATTTAGTAGGAAGCCTGAGCTTCTAACCCACCGCAATTGATTATAAAGAGTTACTGGGACCTTTCAAATTTTATTAAAGACCTCAATGCCAAAATACGAGTCCAAAGATTTGGTAGACAAATGACTCATCCTACAGGGTAAGCTAGAATATGAGACTACAGAGTCAGATTCTCCACTGTAAGCAATCATGGATGTTTCCTTACCTCCTTGTGGACCTGAGGCTGCTCAAAAGGGCTTACGGCAGCACTTCAGTGGTGGCTTGTACATTAATTTGAATCAGGACGAAGTGAAATACTACAGGTTCTCATCCTACTTTGGCAAGTGATAATTAGATCACTGGGTTTTAGTGAGTAATTTTTGAAAATGGGGCATAGACCCACTTTCATAGGTTTGAAATTTGTGACCCTAAATTTTATTTGCACTGACTATGTGACAAGCCTGCTATTGGCATTAAGCAAACAACAATCCAGTATAGTGCTCCCCAAACTCAGACTGAGCCACTAAACACCGGTAGGCCACCATGATATTTCTAAGGGGCAGCACAGACAGGCTGCATACCAAAACTTTTGTTGTTTCAGATACTAAGTATCACAACATCAAGACAAAAAGGAAAACCAATTGATTATAAAACTTAATATGCTTTACCAAGGACAGCCTGTAATCCTCACTAGAATGGCTGGAGTATTTGTACTGAAAATAGATTTTGTCACTAGCTAAAAACAGAATACTAGTATATTTTTCTTGGCACACATCTATTCACAAGCAGGGACTGAAGACTTCTAGTTGGGGTTGCTCAGGTAGTTTTAAAATAGAGGCACCCATAGTTTTAAAGTAGACAGACCTGAAAGAGTGACGTTATTAATTCCCTTTCAAAGACGTTAGACTTGCCACTGAGAGAGCATCTGTGTGAGTCACTACTTTTTCCTAGAGCCTCTGAGAGGATCAGGCAAAACACGTTAATATTCATTATGTCACTACTATATCATTGTCACAGAAGCCATGGTGGTAGCCAAGGAAAGTCCAGTCCACGTGAGTGGTATCCCAGCATTGTATGCCATCAGAGCAACACACTTCTTTGACTCTCACAGCACCTGTATACGTGCATTCCTGCTCTACACATTTACTGGGAGGGAAGAGGGAAACAGGGAAAGAAGCATGTGCTACTGGAGTTTTGGGCATGATCTAAAGCAATGACATGGCATGGTCACATCAATGCCTGTGAAAATGATCTGAAGAGCTGAACTGCACAGTCCACATTCAGAAGAGATCTGGTCATCTCGTTCTTCCCCTCTTACTAATGAGAAAAACTAATTTTCACTTCACAGTTCAATATATGCAGGGGTACTTCCTGCCAGTAAACTTATTTGCTTCCTTATGCTCTTACACGTCATATACAGATGAACACTGAAATAAAAACACAAAGATAAACTTATGGTTGAGCAGTCCTGAAACCAAAGATTCCTTGAGCTGGGAGATGATGTAAGAGGAATTTCAATATCTGTTTAGCGTTATCTGTTTATTCCCCATATTGTGACACAGGATATGGGGCTAAATAGACCTTTGTCGTGACTCAGTACGACCATTTTTAAAGAAGAGACAATGTTTTGGATGGAAGTTTCTCTTTTCCCCCCTTTGAAAGGTTAAGATTGACCACCCTTGAGTTTTCCCCTCTTTTGAAGGTCTTCAGTAGCATGTTACAGTACTCTGACTTTTTATCAAATGGCTGGAAGATATCCAATATTAGTTCCTCTCCCTTCTGCCCAAGAAATGTGAAGTTAAATAATTCTGAAGGGCAACACATGCTAAACAATCCAAATGGAAATCCTTTCTCTTCTGGATAATACATTTTCACTCTCTGGCCTCCCTGGATACAGTTTAATCTGCTTTAACGTTATCGGTGTCTTTGTAGATCAAATCTGATTTTTTAACTTTTTTTTTTTTAAAAAAAAAAAGGAAAAAGCTTAAACTCCCTTTCTGAGCTTTCTTCAGGAAGGGATTAGGATTCATTTTGTTTCTCTCATTTCTCTCATTACAGGTTCAATTTGAAAGTTACTATGTTACTTTACTCTGTTTCTTTACAGAAGCTGGAATTTACATTGATATGATGGTGATTACTAAAATTACTTACCATCTTAGCTAGTTTGCTTTAATTTTCCTCCTGCCATCCTTTTTCTAATTATCCTTCTACTTTTTACTATGTTCCCTGAGTCCTAAAAATTCAGCCAGTTTCACTATGGATATTGTAAGCACACTTGCTAAAATTCTCTTAGCAGTCAGACTTTTCTGTATGCATTCACACTTCCTGAGTATTATTTGAATTGCTGTGCATTAATAACAACTTTTAAAAGGATTTTCCTGCTCTTAGTTGTCCGGTCTTACAGTCTTTCTTTCATTTGCCTGTGACTAATTCAAAAATAGGAGCTTTCTATATGTGCAATTTTTAGGTCATCATTAAACTCTTTGTGAAAGAGATTGAGTCATACAATGTGTTTTTACATGCTGCCCAGATCTCAGTTGGTGTCATAGAATGCCACTATAATACAAATAAAAACATTAATCATTCATGTCATTATTGCCCACTATTACTTTCTACCTTGATGTATTTGTAAAAAACAAATAAAACAAAATAACCTCCACAATCCATCCAATCCATTTTGATTAGCTCATTTAGTCAGCATGCTGTTTGCTTGCTTCTCTACTGGTAATTTGTCCAGTAAAGCTCAGCTGGCTATCTTCATTCTTGTTTAGTTATCCACACATTTTCTGTTTCATGTACACATGTTCTCAAAAGCATTTCTATCCAGGATGCTATTGGAGTGGCAGAGAATATAGATGAAAGACTCCATTTCTATTTTGCCTTGCATTCTTATTATCTGTCCCCCTTTGTAGCAACCTGTAGTGTTTCAGACAGCTTCTTCCTTTGCATTTCATCTTCTTTGAATTTCTTTGTTCCTTCCATTGTCTGTAGCCTTCACTCCACCTAAAGGCAATAGCAAACTTGGTATTGATTTAAGCACAGCCAGAATTTCAATGCAAGCCCTTGCCCTGTTATTTTAAGGATTTTTTTTATGTGCGTCATTAAATATGCATGGTGATTTACAGCAAAATAAAAGTGCTACTTCCTAAGAGATTTCAGTTCAAGGCCTCTTTTCAACATCTCATCCCACTTACCTGAATTCCGCAGGGTGTCCTGGACGATGAACCATAGTTCAAAGGAAAGAGGCATGTGCCTGAATCTGTGCTTTTTCTTAAGTTGCCTTGCTCAGTAGGGATGGAGGTAAGGGCCTGGTGCTTCATATAGCTGGATCCTAAGCATTGTGCAGAAATAAACAATCAGGGATGAGAATAAGGCATCGGTGCAAGGAAGGAAAGATGGAGGCTTCACCCAAGATTTCTTTTTTTCAATTGGCTGTGCATGCATATCGTGTGACCTGCACATCCAGGCTGAATGTGAATCCAAATGAATGTTCACCCAATGAATGAATAAACCTTAAAAATATGAATGTGAATAAACCTATGCAAATATGACTGGCTGAAGTGCTTGTTCACTTCAGTAGGCACTACTCATATTATAGCTTCGTGTCAAATCACTGTCTTTGTCCCAGATGATGTAGTTCATGATGATGACAAAGATGAGAGATGTTACAGCAGCAGCAACCAAGGGGGAGTTTGAGACAGGGCTAGAGCATTTGGGAAGGAAAGATGGAGGCACAAAGCAAAAGGGAGCAAAAATACATGAGTAAGATTGAGAATGGAGGCAGTAAAGGAAGAGGACTCATTGTGTGTAGGGAAAGAAAAGGTATGACAAGAAATGGAGATGTTCCCGTAAAATGTTCCCGTAAAAGATGTGTGAGACCAGAATTTTTGTTTAGACTGCCGAAAGATGCTATGGCTGTTTGGGCTTCCTCTTTCATCTCCCTGTTCCTTTTCTTCAGCATCTTCAGCAAAAAAACAAACAAACAAACAAACAACAACAACAAAAAAAAAAACCCTTAACCCACCAAACAAAAAACACAGTCCTCCTGATATTCTAGGAACGTCCTTAACTGTGATATCCCTGGGAAATTATTACCTAGAGAGAGTCCCTTCACTTAATGGGACCTGCCAGAGTTCAGTCACATATATGATGTTTTTTCAGCTCAGGGTTCCCTCAGGGAATCTTTTGAGATACGCATACATAAATAGTTGTTCCTACTCCTGCTATTTTTAAATGTGACAACTGCAGAAAGGTTCATCAAACCATAAATAACAATGATGAAGAAGAACACCTAATGAAGTGCAGTACTTTGGGGACAGCATATAATCTAGTCAAGCTGATGCAGTAGTAATGTTCGCTTAATCTTTTTTAGAGTTAGTGGGTTGCTTATTTTTTCTTTCTTCTGCATAGGGTCTTTTATATAAGGTGGTAGCGTTAATGGAGCAGGTTCTGTGCATTTGTACCTCCCCGACTGTATCGTGCTGGCCTGATGTCAGGTTCCTGTTTGTTGAGGAATGACATGGAGGTGAAGTGGTCTTGTTGAGTCCAAGTGATTTATCACACGGCACTGTGCCAGCACTTGCTGTTACACCAAGCTGTCAGTTTGTTGTAAATTAAACCACGTTTCACAACCTAAAAGATTTTTGAAGCTTATTTTGTAGATGGATTTTCCAGCAATCCCTTGCAGGGCAAACTTGGCTCCATTTCATCAGAGTGCATTATTTTATTTCAGAGTATAACAAGGAATGTTTTTCAATTTCTAGAACTCTTAATTATTGATATACATACCTAGACAAGCAACTCTGAAGGTTTCAGTATAAATAGTGAAAATGGAGGGGGGTTCAGTATTCTCATAGTGCTCCTTTCACGCTTCCTCGTTGGGTTTCTCAGTTGAAAAAATAAAACAGGAAAGCCACAGCTGCTGGCATGGAGATTGGATCTGTTTACAGAACAAAGTTTGTGCTGTAGGACAAGTATTTTTGTTTATGTCCTTCATGTATGAGAGAGATGCACAGAGCACTTTTTGTTGCTCAGGCTCTTAATAACCCACACAAGCACATTTACTACTACCGCTCTGAGTCAGATTGGAAAAGGGAGAGGAACAGGGAGAGCAAGATAAACAGAGGGACATTTTCTATTTCATCTAAATATTAAGCATGTTAGCTATATCAGAATAGGCAGATAAATGTGTTATTATGCTCTTACAACTCCCTTTTCATACAGCCATTAAAAAAAAAATGAAAGCAATGTTAAGAGTTTTTTTTCTGCAGAAGTACAGGTGACAAGTTGGCATTCAGAAGGCCAATAGGATGGCAACAGCAATCCAACCAAGGGAGCACTGGGATCTGGGACAGGGCCATTAACCCAGACACTGGGTCACAAGCCCCTGGTCTCAAGTTCTATAGGCCTCATCAAAGAGAAGTGTAGAAATAATGCAATATAATCTAGGGAGAGGTCACTTAGGCTTGTTTCTCATCCTTTCTAGTGTTCAGGTAACACAAGGTAGGTAGAACAGGAGAAACTTCCTTCTGTTAATCCTTGTCTGTCTGCAGTGCTGAAACCTCTACATCAGAAAAGGTTTGTTTTGGTTTTTTTTTTGCCTTTTACAAACCAAGTTGGACAGTTCCTCCTCATAGATGGGACATTTTGCATAATATTAAGATGTTTGTCTCCATTACACAAATGCATAATGGCATTTACTTGCATACCCAGCTAATGACCAGCAGTATATTTTACTTCAGGCCTCATACCTTGCATTATCTGCACTCCTCTCCAGGGTAATATTTTCAACTCTTATTGTTCCCTCTTCTGCCAGTCAACGGTATTTACATCTGTTTCTCCCTCTCTTGCGTATGTACTGGGTAACAGAGAGGGATAGCTGCAAATCTATGAAAGGCAAATACTTTTCTGAAAGTAAACAATATCATAATCAAAAGGATGGTGTTCTGGCCCAGTTTAATTTAAAAAATATGTTTTTTTCATTACTCTGCCGTATCTCTATAATTTCTCCTGTTGATGTCATGTTGTAGCCTACATGCAATTTTAGACTTGTACTTAGTGCTAAGGTCTGTTCAATACATCACCAAATGTCTTTTGGGACTGTTGCCAGAAATATTCTTTTTTTTTTTTCCTTTTTTTTTCTTTTTTTTTTTTTCTATGGAAACCTGACCTGCAGACTCTAATCCTTTCACTTACAGTATCTAGCCTTGACTACTGTAATTTCTTGATTTGCTGGGCATGGAGCCAGATAGATTGGCAGACTCCGACTTATTCAGAACTCAGCAGCTAGGCTCCTGACCCAAGCCACGCCAACTCTATATCCTCCTGTGCTGGGAATCTATAGCTGAAAAGCATATTACACATTTACTGTAACAGTTTCCTTTACACTGTAATTTTATGGGTGAAATTCATCTTTTCTCCTGCACGTCGACTGTCTCCCTGTTACTGATTTTTTTGAGCTAAATTGCCGAATAGACTATTCTTGCATTTGCAGTAGTTTAATGCAAACTCCTTTTCATCCTGCATCCCTAATTGGTAGAATTTGGAGTGAAATTTTGTGCATGAGATCTGGCTATTTTATGAAGACCTGAAGATCTCTTTTTTTACATTATCACAATGGGGTTGTTGTTTTCTTTTGTTTGCTTATTTGTTTTTGTGGAAAGACATTATAAAACATTTGCTGCTTTTTTTTTTCTTATTGCATAAAAGAAGTCAAAAATCTTTGTTCATGGGAGCTGAAGGAAGAATTTCAGTCTTTGCTGAATCATGTAGTTAAAATAGTCTATTTATATGAGGAGGAGAGTCAAAGAGCTTTCTCACTACCTGTCAATCTGGAGATGACTCTGTACTTTCATTTCCATTTTTTTCTTCACTCCTCCTTTTTCAAATACCCTGTATAGAATGTTTTCCTGCCCTAAAGATATTCTGTTTTTCCCTTTAATCTTTTATGCAACTCATATGGGTACCATTTAAGGGATTTTTGTTGTTGCTGTTCCTAGTTTGTCTGATTGTTTTACATTTACACCTGATAACAACACTCTAGTCTTGCAACATGCTTTACAGCAACAAAAACTGAGGTTTAAGCTTCTATCGTATATGCTTACTATGAGCTTGCACCTGTGATAAAGTATATTGCAGTTGCTCTGAAGTCATTAAACTTTAGCTGACACTTGCACATCACTATAGGTTTAGCTTTTGATGTTTTAGTTATTTATAACTCTGGAAAAACAATAAAATAATAATCCTTTATTGGAGATATTCCACATAAACCACCATCTGCAGAATAAGTCGTTAGGAGAGATGCAATCAATTACACTGTGTGAATTATATTGACATAGACCCTTCAAGAACTATGTGTTTTTTTAAAACCTAATTTAGTTTTACATATGGTCAATGAAAGTTTGATATAGCAGAGTACTTACCAGCAGATGTTTGTCTATGAATATTTCATGTTACTTAATAATACTACTTACCAGTCACAGTTGACAGTACAGTGCATCCTAGAGCTTGAGGTGCCTTAGACAAATAGGTATGACCTATTACTTCATTTTGGAAATTTCCTTCTGGAGATCAGAAAAAAGTCTGAACGTCATATTTGCAGCTAGACAGGAAATAATTGATTTGCTCAAATTCTGCAGAGATCACACCAAAATCTGTGTCCTCTCTTAGGTCAAATCTTATCCTGACCCGGAGGAAAATAACTGTAAATTGGGGAGTTTCCCATATGATATAAACTTTCTTGTCTTCCCCTTAGGGATGATCTATCCTCATAGATAGAGGATAGAGGTTGTGTGCTATTAGATCACTTACTCCACAAATCTCATCCTGAGCAGAGGCAGGTACATTAAGTCCTGTCTACCAATTAGCCAGAATATTGGAGTTTATGTCATTTTTAGAATTTCAAGTTGGCTGTGGAAGAACTGATGAATCTTGATGCAACATGAATTAACCTTTGAACAAATCTGAGCTGGCAGAATTGGTTTGTATTGGATTGGCACCTTGCAACACATGAATGCAGGGTTTTGGTGCAATACAAGGAGACACAAAGCCCCTTTCCTGTACCACCAAATCATGGTCTTGGATGGTTTTTAGTTCTAATGCAATATATAGAAATATTTTAGTTTGGGTGTTACCTAGTTGGTGAATAACTTCATAACTTCATAACTATGAATTCATATTCATAACTATGAATAACTTCATAACCAAAATGTTGTGTACATATAAATTGCTATATATGTTGACACTTTCTTTGAATGCCTTTGGATGCTTTGAATGTCTGGAATAGTCAGACATCAGTTTTTGACAAGTGCCAAAATTTTTTCCTTAAGGCCCCATGCAATTCATGCTCAGAGTCGTCATTTAGGTGGGTAATCACAGAATCACAGAATGTTTGAGGCTGGGAGGGACCTCTAGAGATCATCTCTAGATCTAACCACCCTGCTCAAGCAGGGACACCTAGAGCATGTGGCACAGGGTCGCAGCCAGGTGGGTTTTGAATATCTCCAGAGAAGGAGACTCCATAATCTCTCTGGGAAGCCTGTTCCAGTGCTCTGTCACCCTAACAATCAAGAAGTTATTTCTCCCTTTGTGCTATCGTTGGCCACCACAGGGAAGAGTTTGGCCTCATATTCCTTATGTCCTCCCCTCAAGTATTTATACATATTGATAAGATCCCCTCTCAACCTTTCCTTCTCCAGACTAAACAGGCCCAGCTCGCTTAGTCTTTCCTCATAAGATAGATGCTGCAGTCCCTTAATCATCTTTGTCACTCTACACTGGACCCTCTCTAGAAGTCCCACATCCCTCTTGTACTGGGGAGCCCAGAACTGTCCCCAGTACTACAGCTGTGGCCTCACCAGAGCTGAGTAGAGGGGCAGGATCCCCTTCCTCGACCTGCTGGCAATGCTCCTCCTGATGCAGCCAGGATCCCATTGGCCTTCTTGGCCACGAGGGCACATTGCTGCCTCATGGTTAACTTGTTGTCAACCAGGACTCCCAAATCCGTCTCCACGGAGCTGCTTTCCAGCAGGTCAACCCCTAATCTTCATTGGTGCCTGGGATTATTCCTCCCCAGCTGCAGGACCCTACACTTGCCTTTGGTGAACCTCATGGGATTCCTCTCTGCCCAACTCTCCATCCTGTCTAGGTCTCTCCAGATCGCAGCACAGCCCTCGGGAGTGTCAGCCACTCCACCCAGTTTGGTGTCATTTGCAAACTTGCTGAGGGTACACTCCGTTCCCTCGTCCAAGTCATTGATGAACAAGTCAAACACCACTGGGCCCAGTGCTGACCCCTGGGGGACACCGCTGGCGACAGGCCTCCATTTAGACTCTGCACCACCGATCACAACACTCTGAGCTCTACCATCCAGCCAGGTCTCAATCCACCTCACTGTCCACTCATCTAACCCACACTTCCTGAACTCCCCATGAGAATATTGTGGGAGACTGTGTGAAAAGCCTTGCTGTAGGCAACATCTACCGCTCTCCCCTCATCCATCCATCCAGTCATCCCATCATAGAGGGCTATCAGGTTCATCAGACGTGACTTCCCTTTGGTGAATCCATGAAAATGTTAACAGAACATTTGTCAGATTGAGGATTTTGCTTAGTTCAACATATAACACCATCCCCAGGAAAACAAACTGATTACAGTAGGCACTAATACATGAGAAAATCAAAAGGGATATTTGATGCAACTTTAGATGTAAAGGACTTTCCAAGTGACAAGTATTAATTTTAATATGAATTATGATGGGGATATGATATTGCCTCCTACTTTTCCTTTTTCTGTTATCCTTTGCCATCCACTGGATAATATTTCTTAAAAGTGCTTGATTTTTAGCATCTATTACTAATAGTATCCTAACATCTTTAGTTTTTTATAAACCTCATAGCTAGGTAAATGTATGAGATCCTTTTCCTACTCTTCACTTTGTCTAGTTATGTAGTTATGCAAGAAAATTCTTTAACATCTTCCTGTCCTGTGATTCAATTGAGGAGAGTTTCTGACATGATCTGACAATTCTGACAAATTTTAGCACCTGTTCACAGAATGGAAATTAAACACTTTAAAGTTCAATGTGTTTGGGCTTTTTTGTTGTTGTTGTTTTTGTTTGCTTGCTTGTTTGTTTTTCCAAAATTCAGATGATCTTATTAACACTCATAAGTAGAAAATGACAAACTGGCTCTTCTTCATATCTTTGTAAATTTTTTTACTTGAATTTCCACTTCCAAACTAAAAACCGACTGTTAATTAAGCAGGATTTTCTGAGCACCTGGGTCACCAACACAATGATAGTAATTAAATTCTAGCCTCAGTTCCAATACACATAATAATAGAGTGCTTTTGCATTTTCATTCTTTTCAAATTAATTGAATAAATATATACAGCATAATTTAAGCCTTGATGTACCCGCCCTTTGCTCCAAGCAGGTGTTAATATGTGGAAATTATCACATCTCCTATTAAAACTTGAATGGGTCACGAATGGGTCAGTTCATCCCAGTAGACTTGAGGAAACTTTTTTTTTTTTTTTTAAGAAAGCAACATTTAAGACTTAATTTAAGAATAAAGTATTTATTTGTAAGGTTTTAGAAAATAATTAAGCAGCCCTGATAGTTGCAAAGGAAGTCTTCCAGCCTTCCAGACCAGCAAAATATGGTGGCCTTCCTGAATCTGAAAGTAGTTTGAAACAGTGGTAGAAATAGACAGGAAAAAAAAAAAGGAATTAAAAAAAAAGGTGCTCCTGTTCAACCGAATGAGGTTAACTTTCAGATCAAGAGATGGAAGATATAAAATGACTTAATAGTCATCTAGACCATTTTAGGGGACATGATAGGTTTTTATATATAATAAGATCCTCTGCACCAGTGACTAGCAGGGAGAAGGAAAGCAATAATCTAGCGACTCACCAGGTGCTGTGTAATGGCACTTCTGCAATCTTGGGGAAAGAATTTCTGTAAGCTGCAGAATGCAGAGATCGTAACTCAAGAATGTTGTCATAAACTCAAAGGGTTTTTCAGCTTGAATTCATAGGTTGACATAGCTGATTGCTCAGGTGCACATTTCAGGCATTTGTAGAAATTTGGGGTATCTTGGTGGTCTTGCAATTACCTGTTCAGTGATCAAGACTGCTTATATCTTGATCAAATCATTTTTCAGCAAGTCAGTGATGTGAAAGGACAACATTGCTTGTAACTGATGTAAAGAGAAAGAAAAGAGGGCTAGGAGAAAATGTTCTGATTCAGGATAAATAGGTAGCTACAAATTCAGGGAGCTCAGTTGTCCTAGTTTATAACAAGATCTGACTTCAGAATTAATTCATTTTGTATTGAACGAGGGAAGCCCATTTCACATCTCTTCTTCATTCCATACACACTAAAATGCAAGCGTTCATTTGCACTCACATGAACACACATGAACATATATATAGGGGCACAGGGCAGGCTGACCTACTGCAGGTAAACCTGAGAGAAGCACCCACAGAACCAACAGCAGTTACTTGACATAGCATTTAAATACCTTCAGATACCTTCCCTTCAAAGCAGAGCTTGCTTGTCCTCCATATTTTCTTTTTTTTCAGCCCACTCATTTATATGCAGCTGCCACCAAAGAATGTACGTCAGGTTTAAGCCTTTAGTATTATCTCTCTGGTCACGCACTTATAGCCACACACAGAGGCACATGGGCACATCAAGTTATAGCAAACATCAGTGGGAAGCTGCTGAATGCATGTTCTTTGGTACATAGTTTATAAGTTGTGGAGACAGACTTGAAGGGAGACATCTCCAACATTGATAAAATGTAAGTACAAAAGACACATCATTGGATGGATATTGATGATGTTGTTTCAGTAATGACATCATCCATAGACTCCTAGTGTCTTTGCTTTGCTTCTCTATAGTGATCACAACATAAATTGCTTGTCTTGTTTGACTTCCTTGTTCACCAAAGTTGAGCAGATTGTGGCCGTTTTCAACGCTTCTACCAGACAAAAAGCTTGGGACCATTTCTCGAAAGCCCAGCGAAAGAACATAGACATTTGGCGAAAGCATTCTGAGGTTGGTGATTTTATTATTACTTTCTATCCATCATCTCACAGCTGGATTGACACAGAACGAGTGTGATTGTAGCTGGACATAGTGCATTCAGCAATATTTATGGCTACAGTTTTAGCTGTTAATCAACTAGCCATTATACAATCTCATCTGCCATGTGAATTGCTCCCATTGCTCTCATTACAATAATAGTCATTAAATAACACTAAGATAGAGAGCAATGTGTTTTTATTTTCCATGGAAGAATTGGGAAAACATTGGAGGAATATGTTTACTATCTAACATAATGAATTAAAGTGATGAAATTAGTTACAATATTTTAAATTAAGGATAGAATTAAGTCTTTCAAATATGAAAAATAAGTTTTTAGGAGTCATCATAATCTGGTTTTAAAGATTCTCACCTGTAACACAGATTATTTTTTCTGGTTGTACCATTACATGATCATTATAAGATGACTTTGCTTGGAAAGAAAAAAGATATTTCTTTCATAAAATAATAAATTAAGCAAATCTGTCCAGAATTATGGTGTACTCCTTCCCGCTTGTTTTATGTCATTCTCTAAAAAGCAGATCAATCACTTATATGGATTCTAAGTATATCGCTTACGCACAAAATAGTATAAATGCAATCATAATACAACATAAAATTAGCAATGTGGGTTCATGAATGTGTGACTGTCATAAGCATGAGCAGAGGAAATGAGTTTCTACCTCTCCTTGCTGTGAGTGGCAGCAAAGGAAGCGATTGTCCCCATCTTGTGTTTTGGTCATCCAGCTTTCGTTTTTAATTCAGTATTTACGCTATGAGCCTGTATTTTAAAAAGTAAGTACCACTGTCTTTGTTTTCTTTCTTTCGTCTTGCTTTTTTATTATTTTTTAATATGGGCAATTTACATTCACCTGGCTTACCTTCAGGTAGTACAGTATGTTGATTTGTAGTATCACAGTCCTCTAAATGATTTCTCTCTGACTCAGAATAAAAACTTTAGAAGGTAAGGTGCACTTATTTAATTATTTTGTAGTACACTTGTAAAATAAGTGTTGTACACTTAGTTTGAGAAAAAAAACTAAAGCACTGTGATATAAATCATTTGGATAACATTTTAAGTGCCCATTAACTAATGCTAAATTACAGTTGAATACCAATGGCACTAACTGTAACATCCAGATGAATACCAAATGAATTCTTTATTATCACTGCTATTATGGCGAATACCAAATGACTTCACAATAATGGGACACTTAAAATAAAATGTTAGCATAATTTATTGGTACAAACTGTACTTTGCATTTTGTTCACAAATATCAAAAAAGTGGGTAAATTCTTATTTAACGGAAAATTGGGAAGTTGGGGGTTGCTATTTATCCTATCTTTCAGAAAGGTATGAAAACATGACTTGCTCATAGTTTATTTCAATTATATTAAAAACATTCCTTCTTAAACTAACTTTTTGTGAAGGGATGTTGAATATCACTCATTTGCTTCCTTCTAAATCTTTAATAAAGGGAAACGTGCATGAGTTGGACTTTCCAGAAATGTTAATTCACTGCTTGCTCTTTCAAACATTATTGCCTTTTCTTTTTCTATGAAAAGGACACGAAAAGCAATTCAGAAATATATGAAACCTCTAGCTGAGTATTTCAGAAAGGCCTGTTTTCCAGATGTGAAATACAATTGATAGGTACCAAATGACGTCTTTGATTTCAATCTTATCGTCTAACCATGACATTAGCTGCTAATTTGTTTAATTTGTTAGTTTATCACCTTCCCTTCCTGCTTTAGAAAAGCTTTGCTAGAAAGCCAACCACAAAACAAGCCCTCGTACACAAAGCTCTTCCTTATGAAAGATTGTCAGCTTTTCTGATAATGTAGAAATGGATGCACCAAAGACATTTATCTGCTAAAAAAGGAATAAATGTAAGTGGATAGCTGCTCACGTATGCAGCCTGCATTTCCCAGGAAAAAAAAAGTGCAGGTGGCCTTTTACAATAAGGAATTAAGAAGTGGTTTGCTGATTTCTTCCAGAGAGGCCTCTTATTGTCTGGTTGACAATTTGCCATTTCAATCACTTTTTCTTTTTTTTTCCTTTTTTTTTTCTTTCCTTTTAATTTGAAATTATCCCCATACAAAATGCCTGCTAATTAGCCTCCTGGATACGTACACATTTATTAGAGCATCTGAGATCTGATGAAGCGACGGTGCAGCTCAAGGGAAACGCCTTCCCCTTTTTTCCTCCCCGCAGCCCCTCTCTGTGATGGTTCCTTGTTAATTGCATGGAGCAATAGTTGGACTCTTCAAGCCCTTCCCTCCTTCCATGCGCCTCTTCCTTGTTTCGAGGATTGCAAACCTCCTCTTTGGGAATTAGGCTCTTTGTCCACAGAAAAATTAGCTGTCTGCGGACTCAAAAGACCGACACTAATCACGGCGCAGCATCCCCGTGTAACACCTGACAGGATTATTAGAACAAAATAGGATTCTCTCCATCTTCTCCGTGCTGCCGTTAAAAAGCCAGCCATTAGTCCAGCATCAGCCTTTTTCACCGGGAACAAAGACCGTCTAGACTCCCACAAAGTCCCCACGCCTGCTGATCTTTACCTCGTTACATATGTACAGGCTTCCTGCCTGCCCTCCCCGGGCTCCCAGAAACAGGTCTTTTAGCACTCGTGTTTGTTTCAGATCATGATGGAGAAATTTCCTGGGCAGTGTTGTTGGGCTGAGGCTTTTCAGTTTGAGGAAATCTGTGGATGGGAACAGTGCATTAGGTGCTTTTTTGCCTAGCATTAGGCACCTAAAATATAGCATGCTCCATCTAAGCTAGCTGCTGTAGGCTGCCTTTACAGGCAGCGGAGAGAAATAGGCACTTTTAGGGCACAGTTAATCTGACATAGTTTGAATTTCAACCCCAAGGATGTGAAAAAAAGTGCTTATTTCTCTACATTTCTATGAAAAATGTGTATGGGAACTAGTTTTTAATGGCCACACTGAATGCCAGCCCAAATGACAGAGGCTGGAATTTTTTATACCTTAAGCAGCTTGTCAATCCCTTTATTGACCTGATTTATACACAATTTTAAGCATGATCCCTGCTGTTATTCCTGTTCTTCTATATTTAGAAGCAAAAATCATTTCATATGGAGGCTCACTTTCTCTCTTTCTTTTCCTGACTGTTGCTCTCTATAAAGTCAGTTCTTTCACATGAAGAATTCAGTTACCTTCAGCCTGAGTCGTATTCAAACTCTGAAAAGTGTTACATTAATCTTGCCCCATGCTACTGTTATTCTGAACAGGTTTATATATAGTTATGTGTGATTACAGTGATAAATGTTCTCTAATTAAAAATCAGAGGATTTTAAAAACAATTACTAAAGATAAAGCAATTACTTTGTGGAAATCACTACTGACAGAGGGTCATTTTGGGTTTTAGGAGCTCAGAAATGCGCACAGTGAACAGCTCATGGGAATCCGCCGGGAAGAAGAGATGGAAATGTCTGATGATGACAGTGGTGACAACCCCACTAAAAAACTGAGAGCAGATGATTCAGGTAAAGCAAAATTCCTCTACAGTATCCTCAAATATGTGCCTTTTTTACTTTATTTTGAGCGTCATATAAAAGTATATATAGGAGGGGAATGAGATATTAATAGAAAATGATTATGTAAACCTAACCTATTTTAAATATTCATAAATTAGCTATTTGAATGATGCAAGCTGTCTCTAGGAGGTTTCTCTCACCTACTAAGTTGTATAATGATGAGAACTGTCCAGTTCTGCCCATGGCTGGAGCAACTGTGGTTTTTTATCACTGTCTCTGCTATTTGACATAATAGTGTTTTATTGGTTGTAACAGTGGTTATAACAATGTCCTATTCAGAGGCTGATTGAAATTCTCCTTTAGTCAGTATTTTCCATGCCTTACTTTTCTGTTCTGCAAGTACCATACAACGTATAAGCTCACTAAGAAATATGTGCTACCATTTTAATTGTTTCTTTTGTAGAATCAACTTTCAAGGGTACATATTTCACCATATAGTACTGTATACTGTATTAATTTTACACTCATTAGGTGCTTGTCGTGAAAGAAAGAACAAAGTTGCTTGCTCTGTCTGGAAAGAAAAGCAATTTCTTCAGTTTTCTACAAATATTCTGCTATCCAGGCAGGCTGGACACCCCAGGAGATGGCTGAATTACTGATTGGTAAAAAGATCTGGATCCTTCGTTTGATTTCTTAACATTGGTTAATAAATTTGTAGGTGGATAACAAGAGTTTACCTTTAGATAAAGAATGATAAGGGTTTAGATACTCATCCTCAGCAAAAAAGCTTACAGCAGCTAAAGCCAAGGCACAAGTGAAAACTGCCAGTCACCAGTGAGCTTCATATATGGTGAAGATGAAGCAGGTGACATTGAGAGAAACTGAGAGGACAGGTTTTTATCTAGCCTTTTGCATACTAGCACCATATTAGGAAATGAGCATACTGAAGACATTCAAGTTTTCTATGTTGACACAAAAGTGTAGTAGATTTTTACTGACTTGTAGAGTGCTTTTGGCCCCTCCTGTGACAAGTTGTTCTGTGAGTTTGGATGATTCTAGAAGCAAAGACTTCATTGCTGTCATTCCAGCAAGAAATCTTTAGCAGGGCATTTCCTCTGAGGGCAGAATTAATGCCTTTACTGGAGGTAAAATGTAACAATAAAACCTGTGAAGAGCAGTTTAAATTTTTGTTTGGCTAATTGGGTGGGCTTGAATTTTCTAGTCATCATTAGCTGAATGCTTGGAACTAAGAAAGGGGTATCTGCAGGCAAAGCATTCCTAACAGTCACAGACTTCCATGAATGTTAATCGTTTTTGCCTTGGCTGTGCCTAGTCTTATGGAGAGAAGTCATTAGGATTAACAATAGGAAGGTAAAGCCAGAAATTCCCATAAACTTCACTTCAGAAATTGAGTAGCGGTGTTTTGAACTGTCATATTCAATTCCCAATTCCCAAACCAATTCAGCTATGTTTAACAAATGCATGCTTAGGGCTGAGATGTGCAGATCATTCATTTGGCCTCAGATTAGTAACATTACAGATAGGAAAACATATTTGGTTTTCTTCCCTAAATAGGAAACATTTCTGTCAATTGCTGTGGTATCTGAGATTTCTACAGCATTCTATCCCAACCTACTTCAGTAGTTGCACTGTTATACATAATAATATGAGCACGTGAATCCCCACAGTGTTAACAGTATCAAACCCAAGTTACTCAGCCCACTGCACAGGTAGAGTCACACAGTTTCAAAATTATTTTTTATCACCTTCTTCTTCCAATGTTATGCTCTTAACTAAAATGTGTGGATTTGATTCTTCTGTCATTGACACTGAAGGCAACTTAGAGATATTTTGAGTTAAACCAAAGAAATTACTGGGTATAAAACATGAGTATGTGAAAAGAAAATGAGTGAGTGGGATTTTTTTTTTTCATTTTAGGAGCAGAAGAGAGATTCTTCCTAGATTCTTCCTTTCTTATCTTAACGTTTTTTTAAAAATTATTCTTTCCGTTGGGCCTACTTTATATGTATCCATATTTAAGCATCTCTTTATTGTACTAGATTGGTTCAGATTGGTTCCTCCTATCCCCATCATTTCAGAACACAATGAACCACACCTAAGGCTAAAAGTTGTTCCAGGACCTTGGTGCCTGAGTGATAATCCAGAATTGTACTTCAGTCCTTAGAGCAAAATCCAGGGAAACAATATAGTCAGCTGAGGACCTTGTCCACAGTGAATTTCGCAGAGTCACAGAATCACATAGAATGGTTGAGGTTGGAAGGGACCTCCAGAGATCATCTAGTCCAACCCCCCTGCTCAAGCAGGGTCACCTAGACACAGGTGGCACAGGGTGGCATCCAGGCAGGTTTTGAGCATCTCCAAGGTAGGATGCCGACAATCTGGGCAGCCTATTCCAGTGCTCTGCCCCTAGCATCCCACCCAGCTTGAACAGCCCTTGCCACACATTTCAAACAGGACACCTAGGAGCCAGCTGCAAGTTAGTAGGACTCTAAGCAATGACTCACCTTGGAAAGGAAGGAGAGTTGCAAATTTGTGTTATTTGGATTAGATGATGGAAAAGCGGTTAGCAAAAAAAGGTTTGTACTTTATCTTCAGTCATGGAGGAGTCTGTGGCATACTAGAAATTTACTGATAGTTGTTGTTCGGGAAGATTAAGGCTTATTACTTGGGACTATACAGAACAGCTCAAGAGGGATTCATTGTGAAGTGTGCCATTCCATTCTAGACTCAACTGTCCTTTTTTCATCTGCCAATTGCTCTTCTCCTAGTTGTTTATGGACCTTATTTACTCCTATCAGTGGTGGCAGAAATGGGATGATAATTGGGATCTTCAGCCTCCTGGATCTGTCCTCTGTCTCCTAGACCTGCCTTGCAACCTCTAGTCCATGTTGCAGTGCTGGGTCATTGCCTTCTAGGCAAAGACCTTCTGCTCCTCCAGGTGTTATGCAGACAGGTCAGTCTGCTAAGGGCTTAGGAGGTACTAGTAACTTAGTGTCAGTTGAGTGCAAGCTGAATATTCCTGGAAAAGCAAGGCATAGCTACCTGCTTGTTCTATTGCAGGGCAACTTTGAATTGCTGCCAAGGTCCACTGAGCACCCCACTGGGGAAACCAATAAATGGTCTGAACTACCATGGATGAATAGTCTGTAGGAATTCATCCTGGTTTCACAGCCCTCATTTGTGTGATGCGCAAAGCTGGCAAAAGGCTAGGCTGGGTGAATATGACCTGTGGGCACAGCCATCCCTTTAGAATGAGGTTGTTGTTTGTTTGCTTGCTTGTTTTCAAAACTCAGGCTTCGAAGAGTGATTTTTCTGCATTGTGGATTTTGGAGTTTGAGAGGGAAAAGAGAATTGCTGAAGTAAAGCCAGAAAGAAATTGTTAAGAAAAAATAATAATGATGACTGGCAACTCAGTTAATACATTTGAAACTCAAGGTGCAGCTACTGAAGCATTAGCTCAGGGGAAGAAATGGCATTCTGCACTGGAGTCTGGAGAATATAGGAAAATCTTAGAATGATCAGGATTTATGGATGCTTCATCTCCCACCTGCTGGCGCTGGGAGTAAGGACCCGCAAGTAAAAGTCTCCAAAGTAATTTTAAGAATTAGTGAAGTGAAGCTGCATTTTGTAAGAAAGAGTTTGGTTTGTGCCTTGAAGGCACCTGTAATTTCACTTTAAGAGGAGGTAGGTTAATCTCTTCCTTTTGCAGTTCTTGGCAACATGCCATTAATTCTAGTGACTCCAGCTTCAGCTACAGACTGTGGTTGCCACTGCATAAAACGAAGAAATGCACAGAGCTCATGGAGGGATGCTGGGAGGACACTTGTGTGATTAGTGCTTCTGACTGGGATTCCAGAGCTAAACTCTAGCTCTGCTACAAACCTCCCACCTGAACAAATCATTGAATTTGTCTTGCTTTCAGTTCTCTGCTATCAAATGAGGGTGACAGCACTTCCTTTGGTTCAACCATTGCATGTCTTCTCCACATAGACTTGCTCTAGGGTTTTCTCTGGCTGAATGTGTATACAATACCCTGCTCATTGAGCCCCTGGGGCATTTGAGCACAGCTGTAATTAAATCGTAATTAAATTACTCCAGCGATGTAGTAATTTAATAACGACTTGGGCACTGCATGCAAATAGTAATGAAATTGTAAGTTACATAGTGTAAGCCCAGCTTGGACACATAATATTGGCACTGCCTTCCAACTCAGGACAGTTTAGGCAGGATTTTCAAACATGCCAGTTATAGGGGCCTAATTCCAATAATGTAGCTTTTCTGTCTTAAACAGTAGCCTGAATCTTTGAGTGTTCTGCAGAGCTGGTGTGTCCTTTTGGCAGCAACAGTGAAGTCAGATGTCATAGGAGACAGTCTGAACAGGGGGCAACCCAGACGAGAGTCTTTTTGAAAGTTAATATTTGAAAATCACACCCCTGTGCACACAGTATAAATTAGGCATTGTGATACTGTTCATAAGCCTTCTTGAAAGCCACAAAGTTGGCCAGTCTTCAAGGGAAACATGAACCAGCACCAAAGTGATATGTGTGACCATTATTCATCTTTACACCACTATTCAATCTCCTTTTGCTTTTACTAAGGCCTTGTGTGAATGTGGAGATGCACAAGCATAATTAAAACTGTGTTTAATAGCTGGATTAAACTGTGAGGAAAGCTTTATATAGCCTGTTACAACTTTGAATAGAAATTGCTCAGTCCCAGCTGCATGGGGCTCTTTTCTTCTGCTGCAACAGATCTTGTTCCAGAATTTCCACATTTTCCTCTTCCCTCTGATTCTGCTCATCAGATATTCCTGTCTTTCTTTATTGTAAGTCTGCTCTGACTTGACAAAATTCTGACTTGTTTTTCTGTCATCACTTCTCCACTTCATTGCTTTTTAGATTCAGATTTTGTGAAAGTAATTCTGATATTTAAAAAGCCCATAATTTGCCCGGCTTATTTTAAACTTAAAGATAATGTAAAATAATAAATATATTTCCTTTTAAAATTAATGGGCTAGCATCCTTTTTTTCCCCACAAATCAATACCATTTCAAAACCATCGGCAGCTGGCAAGATAATCAGCCCTGTGGTAACAAGTATATGACACACTTACAAAGGTGAAACTAAAATGTGTTAACAAAATCTGCTAACTAGGGTTTATAATCAATCTCAAAAAAGAAAATGGAAAAAAAATCTATTAAATTGGAAGAGCTGAATTGTCATCATATGGGCATGGTCCCCTAGCTGGCCAGACAAACGAGGGAATAACCAATTTGAGCTCGATGGTGGAGCAACCTCACTTTGAAAGGAAGAGCTCTGGCCACAACAGCCACAATCAGCCTGGCGCCAGGGACCATCAGAGATGATCACTCGAAGGAGCACAGGACGATTACTCCCTTTACGCAGGGAAAAGTCTGCTCCAGTGTCTTTCACAGCATGCCAGTTTAGGACTGTTATCATCAGGCAGACTCCGATTCGGTGCCTTAAAACGGATTCCATTTTTCCCACGGCTTTTACAAAAATAGGCTCAAATTCAGGAAGCACGTAAGCAGGTGCCTAATTTTATGTTGGAGGTTTGAAGTCCTTTTTTTGGCTTTAATAATGCTACTGGTGAAGATGAATTTAGCAGCAATGCCTTGATGAATCAGTGCCAAAGGCAGCTGCCAAGTCTTCCTTCTGTGGGGGGTAAGGACAGCCCAAGTCCTGTCCCAGGTCCTGGGTTAGCTCCTTTGCATCATTTCAGTTTTGGGAGGAGGGTCTCTCCCCACCCTCAGAAGTTAAAGGGTTAACAAACAAATTTTCAATTTCAAAGGGAATAGACACTTCAAAGAGACTTACCTAACATGGGTTTTAGGAAGATGTCCTGTTAACTAAAAAACAAGTCTGCTTTGTTTTGATGCTTTCAACTGACAGAAATACTGTTATCGAGATTATATTTTATTATGTTTTCTGGGTATTTCATACTGATATGGTTTTATACAGGATCATTACATATGAGAATAGATTTAATCCTGTTTTTAGTAAGCTTTAAGGACACCGAGGGATTATTTATGTAATAAGATGCAAAGTTGCTATGGAAAATGCTATAGCAACCTAACATCTTCACAAAACCAAGCAACCACTTGTGACAGCAATCTAAATTTACATTTATTTTAGTGTCATTTTATTGACATTCTTAGTATCTCATTTTGACAACACGTTAAAATATGTTTTGCATTCATGCTAGAACAAAATTAACAGCATGTTGTTGGAATGAAGATGATTGTTATAATTTTTTGAGATAATTTTAGCATATTTCATTTTGTGTAAATAGTATTAAAATAGTAGTGAAAAGAAGTTTTAGTGCACCCCTTCTATCTGTAATACAGCAAACAATGCGCACTGAAAGTAGCATTTTACAAGTCAGTGACAAGCTAAACTGTTTTTGTTTGCTTCATATCTCATGGAAATATTTTTAAAGAAAGAAATGATTTTGTTATCAGAATTTATTTCAAATCCTATATCTTTTATTATAAGTTTCCCAGTTCGGGATAGAGGCTATAATTTTTCATTAGGTTTCATAAAGCAGGAAATAATCTGAGTTGCGGTTTGGTAGAGAATTTGCCCTATTCAAGTGGAACTTCTCTAAAACATAGAATAACAGTGTGAGTTGCCCCATAGGAGGTTATATAAAAAGAAAAGGAGAAAACAAACATAACTCCCCTCCCCAAACAGTCTGAACCCTGTCCTGAGCTCATTGCAGTTAATAATAAAACTCACATTGACTTCAATGAGAGCAGAAGCAAGCTCTGTATATTGATTTTCTCCAGCCCCCTCCATTAAGAATCTTGAAGTGTGGCTGTAACATTGTTGAAGTGGGATGTTGGCAGCAAAATCAATAAAAGACAATATTAGAACATATGCTGTTTTCAGCTTCCTCACAATCTGATATAGCTGGTATTAGCATCCTTCTCCAAATTACACTTCATGCTTTCTATAAAGTGACCTTCCTCATAGTGCTCTCTCTTACTCTTCTGTTTAGCTTTCAAGAGAATGTGCCATATTTATAATAGCAAAGATGGCTGGTTCTGAGCAGATTCCTTCAGAAGGAACAGATTCCTTCAAAAGTGTTTTTATTACGCTCAGTCTAAATGCTGTCTACCAGAGGTCTATCAGAGACGTTACTTTTAATTCGGTTTGAACTAAGCTCTTGGATATAAGTTTTCTTAATTATGCTGCAGTTCCTGCCCTGGTGTTTTTAGGTCCCCTTTTCACTCCAGCACATTAGAAAAGTTCACAGATACTGCTTCAGGTTAAGATTTAGGTACTCTCTTATCCACTGTTGAATCCCTGAAACATCAGCCGTTGCTGAGTTCCCAGAGAAGGTAATGATCAGAAAGCAGAATCTTTTCCGATGTCAAAACAAGGTCCTAAATTCACACCCACTCATCTGGGGAGCACCCTTATATCATGAGATGTGCAAGCCTGGACAAGATTCCCGAAACAATTAACAGTTTTCTCTTAGGAGCCTGCAGGATTTGTGTCCGCTTGGGTCCAGCAGACTCATAGTCTATGATGTGCCTGCCTTCCAGGAGTAAAAACCCACGCTACTTTGATGATGGAATCTTAGATTCAGAGAAATTTCACGATTTTCTGATCTTCACTCTTGGCTTAAGTGTTATCTTAAGTGAAGGCTTGAGCTTCTTGATTATCTGAAGAAAACCAACTTCTACTAAATTCATATTATGAATGCAATGCAATGTTTTTGTAACTGATGTATTTTGTTCATGTAGTCAAGAGCCAAGTGGACTCAATGCTGCTTGAGGGTGAGTGACTTAGTTTTATTTGCTTTCGGATTTAAGGCAGAAGGAAGAGAAACCAAGAAAAGTCATTTTTAGATGTGAAAAGAGAGACTGAAAGAGACTAAATATGATACCAAAAACAAACAAACAAAAAAACCCCACAGTTAATTTCACTTCTCCAGTAATTCAAACATGTGACCCCTCGAACGCCAGTAGATAAAGCTCCTGAAGAGAAAAAATGTTTCTTCTATGTTAAGGAAGAAGGGTGTTTTTTGAAATTCAGAGTTCAAACTGCTACTTATTTTTTTTTTCTTTTTACTTTCATTGGACAAATAGCTGATTATCTGATTATCTTTCCATTTATTTATTCAGCTCTCCATATGGTGTATACATAACAAGCTGTAACTCAGGTTTAGGAACTGTGCCAAACATGTCTTTACAGCAGTTTCTGTATCCCAGTGATTCCTGAACAACTTCCTCAGTTGCCACCTGTCCACCTTACATGGTGACTGAAGAAGATCTTTTTCAAGAGATTTAGGTAGATGCTCATCTACATCATCGTCTTCATTGCTTCTTTGCCATGTATCGCATACCGACAGCTTTCTCTCTCAAACTGATCTAAGCTCAGGAGACAAGTGAGCACTTCCAACAGTTCACAAGGTACATGATAAAAAGCAATAGCTCTCCCCATTATGTCCCATTATCAGATTGGTATTGGCATCATCGTGCTCTTTTGGCTGTTATTGAGACCCGTGCTGCTAGGCCTTCATCCTGCAAGCTGCTCCCTGCTCCATGGAGTGTTTGCATTCACCTTCTGCTCAACACCCACAACTGCAAAATCCTCAGCAGTGACCTACTCAGAAAGTCTGATGCCAGCAGTATTCTGCAGTTATCCCTTGAAAGCCATTCACTTCTCGCAAATTTCAGTAAATTCCGAAAGGACTGGAGGTATCACCAACCTTGTGCAGTGCATTTTATTGTACAGTACCTGAGCATAAAACCTACTAAGCCTGTTAAACTGTGGAGAAACACAGTGGTCTCTGTTTACAGATACTGAAGGTGCAAAAGACAGGATGGAAGAGCTGAAAGGAGATTTTTTTTGGCTTGTAGATAAAATTCTTCTGGGCACCTTTAGTGGAAATACTCCCACATTTATAAATGAATAAATTACTCAAATATTACTATCTCTGAACATAAAAGTCAAGAAATACAAAGCTACATGTGATTATCTGCTGATGCTTTCCAAAGGGGTAAAATTGTATTTCTTTACGTAAGAGGCTCATTTTCATCTAAAACCAAAGTAACTGAGGAAGTGTTTTAGTATCATGCATTTCAATTAAAAATAGCTCAGCACTCCAATCAGCACATGGTCACAGAGAAAGCTGGATACATTTTCCTGATACTTGCAGTGCAGTAGAATTTTCTACAAGATTGTTTGTGCTCACATTTATAGTATGTAGTGATGATAGCAAATGATGATGTCCTCGCATTTACACCTTATATTTATGAACAGAATTTGCCCATTATAAAAAGAACAATTCAAAACAACAGAGCCACCTAAGACAGGCCAGTGTCTACTGTTGAAATCTGAATAAAATTGTGGTGATTGCTTTTATTCCTAAGGGTTAATTGCCAGTAGCCTGCTATGCAGAGATTTAGCTTTTTACAATAATGAATATACTAGCTGATCTATGCACTGTGTGTTTATACACATACATATGCATATATATATAGCAAATAACAAATATCCATCTACCATATATGAAAAACTGAGCATTCGTCAGCTTGTCTTGTGTTGCATGGACTTCAAAAGTCTGTATCTTTGGTTACAGGGCACCATTAAAACAAGCAGAATTTTTCTGTATTGATGTGAGAGAGGATCATTAGTGCCACTTGGCACCTTCTCAGTTATCAGTGCTTCTCTTACTCGAATGAACATATTCCTTCCCTCTTGAAAGTAAAATGTCCTTTTTTTTCAATGTTTGAGGAACACAGCCTCAGAAAAACATTGATTAGAGGAGTAACTGACTTCGCCGGCATCTTTAAAGCACAGGCACTGTGAACTTGGCTTAATGGTTCTATTTCTCAATCAGAAAGAAGATAGCGCTACTAAAAGAGATTCAGTCCTTGATTAATTGCGCTTAACTGAGATAGCAATTTCTGAAGCAGTTATTGGTAAACATAAAGCATAAGTAGCTGAAAAAATCACCTAATCACAAACTGATATCAAATACTTTAACGAGCAGGGGGGTGAGGAGTTATGCTTTGCTGAATTTAGAAAATATCTGAGAACTACTGTTTTTGATCGAAGTTTCGTATACTTCTGCATTTGCTTGCGATGGCTTGCTTTTTAGGCCTCTATTTCACAAGAACCAAGCAGAAAAGGCAAGGCAACAAGCAACCAGACCCACAGTCCACCACAGCAGAGTCCACTATGCAGAAGCAACTATTTTCCATCTTATCTATCTCCCCTTATGTGTAGGCCCAGTCTTTTAGACTTGGCACACATCATGGGTGGCAATAGAAGAAACACAGCCCATGGAGGAGAGGAAATACGAGCCCTTTGCTTAAAAGAGGCGCCTGAAGAAACTGGTCTCAACAGGGCAGATTAATTAGTGACTGTTAAAATATCTTTTACAAGCTATGTAGATTCTAGTTCTCCAAAGAAATGCTGTCAAGTAAAATAGGCCTAATCTGTGACAGGCTTTGATATTGTTGTAACAAGGTGCTCTCTTCCAAATTCTGAATATGCACTTCAGTAATGTGATGCGACGTCTTTGTCCAAAACGCTTCATACTGTAATTTGTCTGGGACAGAATAGGGATAAGAGGGGACTGGAGAATATACTGCAAAATAAGTATGAGTGAGGAAGAAGAGAGACATCTGGAAATGTTAGGCAAGTGGGAATTACAAATGAACCAAGAAATGGGCTGGTGCCTTTTAAGCAGAAAAATGTGATCTAAATGTAGTCATGCTATACAGAGGAAAAAGAGAGGAAGGTATGGAGAAAGGGTTAGAAAGATTGATCTAAAGTGGGAGATTAACCTTCTGTCTTCAGAGCCCTTTGGAGAAGCTTGGTTCACTGATCAAGTGTTTTTCCTGCAGCCACAAGGTCTACATCAAGGATCTTAAACTGTGCTTCTGAGCCATTGGCAATTTGTAAGACTCTACTGAGTAGTCTGCAGCTGCTTCCTGGAACAGGCTAAAACAATGAGATTAACTTCCCTCTTTAGAGGTTTTAATTAAAAGTCAGAGTTTGTAAGGACATGGAAATACACAGAGAGCCAGTACTGCTCCACAGTCTAGAAAATTTGGAAGCCACTAGTCCTGAAACTTAAAGCTAAGATTTTCAGATAATGATCTCTCTGGGGATTTAAATAAAAAAATCAGGTATAGGAGGCTCATCATAACATCACAAGAGCTGGCAGCACTGTTCTCTAGGGACATTTTTAGTCCACTGCAGAACCAGCACTTGCTTGCAACTTTTTGCCAGAGCTTTGTTATTAGGCCCAGTTGGGCCATAATCTTCCCCTTTTCTCCTACATCTTCTTTGTTATTTGCAAAGAGATATGCTTCATTACACAAGAAATAATGAGGCTTCATAAATTACTGGTGAGCCACACATGTAGTAAACCTAGAAAAAGACAATGCTATCACCCAAGTCTGTTAATCAGGAAGAATTTCTATGCTCTAATAAAATCTCTTCTCAGACAAGTGCTTTCTTTTCTCAAATGTTACATCTTTGCATATTGGGTGGGATAGATAAAGCTACAGTTAATGATGATGGAACTTTTTTTTTGGCAGCATCCTATCATTTACTAATTGTTCGCCAGTAAGTTTTATGTGAATAGGACGCCTGAAAATAATTCTCATGAGTATTCAATTTGAACATCTGGTATCATCATGAATGTAACTTGTATAATGAGCTTCTCTGCATTGAATGTAGGCAGCATGGCGAGGAAAGGACTTTGAAGCAACTGCACCTGAGAAAAGGAGGCTTTGCAATAATGTAAATCTCCCTCCCAGTGTGCAGGCCCTACCTCCCACTAACACTAATGACAATAACCCTTCCACATATAGAGTAATTTGTGCCTTTAGAGTTTAAATTTGCAGGTACTGAGACATTCAAATGAAGTGTGCCTAACATAAGAAAAATATGTGGAAATTGCTTCATTGTTTGGTTATATTAAGTCTGAAGGGAGAAAGAAAAAGGAATATTCATGGCAAGGCTAGCTTATAATTGCCCAAAATTATTTATTTTTATAGCATTCTAATTCTGTTTTCAGAGTTTATTCAGGCTAGTTTGCTGTTTTCAAGCTTTAACCAGAGGATTTTTTAAAAAAGCAAAGTGGGATAATCTATTTTTGTGGAAACAAGGGAGAACAATGGAAGAAGCGTTTATTCAAAAATGCAATGTAGGAATAATGCTGCTTTTATCTGCTAATATCAAGTTCCCATCACCAACACCTGAGCCCTATTTATGCTGGTGATCAGATACTTAGTAACTGTCCATAAAGAAAAGAAAGTCTCATCCAAGAATGCAAGGTAATGGATCACAACCACTTTGCATATCAGAGGACCCGAGAGCCTGACATTGTTATGAAATTTGGCTGAAGAGATGCCTAGAAGTGATCAAGGTATGGCCTAGTGTCCAGAATGCTTCTTGGAGATACTGCCAAAATTTGCCTTGCACCATGCACAGAGCGTGTGTAACTGAAACTTGTACTCAGAGCTGATGTTTTACAGTGCAGTTTGAAAGTCAGCTTTGGGATGATAAGGTCCTCAAACTTCATTCAAGAGTGAGCTGGTTACTAATGGAGAAGGTCAGCTTTGATGGTTGGTGGTGGATGTGTCAAAGCTTCTCCAGCTGCTCAGCAGTGTCACTCCACCTCTGAAGCCATCAATCTTTCTGCCTGCAGTCATGGCCATGCGTCTTCACAGATGTTTGCTGGACCAAACCTTTCCTAAGTAAAGCTTTGCGGGTCAAAAATAAGTGAGGTTCCAGTAATTCCTTTTCATTTATGAAACTCTGAAAGTTTTCTCCTTCGGGGCAGCCTCAGTCTTCTCCCTTCCGCTGGCACATGCCAGCACTCACACCACACGTCATTTCTCACGCCAGTGCTTGCTTGCTTCAGTTCATACTCAATGCAAAGCTGGTCCCAATACTTTTCAGTCATCCTCCACTGCCACCTCTGCTGTTTCACCACTAGAAGTCCTTGTCCCTGGAAGTCCCTAGATTTTCCCTTAGTTTCACTGCTTGACAGTTCTCCCTGAAAAAATCTCAAATGAGGTAGAGGTTAAGGACAACTTTTATTGTTTTTCTTTATATAGTGGAACCTTGTGTCCTTACATATGTCTTCTCACACTTACTGAGTCCCCCAGGCTGAAAGTTCTTTGGAGAAGTAGCTGTGTCTTGCAAGGGTTTTTTTTGACATTGCAAGTGTTCTGCAGTGAAAATGGCCCAGACAAAAAATTACCATAATAAGAACCATCATTTTGTTGGGTTTTGTTGCTTTTCTTGTTGTTATCAAAGGGACATTTTACCATTTTAAACTATTTTCAAGTCAGGAAATTAGGATAATGGCATTAATAGAACTCCAATGGCAGTGTGGTTTGGGAATATGTTCATTTCTTTTGATCATCTCCTGGTTTCAATACATGCAAAACAAAGTTCCCCAGCCTTGAGAAAGCTAAATAGCTTAGACCAAAAATCTGAAGATAGGCAGATAAAACACAGAGGTTTTCAGTTACATGATTTACTTAAATGCCAGGTCTTTCCCTGTCTCAGAAAAAAAAAATCCAAACAAACAAACAAAAAAAAATCAATAAAAAAGAAACTTTTTGCTAATAAGACAAAAGAGGAATTAATTTACATTAGGGATTTCTACTGTTGTTGCTACTGCTTGCTTACTTTTTTTAAGATAGTATTTCCAGATTTTTGTGGACTAACAAGCTACTGGACATACATTTCAACTAAAAATCTTGCCAATATGCAAAATATTAATTTGTCATTAGTATTTACTGCAGTGTTATTTGGATATCACCTAAAAAATGTACAGCCCAAGTGTATAATGACAGAAGTGGCTGAAATTTTTGAATTTCCTCTAAATTCTGTAATAAATAGCTGTATTCTGAAATTTGTTATTTCCATGCCACTATCACATGAGTCATAAATGCTAAAGCTATGCTGCATTGTCTGCTAAGACTTACTGCACATTGGCACCAGGGGGAATTATTATAGATTAAGTTAAATTTAATCACAGAGTACCAGCTCAAAATAACAGGCATAAATCAGAGCTGCTCATTAGTAAAGCACACGTCTAACCTTATCTGAGAGAGATGCCCTAGAAAGGCAAAGTCACTGTTTGCTTCCTCTGAGTCAATAACTGTGCTCTTGGATTTTAGTGGATTTCTGATCAGACTGTCTCACTGCTTAGGTCTAACCTCGCTCCTGACCTGGCTCCACCAGATGGAGACGGTGTTTGTCACTGAGTTTCCCCAAATTGCATCTAGCACTTCTGCCTTGACACAGGCAAATCCCACTAACGGTTTAGGTGTCCCCGAACCCAGTTTCCCCTGTTCACATATGCCTAATCTTCCTCCACCTCTTTCTCTTCAAATAGACAGTGAAGGTATCATCACTTTGCATCCCTCCCTGTAAGTCCTGCACACCGCGTCTTGGGCAAGCTGCCAGCTGTGCTTGCTTAGGTGCAAATATTCTCTTCCATTTGCAGCACAGGCAGCTACTTGGGATTCTGGTCAGAGGTTTCTTTTGATTTAGTTTCCTTCAATAGAGCTATTCTGTAAATTCTTTCAACTTTCATTGTCTTTACCCTGAGAAGCTTTTTAGCATGTTTCACAGAGGGATTCTGTAGATGAGTATCTAAACTACTGATTTTAAAATGGCATAAAAAGATGGATTGAGAGGAGCTGAGTAAAGTTAAGAGCCTGAAACATTTTTTTAACAAAAAAAAAAAACATTAAT
Organism: Tinamus guttatus; assembly: GCF_059628265.1. Taxonomy (NCBI): domain Eukaryota; kingdom Metazoa; phylum Chordata; class Aves; order Tinamiformes; family Tinamidae; genus Tinamus; species Tinamus guttatus. Next base: position 473,091 of record NW_028288928.1, read on the forward strand.
CAGTTTTATCAATGAGTAAAAAAAATTGGAAATTTTGAAAATGATTTTTTAAGGTGGATTTCATTTTCTTTAAAAGTCAGTCTCTTTTTCAAAGCAGTATTCAACGAATACTATTCAAGAATTCTATATGGATGAATTTTAATTAGACTGTTTAATTTGGCAAAGAATACATGGCTCTGAATCCAGGATGATTTATATTTTAATTTACTAAAATACAATATCTTAAAATCACGGTTTGTTTAGGTCAACACAAAGAATATTTTGGTTTTGTTTAAAACAGTTAGTCGGTGCTAAAAGAAATGGACCCCAAGATTCACCAGATGTATTTATTTGTTTTATTCTCCACTTCACGACTTCTTTGTTAATCACCTTGACTTCAGATAGTAGGGAACCCCTATTTGAAGCTTTAAATTATATAGTAAAAGAACAATATAAATGAACTCCATATAGTTTTTGGACTCTTTTCTGTAATTTGTTCATATGAAAGGCTGTTACATTTTAGTATACTGATGCTGTGTGTATTGCATTCTCCTTATATAAGGGCATATTTCTACCACAGTCTCTGTCTTTAGTTTCTAAATATGAATGGCTAGGCAGATTTTCAGAACAATACTGATATGTGTTTTGGACACCTCTGAGTATACTAACAAATGTCTCAAACTTAACTCTCACTCGCATACTTCACATTGTCTGGAATATATTATCATCTATTAGTCCAATTTGCTACCTCTGTAGTAGGCTCCCCACCATGTCCCTAGTCCCACTCAATAGCCTGAATTACCCAGGAGGTAAAGAGGAGAAGGAATTGCACCATGGCTTGACTGATAAACTATTCCATGGCAGCTTTTAGCAGATAAGGCAGCTTGAACTTCAGCTGAATATAGGTCCTAACTTCCTCCTATCCTCCTTTCAGTTGAGGCAGTGATTAGAATGTAGGGCTTACCCCCTTCATCTCTATGGGAGCATTCTGAAGTTTTTTCAGGTCTAGCTTCTAGTTATTGCTTCGAAGACCCTGTTAAAACATAAATACCTCCATGTTTATCTTCTTTGATGCCCTCAGAGAGTAGGAGAATATACAGTTTCTGGATGGAATGGAATATTGCATAATATATTTTTTAATCGGAAAGACTCTGATTGGCTGGAGGAACAGGATACAAGTGAATGTGTTATTTTGCATGGTTTTTTACCTGTAGACACTCTAAAGAGGACTCAGAGTGCAATGATAAGATTTTTGATTCAAATCTATATTCGAATTCAAAACACAATTTTTTGACTTGCTAGACTGAGGTTTTTGTTTGCTTGGACTCTTTTTATTTGTCTAGTTTGTCAGCTCTTACAAAAAAAAAAAAAAAAGAAAAAGATTTCATTTTCTGTTTGCCCATTGGACTCATCATTGCAAATTCTTGAGGGCAAATTTTGTCATAGAAGAATGATTACATGCTTTTCAGAACAATTTAATTTGATGTAACATTACAGTAACTGTTGCTAAATCTTCCAGGGAGATGCTGTAAAATAGCCAAATTAGATGCAATGTCCAATCAAAGTGTGTATTTGAATAGTAGCTAACTGTACCTTATTAAACATAATGCTTTTTTTTATTATTATTTCCAGAATAGTAAAATTTATCCAGAAAAAAAGAAATAAATTTACCCTCCCAGGGTTAATATATTTTTATTGGTAATGAAATGCTGTGACATTCTATCTAAATGGTGATCTGATTTCATAAAAACGTTGAGTCATGTTATCACAGGAAACAAGGGACTCTCTATCTCTGGAAGGTCTAGTCAAGAGAGCCCTTGCATTAAGTGGAGTTAATATACAATTTTGTGTAATTTGGAGTTTAACCATATTGTTATTGTAGGTAGACAAAAAAAGAATTCTGTAATATGAAGCCAGAAATCATTTAATCAGGAATGTAAATCACTTATGTGGTTCAGTTACCAAATGCTGATAGAATTGGTTATGGTAGATTGTTGTTTTTTAATTACAACTGCTCTGCAGTGGTGTTGTGTTATCAGGTTCCAAGAGGAAAATAGTATAGTATCATAGTTTGCTATGCCAAATGACCACTGATACTGCCAAGTATAAATACCACCAAGAGTGGGTTCTTCTGTAAGAAGATAACCACATCCCTAAAATAATGAATGCCACACTTCCCTACATATATTTATGTTCAGGTAATTTATTTAAGTAATGTTCCTCATACATGCTTTATAGCCTTTTGCCTTTTGCTGCACAAATTTCGGCTTATATTGCAGACTGTGCAAGTCATTTGGCAAATGTAATTTCCAACTCTGCATACTAATCGATTTCTTCACAAACACCTGCTATCAGTTATGATAATAAAAATGCCATTCTAAATTGAAAAGGGGCCAAATGGAGCTTCCTAAGGAAATGACTTAAGTGTCTTTCAATGTCTTTAATGTAGTAATGTTCTTGTAGTGCCAACACTTTTTTTGAGCATTTGCATTTTATATAATTTTACTCTATTACATATTTTTTCGGGCTAAATGGTTCCTCATAACCATTGCTATGAAGTAGCTCATGGGGAGACTGGAGAGGAATTTCTGTGCTTTTCCCTGGAAAGCTTTTTTTCCAGAAAACTTTACATAGTAAAAATTCCTTAGTGCAGATCTGATCGGAACATCTGGCTGCTACAGCTTTATATATATTCAACAATTGTATCAGATCCTATAACATCACAGGGAAAAGTTCTAAGTTGATGGGTACTTTTCCTTGGACTACATGCCAGTTTCTCCTTAAAATATAAGTCTAAATTTAGCAGCTGGATTACAAGTAGTGTTTGAATTATCCAGCTTTGCTTTATGGTTCCTTCCACCTCAGAAAATAACTTCCCAGTGACAGTCTTTGCCAGAACCTAATCATTTTCAGTTCTGCTAGATCTTCCCTCTGCTCTGAAATGTCTTGCTGGCTTTCAGCTCTTTTATTGTTTCCCCTGACAATGTCCTCTGCATTATTTGTAAGAAAACAATCCATTTTACTGTTTTCTTTGCATTTTCCTTTTCTCTTAGCTCTAGCTGCCCAAGCTTATGCACTTAAGGAAGAGAATGATAGTCTTCGGTGGCAGCTGGATGCCTACAGGAATGAAGTGGAGCTTCTGAAACAAGAGAAGGGACAGCACTTTCGAACAGAAGAAAGCCTTACAAAGGACCAGCAGCTGCAGTTCCTACAGCAGACGATGCAAGGCATGCAGCAGGTATGCTATGCAAGAGTAGAAAGGGGTTATTTTTCTTAGGAGAGTGTTCCATGAATCAATGCTGTGCACAAGGTTGTTCATGACTCTTGAAGGGCCCAATCCCAATTTCTTTTCAGAGTCAAAGTCTTACTGATTTTACATGGGGAAATGGGGATGAGGAATTGAGTCATTTTAGTAATCCATAAACTATAAACCCATCATTCCTTCAAGGAAACTATTTATGCTTGTTCTGCTTGGGAATGAATGAACCATTTGCCCTATTTCACTCCTCACTTACTGAGCCCAGCTCACACTAAATCTGATCAAAAGTTCAAGAAAGTTTTTATAAGGTAGCATAGCATTAATCTGCATCTTTAGGTACATCCACTTCTCTGCATTGTCTTTTATTCTGCTGACTTTTGTTTGAGGACGATTTGGACATTTGCAGCTTGTCTAGTCTGTCTGCCTGCTTACTTGATAGAAGATAGCAACATCAGTGTTATTTTCCAAGCTTTTGTTATGGATTCCAACCCATGGATGTTGTGTTTACATTCAGGCAATGCTTTAAGTGATGCAGTGCAGAAACAACACTTTTTCTTTGACTCCAGTGAGCCAGAAGGTGCAATGTGTCCTTACAGTGGGTGCTCATACAAGTTCCCTTGTTTACTCGCATGCTCCTGACGTTGTGCAAGGCAAGTCTTGGCAAGCACATCTAGACTATTGCCCCTGCTTTGTCTGAGGTATCCGTTAACACGTATGCACGTTTCATTCCACATATGCTTGTATTAACTTCTGTCCTATGCCAGCACATACGTTCACCTACAACATAACAGATCACAAGAGCAGTGTTTCAGCACACTGCTTTCTTGCTGCCTTTTTTTTTCCTCTAGAACTGAGCTTCTCACTGCAAAGACTACCTTTGCCTCCTTCATGTGTGCCCTAAAGGCACTTGTGTCCTTCCTGGTTGGTTAGATTCCAGAAGGGGACAAGTTGTACCCCATGATACTAAATTACACTGAATTCTTTTAATGACTTAAAACTTCATAGCCAGGAAACAGTCATTTCTGTATAAAATGCCTGGCTGGATTAGTGATTGTATTCCCATCAGAGAACCAGTCAAATCCAACAAATCTGAAAATCCTGCTTAACACCTAATAACAGAGCTGAAGGCATACCTAGTCAGTTCCACACATGTCTTTAGGAACATCCAAGCCCAACCTAAGCTCACAGACTTTTAACAAATTAGGGTGGTTTCTGGTATAGTGGAGTCATTCTCAACAAAATATTTGAAAGAGAAAATAAGCCATTGATCATTCATGGGGTAAAATTATTTTTGAACTCAAGAATGAAGTCTTAATCAGAATTTCTAAAGGTTTCATTGTACTTTGAGAGACGTGCCTGAGTACTGTTGATAGTCTTGTCTTTATATAAATGAATACTTTTACAAATGAAATATCACCAGCTTCATTAAATCTGCTCACATATGTAATAAATATTGGGCTAAATTTCAGTCTGATGCCAATTCTCCTTTAAAAACAGTAAAAACAGGGCAAAAACATACTAAATTAAAATACTAGAGCACTTATGCTCATTTTACACTATTAGATTTCTACTTAAAGTCTGGATGAAGGATAATCAAGTCTGTAGAATATAAATAGATTGCCATTATAGCTTCAAGCGATGTTAATATTGTAAGTAAATAACCAAGAATAAATTATTTACTTATCTTTCCATTCAACTGAACCATCAACACTGCAGACCCTATTCTTCTGAGATTTTTTATGCGCATGGTGACTTTGCAGTGGTTCTGAATTTTTCTAGTTTCCATCTTAGGGTCAAGCCGATATCCCAAAGGGATATAATTAGAGATGGCCCAAGGAGCTGGAGAAGACGTTGTAGATAATCCAGGCTGACAATGTGCTGAGGAGGGCAGCAGCACAGAAGCACCGGAGGTGGAGTTCAGAATATTTGGTGGGACATTATCAGTGAATTAAGCAGCTTCGTGATTACTGTCACGGCTTTGGATTTCAATTATTAGCCATATTTGTGACATCCCATGACCTTTTTGCTTTTCATGCAATTCATCCATGAATATTTAGAAATAAACCTTTGATTTAGGTGGACTATTTTATCACAGCTTGATTTTGTAAATGCTAAGAGCTGACAACCTCAGCTGAAATCCATCAGTAGAGCAGGTGCTCAGCATCTATGGAAATCAGTTTATGAAATATTAAACAAATATGCAGAACTTGAGTGGTAATAATTTAACAAGAAAATCTGTATTCCCTTTTATCCTTTTGTATATATTAAAATTAATTTCAGACAAGATAAACTGAATACCACTGAATTCTTGAAGCCTGAATGTACATCAACATTAAAAGCTGTATTCTCCTTTCTTCCTCTCTACTCTTCCCTGCTCTTTATAAACCTCCCCTTCTTCTAACTTTAAAAACTAGAGAATAATTGATTTGAGCTGCAGTCTGAAAAGCAGATTTATCTGAGAAAAATAGATCCATTTTTCCAATCAAAAGAACTTTTGTAAACATATTTGGTGCCAAACAGTAGCAAATAACACAACATCAATGTATTTTTAATGTACTCCCACCATCTGGCCATTTTTCAGGATTCTTTACCACATTTGGAGAACTGATGAAATGATTGTTTATTTTCTCTGCCATCACTCCTACTGCTCCAAAGTAGCATCAGTAAAATCACATAGATATTTACTTATGAAGGGTACCTTCCGGGCGGTAGTAGCAATATGCTATTTATTGTGTCTGAAAATGAAAATCCTTTGGACTAATGACATTGAACTTATGGGGTTTTGAGTCAACTTCCTCCATAAGACTGTGTCACAGTTTAATTTCATACCCACTGTGAGATCTCAAACAAATGGAAATAATGTCTTGTATCCATGGTAACAAATGAGATACACTTTACCTGAATTTGAGTTGGAAATTGAATTAACTTGTCACTGCTGCATAGGTGGTATTGCCTTCAATTTATTTCTGTATGAGAACACACATACCAAGCAGATCACTTTTTGAACGTCTCTGGTTTTTAGCAGTGTTTGGTATTCTGTAAAAAAGTCTTTGATCATAAGGAAGGATGTTTTAGGTGTAACTATTTTTATAATACCTCACAACACAGCTGTATGAAATTTTTAAATCTAGTCTCCCTTTCTAGACTGTTTTACCAGATGAATGACTATAGGTAAAGCAGAAAATATCATCTAATAGTGTTGCTTAATGTTTGCAACATATTTTCAAGTGGATATATAACCTCTCCAAATTGTAACTATTTGCATTAACATAAATCGTGTGGAGTAAAATTCTCAACAAAACATTTCAGCTTGTTCAAGAAGAAAACAAGAGATCTACATTTTACATTTTTATTGTCCAGTAAATAAAATTCTTGAGGAAACACATTTGTCACATTTATGCTTTGAAACAAGGACTCAGAATTTGATATTCAGTCAGTATTGAGTCAATGATGAGGTTCCCACATCCTTTCAAAGATCTGCCTTAAATCAGCAAAGCTACAAGCCTTTGAAAAATCTCACCTACTTAGAAGATGGCACTGATTAGCACTAGTCTTTGCAACTTTTACCTTTTTACTCAGTATACAGATTTATTCATAAACCATCTCCATAACACAGCCACCAGTGCAATATTGTAAGGCTCAAGTTGGTCCTAACCCCACGAGCATAGCTCAGGTCCTGCAAATATTCTAGTTCCTTTAACGTCAATCTCTGCTATAACTAATTAGCTCCACTTTTTCATCAGGCTTACTCAGCCGAGGTGTGATACCATGCTTGCACAGCTGTACTGCTTCCTGGCAAGCTTGTTTGCCAATAGTTTGGGAATTCTACGCAATGCTTTGCTGCATGGTGTAAATATTCCATGAGCATGTTCTTTCCCCTCACAAGGCCCATATGGGCTGAAATGCGCCAGGGTGTATTTTGGATGTTTAAGAGGCAACTCAGTGCCCAGTCCCCAAGGGCTCCTGATTCATTAGCTGGGCTCATGCACCAATAGCGCTCGCTCCCCTTCGTTGGTGGTGGCACATGAGGGCCTAGTCATGGGGTCACTACACAAGGAGGGGACACGTGTGGGCACCTGGTGTCAAATCAGTGCTTGGAGTGAAAAGCAAAAGCAGTAGGAAGAGTCCTGGGTGGAAGGCACAGAGCTGATATAAGTCACTGCTGCTAGTAACTGCACTAGCCCTGGATGTCTCAGCAGGAGGTTCACCAGATTCTGACCAATCTAATGACCCACATGGATGTCACTTTGATGCAGTGTGACAAAAGCACTCCTTTATCTTATCTTTTTTTTTTTTTTTTTTTTTTTTTTTTTTTTTTTTTTTTCCCCAAGTGGCATAAATTTCACTCAAACAAAGATTCAGACTGCAAACCTGAGCACTCAGAAACCAGGAACTGCCAGAACTACTGCCTGTATGTTTTACTTCATAGATCTCAGGAACTCTTCCTCACTCAGTGCTCCAGACAGAGTACAAAATAAATCATCAGCTATTCAATATTTTCCTATTTTCATTGCTCTGTGTGCAACACGGGGTCTTACTGCGAAGGCCACATTTCTCCTGACATTTCCTACCTGCTGAGTTTTAACTTTTACAGTTTACTTAGCATTTAGCAAGTGCAATAAGTAGCACATGCATCTGAGAATTATATGCCTCATTTGAAAGGTCTTTGGTAAATACCCGGTGACTCCAGCAATTGTTTCAGGCTTTCAAAATGCATGCTCATCCAGGGAGGGGTGTTCTGTGGCATGCTTTATGATCTGGAGAGTTATGGGCTGGAGGGTGAGCAAACCTGCTAGAATACATTCCAGATCCCTCCTCATACTTGCTGCTCCCCCAGAGGGAAGATGGCCAGTGTACACATTTGGTGACCAAGAGTATGGTATGCACATTACCTCCTCAGTAAAGACGGTCACAGAGCACCAGATTGGGCTACTCTTGTGTGAATGTGTTGGCACAAGGCTGTGTCTCTGTCCATGTTCTAAGCAAGACAAAATACATCTAATATAGAGCTAGGAAACTTTTAACTAGGAAAATAGCTAATGTTGACCTCATTGTGCTGCCTTTGAAATGAGCAGTATTTCTACCTTTCCTTTCCTCCACCAGAGCAGAGCTAACACCAGGCCAGGTTCAAATCTCCTTGCAGAGTTAACAAATTTCTTTCCAAGAAAGATGACATGCTTAAGTCTTTCCTGTCTTATCCTTTCTGAAAAGGTTATCACAAAATCACAGAATCAGAATCACAGAATGGTTGCAGTTGGAAGGGACATCTAGTCCAACCTCCCTACTCAAGCAGGGATACCTAGAGCACACGGCACAGGGTCCAATCCACCATCTGTTAAATTCCTGCAAACCTTAGCTGGTTTTTAGCTCTGCAGCTCTCAGATGCTTCACTGTTCATTCACATTCATTCCTTCCTTTCACATGCAACCCTTCCAAAATGGCAAAAGTCACAGACGTATTTGTAGATGGCTGAAAACTGATGAATTCAGTGCCACGGGGGTGCCATGACCAATAGTGACCATTCACCTTTAAGTATACATGAGCTAACTGCAGTTTAATGCTGAGATGAACATCACTGTCAGGTAGATGGAGCATGTTATAGTTACATTTATTAATATATTCTGAATGCAGAGTGGCTTTGTAATCTTTTTTTATCCACCTACCTTGAGCTCCCCAAACATCAGCACACAACCTACCAAATGTATTTATGCACAACTATAAACTGATTCTTCTCCAAATGTGGCATTAAAGAATAGAGTAAAGAGAGAAAAAAAATACTCTCTATGTTTGCTTTCTACTTGATGAATAAATAGACCACAATAATTAAGTTGGAAATATTTCTACTACTCTCACCATAGGAATTCCGATTAGGATTTTTCCCATAAAAGTGGCACTGGGATAATGGTAATATTAATCATCATAGATAATTTTTTGAAGGAGATAGATAAGAGATAAATGCAATGGATTGCAGCCAGTGCCTGGAAGTTTTCTTCCAGGCCTGTCTCTTATCTTCTTCTCTTCACACAGTTGATATTTGGAATCAGGTAAGAAATATCCCTTTCAAGACAGGGAGAAATGTTCCCCTATATATTCTCTTTATTCCTCTGTTCTTTTCAGGACTCTGTGCTGTACTGAATGCATTTTAACTTTCAGAAAATACTTAGTCCTTCTGATTATATTTTTTAAAAAAGAGCAGCTGGCAATTAAGTGCTAATTATTTACCAGTTCTCAGTCAAGCCAAATGGGTTCTCCTCTGCATTTAGCAAGATTTCCTTATTGAAAGTAGTGTTTAATATTCTACTTCTGCCACCACCACTTCAGCAGTATTAGAGAAAGAGTGAATAAGGACCTGCAGATGCTTTAAGCACCGTATTCTCTGTAGTTGCTCTGAAAGTGATGAAATGGTGGAGAACTATTGTAGCATCTTGCCTGCTTTCACTGGTAGAGCTAAACAGAGAGTGACAGCACAAATAAGCACATCGGAGAGAAATAATCTTGTGCACACATTTCATTTCAAATACAAAACAAATCTACTGGTATCTGCATTGACACGATAATGTAGTCTTGTATTGGTGAAGTACGCTTCTCGTAAGTTCTACAGTGTAGCAATTGTACACGAATTCTTTAAAAGGTTCCTAAATACTAGTGATGTCTTGACGATTACACAGTTTCCAAAAGCATTTGATGTTTTCATTACTAGGAACTCTGTTTCAGTGAGAATAATACAGGACAAATTGACTCTCTTCCCTGATGTCATTTGTTCTCCTAGCCAAAATGTGTCAGGTTTTTTTTTTTTATTATTCTCCTTTAAAAAGAATTAAGTGTTTCTTCTTGAATATGGAAACCAAAATTTTTAAAAAAGAGAGATTTGTTTTGCCAAGAAGGAAAGTGCTTTATCATGAACTTTTGCTGTCCATGAAAGAATAGACGTACTCATACAGTTCAAATGCTGTTGCCTGGTCAGGTGGTTATTGGCAGTGGATGGCTAAAGGTAGAAGGCTGGAGAAGAGAACATTGCTATGAACGGATGATTGTGTCTTCTTTTGATTGTGGGTCATACCTGGCACCAAGTGGTTGGCTTGTAGAACAGGGCAAAAGCCCTCTTCCTTTGATCAGGATCAGAGCAAATTGCAAGTCCATCTGTTCACTCACCTGTTGCTAGTAAAAGTCAAGGACTATCTAATATGCCAGTCACCTCTTTTAACAAAGGTAGATGGGAACTTTACCGAGAAGGTGTACTGAGGTTTTTTGTTGGCCAAACTTCTCTCTTCTGCCAGACACCATCAAAATTAAAGACCTCCTGTAATCTGCTGTGCGATTCAGAGATCAGAAAAGGATCCCTGATACTAGGATTAAGTAGCTACGTAGATATTAATAGATACTAGCAAGATGGAAGGACTACACTTGTGGGAGGAGGGACTGATACTTTAAGGTCCCTAAGGTCATAGACTCTTTCCCTTGTTTTTCTGGAATGGCCCATAACTGTCCAAAGAAAATTTGACTTTCTTGACTGGAACAAGAAATATGCCTAAAACTTACTTGATAAAAGTTGTAGCCTGATTTCTAAAAGTCAGCCATGTTCTCTGTTAGTACACTGTTCAACCTAAATACAACCTCTTGAATTACTATGCCTCATAGAAACAAAATAAATGAAATCTGATTATCTGTTAACTATTAAATATTCATTAAAATCACAGAATAGGGTAAGTTAGAAGGACCTTTGTAGGTCACATATGCCAATCCCCTGCTCAAAGCAGAGTCAGTTTTGGACTTGTATCAAGTAACTCGAAGTCTTGTCCAGCTGAGTTTATTTCCAAGAATGTGGAGACTTTCTAAGCCCTTGTTCCAGTGTTTGGCTACCCTCACTATGAAATGGTTTTCTTGTATGTAGTAGAATTTTTCCTGTTTCAGTCTGTGTCTGTTGTCTGTCAGTCTTTCACTGTACATCTCTGAGTAGAGCCGCACTCATCTTCTCCGCTACCTCCCTTTGAGTATTTTCAGTATGTCATTTGTCTGTCTTCTGGTTTGCTCTTTATTGGGGTTCAGTCCTGCCTGCTCTTGTTCTGAGTGCAGCTCTGGACCTCTTCAGTCCATCTGGTAGCAGGGGGAGGAGAGGACAGCAAACATCTCCCTAAGGAAGCTTGGGTAGTGGCCCAATAAATCCTCACTCATCAGGTATGTCTAGTGCCCTGTCCCCTCCTTAGGGGTTTCACCTGCTAACATGGAGCAAACACATTTAGCATGAATTTAGCATCAGGAAATCTCACTTTACAAGTGGGTGCCTGACAAGCAGGAGCTGTGTTGTTGATTCACATGCAGCTTTTCATGAGCTCAGGCCCAGATTTTGGAGATCAGGGCTTGGACAGTATTATGGTAGCAAACCCCAAGATCCATCCTAATGATGTCATCCTTATAATTCATATGATACACAAGGATCCTGAGAGATGGGAGGGCTGAGAAACATTGTTCTATTACATAATGTTTCATTTTACTCCCTCAAAAAACCCACAATCACATTCTTTGTTTTAATCATGCCTTGTCATACATTAGGATGACAAATACATTACCGTTAGTGTGGCAACATGGCTAGCATCCTTGAGGGCTCATTTCTAAAGCTTCTTTGACTTGTCTTTCACGTTCTTCTGTTTCCTTGGTGATTTGTCTGGCCTCATCAGTGTCTTGTTACTAATGCATATTTGCTCAGCTGGGAAGTCAATTTCTCATTATTCAAGTCTGCCATGTGCTGGCCATTTGTGATATAAAATCTTGTCTTAAAAACAGAGAAAAACAACCTTAGAGCTAGTCTACGGAAGTATTGACAGAGGTATCTGTAATTTTATTTTGCAATAGATTATGTACCTGAGGTGTCATTTGACTCATTATTTCTCTACCTTCTGCGACATGAGGATTCTGCCAAGAAAAATTTACCATGCCCTCCCCCCATTTATTTGTAAATAGTTTCATAGACTTTTGAAACACATTTTCCCTTGCTGATATTTGCCCTTTTCCACTTGGCAAACTCTAACTTCTTTTTCTTTCTATAAAATAAAAATGGAATTGACACAGTGAGGTTTGCTTTGAGAGGGGTAGAAGATAAAAAGACAGAAGAATAGAACTCATAGAACTCAGAAATTGCTAGCCTGAGTGGGCTGTCATAATTTTTAGGTGGTTTCTGAGGTCCTTTCAATGCCTATAATTTAGTACTTTTTAGATCTCTAATTCCAGTGTATTATAGGAGAAATGGTTGCCCCTGTTACATAAGAACTGCTTCCCAAAGTTAGTGTTTATTATTCAAGCCTTAGTTTCTTCAGGACTGAAAATTATAACCTTGGGTGGAATCTAGCCTGCCTATTTCAGGCACATCATTTTAGGCACCTAGTGAATTAGAATGACCCTTTTTCCTGCATAGGGATGTACAAATACTTCCTATAGGTAGATAATGGGGAATAGTATGTTGCCAATCAAATACTACATGGACAGGGAAATTCATTTTGCTTAAGTTCACTAGGTGTCTAAGATGTCCATGCAACTGAGTTGACTTTGTTAGGCTGAGTAACACCATCCCTCTCCGACTGATGTTGTCATTTTTGAAGTGTTTGCCACAGATCTTTTCTGGACACCCTGTAGTTACTCCAGAAACTGGAGGAAGAGACTGTGCTCCCTTCCTGTGACTGAACTGGACAGGTTTGCTGCAACTGTTACCTGTGATCAAAGTCAGTGCTCCCACCTCAGAGATGCTCTTTTGTCTGATCTTCTTTACTTCTCTTTCTTTTAAGATCTTTGGAACCTTTTCATATTTCTTTTCAAGCAGCGGTAGAGAAAGCCATCTCCAAAATAGCAGGGGCAGGACCATTCAGCTGTATAACTGTTAAACTTGTGGCAAATGCTGGTTTTCCTTTTTTATTATTCTGTCAGCCTTACAGTATCTTAAGTACAGCCTCAGGCTTTGTGGTCTCTTCTGATCTGGCCCAATTTCATAGAATACTAAGCCGATGGCTTCACGCTGGAAACCATGCTTTCCTTGTGAGGGACTTCTCTGTCTTTCTAAGCAGTGTGTGTGCCTGCACTTGTACACACGTCCATAATTTATATTTAAAAGTATACATGTAACGCTGCCTTTTGGGGAGAAATTAAAAGCTGCAGGCAGGGAGGAGAAGAGGAAAGAAAAGGAGTGTTTCATGACTGCACAGTGATAGGAAACAGCAAGCTATTACTTTGCCCTTAGGGATTCTCATATATTTTGAGTCATTGTGTGTTGTTCACTGTTAGCATTCTTGGCCACCCTGGCACCACATTGTACATAGTCTGAGTAATTCAGCTGCCTTCCATAATGCCATCTATATTTAATGCTTCAGATGCTGTGCAGATTGGTTTAAGATGGTAATTTTCTGTCTGCACGTTTGATATCTCCGAAATACTGAACTGCTGCTGATAGAGATTCAGCATTGGAGGTAGGAACATGGTAAAAAACAGAACAAAACATACACACGTACACTCTTCCCTCCCATATAAAGAAATTAGCTACCCACTTATGTGCAGGCAAGAAGTTGGTTCTCATGAATGAAACAAGCTTAGCACTGGAGAGTGATGTTTTGTTTCTCTGCAGAGCAGCTCCAAGGCTGATGCTGGAAACAAGCAAGCTGTCTTGCATTGTTTGCCTAAAATACATAGATTTAGCTCTGGAGATACCACCTGCGGGTGCATTGTGTCTCCTTTCCTAGCTTCTCTCTGGAAATGCCAATAATGAGCTACCAGTGATGTCTACCTGAACCTGGCCTGAACCTATCCCAGTATTCCATCTTTTAGAGACCACCTGGCAGCCACCGTGACAAATGGCTGTGGTTGCCTCTAGGCCAGTTGAGCTTGCCAGTTGAGACTGGTGCCAGTGAAGCTCTGGGTTGTGTGGATGCCTTGCTGCAGGATACTCAGAGTTGTTCCTGTGAAGTACCTCATTGACATTGCACAACATTCTCCGGACCCCTTTCATGTACCAGTCAGCCCTGGACACACTTCTCTAGTGATTTCAGAAGCTGACTTCTTCCTTTTTTCTTACTCATCTATCCTGGAGAGGCTCTTTCAGGGTGCAGTGTTTCACATTCTCTGACTTTTCTCAAAAGTCCTGTGCTCACAACCACTCTGCCTAAATCATTTTTTTTTCAGGTCAGATTTTGTATGGATTGTCACAGAACCACAGAATCACAGAATGGTTAAGGTTGGAAGGGACCTCTAGTGAGTCCCTGCTCCAGCAGGGACACCTAGAGCATGTGGCACAGGGTGGCATCCAGGCGGGTCGGAAGATCTCCAGAGAAGGAGACTCCACAACCTCTCTGGGCAGCCTGTTCCAGGGCTCTGTCACCCTCACAGGAAAGTTCTTCCATATGGAGGTGGAACTTCCTGTGTTTCAACTTACACTCGTTACCCTTCATCCTGTCACCGACCACCACGGAGAAGAGCCTGGCCCCATCCTCCCTACAATCACCCCTCAGGTACTTGAACATGTTGATGAAATCTCCTCTCAGCCTTCTCTTCTCCAGGCTAAACAGGCCCAGCTTGCTTAGTCTTTCCTCATATGATTATGTGCTCTGGCAGAAGGCTACAGCCAACCTCTTCGCTTCCCACCATGGACACGTGCTACAGCAAAGATAGTAGATTGCAGAATTCCATCTCCACTAGGAGATGCTTCTTTGCCTCCTGTCACTGGGATCTTGGCTCAGGGAATAAATTTTTGCATAACTCGCATAACAGAGACCCAAGAATTACATGAAACTTCAAAAACACTGATCTGTAAGACAACAGCAAAATGTTGTAACCAAGGGTGTAACCAAGAAGTCTTTCCTTTCCCTGAGAACTGAGGAAATGCTGATGACAGAGAATGCCATATCTTTGCCATAAAGTTTGGGGATACCAGGCCTTCGGAAAATGGCCAGAGATGTGAGGTGAGATTGAAGGAAGGAATATTTTGATAGCAAAGGAATATTTTCTGCTGGAAGAAGCTCCAAGACAAGCCATCAGGACAAAACAGGTGGAAACAGGGTAGTAAATGTTGTGTGTTGGTGAGTAGGGGGAAGGTCTGGCAGAAAGCTAGATGACATGGTGAAGAAGGAGAAACAGGATCAGATAGCACAAGCAGTAAAAAAGCAAATCAGACTCATTTTTAATTTTAATTGATTGTAATATACATTTGCAAGTAATCTGAAAGGCAGAAAAAAAGTCTATAGGATCAATTTTTAATAAGCACATTTATGTGAAAAACAAAATAATTCTGAATAATTAAATATCAGCATCCTGGCATCATTCCTTACAATGTTTATGGAGTGGCTGTCTGTTTGCAAGTGGGCATGACAACAGTCCCTTTTATGAAACTTGCTTCATTTTTCCCAGTATAAGATCCGTATTTGATTTGCTTTTAATTTTGCCCAACTTTGTGTTTTTGTGCCAAATTTTTTCATGCCAGTCATCTGTCTCAGACTGATATTTTTTTGAGTCAAAGCTACTTTGTCATTTCTCAAAATAAGAGTAAAAGGAAAAAATAAGTTGCTTGACAGGTATAATTTTCAGTTATAACTTCTTCATAGTGGCATCAGCCACCCAGGAAAAAGAGATCTCAGCACCTGACCCATGCAAAATGAGTAGGTTCTGCAGCTTTCAGAGAGGGAAGGAAAAGAAATGGAGGTCAAACGTCCATGGAACGGCATCAAGCAGTTGCAGTTCTGACATTTGGGGGGTTCAATGGGAAGGTCCCAGTGCTGTGAAACCTTACATGTGACTGGGAATGTGGTGCTGTAGTTATAGATACTGCCTTTTCTAGCCCCATGAAAAAAAAGACCTTTCAAGGTCCTTCAAGGTCATAGCCTGTGCATATACAAGCCTTAAATAGTTGACAATTTAGCCAATTTAGCCATTGAAACGTGGAATTTTTGTCTCATATCCAGTGCTTCCCAACTCATACTGTGACCAGAATATTTGCAGTTTTCTACCATGGGGAAATTGAGCACATTGGATGTTTTCCTGCTGCTCTTGCCTGATCTAGAGCCAAGTACAAGGATGCAGAGCAGTGAGAAGCTCTCCCTGTGCTTTCAGTAACTGTCTTCTACTTTCTGCTGAGCTCAGGCAGTTTTGGAAGTTGTCTCCTCAAACACAAAACAGATGAAGTCAGGATCAAAGGAAGAGGGATATAATTGGACTAAATCACAGTGGGAGATGTGAGATTGGAGCAGTGGCAGCTTGAGAGCTGATCTGCTGTACATAGGAATTGTCCATGGGAGAACCATGGTAGGGTAGGATAGGGAAGGGAGTTTCAATCTTACTGACAGCTATGTAACAAGGTCACCCTGGAAGTGAGACTTGATCTCCGTTTACGACAGGCATTAAATAATGGAAAGACTTTCCTTAGCAGAGGGCTTAAAACTCACTTGAGGTCTTCTAGGTGAGATTTGATATTGTTCAGACGGGTGGGCTTTAAGATGTCTCCAGAAACATGAGTAAAATCTCTGAAAAAAAAAAAAAAAGATGATGATAGCAGGTGGTGATGTCTCCTCAGTTCTGAATGTCCATTCAATCTTTTCAGAAGTTGTGGCGCAAACAGGTCCTGCGCAGTCATGCAGTCCTTCCTGTACTCCCTAATCCTAGCAGCACTGCACTAAGGCAGTGATGATTAAATCTCATGCCTCAAGATTTTCTGTTTTTCTTTCTTTTTTTTTTTTTTTTCTGGAGAACTAATGAAGGGCTTCCCCCAGTACATAGGTGGCTAGATGCATTTACAGCAAAACACTTCTTCACTGTGAGGGTGGTTGAACTTTGGAACACGCTGCTGAAAGAAGCAGTGCAGCCTCCACCAGCTGGGCTGTAGAGTGTTTAAGATACAATCAGACATATACCACCATGGATTTTTACTTCAGTAGCTGAATGACTTGACTCCAACCATCAAACTGGTGTTCACTTATGCCAGGAATACACTACCAATAGCTGTGCCAAGCCCTGAAGAGCCAAATGTTTCCAAGCTATTCTTAAAACAACCTTGGTGCTGCAACAGAGACTGAGTCCTTTGATGCCTGAGACAGTGTGCTGGGACAGGGCTTCCTTGGTTACTGGTCGGTGACTGACCAAATGCTAAACACCTGCAGCATCAGCCTGAGTCAAAGTAATGGAGTGTCAAGCAACCCGTAAAGTAAGCTTTGGATGCTTGCAAAGTGAAAGATCAGTAAGCTAAGTTATTAAAGCAAGTGTTCATTCGAGTAATCTTTAAAAAAGAGTGTAAGCAGAGCAATATGTTGCTCCAGCAATTTAGATTTTCCATTTTTGATTATGAAAGGAAAGCACCATAAACCCCCCTTTTAATCTCTCGGTTGTCTTCTCTTGCTCTTTAGCAGTGTCTAACATACATCTCAACGATACAGAAATATATAATTATTTTGGAATTAATTAAATCTACTGACCTGCTCTTGAGCGTCACAATAAATTTGTGCAGAACATAGAGCTATTCAAGATGAGAGGCTATGGACTTCTAAATATGCCCTTACATTCCAGAAATTATCTTAATAAAAATAGCTTTTGGTCATAGCTTTTTGTTTTGATGATGCAGATCAGCAGACTTCATGGCTGATATATTGATTGTAGGGTGTCAGCGATACTGATCTAATAAAATAACACATTAGAAGGAAAAAAAGGAAAGCTTTCTTCTTGGCAACTCAGTGTGGAAGCTTTCCAGAATATTGCTTTGCACAGAATGAAAATGGCTTTGGGCCAATGACTAATTATATTAAAGGACTGTGCTTTTAAATTATTTATGTACTGTAGTGTTTACCCTGGTATTATTAAAACCACGTATACTTCTACAAATAAGATTTTGGCTCAGATGAATGTGGCAGTCCCTCTGTGGGTGATATACTGTACCAAGAGTTTGTGCTTTAATGTAACAAATAGCTTAATGTACGTTAACAGATGCATTACTCGTGGAGCACTGCTGCAGAAGGAGATGCAGATGAAAATAATTTACCTCTGGTCCATTTAGGCACAGCAGATTATGCAACAATAATAAATGTAGGAGCATCCTGCAAAGCATTGTTTGAAATTAGGATTTTATCGAACTGTGGATTTAAATCCTCTTTGGATCCAGACTGTGCTAACCACAAACTTCTTTTATTTGTGCAGCAATTGCTGAGCATACAGGAAGAATTAAATAACAAAAAATCCGAACTGGAGCAAGCCAAGGAAGAGCAAACGCACACACAAGCAATGCTTAAAGTCCTACAGGAACAGGTGAGTGGTTTTGGTGGGAGATAATGGCTGGCTTAGGTTTACTGAGGAGGACTCAAGGCTTCATCTCCAAAATTCGTAGGAATCTGACCACTGACTATGCTGACCACTATGGGGAAGACATAACCATATGATGCCCAATTAGCATTTGTGAATGCAGCTGAGGGTAACTTAAGAGCTTAAGAAAATAGAGTGAAAATGGATCCTTATTTTACACTATGCAATATTGAATTTCACGTATTGAGTATTGTCTTCCTCCACATATATATCAGTGAAATGTATTTTCTGTTTGGGGAGAAATGTAGGGAGAGTTAAATATACCAGAAAAGTAAAAATATTTCAAACAAATCACATATTTCTTTTAAGGCTATTATTGAATAAAAATAGCTTAAAATGTCCTGTGTTATCTCTGCAGATGCAAATATACTAAAAATTTTATTATGATGATATTAGAAAAAAAAATTCCTCAATACACTTATTTAATGATTGAGGAACAAGTTTCTGTAAATCAGATTATTTTATTTTAGATTTCTCTGACACTGAGATGCTCTGTGACATTGGGAAGTGTATGTAATAGTTTTGTCTTAAAAGCAGAATAAAATGGGTAATTTCACACCAAAAAGGAAATCTGTAAATCTGTAAATGAAATATCATATTGTGTGTAATCACTGTGTGTGCAAATCAATATTGTGTATAAAACACATGGTGTTGACATACAAGAATCACAAAGTCACACATGTGCTGCATAGGCACAGTCTCTGCTTTGAGACTTTATTTTGTATTTTTTTGCAAAACTTTGAGCTAAAAAATGTAATGTCTTGGGTAAGTATCTGCAGTTTGCAGACTGGGGGATATGAATTGCTTGGATGGTAAAGATTTAAAGCATTGATTATTCTTACGTTAAAGATTTTTCATAGTTAATTTCTGAATATGTCTGAAAATAGGTGTATATATTTAGCACGCATATTGGGAAAAGCAAATACAAGTTCTTTTTTTTCTTTTAATGCTCATTACAAAAGCTATGTCATCATTCCACTCCTAAAATTTGTCATTCAGTATATCTAATGACAAATATATTCTAGCAATAGTTTAGATTTTGGAAAAAGAATATTTTCAAATTCATATTCTTAGCATTTATGCTTACAAAGATAACCTTGTAAATGAGAACTGATGCAACAGTGTATTATACTAAGTGCCATGAGGAATATTGTATTTGGTGACAACAGAATGCTTAAAAACATATAAGCGGTTAGATTCCTTCAGTTAATGTCACCTCGTTCGCCTTTTCACATAGCATTCAAGGTACAGTATTACAAAATACTAAAAAAAAAAAAAGAAATTATGTTATATCGCAATAGAAATTACTATGCCGCGAAAGCATATAAGGAGCTCTTGTAAAAACAGACCCAGTAGGAACCACCAGGGCAGACTTTTGAATCTCTGCAGACTCCTACTAATTGCAAATCAAATGTGCACTCATGCTAGGCAGACAGACAAAACAGTAGCTGGAAGAAAAGCACAATGGATCTGCGTTTCTCTCGAGAATTAACTTTGAAACATGCCTAAGGCCGTGGCTGCAAGTAGCCAGAATTCCTAAGCAGTGCAACACAGCTAGTGTGCCTCTCCAGCAACCCTGAACCGTTTCCAAAACTTTTCTGGAATAGCAAAAGCCCTCACAGTAATGACCCCCGCTCGCCAATGCTCACAGCTTTCCTTTACGAGCACCACAGCTCATCTGTATGTTTTATCTGCGCTGGATATTGAAAATCATATGGCAGAGTCAAGTAAATATGAGCATTTCTTGTGAAAATAAATAGCAACGGGCTCCCGCCTCGATGGAATTATTCCCGTTCGTAGTACGTTTGGTAAAATGTGCCATTTCATCTCAGATTGATCAAGCCTGTTTACACGGGGAGGTGCAGCTGTGTTTGAGCACGCTGGCCCCCAGCCATGAGCTAGTTTGCTTGGTAGCTTGGTCTGATTCTGCTGCGCTCATCCAGTCACAGGGGTCCTGCTGAGGAGGTCCTGTTTCCTCGTGCCCCGTGGTGCCCTCCTATAGCCAAGAGGTTTCTAGATCGGATTTGCTCTATGGCCGCTGGCTTTGGTTAATGAGGAGCTTGTTCACGATGGCATGAGCCAACCCCAGATTGCAATCAACCCAGGTGCTACAAAGAAATGGAGCTCCCTAATGCAGGATTTTGTTCTGGTGGCTGTGCGTTTTCTCTAATCTCTTGTGTCCCCAAAGAACGTGCCCCGGTAAATTGATGCATCAGGGGCTTCTGTTTCCTTAGCCCTTTTCCTTTCCTTTCAGGTAGGCCCTTGGTTGTTACGGGCACTAGTTCAGTGTGTCGGCTCAGCATGCTCTCTGCTGGTAATATTGCACTCCCTATCAACCTGCAATGGAGCCTGCCGTGGGGGTAAGGCAAGTCCTGTTTTTCCAATATTGTATGTTTTCTGAGGTTTCTATGCCTCCATTTCATTATTTACGATGTGATGGAAGTGTACTTTCTACTTAAATTAAATGAAACAATATTGGAAAAAAAAAAAAAAAGGACTATTACCCCGTTAGTTTTCGGAATGGAGCTGGATTTTGTCCCCATGAGTTTTCCACCATTATCTCCATGGGTTCTTCTCCACCTCCTACCTCATTGGTCCTGGTGTAGATGTGGACGCTACCACCTTCCCTGAACTCTGCCATCCATTTCAGAGCATGTCTGGCAAAAGAGATAGAAGGATGGTAGCATCCCGTTCACGTTAGAACTAGATTATTGCTGCTTGCACTGGTGAGGTTGTGCCAGGGCAGTGATGCTGCGAAAAGGTAGCAGGGCGAAAGTCCAGTAGACCAATATAGGCTGGAGGCTGAGTCCAGGCTCCATCCCAACAAGCACAGGCTGATGGAGAAGTGGTATGTCACCAGCAGAACACGTGTGGAGCATTGCCCAAGGAGCCAGCAATCACCAAGGGGTAACTGCGTTTTATGAATCTGAAAAAGGAAAGGCAAAAGGGAAGCAATGAACAGAACTCCCTGAGCACTCAGGACATGGTGTTAACATGCAGAGCAGTTTTACACGCACAAGCCTGCTTTCCTAACCTCTTATTCAGGTGAGTAATCCAGCTAAACTCAACAGGACCACTCCTGTGAGGTGAATTTGGATAATGAAGAACTGGCAGAATTAGGAAACAGCTTTATCAGTGATGCCACTATGCAGGAGTACCTAACTTTGGTGCTTGGCTTTAAGTAGCCTTCTCGGGTTGTTCCTAATGGCCATCCTCACAGTGCAGCAGTTTTTCAAGCAAGATTATTTTTCAGTGCAGGAAAAACACGTAACATTCATTGAAAATGCATCACACTGCTTTAAATTGTAGCCTTTTCTAGGGTATTGAAAGATGAACATCAGTGAGTTGAACTGGGACAGCTGATGAGTTTGCAGTCCCCAGCTATCATTTGCACTGCTTCCTCAGAGACCGTCCCCCCACTTCCCTCACCATAAGGACCAATTTAACTGCTGGTGCAGCAGTTTCTGAACTGGTGTGGCTTACAGCCCTGCATATTAACGTATACAGAGATCATGCCCGACATACCATAAAGCTCAGCATGGAAACGGTGAGAATTTGATGATTCACAAGCAGTTTAGCTGTTGCTGTCACACAGCAGAAGGATGATGGTGGTAAGCCAGCCAGCCCTCCAAGGGTAATCAGCCAGCGCTTCTGACTTAGACACCTAAGCAAACCAGAATAGCGCTCATATTCTCCTGGATTTTTAGGATTGTTGTCATTCAGGATTACAGCTGTGTTATCAACAGTTAAATCGACCCTAGCTTCTTTGGCGAAAACAGATGGAAACAAAGGAATAGAGAAACTTCTGTAAGTTCTGTTTACTGTTCTCCATCACCTCCACCTCAAATATCTTCTCTGAGTTAAGATAGCATAAACACATGGCTCTTCCGAAATTCACCTAAAGGGTAAATGTCTTCATATGCTTCATATAAGCGCGTAAACCTCCATGGTTTACCAGCTCATGCCAGCTGCAGGGTCTCGTCCCTGCCATGCTTGCTCAATCACAGGATGAACAACTGCATGTTTCCATGTGGCGGAAGTCATGAGCTAGGACATTTCTTGAGTCTCTTGGTAATGATCTCCTACATTTCTCCAAGAAGTACTCCTGAATTTTCTCACGAAAGCTAATTTGCAGAGAAAAAAGGCTTTGCTTCAGCTCATGGATCTGAAGTTAACAGGCTTCTCAGTTCTTTCTACCAGTTAAACAAAAAAGATGTTCTTCTCTTCGCTTCCTTTTCCATCATACACACCAGCCATGACAGTTATTTAGATTCTTCCTCAGGAAGGAAACATACAATATCACTCTGGCATCTTAAACAACGCAAAATATATCATTCAAAAGTAATCATTAGCAAAACACTATTTAGCTAGTGGCAACTTGCAAATATTCCAAAGTTTGAATTAATAGCAGCAAGAATGGGAAATGAAATCATTTATTATTCTTGAGAGCCAATTCTGTACACTTTTTATGCCTTGAAACTACTTTCTAATCTTATTATTTCAAAAATAATGACCTAGTCTTATTATTTCCTTTTTTTTCCTAACCTATCAAGCCTTAAGTATGTTGGTTTCAAAATGGTTTGAACAAAAACTCATTAGAATTATATGCTCCATCTGTTTTTCTCATTGGAAGCTTTATAAAACGCTCCTTCAAATAAATCAAAGATAACTATGTGAAATGCTCGAGTAATGTACTTGTTTTGTTTTGTTTTGTTGCTTACTCTTTGCAGTTAAAAAGTGCCAAGGAATTAGCAGAAATCAATGGGCATGATGAATCTCAGGCAAATGTAGGTACATCTATATATGTATAGATTTAGAGATATATGTGCATGCTTATGTTCTTGAATTTAATATTTATGTCTTAGCGTTAAAGCTGATAGAATGGCTGAGTGACTTGCACATCAGGTTTGAAATGCCTGGTTTTGTTTTTTTTTTTCCTGAAGTCACAGGTTCAAATCCCAGCAAACTTCATTTCGAGGTAGATAGATAAATTGAGTTCCATGCAATTTACTTTGTGGGATTTATTTGGATGAGACTGTAACAACCAATGTCCTACTTGCTGTATGTGGGTGTTAAAGATGCCATGGAAACAACTGCAAGAGAAATGCTTTGCTTTAGTGTCCTGTCCAGCATTACTCAACCTACAAAGTTATACTGTTTGTCTCTATGGCTGCCACCTTGCAGCTGAGCAAGTTTGGCTATAATTCAGTTCTGTGTGAAGTGATTCATATATGTGTATAATTTGGAAACAGCTCATTTGCACCAAAGGGCTAAATTAATTCCTTGAATTATTACTTTGTCCAAAAAATTTTAAAGGACTTCTTGTTAAGGTCGTGTTTTGTAAAACTTACTGCCAATAAAAATGCTTCTATTATTCCTTTAATGATTGCAGTCAAAACAGCAATTTAAATAAGGTGAGAGGAAAAAAAGGGAAAAGTATCCTGCTATGCTTATAATCCAAAATATGCAGCTTTATGCTTTGTCATGGGCATATGAAAATTAAAATTGATTATACACAATGTTTTTGTCCTAGCTGAGAGAACTGATAGCAGCCTGAAAGCTAATATGTTTTACCATCTTTTCTAATCAACTTGAAGAGTTGTCTAATGGCACAGCCAGTTTTATTTTAAACCTGAGAGGGACTCTCAAATTTAGAAAACTGCTTTGCAGTGAGGAAAGGTTACCCTCTCTTTTTTTAATCCTTTCTTGAGCTTCATTCATTTTGTTCTAATTCCGCAGTGAAGTCGATAGAGCCTCCATGGCTCTCAGCATTCAGACAGGAGACATTCAATATTGCCTGATAGCCCCAACAACCCTGCAGCTGCAGCCTGTCAGCACGACATGTTGTTGGCCCTCTGAAAGATTTTGCAAACCAAAACAAAGAAGTATTTTCAATGATCTTGAAATGATCACATTGTTGCCTAAAAACTCTTCCTAGAACAGCTGATTGCAAGTTTTCTAAGGCAACTTAGAAACTTAAGACTTTCTCACCTTTCTCAGGGAACTTGGAAAATTTGCTTCCTCTCAAAAAATGTGGATGAAACAGTGTTTTTCAAGATACAAATATTTTAAATGAGAATTATCTAAATGCTTCACCTTTATCGTTCTCACTCTTCAGGATAAAACAGAAGGACTTAAAAGTTCTACTTTTATATAAAATAAAGGTCAAAACAGTATTATATACAACATATAAACTGTATACAGAGAGGACGTTTCAGAAGGTCATCGTCATGTGTAAAAATATTTCAGAATCATCTGTTAATTGTAAACTTTTCAAAATGTAAAGTTTTGTCCCAGTTTGCAGTTGTAGTAAGTGTTGAAACGCCTAAGTTTTCCATAGGATTTAAATTCTATTTTCTGCCCATGAAGCTCTGATATCAAATTAGACTCCTAAGAACAGAAGTCAATATTTGAGTTAATGGTGAAGAAGGAAGCTAGACAGCTGCAATTATCAAGTCACAGCTGCAGTCAGGTATTTAACAATTATGCCACCAGGAAATCAGAGGAGTTACAGCAGCACAAATGGAAATAGAGTACTAGTGGAAGAGCATTTACTACAGTAGTGAACTTTGTAAAATGGAAGTTAAGGCACCTTTTAAACAATTGTCATTTGTATTGAATATGTAGCAAGACACCTTGCAGATTCCTTCCACTCATCTATTCTCAGCAGACTTCATGGTTCTTGCCCTTGGCCAGTGTGTAAATCTGGAATGATCAAAGAAAAAAAAAAGGCTTGATTGGTCCTGCGTGGTTGTTAGTGAACTGTGATGCGTATAATGGGATTAGGACATATTTTTTTACAGTTGACAGGTTGAATTCAGAAAATGAAATACCTTTACATGCAGAGCAATAGTGGGAGGTGTTGGTAAGGAGAAATGACAATGTATGTCTCTACACTGAACTCAATCTAATCTTCACACTATGGTATATTTAGATTACTTGCTCTGCAGAAAATCAGGTTCCGAAAAACGATGGTATGAAAGTTTAGACACATTGCATATGGATAAGAAAGTCCATACTATAATCTTAAAATGATTATTTGCAGCAGTTATCAGGCTTTGTGAAGACACTGGTCTCTATCATCTTTTACGTTAAAAATTATTGTTTCTAAAATAAAACTTGGAAAAACTTGGCAATATTTTTCATAGCTAAAACATATATAGATGAAAATATATACTTGGCCTTATCTTAGCGTGGCTTTTACTTTTCTGTTATACCATCCTGAAAGATAACGTAGGAGCTGAGATTCCTTTGGAAACAGAAAAACATTGCTCCTGAAATGTGCCAATGTGTAAAACATGCAGATCTTGAGAGTTTTTCTCTCTCTCTCTTTTTTTTTTTTTTTGTCGGGAGAATTGAGCACATTTAATTACCACGCTCCCTGCCATGACAGTACACACTCAAAACTGTGGGAAAAAATGTAGAAATTTTAGTGTATTGCAGGTACATCAGTTATTTCCAGTAGCCAAAACCATCTTAGAAGGCTCTGTAAACTGTCATAAGGGTGTTTCATGTGTGACTTGCCAGGTACATGCGGTAGTATTTGTTGCAGTTTGCAACAAATTTGTTGCAGATTTGTGGCAGGAAAGCCACCATTAGGTTCATGTGCCCAAAATCCTGGCCTGGTATTAACAGACATTTCAGCACCCAGCACTGCCAGAGGTACTGTCACTGCATGCTCATTGCTTTCAGCACTAAGTTTTAGGAAAATACATCTTCTTGTTTCTAATCTGTGCCCCTGTTAATTTCCTCTTCATTGCTGAATATAATGCTATTGAATCCACACGTCTGTCTTAAATGAAGAAAAAACTAATGACCAATATACAATTCTAATTTCAGATATAATCCTCTTCCAGGATATGCTCAGTGTTTTGGGACTTGATTAGTCCCACCTTGAAAAAACAAATCTTGCTTAGGAGGCGTTTTCAGGTACAAAACATTTTACAGAGTAAAAAGCTTAAACACAGGCTTTGTGATTTAGCATATAAATGCAGTTTATTCGTATTCTTTTTTATATAAATTCAGTGTGTTTCTGTGGAGTCTCTTATGTAAATGGTAATTCCGTGTTTCATCGGGGACCTCCTTTTGCTCATTGCTAAGTTCAGCAAATTTAGGACACTGCCTGCAACTATTACCCTATACACATGCACATATTTTTGGTGAATATTTGAGGGGTGAGAAAGTCAGTCTACCCCTCTAATGGAGCAGGAAAGATTTTGAATCCAAGACTCAATTTAAAAGTTCTCGGTGATCTTCCAGGAGATTTCCAGGAGTTCCTATAAATAGAAGATAGCAAATAATCTCTGCCTTCGGGATAAGTACCATGAAACAATAGTCAAGAGTATCAGTCATCTAGATTCAGAACAAAGGAAGACATGGGGCATGGTCACCAAAGCTTTTTGGATGACCAGAGAATATTTGCAAGATAAAATCCTCTGTTGAAGTCAATACAATTCCCATCAACTCTAATTAAAGTCAGGAGTTCACCAAGGTATTGAGGGGTTACAGGCACCTATATTTCAGATGGAAAGAAGCGTTTTAGTGTTTTTTCCTTGGGCTTTTTACCATTTTTCTTTTCACCTTGAGTTTCATTGTTTGAACAAAGTAATTAATTTGACCTCATTTGTCCGTCTCCCTCCAGTTGGCATCTCCAGCAGCCTGGACACTATATATATATATATTTTTTTTTTTCTCCAGACATAGAATCAATAATATTAAGTAGGGATGAATTTTTCCATTTGAATGCTTGAAGCTATTATCAGGGCATTTCTCAAGTTCAACCAAGCATCTTACATTTGATGTTGATCCTTCCTTTAATTTTCCCCCTTCGTTTCTGCTTTTCAAGTAATTACTAAAGGATCCCTAACTCTGAGGAGGAGTATACCCAGGGTGAAATATTTGAAATATTTCACTAAATTGCTCACCTCATGCAATGCTGAAAGCAATCTTATTTCTTACTACACCTTAGTCTTCTTTTCTCACATGCTATCAGTTAATCCCTGATGATCTTTACCAGAGACAAGTGAAGACAGCTCCTAAATAAGGCTCATATTTGAGATCAGCCAGCCAGAGACTTAAACGATGAAACTCTCCTGGTTTTTGGAGAATTCTGTAATTCCACCAGGCTCCCCAGGACTCGATTCTTCTTCTTCACTGCACAAATCTTTAATGGAAGCACCCAAAGGTGCCTGCTGTGAATATCCCATGTATACCAGTATACATGCTGGTTCCTATCTTCCAAAGGATGGGGCTGCTTCATGCTATTTATGTGACTGCCTCACACTGAGCCAGGTGAGATTAAAAGACTTTAAGCACATGCAGAAAAGTGGAAGGTGGTATCAAGTCCTGCATGACTCGTCCCAATGTTTCAGGATTCCAAGACAAAAGTTGGTCATCTTTAATGACAGAGAATTCCAAGAAAGTGATAAACTGATTGCTGGCGTTTTTGCTTTCTTTTTTTAAGGTTTACTCTTCAAAGAACAGCACAGGCTCCAGATACAAATGCCTATAAAGGACTTTGGGAGAATTTGGGTCCAACAGTTACAGGCCAGAAAAGACTCTGTCAAGAACCTGCTTACATCAGGAAATTGTTTCAATTTCTTCTATATTTGATTTTCCCAGTTGCCTAGGGTTTGTGTGCTGTGAATCTCAGTCTCAACAGGCAGGAACGAGTCTTAACTGAGATCCTCGATGCATGCAGGAGCATTTCTGGAGCATGTTAGAGTGAGTGGGTGCTGCAAAAACTGAAGTGATGACAGCTGAGTGCATTTAAAGGGAATGAGGAGAGGGTGCTGGCAGCCTTCCTGTGCCCAAGAGCATAGGGGTTACAGCCCTGAAAGAGGGCACAAGAAGTTCTGGTTTGATTTTCTCTTCCTCCTGAGAAGGTTCAGAGACATATTCCCTGTTCCCGTGACAGTGGCTACATCCTCTCTTCTACCCTTCTCTTGTAATTGCTCCACTTTCAAAAATTGTGTTTACTCCACTAATTCAGTTAACAGTACAGATAACAGTACAGTTTGTTCTCTTGTCTCAATAGAACAAACAAGAGTGAATACAGAGGAGTGGCCAAGCCTCTTGCTCCTCCCCACTTCCCTTTCTCCCTTCTGGACCTTTATTTGGAGCCCTCCCACCACTTATTTCTTCTTGTATTCCTCAACTTAGGGCATGTGGAGTAGGATAAATTAAAGCAGCTATGAGTGCTTGCAGATCAGCAGCTTTCCTATTTACCACTGCAGGAATGAGGAATGACCACCTCTTGAATTCAATACTGTGAAAAATAACAAGAGCTTAAGTGGCTGTTTAAGACCATGTTATCAAAGAGTGTGATCGACCTTCTTACATATTGATAGATCAGGTCCCCCCTAGGTTTCTCCTTCATGGGCTCCTTGATTCAGTATGTTGGAGGATAGCAGTGCAGAGTCATTAGCACAGTGTAGACCTCTCTCCTGACACAATCATGGTTTCTACAATTTCAGCTATGATCTAAACCCTATGGGGCACAAAGTAACACAGCAGACTGAGGTATGTTCTGTCATGGGTTGTGTTACCTGAAGTCCATTTCAGCTTTAGCAAAAAAAAAATTTGTTTGTGTGGAGCAAGAAATCACACTGCCTGCCAGCAAGAAATCACACAGCTTGCCTTGTCCCTAGTTGAAAGTGTCAAGAGTGGCACAGTAGCTTGTATTTTTATTGAAGTGAATTCCTTTAGTACTCAGGAGGAGAAAAGAGAACACAGAGACGCAATGATAAACCCTTTCAGCCACCTACTCATGACAAATCACAGAAGTTTTTTGACTTTATATTTCAAGAGCTCTGCAGGAAGATAGTTCTGCAATTCCCAGAGCTATCTGGCATCTTAATAATACCTGATAATTATACTCAACCATTCATTCCAAAGCATTTTCCTCAGTGTATGTATATTGAATATATATATTTGTGTGTGTGTGTGTGTATAGGAGGCATCTCATCATCTCTAGTAAGGAATAACATTTGGTTTCATACTTTCGTGCTTAACCCACACCAGCACTTGGACTCCTTAGCAGCTGCCCAAGGGATGGAGGATGTCTCCATTTCAGCTACAAGCCTATTACTGCAGTAATAGTGTGCGGTTCACACACCACATTCACACACCATTCAACATGCTGAAGCCCTTCATGGAATATGAGGCAAAAAGTGACTGATGTGAGAAAAGAACTTAGATATCCCTGAGAGAAACTCAAAAGAGTTTATCACTCTAATCTGGATCTTGGAGATCCGAGAGAATGATAGCTCCAAAATGTTTGTTTCAAGTACTTCTCATAAGTATGTACATAGAGATGCCTATGAATATGGAGGTTGCCCAGAGTTTTCAGGTAACTAAAATTAATACATTTCAAAGTCCAAATCCTTGCTAAAAACTTAAAAAATCATTCATCCTCATAAAACAGTGAAGTTTTTTTTCTCTAATTACTTGCTTTAATGTCATGAAAGAAGTTTTAAAACAATTCTACATGTCCTACGTGTCCTAGAATTGCCTTTTTTCTTCTTCTTTTTAACTTTTATTTTACAAATCCATTGCTTAGAGGAGATAGCTGGAGTAATTTGTGCTAAATAACTTTCAAAACAGCTTTCATGAGTCCTTGCTCTGCGGG
Organism: Tinamus guttatus; assembly: GCF_059628265.1. Classification (NCBI taxonomy): domain Eukaryota; kingdom Metazoa; phylum Chordata; class Aves; order Tinamiformes; family Tinamidae; genus Tinamus; species Tinamus guttatus. The sequence goes on from NW_028288928.1 coordinate 503,270, forward strand.
CACAACTTACCCTCTTCCACGAGGATTTCAGTAGGGTTCTAAGGAAGGCAGGCGGTGCTCTCATTCAGCCAACCATTGGTTTGTTGCGGAGTGTGCAAAATGACAATTACTTTTTCCTCTGAAAAACAACCACCTTCACATCACATAAAACATCTGTGTTAAGTCATCAGGAACCTATACATAAATCCAGCTTTAGAAAACGAAGCAACCTAACCACAGTTTTAAAAATAAGCATGAAGTAACATTCATATTAGTCATCCCTATTTTGCATATGCACATTCTCATAAAATAGATGTGCTCAAATACAATGAGAACAATATAAAAAGAGAGTTTCAATGAGAAAAGCATTTTCACATTATTGCTAGTTGCCTAAACTCAGCAGGTGAAAGTTATAATAGTAAAAGCTTTGTAATGAAAAAGCATCTTGCTGGCAAATGGATTGGAAAAATAGGATGTCAAGAGCACCGTAATACAATTAATCTTCACTCCTGAAAACATTTCTATCATGTGGGATAAATCAGACAAACTAATTTTAGATACATAGGGGTGTATTTTGAAGTGTTTCGTTTGCAAGGTCTTGTATTTACTCTTCTATTTTTTTCTTCATTGTTGCTCCTATAATTGTAATGCCAGTTAATTTTTCAAGCCAGTTGTCAACTGTTTATTTGTTAATACCAGTGCACTCTTAAATTTACAGTCATGGTATGATTTTCTATACTAGTGTATCTTAAAAGTGGTTACAGTGTATTGTGGCTGACAAACTCCACAGGGGTTTCTTGCACAGCACAAAATAAGTTATTGAACAAGTTTAAGCTTGATCTGAGTGAAAGGGTGACACCTAATCTATAGGCTTTCTAATGATAAACCAGTCAGTATCAACAAGTGTTATGATACTCACCAGTAGCATAATATATTGCAAGCATATACTTCTGAATCACTAGTTAGATAGAAGAAAGATAGGAATTCTCTGAGACCTTGGGGAAAAAATATTGAAAACCAAGTTTGTTTGTTTTTTGATGATTTGTGTGACCTATTGCTTGCCACCGCTTGTGTTATGGGCTGCCACGTGTGATGGCTCTGATTCTGGGTGGATAGTTGGATGTTTTAGATGAATTGGATTCATTCCTTGTATGCTTTATGCAGTGGTATAATTTGTTAGTCCAAAATGCGTTATCCCAGCGCCATAGAGTCCAATAAGCTTCTCTACATGTAGACAGCCTGTCATCTGGCCCTCCTCCAGATACCTGGCAAGATCACCTAACCTAGTGTCAGCCACTTCATTGAAATCAGTTCTTAGGCTGTGGTGAAGCAGGATTATGTGCAATACAAGAATTCTAGGAAATAGTTCTTTTTATAACATGGGGCCAAATCAGTTGCTAGGTTTTACTGCAGCAGCAAAAGCATTATATTTATTAAAGCATATGAGTAATTTTCTAGTAATTGAAATATTATCGGTGGAGTAGCCAATAGAGAGCCTAAAACAGTTATTGTATGCCTTGTTGAACAAAAAGATGGTGTTTTGGGGGAATTTTGAGTTACTTTCAGAGGTCAGCCTTCCAGATTGCTACACATCACATAACATTACAATGCCATAATAGCCAGTAAAGGAGAACAAGCTCCCTTAGAGGAAGACTTAGAGTCATTTGAGCCAGAACCAAGAATTAACACTATCAAGAGCTGCTGAACCTGGCAGCCTGATGACAGAGGTGAGGTGCTGCAGCTCCAAGCCACCAGGTCCAACCCGTAGAAAGGCTAAGCATGTGTTCCCCATAGCCACACACAGAAACACACACATACAACACACACATGTGGATACACAGGGTTGGCCAAAAAGATCAATACAGCTCCTCCAGTGTAGTTTAACTCAAGCTGAATAATTTTATATTTACCATGAGATATACACAAGGACAGCAGCCCATTTTCAACAAACGGGCTCCTGAAACTGTAAAACTTGACCTGTAGCTCAGCCTCTTGTGTCCCCATAAATTCAAGAGACTTGATGTACAATAAAACTATTGAAAAGAATTCATTGGAAATTAAATTGGATTCCATTGAGCTTAAAAGAGCAAGACTAAATTTTCACATGTGGGTATGAAATACAGTTAAGCAAAAATCAACAAAATAACCACAGCTATGCCAGATTTAAAGAGTTGTCCGTGTAAAACAAACAAAAACCCACTATCTTCATATTATAGGACAGTTTCTCCTTGCATGTCTGCCAATAAGAAGAATTTGGGTAATCAGCTCTAAAACCTAAGCATGATTTCTTCATACTCAGGGAAGGTACTTGTTTGACTTTTAAGAGTTTATGGACTGAGAATTTGGTATGATGTGTATATGGTTCTTTTTTTATCAAAACCTTAAAATTATCTTTTCTTTTCAAGCTTACAGCATCTCTCTGGCCTGCTGCTAATAGTCTGCAAGCTTCTTGTTTGTGTTTTCAGATGTATAGCTTTTCTCCTCCTACTCATCTCTCTCAGAAATCCCCTAGTTGATAAGGAAGTTTGTTGTATTCATTACAGCTGAAAACTTTCGATAGTTGCTTTATCATATTCCTGCTGGGTTCAACATCTAGCCTACCTTCCTGCTACTGTTGTAATTACATTGGACAATTGGTTTTGTACATAAAGCACAGATATCAAAATGTTCTTTAAACTCTTCTAAACACTGGATTTTTTTATTATTTTTTTTACTTGATCTTTCACAAAGAGTAGTATTCTTACCTCCTGCTACATAGTCCTGCAGAATCCCGATACCACAACAAAGGGAGCAAGGTCTTTGAAGATGATCTATAAGCAGTCATCATCCTTCCTAGGTTTAAAGGTAATTATGAAAAAAAAAAAACAGAAAAGGAATATCTAGGTAGTTTAGGGAGTCTTTTTTAGCTCTGTAGATATTTGTCATTCACATCCCAGTCACTTCCTGAGTGTCTTTAATGTCATCTTATACTCTGTTTCTCAAGCAGAGACTTGAACAATGGGTGAAGTGGAATCACACTCTTGCAGATGGGTTTTCCACGTAAAGTTCCAGTTTCCAAGTTCAAACTCTGCTCAGCTCTTGGCTAGTGTTTATAGGGAATGGCAAGTCCTCACTCCTCCCATTTTCAGGAATGCTGCCTAGCAGATGCATTCAGAATCCCAGAAGTGTTGGGAGCTAAGAAACATTTCTGCCAAAAACAGGAGCCCTGGACAAGAGTAGACATTTTATATGTTGCCTGCCCTCTTTGTACTGTTGCAAGACTAGTGTTTGTGTGATGGCTGGCATGAGAACATAGTAGGCAATGTCATACTTTCCCATAAAAGAAACTAATGAAGGACTGAAAGACCCAAGTCAGCAGAAAAATCCAGAGCTTTCTTATCTGCTAAAGCCTTGAACCACAGAACTAGCCTTCTGTTCTCACTCTACCCAGTAGAATTTTGTGTAGGGTCTCACAACCTGTCTTCTGATCTTGAGGACTTCTGTGTCCTCCTCTAGCAATGCAGCTCTCTCAGGAGTCATGCTCACATCTACCGCATCCACTGCACCATCACAGCATGAAACCCAGCTGCTCTGTAGCGGACCAGCAACACCAGCCACCTTTTGGAGCACACCATGTTGTTCCACCTTACTGTGCCTCTGTATTTGCTTCCAAAAGAAGACGAGATACGTCAGTTGATGATGCAAACCCAGCTTTTGTTCCAGTTTACATCCAGGCCATGGCTTGGGTATAGATTCATGTGTGGGAAATGCCATGCACATCTGTCCACAGTGTAAACACAACCATTATCTGTGTGTCAGCCTTAGTGTTTGAAATCTGCCTGTGGAAAAGAACAGTCTGTGTGAAAAAAATCATTATTGTACTGATCTTTCTTTACCAGCAAGGACTCCTGAAACTTTACCAGAAAATTCTCCTTCTGTTGATATTCCCCTATCCAGTTCAAAGGCCCTGAAAAAAAAAGAGCCTTGAACCAAAGTGCTGACTCCAGGGGATACTGGAGAATCAGGGCAATTGTCAGACCTATGAGGGAAATTCTTGTTTTTTTCATCAGCTGTCAAAGAATGGAAGTGCTTGTTTATAGGGAAAAGCTCCAAGCTAGCAATGGCAAGAGTGCACAGAACGGTTGCATCCATGTTGAGCGGCTCTGAAGCTGTCATCAAGGCACACCTCCATGTTCCCTGATACCTGACGTAATTTGTGAACAGTTAGTAGGGCCAGGTCCCTAATGGTCTCCAGGTGCAATTTAGCCTGGATTAAGCCTTCCATATACGGTTTTCAGTTCTTGCAAGGTCATTTCACTTCTAATGAATACTGGTTTTGCACATGCTCAGCTGTGCTCTTGTTCTTTAATGTGGTAACTGACAGATGGTAGCAAGATATTTCTTTTATAATGAAACCTGTTAAAGGATGCTGCTTAGGGCCTCAGAAAATAGTACATTTGCCAAATAGAAGATGGTCTCTAGGAAAGAAAAAGAAAGAAAAAGGTGATATTATAATGCAGTGTATCTTAAGTCATTTTCCTCAGTCACCTGGTGATTATTATCTTTTACTTGTGTCAGAGAAGTGACCTAACTGTTTGCTTCCATTCAGAGCTTTTTTTTCCTATTAACTAATACCTCTTTCACCCTTATATTCTTAAAAAGTCTTGCTTCTGTTAATTGTAATAGTGCCTCTAAAAATGTGCAAATTAACAGCAGGAGAACAAGCTGTAGAGCTTTTTTTAGACACAGATATGCCCATTTCTCTTAAATCATTGTTAATTCCTGTCAACATTGCTATTGAATCCTTTGTTTGACCACTCACAGCTGGCCTGGATTTTCTCATGGCCCGTGCAAGCTTGTTTTGGCAGCTGAATACATCAGAATTGTCTAATTTGTCATCTTGTGAGAGGCTAGCAGTCTTGGATGACAGAAATGTCCTCTTTTCAACCCTTCAAAAGCCTGCAACCTCCCATTTTTGCTGAGTAGCTGCCTTTGCCGCTCTTATTTTCTTCAAGATTCCCTATAACCAATTTTTTACTGCTTTATTCTTCACACCAACCTACAACTAAGGAAGACTTGGTGTGACTTCCTTTAGCATCCATTTACACTGTCCTATAAATCATACAAAATGTTCTGCACAGGCTCAAATCTATCCATTAGCTGAGAATCCATCTGTTCGTTGCTTCCAATGGGAATATAGTTTCTTTCTCTGCATCACTGCTTGACAAAACTTCTAATCCCATCTGAAACTACTAGTGTGTTGTGTTTGGGGTCTGTTATATCAAATACTCATCTCTCTCTTCTCTCCTTCTCCTCTCAGGAAATGTTATTTTTAGACTGCTTTTCTATCTCCAACAGAGTCAAAAGTTACATCTTGACCTGTACAAGCTTTGGTGCCATATGTTCCTCAGCTCTTCTGCTCTAGTATCCAGAAATTTGCCATCCAGCTCAGTTATTCTGGTCCATGACCCCCTTACCATTATTTCCCCTATGGAAAAAAAATCATTTGAATTTGAATTCATCTGAAATTTATTTGAACATTTTATATGTATGTGTATATGTCTGTGTGTGTATATGTTTTCTGTCACGGTTTTGTTTCCCTGTTCTTGGTTGTCATGGCCAGCAGCAGATGAATGTATGCCTTAGCCTTTGGTTGTATCAGGAGAGGAACTGACAGAACTAGATAACTTAGAGCACCTATTTCTACTGGTATAATGTGCCTTGCTCATTACAGAATTACAGGATTGTTAGTGTCAAGGTGATTTTCCTGACAGAGAGCTGAGGCACACTGTTATTTTAAGAGTGCATCTCCATGGCTCTCAAACTTCAGGCTCTCCCCGACATGTGAGTGTCTAAATTCATGCTATAAAATTCCTTTTTTAGCCAGTGAGGAAAATGAAATAGGCACCTCTACCGGGTAATTTATTTCATCATGAAGTAAATAATCAAAATATGTCACTCTAAAATTGACAATTTCTTTTCTATTAACTGAAAGGCAGCATAGGGTGAGCATCTCTGACATACACAGCTACACACAGATGGCTGCATCTGTCGAGGAGACATGGCTCAGTTGTCCACTACAGTGGCAGCATTCCTGAGGTGATTCAATGCATCTTACTCCCATTTCACTGTGGGCTAAGGTCAGTCGAGTCTCTTGTTTGCTGGGGGCTCAGGATACACACACCCAGATGCACACACAGACTCTTAGCTGACACATGGCAACTTATTCCACTTCACAGCGTGCGGGAACATTTGAACCCACGGAGCATCTGAGCCATCAGGCGCTGCGGATCGGGCAGCTGCTCTGTGGAGGCAGCCTATAAAGAGCACAGAGAACATCACCAGGGTAGAGGAGGGACAGGTTAAATTGAGAGAAAGGAATTTCCTCACTCTTTGCCATTCTCAGAGTGCAAAGTCCAATTCATCTCTAGAGAGACCCATTTGCCACGTTTTAGGTCTTTTTTTTTTAGTATGCATTATTTGCACCTCCAGAAATCTGCACACATTCAAGTCTAAAGTCTCTCCTTCACTGACAGAGAAGTTTTCCAAGAATTGTGGAACAAGGTAAAATCCCAACTGCGTGTTCTACATTGGCCCCATCGTTACATCAAAGGCACCAAATGGTGCAAATCTGCCTGCATTTAAAGCAACTGGGTACTGTGCCCCTTCCAGCTGAGTACAACATCCCTGGTCTCCCATAGCCAGCACTGCAGCAACATTCCCACTCAGCCACACTCCACACCACCATATCTCTAGCCCCATGCTCTCTACCTCCCAGGTTTTGCAAGGATCTGCTGAGCATTTCACAGAGCAGATGCAGCAGCATGAGTCACTGCCTCACCAAGGAATGAGTTCCTATCAGTTGCTCCATGGAAACAGCTCATGTATATGCTCGGATATTGTGTGATGCACTTTGAGGCTGCTAACATGCCTCTGAAATAGAGATAATTTGTTTACTTGACATGGGCCCAAGAGAAGAGCACTCCGTCACACAACTGCTGGCTACTTCTGATGAAGCACCTAGCATGGGAGAGCTCGGCTGGGCTCAGGCTACCGGGCTCAGGCAGCAGAAAGGGAGCTGAGAGGTGGGAACCTCGACTCACTTCTCCCTAAGGCTGACTCCTCTTAACTCTCAAAACAAGGTGACTGCAAGCAACCCACCGGCTAGCAATGCCTCCTGATATACGCTGGTTCCCAAATGTGCCTGTTTGGGACAAGAACCTGCACCGTGGCAAGTACTGGTATAATGGCGTAAATGATTATGCTCTAGTAGCTGGAAACATTGCTGTTGACTCTTGAATTTACTCTTATCACTGTAACTGAATGTTTTAAGCCACATTCTCTAGAGGCAGTCTATGTTTACAGCTTTAATAGCTAGAAAACTGGAGTTTTCTGACCATTCCTAGACGTTATGGCACATTTTTCAGGCCATTCAAATGAAGAAGCTCTAGCAACAAAGTTAGTACTTACCCCCTAGAAGAAAATTCTCTTTCACCAGCTCTTGGGGAAAAAGTGTTTCCAAAAATGTGTTAATATTCTGCAAACAAATCAATTATTTATAATTGTCTTGTCTTTAGATGTAAATTAAAGTAATGATCTTTTTTACAGAGTTGAAAGGAAGCAGAGAGGTTTAACTCAAGTAAATGAAATCTACATGAGCATCTGTTTTCTTTTTAAACTTTGTAGGAAGTCAATGTATTGACGGTAGCATTGGTCAACCAAGACAGAGAAAAAAATTCCGAGAAACGAAGCCCTGGTCTAAAATCAGAGAAAGAGGCACTATTAATAGGTAAGATTACCAAAAAGAAGTTTGTTGACAACTACCGTTTAGGAACTTTTTGTTTTGCATATGTTTTTGTGTGCATCCTTACTTTAATAAAAGAAAAAAGAAAAAAAAGATTTTTAATTTTCATCTAGACCTAGAATCGTTTTCAGTAAGAGAAATCCTAAATACAAGTGAACTTCTCTTGGCTAAAAAATCTACAGACTGTAACAAAAGAATTTGGGATATGAAGAAAAAATCAGGATCTACATTTAGACTTGTATGAAAACTGTATTTACACTGAAATTTAATAGGTTCGAACTGTATAACTTGGCATCTGATCATCAGTGAAAATACTGAAGGATTGAGGGGTGGCAACTATATTGGCAAACTTTCAAACAAAATGTGTATAGTGGAAGCATTAACAAGCCAGATTTATGCTTTCGACATTAGATGAGGGAATTAGCAGTATGCATACCACAAAGGCTGCCACATCATCTACCTAAAATAAAACCTTTAAAATAAATTCTTCAAGAGTGCCACTTTTTCTTTACATTATAGGAAAGAATTATCTTTGAACATCCTGAACTGGAAAGTTTTAGGCACATAGACTGCAAATGCAATGCCACTGGCAATGTGTGATTTGAATACAAATTGGATTTCTAATCAGACCATCCAAGTGTGATGGTCTTGGCTTCTGCGTCAAGAGCACTCGTGTGTGTGCCTGTGGTCGCACAGATCATGGGGAAGGCAATGGCTGCTGGGATTTGCCACGGTATAAAGTTAAACACGTGATTTCTGCCTTTGCAGGGTCATAAGTTTGTAAATGCTGTTGGAAAAACGAGGGTGGAAAGAAGATGTACTTTGCAAAGCTGATCTAAAATTAGTTTAATTTTGCTTATCATTTTCAACCATTGCCAGTATACGGGAAAAACTGAAATCCAAGATTATCCTAATTCATTCAGCATCAAGAATGCTGTATGGCCTGCAGTACACAAGATACAGTGACCCATTTTTGTCATTTGTAAGCATTTTTAATCCTGGTGTTTACGCTTTAAATATAAGGAACTTCCCCTAGGGTGGTTCAGTTAAGTAAACCATCCAAAGAGAGTTGAAAATATTTGCTCTGATTCTTACAGTTCAACTCTCCCCAAACAGCAAGTACCACACATGTCATTTTCTATTCCCACTGTTTATTTGAAAAAGGATAAATCGGAGATTGCTTTTAATAGTAATTCCAATACCCCCGATCCTGTTTGTTTTGGTCATCACTATTTTGCTGTCTGTTGATTTTCACTGCAGAAAAAAATCTTCAGACTTTGATCCTGTCTCCTCTCAGACCAGTTTTATTCCCATACCTTTTATATGAACCTGTAAATAACAGTGGAGACAGGCATAACTGTCTGTCTTTTAAGGAAAAATAAATAAGTAAATATGTCAGAAAGGATTCGTGCTTTCTTCAGCAGCAGTTGGAGTAATATGTATTAAACACTTCCCACAACGTGCATCAGTGTAATTACTAGAAGAATTTGAGGGAGTGAGTTTTCTGACACAATTATATGAAACATTTTCAAAACAGAGCATCCACTGAAGGGGAAAAAAGCAATAATTTTACCATTACAATATCCACAATTTTATATTGGTAAATCAAGCATAAAATTGGTAGTTGAAATGCTTCCAGCAAGTCTTTGTTTAGAAATTCCTTTATTCATCAGTATATTATCTTGGTCACTTACTTGCTAACTGCTGTCATTCCTGAAGATGAGCTATTGTGTTTACTGCGTTATTATGACTATATTAAAAATGTGCCATTTTCTTATGTTTATTGGGTTGTGTAAGAAAATTAAGAAACATAATTCATACTGAAAAACCTGCAAGAACAAACAATTCAGAATTATTTTGCTTATTTTAATGATATGTCTGAGGTAATTTCAGTACTGTGCTTTTTTTTTTAATACAGGTATCATATCCACATTTCTTCATGTCCACCCTTTTGGAGCCAACATAGAATATCTTTGGTCTTATATGCAGCAGTTGGACTCTAGGGTAAAAAAATTTAATCAAAATCTGTTTTCTCTATAGAAATATTGTATTATTCTTTACTGCAGGTTAAACTCTTCTCGAGTTTTCATTAGGAAGATAATGGGATATGGGGCTTGGGGGTTTGCAGTCTTTATTCATTCACAAATTACAATACCTACACTTGTGTTGAAGTCCTTCACTTTGCATTGCTGAGATATTAATTGTGGCAAAGAAGAGTTTTAAAAGGCAAAGATTGGCAGCTGATTTTATGACACGTGACCCTGAAACACAGCTGATAAGAAAGAAAGCAGAACAAGAGGGAGGAGAAGCTATCGCCACTGAATGATGGAGAGTTTTAAGAGAGTATTCCTCTTCTAAAAGTTGTTGGTCATGAGACAAACTGAATATGTGAACACTCATGAACATGAACCACAAAAAATGCCCTTCATCTTCACAGAGAAGCTGGGAGGCCTGATAAGGAAATTGGCTGACCTATTGCTAAAATCAGAGAAGCTGAGGCCAATACACACGTGAGACCAACACATTGCGGTGCTCAAAGTATTTCCTAATCACCATACAGTTCATACAGTCTGTCATCAATAAGTACCATTAGGACAGAATTCTTTAGACTCACTTTCAATATCTACTGTAGGATGAATCAAGTCCCAAAACCCCTCTTTTCTCTCCACTGAAAATAAAGAAAATGAGAATCACCACCATGAAAGAGACACCTTTGATCAGGTGAATGCTACTTTAAATGCTAAACAATAGCTCTACAAAGACAATTAGAGTATAAATGTCACTCTGATTAAATATTTCATTGATTGCTATATGATGGCCTACTTTATATAGTCTGGGTCAAATCCCACAGCCCTTTATGCAGGTAGATCTCCTTGTCTGAACGGGAGCTACTTAACAGGTTCTGCTAAACCACAGCTGTGATCCACCATACACATCTGCCAGTATTTCTCCTGCACACAGGGATGACAGTGCTTGCCCAGATCTTCTTGCGATATGAAGTCAGGATGCTGCTGTTTGTGCACCTGTACTCAGAAGCAAGTGGTACTCCAGGTGGCTGGTTAGACCCAGCTCTACTCACCTTGGTAATATTTGGCTCCTGAATACTGCCTCTAGCCTTTCCAATCATAGCCAAGATAACCTCCAGCTGCTTTGATGGACAGATTCATGCCGCTGAAGGAGGCAGAGGAGATCATTAGATGGAAAGCCATTGGAAATAACAGAAATTGATGGAGGAGAGAGGATGAAGGATGAACCTCTTTGTGCTTGCCTCTGTGTATGACAGCTCAGATTTGCAAGTGCTTCACAGCCCACTGCTAAACACAAGGAGAGGGTAGTAAGGAAAGGTGTGAAGCTTTGGAATTTAATTTTTTTAAAAAAAAATCTACTGATAATTCTAGAGCTCTTAACATCTGGACCTGCAGCACTTCCTCTTTTGCCTCGTTATTCTCTGTCTCAGCAACGTAATGTATCTTCCTTCATCCCGACACCAGCTCCTGCAGCAACCAATCTAGCAAATCTCTGTCATCCTTCAAGTCCTTCCTTAACCCACAGTCTTTTGGCTAAGTTTCAACTGCTTCTCCCTCTCACTGGCTGCTCCTCTTCTGCAAACATTTTAAGTGCTGTCTCCTTGGACTACAGCCCTGCTTCTCATTGCTTCTGTGCACTGAGCTCTGCCTTATCCCCCTTCAGTGCAGCAGTCCCTCCGTGTGTGTATCTGTGGGCTCTGGCCTTGATTTTCTACTCGTGAGAGCAGCCTGTTGACTTCAGTGATGTTGCCAGGGTCAGATCCTTACCATGTAAATGCAGTCTCCATGGATGGGGCCTTGTCTCATGCCCTCTGAGGTGTCCAGTGACCTTGCCGTGTAGCTACCACTTTGCCTACCTGCTGCGTAATAAATCTGTGCAGCAGAATTGACCTCACGGCTTTGTTTTGGAAGCAAATGCTGTCACAACAAATTGCTGTCTAATAGTGTAATCCTGAGATGTAATCTCAGAGATTAATTTCAATTATTTTCCATGGTTAGCCTGTCATTCCTCACCTAAACAGGAGTAATAAGGTCAGCATACCTGTGTGGGCTGAGGGCTCGTTGTAGAGCTCAGATTCATTGCCTAGAGGTAACCAGTTATCAGTTACTGTCATGAGAGCATATAAAAGATGGACTTGATTATTTTGGAGTTCCAGATTGACTGCCTCCAACACTGATTTTTAGTGCCACCTTTAACAAATTATTTAATTTTTCTGCCTCACTAACCTCTATAGGAAAATAAAAGGTGACAGTTATTTCCTCACCTCCCTTGGGTGGAATAAGGTGTAATTAGCATACTTTATGTTTATACACTGCTTTGAAAATGAGACTCGCCACTATGAAAGTGTCTTACTAATATGAATACGCAAAAATGTCATCATCGCCATGAAGCTGATCAAGCCACAGAGATATCTGGGGCAGCAGCAGCAGAGATTTCTTTACAACATTTCGCATGACCATTAGTTTAGAATAAGTAGCTGCAGAATCAGAATGGTTCATTTTCCACAGCCATTCATTTCTTGGCTACCAGAAAGATTATCTTTGTGAAAGTGTTTTCTGCAGTAAGAACAGATTTTTCAATAGGAATGTGACCAGGCGTTAAGGTGTTGAGGCCATTGGAAAATACTCTGAGTCATGCTGAGTCAGGATCATCACTGATGAGTTATCTAGGGCTACTGAACTGGGACAAACTGGGGCAAGATGACTCCACTTAGTCCATGAGTAAAGAAATTGAGCTGATTAAAATGAAGTCATTTTTTTTTTCCAAAAGGAAAACTGATAGAGCTAGAGGTAGAAAGATTTAAGAGTTCATAGAAGGAGAAGGAAGAATAAGGCCCAATTCGCTTCCTTGTCCACATAAGTATACCTAAAACCATAGGTCTTAGATGGATTTCACACAAACATTATGTGACAGCAACCCTAAAATAACAGTATCTCCCTGCTATTGTCGTTATTTACAGTGGGATTCTGCTTACAAAAACAGAATTATTCCTGCAAGGAATTTACACTTGCTTTGGCATTTCAAAAGACAGGTGTCAGGCTAAGGCTAAAAATATTAATAATGAAAAACTTTGTTTTCGTCTTCTCTGGATTTTTTTTTTCTTATTTCTATTCTCTGTGTTTTCTCTTCCCAGTCTCCAGGGCAGTTTCTCACTTTATTTTTAACTTTTTCTCTTTCCTAGATCTCTGCAAATGAGATAGAAATGCTTTTGATGAGACTGCCACGCATGTTTAAACAAGAATTCACTGGTGTAGGAGCAACACTGGAAAAGCGGTGGAAGTTTTGTGCCTTTGAAGGAATTAAAACTATCTGACTGTGACTAGTAATGAAGCTATGCAGAATAAGAATTCCTAGAGCATGGCAGGGTTACAAAGTATTAAAGTAAGAAATTTGGGTTTTGGCACATAGTAGTATGTTTTCAAAGTTATCCGAGCCTAATTTTAGTTACATTTGTGACGTTCTCTTGTGAGTGGAAATGTAGTTGTGCACCAGTTCCTAAAATAAAATATTTTTTTTTAAAAAAAGTTTCAAAATGTGACGGATCTGTTTCCTATGAAAACTGAAGAAAGATGCCACAGTCATAATGATTTCAAAATACTACATGTCCTACATCTGAGAAAAGCTCATTGAGCAAACAGTTAAGGAGAAAGATTGCCCAGTTATGGTCGCTATATTACAGCGATGTAAATGTAATATGTAGTAGAGCTCATTAAATTACGTTACTGAAAGTTCTTTCCATTTAGTAAGAAAATTAAGTAATTTTACCGTGAGGAAAAGCATACCAAAAGAAAACTTGAAGATGTGTCTGAAGTTGTTGTATTTTGTAAATTAAGTTATATGCTGTACCAGGGATTTTTGCCTTATTGAAAGAGGCCTGAAAATGTGATTGGAGTCCTCAAGAATGCTTTATCAAGAATATTATTTTTCTAATGTAACTATTCTCCATTACAAGTTCTTTTAACATGGATTGCATATCAATTTTCATAAACATGTAAATAAGGAGGAAACCAGTGTTACTGTATTGTATTTGGTATGTAACATTCAGGTTTATGCATCAAAATAAATATTCAGTTGCATTACTGTTACAAATTTTATAGCAGATATATTAATTTTTATCAATAAATATGACTTCTACCATATTGTTTGTAAGTTTTTCTTCTGATGTTTTTGAATTTTTATCAATTCAACAAGAGTCTCCTGGTGTTTGTCTTTCTGCTACCTGAGCTGTTAATTGCAAATGTCTTGGCTAAATTGATTGGGAATCAAAAAAACATGCTGCAATTTTAGCTAGAATGAAAAGAATCACAGTTATTGCTGGAGGAAGCACCAGCATGATGCTTTGTTGAAGGGGACATATTTCATTTGTTTTTTTTTTCAGACAAGGAGCCAGGCTGAAAGCAAAGCACCTTTAAATTTCTCATTTACAGTGTTGTGTTGGGTCACCACAATGCATCTAATCAGTTATTCCTTTTAACTCCTGGCTAATGCTTCTGGCCTTTGGCCAGACAAGGAATGGAACAGGGCACTTTCAGTGGTGGCCCTTAAATGAACAAGATGAAAGGTAGGACCATTTTCCTCATTATCATTTGGGATTTACTGTCAAACCCACAGTACTCCAATGCCCTTATAGGAGCTAGAAAAAGTCCAGAAAAAGCGTGTTTTGTATAAACCAAGCTGGAAGAACGTGGAAGGCATCTCAGCTCCCAGAGCATCCCTTTGAAGAAACACATCAGCACGGCACTTGGGTGAAAAACAGCGGCCCTGCGTGGGCAGAGGAGCCGGCCACACGGGCAGGCCCTGGAGAGCAGGGCAGCTACAGTGGGAAATAGGGAAAACCACAGCACATGCAGGGAGGATCCACATACACCTCCGAGTGCTGCTGCTCACAGGCTCCTCCATAAGAAGTAATTAGTGTCAAATGCAATTAGTCATGAAGGAACTCTCTTATATGGCTGTTAGTAATTACTGCTTTAGGATCTGTTTCTCTCTGGCATCTACCTAGAATATAGAAATATTAGATGAAATCTTACCTGTGCGCAAAAGGGAGAAAGAAACAGACTTAGCAGAGCCATTATGGAAGAAAATTATGCTTTCAGCCAGTATACACAAAACTGCTATTTTTAAGAACATGCACCTCTATTATGGTTGCTTCAGTAGCTGTATTAAGACAAGTTACTCAGGTGAAGCTAATAATTATATGTCAGTTATGTTAATGAAAATTAACCAGTTCAAATAACAACTCTTTCTTTTTTTGTGACCATACAGAGCTATGAATAATTCAGGCAAAAATGTGGTAAGCCTGACAGTTTTTATTTAAGTACTATAATATAAATCTGTATGGGCACTTAGACTGGGGAAAGAGATGTGTGAAAACTTTCACCTAGACTTTTTCTATGCTATACTTATTCATTACATCTTTTCTCTTCCCTTTGACCTTATGTCTACTCCTTTTTGTCCCCCCCTTCTTTAAATTATCCCTTCTCCCATAAGACCACATCCATCCCAGACAGCCACAAAACCTTTTTAAACTGACATAAGACCATGATATTTTTGCTCTGGTTGTGTTTTCTACTCCTTTCTCCTTTGTAGGTCTCCCTGCTTGTCTGTACCATAAACACTTAAAGAGAGCACTTCTTTTAGTTCTTGTGAAGGACCAAACAAAAGAGAATGTTCTTGACTGGCATTTTGATACCACCTTTAAAGATCTAAACATTAAGACTAAATAGCATGCAGGCATCCTGCAGTACTATAAAGTATGTAGGCCATCAATGAATGTTTATCCATGTATTTAGTTTTGCCAGTCAGAATAGGAATGTCAGCTGAGAACTTGAAACTAGTGGTGACCTTCAACAGAATCAAGCTGGACCCCAGAATTGGCTTGGTGTCAAGTGGTCAGTGGCTTTGGAGAAAATGGATGAAAATGCTGTTCCATCATTTCGTGGCTAAAATGTCCCAGTCTTGACTGATTGAAGTGGGAGACCTGAAAGTGATATGATAGAAAGGGAGCCACTTCTGAAAGACGTATCTGCAGGTATGTTATTGATACGTGGAGAAGATGGTGATGCTTTGCAAACCCATTTTAAATTATGGTGATGAGTTCTTTAGCCAGCTGCTCTGACCAGGCAAAATGACGCCATAGTGGCCAAGGAGGATTGGCTCCCTGTGATGCGTATCACAAGAAGACACCTTTCTGAGTGAGCAATGCTTGTGAGTTGACAGTACATCTTCTTAGCATCTCTGGTCATTGCAGCAGAGCAACTGTAAATGACAGGAAGTGATGTCAGAGGAGAGGAGAGGAGAGGAGAGGAGAGGAGAGGAGAGGAGAGGAGAGGAGAGGAGAGGGGAGGAGAGGGGAGGAGAGGAGAGGAGAGGAGAGGAGAGGAGAGGAGAGGAGAGGAGAGGAGAGGAGAGGAGAGGAGAGGAGAGGAGAGGAGAGGAGAGGAGAGGAGAGGAGAGGAGAGGAGAGGAGAGGAGAGGGGAGGGGAGGGGAGGGGAGGGGAGGGGAGGGGAGGGGAGGGGAGGGGAGGGGAGGGGAGGGGAGGAGAGGAGAGGAGAGGAGAGGAGAGGAGAGGAGAGGAGAGGAGAGGAGAGGAGAGGAGAGGAGAGGAGAGGAGAGGAGAGGAGAGGAGAGGAGAGGAGAGGAGAGGAGAGGAGAGGAGAGGAGAGGAGAGGAGAGGAGAGGAGAGGAGAGGAGAGGAGAGGAGAAGGGAGGAGAGGAGAGGAGAGGAAAAAGAGGTCAGTGTAATAGAATAGGAGAGTACTCTAATTCATTCTATCCTGTTGACCAGATCAGAGGCTCAGTCCCCTGAAGAAAAAGTCAATGTGCTCTCCACCAGGGAGAGGAAGACGCTGAGGTAGCCAAGTGATACTCAGTGAAATGAGGAAATGCAGAATCTAGGGCAGTTCACTCCAATTGAATGATGCTGAAGGAAGCCAGAACAGGCTGGCACATGTTTGGCAAAGACTTAAAGGAAGAGCAGGAGCCTCAAAAACAAGGAGGGAAGAGGCCAAGAGACAACACAGCACCAGGCTAACCAAAAGCTCATGAGTTGAGACTATGCAATGGTCTGGCACACAGCTACAAGGTAGGGCAGAGAGATGTAGTGACCTCTCCTCAAAAAGGGACTGATGTAGCAGAAGATCTGGTTTCCTACTGACAAAATATGGCAAGGGTATTTTGCAAGAAGTCAGGAGTTCATCTGGCCCAAACTGGCTCCCCAGTACAAGGACATCGAACCTCTAGAGAGGGTCCAGCGTAGAGCAACGAAGATGATTAAAGGACTGGAGCATCTATCATATGAGGAAAGACTAAGCGAGCTGGGCCTGTATAGCCTGGAGAAGAGAAGGCTGAGAGGAGATTTCATCAACATGTTCAAGTACCTGAGGGGTGATTGTAGGGAGGATAGGGCCAGGCTCTTCTCCGTGGTGGCTGGTGACAGGGTAATGGATGTAAGTTGAAACACAGGAAGTTCCACCTTCCTGTGAGGAAGTGGAAGTGAAGAAGAACTTCTTTCCTGTGAGGGTGACAGAGCCCTGGAACAGGCTGCCGAGAGAGGTTGTGGAGTCTCCTTCTCTGGAGATCTTCAGAACCCACCAGGATGCCACCCTGTGCCACATGCTCTAGGTGTCCCTGCTGGAGCAGAGGGTTGGACTAGATGATCTCTAGAGGTCCCTTCCAACCTTAACCATTCTGTGATTCTGTGAACTCCTGGTCCATCAAAGATGCTTTTTAGTTCCTCCTCAGCTTTGAGTTGGCTTGGAGTGGTAACAGACTTGACTTCCCTCTGCCTGCAAATATGTCACGTGGAACTACCATCTAGACATGGCTGGAGTTCAGAGGTTCTCTGAACTGCACTGTACTTGATTCGCCTTTGAAGGCTTAAGAGATTCAATGTGCAAAACTTCCTGGACAATTATGGATTTCACCCTGCACATTCAAGAGAGGAGGAGGTATAATTTCTCTAATAAATGGCATTTTATGCCCACAGGAGATACCTTGTGTGATGAAAATTACATTATCCTCACAACAAAAAAAAAGGAAATTTCTGATATCACCTTGTGCTATTGCACATAGTGGAACCTAAATTCATGCATGTCTCAGGGGAAAGTTGCATATTTGCAACTGCCAAACTATCTCAGTCACTTACGGAATAACTATACTGAGATTTAGAGAAAATCTCCTATCAAGCTACAATACATTTAGTTTAAACATGCTATGCAGTAAATGCTACAGAATCTAAAGCCCTAAATCTTTGCTTGAAAACAAACCATCTGATGATTTCAGTCAAAATTTTGACCTTGCAGGCATTGCTTTTTAAAAAAATCAGAACAGCTTTGAAACTCAAGGTTGATTTGACAAAAATTTTCTGCACTGATGTGGGCTGAATTGGGAAGACAGGGAGGGAGGTTTGGCTTAAGAAAGAGGAGAAAGGACTTGTTTTGGGGGGAGATATATTCTTCTTGTGCCTTCAGTCAGGTCAGCTATAAGACTGATGCTCATTTTGTATCATATTCTGCCCATCTCTCTGAAATGGGAACTGAAAAGAGAATGTCAGGATTTAACATAACATGTGAAGTGTGATGACTTTTTTTTCCCTATAAAACAGTGCAAGTTTTCCCATCCTTTGACTGTCGCTGTCATTACGTATATAAGATCTGCAGCTATTTTACCCTAACTTTTCCCTCAAAAAGAACACTCTAAAAGAAGCAGCAGCAAATTATTTCTAGTTCTGTTCTGTGCAGTACTTCCGTAGTCAGTCTCCTCTGGCAGTAACTGGTGAGATGGTCGGGAAAAAGGAAAATCATCCTACATTTATAGGCATTAAGTGTTCAGAGAGGACAGGATCTGAAGGAAGCTGTTCCTTCTTCCAGACTTTCTCAGAGCACAGCCTGCCTGCCTGCTCAGAGATCCAAAAAGTGACTATTTCCTTACTGAGGTGAATGTTTCTAAGGCAAGTAAATCAATGAAAAAGTAGCCAAATCAAGAAATTATATTGGCAATGGGTAGATCTCCAGCCTGCATAGAAATTGCATATGTGCGAATCCAACTTGGAAGCAGCAACAAATAGATATGAGCAGGGTTCTTGCTGATGAAGCCTTTTGTTGCACATGGGGTAATAAACTCCACGTCCATTCAGACTTCATAGGCTGACTCCAATGTCATACAGGATCCCAGTGAGACATTTGGGCCACAGAAAGAAGAAAGAAATTGGTATTCCTGTATACCCAGAAAAGAGTATCCCCGTAATCCTGCTACAGCCATACCGTAACCATTTCTTCAGTCTTCCAGCTAGTAAATACTTCTTACTAATATATGCTGTTTTATAGACATAGAAGCACATCCAGCACATAGAACATTGAAGCTCATCATCCACTGGGACTGCTTGTATCATAGCCGTGTCATAGTTAATTCTGTAGTAATCCCAAAAGCATATGGTTGATTAAAACACATCTTCCATAAAAGGACCCAGCCTTAATCAAAGTAATGGAAAAGATGTTTTTTGGCTAGGTAGCTCATTGGAAGAAATTAGTGTTGTTAAAATTGTGTCCCTAACTCCTAACTTGATTTTCTCTGGCTTTTGCTTCTACTCAGTTTTGTTTTACTCTGCAAGTCTGAATAATCCTTTAGTAGAACGTATTTTCTCCCTGTGAAGATATTTATGCATTGTAGTCAACTTCTCAGTATTCTTTCTCATAAACTAAACAGATTGATCTTTTAAGTGTCTTGCTGTAAACCATTTCTCTTCCCTTTCTCAGATCACTTTTGTGGCCTTTTTCTAATATCCTTTCCAATTTTTCAACACTTGTTTTAAAATGTGAGCAGAAAAACTCTAATGTGCATTAGGCTGATCAATCCTCTATACAGATGTGAAACTAGATCCTCGCTCCTATTCACCTCCTTGCTTTCTTTTGCTATTGGATTATTAGCTAATCACAAATGTCAAAACAGTAACCCAAATAAATTGCTATTACGTCATCTCATTCATCCAATTGGTGTAACAGATACCTTTGTAAATGTATTTTGGTATGCTACAGTCAAGTTTTTCAATCTTCACTAATAGGTTTGCTTGTGTAAGAGCAAAGGTCCTACCCCATGATGGCGTCTGGGGGCTTAGAGCCCATGCATGGCCTTCAGGGTTTGCCTTTACTATGAGGAAAGTCTGGATAATTCTGTTTGTAGCCTTACATGATTAAAACGGGGTAATCAGATCTGCTGTCAGGATGCTAGCTGATCACATCAAGCATTCAGAGGGCACTTGCACAGGCTTTGTCTAGACTAGGGTTTAAATGTGTGCCATTAGCACATATTAGCAAATATATTTTAAAAGTCTGATGCAGACAAGGCATAATGCGTTTAGTATGAAAAGCTGTCTGAGTGAGACCCTTGGGTATTGGCATTTACACTGGTTTGTCTATTTTAGAATTTTAGAATAAGTTAGCCAAGGTCTTGTCTGCAAAGACCAGTTAATTTGAAAGAAGGTAGGCTATGAATTTAAAGGGCTACTCCAGGGCTCAAAGAACACAAAGAAGAGGTTCATTCTCAAGCCCCTACTCTGAGGCAGTTCTGTAACATTATATACTTAGCTAGGTAATCTTTTCTGAAGAACAAAACCAAAAAACCTTCCCCCAAAAAAACAATTCCCACATGAGAGGGGCTATATTTAAAAATTAACCCGCCAGTGCATTTCTGTCTTCACTGATGTTTCTTGCTGACTGTTGCTGATCAGTCTGTTCCTGTCTGGGGAGGAGGCTGGAAAACTTGTACACTCTGCAGCTCTGGTTGCTGACATTACAAGTTGACTTGCATTTCACAGGGGGAGACATGATACACTTGTTGTGTGAGAAAAGAGAGTGGAGCAACAGAACAGTGTAAAATACGATTTAAAACAGAGACTGGAGGGAATTTGTCAGAAACTGATGTTCCATCCAAAAAAATAAAAATTCCAGAACATCCCAGAATCCCATAAAAAACTAAAAGGGAGGATAGGAAAAACAAAACAAAACAAAACTAGATTAGATTATATAGTGCAAGCCATTGAGAGATACAGCAGTATTGAATGAATGAGGATATGTGGATTTCCCTGATCAGTTCTGCTCATGGAGTCAGTTCAGGTGGCCATTGCGTATGAGTCCCCTTGAACAGGAGCATTTCCAAATAACTCTGCAGTTAGGTCTATCCCAGAAATAAGCTACTTGGATCATAATAACCTCCAATGACAGAGGAGCCATCACACAAGAAAAACCCACCCCTGTATCTCTAAGGTTCACTGGTTGATGAAGAATGGTGATGGTAGCAAAACACTTGTCTTGCTCATGAAGGTTAGCAAGGAATTACACTGCTCATGGAAAGCAAATATTTACCTGCCAGTTGGAATTCATGTAAGCACCTAATTTCTGTTCCATACCCTTCCACTCTTACTGGTTGACAGTTTTGCTGAAACTTGTCACTTGATTAGCTAAATGCTCATCTGGGCAGAATTGACACTTTTGTCTCCAAAAGAACAACCATGCATAAAAATATTGTACAGGCTCATTTTGACTAATACAGAGCTACTTATGTGCAGAATAAGGCAGGAACAGCTTTATGGGAAGATCGGGTAAGCCTGTTTTGCACAGTAAAACATATCGACAAAGAATGGAGCCAGATGGTGGCTCAACAACAGAACTTTTCTAAAATGAATTTGCTACCCTGAGAGACTTTGATTGACAGCTCTGGAAACAGACGTTCTATTTGTCCACAGGGCAGGACAAGGAAGGCGTCTAATACCGTCCCAGCAGAGACATTCAAAAATCACCTGCTGTTTCATTTCAATCTTGTGGAGTTCTTGCCTAGTCTGTGCAAAGTGCAGATGAAAGAGACATCTGCAGAATGCAGGGCTGACCCTGATTTGAGGCCACAGAACTTCTGCTGGTTAAAAGTTGAGATTCAGGGCTGGATTTGAACTATAAACTATTTAAACTATAAAATGAACATAATATTATCCTTGCATGAAGTTCTGCACTGCCTGAGGATGGGAAGGCAACCTTCTCTAATGTACAAATAAGAAGCATGGCCTGGTGGCCAAAGTTTTTTTGCCCCGACAGCATAAAATGAATGTAGAAGTTTTGGAAGTATGTATCTTGCAGAGATAAGTACCAGTAAGAAAGAAAAAGAGCTCACATCATGTTCACAGAAAGTGTTTTGAAATGATTTCTAAAAACAGTCTAAAGTCTAAAGCAAAATCCTCTGTGGTATACAACCATGAGATGCTCTTAAAACAGAGGTTAGCATGGGGAAATGCAGCAACAATGAAAATAATATTATCTGTTATGAGCAGTTCACTGTTCTTCTCTTTGAAGGGATTTCAGTATGGAGGCTGAAATCCCTATTGTTTCAAAGGTTTTACAGTCAAGAGCAGAAATGACATGGCACTTACAGCCTTTCTTTGATTTTTGTGGTCCATGCAATCCAAATGTGCAAAACAAAACACAGAGGGGTGCACCCCAGTGAAATGGAACTGGATGATGGGTTATGCAACACGGAACAGTTGCTATTCTGCAGTGCAGGGCTTTTATTTACAGTGATAAAACATGGGCTGATGATCAGAAGTTCACTGGCGTACACTGGTTATGCAACCCCCTAAAAATCTGCACTTGTTTGGGAGTGAGGCTCCTAGTTATTGCTTTTCTTTTTTGAATTATGAGAACGTATCTTTCCCATCACACTTACCCTTGAGAGCAACAGTGAAGGGTAAACTGGCTGGATCTGGACAAAGAACCCTAATCAAAAGTTAGCTTGTGACACGACTGTCACGTAGCACCATGCAGATACTCCTGCCAGCAGTGAACAAGCTAGCTAGTTTGGCCATAGAAATCATCTCAGAGGTGCTTGTACAGCCTTTGTCCAGCCCTATACACTCTGCTTGGTGCTCCCAGGTCAAATAATATGATACCACCTGGGCTGTCTTTCTTCTCGTTCCGTGATTTCATCTTCTGAACAGCTGATTCAAAGTAGTTAAAGAATTGTGCTAAGAGGCAGCAAGTTGTACTGTTGACAAAAGACTGTGGAATGACTGCAGCATGAGTGGGTGGGCAACTATAAAGACAATTTCTAGTCTTCTCTTCTTCCTAAATTTGCAAAAAGCCATGAAACACCCTCAGTTGCCAATTTCCAAAGGAGATGGAATAGTGAGAAGCTTTCCGGAAATAACCAGAACAAGGTTTCAGCTGATGGCTCTGTCCCATTTGGCTCATACCTGTTCCATATTCCCAATGCACATATGAAACAGCATGGATTGTTTTTCAGAGAAAAGCAAAATTGTCCCTGAGTTTAGGTCCCTTGAGCAATTCAAAGCTTTGGGCGGATTGTAACAAGGATCTCTGCGGGCAATCCCAAGATCACTGCTGCTCTTGTAGCAGTTAAGTAATATGAAATAATGCCTTCATTAACTCTCTTTTTGATGCATTGTGAAACAAGGTAGATGAGAATGTCTAGGCTGACAAAAAACAAAACAAAACAAAACACTTGAAACTGACAACTAAATGGCACACGTCACGAGCAGAGTAAGAAAAGTTTTCACACACAGAGCCTCGATTTTGCTACTAAGAAAGAAGTAAGTTTAAGACTATACATGAACTCTCAGGCTTAAGAAAATGCATGAACTCTGAGATTAAGATAATTTGTTAATCACAGATGTACTACAGGACAGCACACAGGCTTGGGCTAAGTCACAGTGCCTTCTCTTTCAGAACATTGACTGTCTGAGAGCTGTCACCAAACACATGAGAGCAAGAGAATCTATAACTGAAACTGATTTTAATGCTATTCAAACACACTCCAAAAAGCAGCCAGATGGTGCATGTTTCCTACCAAGAACTTGTTTTTAAAAGCTAAGCTATCAATAAAAGGAATTTAACTGGAATGGGGCAGAGAACTAAAGATTGAGAAAGATATTAGCTGCCAGACTAAATAGGCTGTCCTGGAACTGGAGGGATTCACTGGCTCATGTTATAGCCTGGGCAATGAAGCCTGATTTTTCCTTGTCCAGGTGAGCATTCTATTGGGTGAATGGCTGAATAAACAGGTGTCACAGTGCTCCATTCTCCATCACTTTCTGTAAGGTTTTGTCCATCCACTAAGTAGCCAAGGTAGAGCACACTGATACCTCGCAGTGCAACTGTAGACATACACCTCACTGCTCAGCGCTTCTAAGGCCACTGCTGGCTTTTCAGTACTCCTTAGGTGTCATTAAGGCACATCAGATAGATAATCTAAAAGAATCTAAGGTAATCACTTGGTTCTCTGCATTCAAACCCTGAAAGTCAGTCACTTTCATTTTGGATAGCATAAAGAAACATGAGAAACCTAGGCACTCAAGCATAGCACACAGATGGGTTGGATGTGCTCCCTGAATTTCTAAAAGGCCTCTCTTCAATCTTCTTCACCCAGACCCTTATCTCCCACCACAGATTGGTGAGTGTGTGCATACGTGAGTGTGTGAGAGTTCTCGAGATCATTTAGATAAACCGTCTTCCCCGCCTTTTAGCACTTTTTAGTTTATTCATAACGAAATCTCTGTTTATTTTACTAGAAGTCATATGGGTAGAGAAGAATTGCAAAGAAAAAATATCTACCAGTCCACATGATAAAATATGTATAACAATCTCATGGATGGGGCAAATTTATATGTAAATGGTAACTCATCCAATTTGCCAAGTAAGGAGAAAAAAGTGACAACTGAGAACCCATAAAGATTTATATAAATTCACAGGGTGACTTAGACTTGACCAATCAAAGGTAACCCATTCAGAGTTATTTCATCCTGACAAATGAAAAGCTACTGTCTCAAAGCTATTTAAATCTTAGTTCAAATAGGAGAAATGAGAAACCTGAACTACTGTGCATAACTAAAACCACATATTAGCCAACTTCCAGCACTAACACTGCTGCAACAGGTAATTCAAAAGAACAAGTTGTCACTCAAGCCTCCTGCTATATTACCACCGAAAGGAAGTAGCAACACAGCCCGAATCTGGCATTTAGTCAAGTAGGGATCAGTCTTTGCTCATCAGATGCCATGTAAAGAGGGCTGGACCTTGCCTTCATGAAGAAAAGGATAAGTAACTTTCATTTGTTGCTCAGGACCATGTGCTTTGAATGCACCCCACCAGAAATTCTAGTCCACAGCTTGTCCATCTCCTAGAGACATTTGATTTTAGTGAAACAGGGAATGGATGATAAATTTTCCTGCTTTAAGCAGAGTTTCCAGTGATGAGGACTGAGATCGCTGTTGTCCAGGGAGCTCCTTAACCTACAAGCACCTCCTCACTGCTGCTCCCCACTAAAACCAACCCTGCTCCCTGTAGGTGTCAGTCAGCAGAGAACACTGACACTGAACCAACATGTATAGGCAGGGATTTGTTTAGGACGCTTCCAGAAGAGGCAAGTTACACAAAGGTCATGGTGCTGCAGACAAAGTGAATGGCTTGATATAATATATATAATGAATGGGAATGCCAGACATTAAAGGAGGGGAGAGGAGGGGAAAACGTGTTTATCCCTTGCTTAAAATTTATTGGATGATGAGAACCAGAGGAAACATAGTTGAGAGGATGTGGGTAGAAGAGGACCTCCCTGATTAAACTTTTTTTCTCCCTCCCCATCCCAGCCTTAAATACAAAATGCAACATGAGTAACAGAGGCATAAATGAGCAAAAGCCATAATGCATACTGAGTCTGCAATCTGATAGATTTTTATTTAAATGTTTTAGCAAAACTGACTGTGACTAGAAGCCCTTCATGGGCTAATTTTCAGATTCATGAGCTTGTGCCTGGTTTGCCTACATGTTTTCTGAGCTCTATGCCAAGAAAATATTTACTTTCTCACGCTGTTACTGAAACGTAACGCTGACATGTGTCAAATGCTTCTTTTGTATGGGCTCAATACGTTCTCTTTGTGCTTTTGGTAGATTCATACATTTTAGACACACATCTTTGGGTTTTAATTATAAAATTAATGCAGACAGCAACCAGAAATAAAGCTGACAAATCTAATTTTGCAAGTAACTCAATATCATCTCAGGATCTCAGAGGGCAAAAAGAAGTATGTCCAAGAGGTTGCAAGAATTTTCCTAAGGGGGCAAATTAAATAAAAATAAAAATAAAAGCTGCTGATCGTGTTAATGCTAGAGTATGTCCCTAATGTCAAATGCCATTTTTTTCACCATTCAGGAAAATATGATAGCATTTTAAATATGAAATTACTTTTCATGGTGCTTCCAGTCCAAGACCTTAGGCCTTAGGGGGAAAAGCTATAGATATAAACCACCAAAAAAAAAAATCTAAAAAATAGCTTTTTAATGAACCAATACAAAGCTGTGCAAACTCAATCTTCTAAAATCCTTCCTATCCCTCAGATTTAATCTAAAATTCTTTTCAAAGCAATTCACCTGTCCCAAGTATTGACAGAGAGAGAGAGGATTGCTGCGATGTAAGTGGAGAAACCTGTCAAGTGAACAGTCACAGGCAGCCTGAGAACTGCACTGATGTGGCAGAGGCACAGGTAGCTTTCATGTTCCATGACATAACGTCACATCCAGGCAAAGACAGCCCTGATGGCCCTGGACACACAAAACATTAAATAAACCTTCAGATGAAAATACAACTCAGATGAGCAATAGGTTGTTCTGTCAGGAGATGGTCAGGAAAGACAGAGAAACTCTGAGAGAATAATGCCATTTGCTAATAGGAATCTGAACTCAAGTCCAGGTCGACTGAGACTTTAGTTTTTAAACTAGTTGCAGTTTTCTACTCCTGCATCATCCTGGAATAAAACATGGGATTAGAGCAATGCATATGTCCCTGCTTCTAATTTCAGACTGTGATGGTGCTTTGTCAGGCACAGCACTAATTCTGACTTTGGCACCTGCTTTGCCCATGGCCTGTGGTTCTGGAGACAGTCAAACATTGCTCCTCAGTGTCTCAGTTCTGCTTTCTCTGACAAACTGGTAGAAGTGTGGCTTGTAAAATCTTTCAAGGCCAAAATGCAGGACATACATTTACAGCAAATGTTATTCTCAAAATGGGAAGCAAGTGAATTGTAAAAGCAGCCATAATGATTAGACCAAATCTCTATCCAGCCCCAGACCTGTTCCAAGTAGTGGCTTCCAGTGTTGATACACCATGTGAACCACCTATGACTCATCCCTGTGATAAGGTGATAAGGGGCCTTCCATCCATGAGCAGTGTCATCCTGCATGATGGTAATCTCGTCAATGATGGTGATTTTAATGGCAAGGCTCATCATAACTAGACATGATCAACCAACGTAAGCAACTGTCCAGTAGTGCCAACTCTGGTGCCAAGTTACTGCTTCCCGAGTAGATTGATTGCAACCCAATCATTATCAAAATGCTTGTTTGATTTGGTCCCCAAGTATATGATAGCTCAAGTGTTTCCTTCTTCAAAATATCAATATAAAATCCATAGTAAGACAAAAATCTCCATAAGGATTCACTTTATTCACGTATGAGGGCCAGACCTTAGTCTCCAGAAAACTTCTCCAATGACCTCAAAGAAGAAGCCAGTATTCCATATCAGTGGGGAAAATTAAAAGATGGCATTTCTATGGCAAAAACTCCTGGAAGCTCTTCCCAGGGCCACAGAGCCATCTAGAAACATCTTCACAGCTTGGTGATCTCTGAAGTCCTCAGCTCTCTTCTGAAGAAGCTTCAAGACTACTCCAAGAAAACTAAAACATGCAAAACTAGCATTTGTGCTATTAGGCAAAAGTGAGGCACTGAGCTGTAGTTGGTTTGTGGTTTGCCCGTATATTATGGACAGCTCAGAGATGTGCACAGAGCACCTTGCCCTGCCTAAATCAAACTGGAAGATCAACACAGGTACATGAGCTAGGTGTCTGTGTTTCCCTAACAGAGTCTAGAAAAGCAAGTCACACAGACATAGCCTATACAACCACAGGGCATTCTGCAGGTATAGATGTCTACTTTAGGGAGAACACTCCTATAATGTAGCCAGATGAGTATCTCACCAGACTCCGATGACCGATCTTCCTCATCTTACAACAGCAGACTACCACAGCTTAGCAATCATCATCGTAGACAGCATTTGGGTGAGATACAGTTCTAGTGGGATGCGACTAATGTGGGTCATATCTGCTTCACAGAGGTGGAACTGCAGACCCAGGATTCCCATTTAATTCTACAGCCTATAAAAAATATTAATTTAATCCACAGCAACAGAATGCTCTGAATTTCTTTTAATGTTTAGCCTTGATGACTTTTCAATAATTTCTTAGGTTATAAAGTTTCTCTTTGAGTTGTGCATGAAAGTACTTGGGCTGTAATACGCAAAACCTTAAAGAATATAGTAAAAGCTTTAATTTCTAAGTTAAATTTATGCAAGTGCATGTTAATGATTTGGCATCTTAAAGGGGTTATTTTGAGTGCTATCTTTAACTTCATTACCATTAAATTATTCCAAAGAGATGCCGGCAGCTTGTGGTCTAATGCTTTGAACCAATTTAAAAACTCATGTGTAGAGTTTGTGTTAGTTGACAGGCAAGGACATTTCAATGGTTGGAATTATGCAGCCTCTGGGGCCTCTAGAGGTGTTTACCTTATTTGCACAGTGTTGATCCTGTCCTATATTTCTATGCATAGATTAAATTGGCAATCAAAACTTCAGCAGGTGTAAATCCATCACAAATAGTAGTAAAACACAACCTTCATAGTCTATATTTTCCCAAAAAATACTGAAGACTGGACCTCTCATTTTCTTATCTTACCACACACAGCTAGTAAAGTTGCAAAGCTACTAGAAAACAAGTTTAATTTGAACTGCTAATGCCCTATAGTATCCACTCCTTCAGAAGACAATTAAAAAACATATTTTTGAGAGAAACATTCATCTCCAGTAATTTGACAATGCTTCATAAATTTAAGCTGCAAGCAGCCCAAATTTCAGGACTGTATTCCATGTCCCCTACAGGAATAATATTAAAGGACAAAATCAGAGAATATGGGGCTCTAACTTAATACTTTCCACAATACTAACACTGGTTGTAGGGACTACGAGTGCTAAGAGTTTCTAGCTATGGAAAGTTTGGGGAATATAATTATTCCACATAAGTTCCCCAAAGAAACTATCTTCCTTCTTAGCTGAATGCTACCCTATTTCTCTGCAAAGGAAAAGGAAAGGGAAATATGGACAGCTAAAAGATACAGTTAGACTCATCCATAGGTTGATGTAGTCAGAGTAAAGTCTTTTAGTTACTGACAAAGTGATCAATGATTTTTCTATCAGGAATACAATTGCATCATTTTACAATGTTTCTAGAAACTGGGTTAAATATCTTAAAATATGAACTCCTTGTCCTTGTGAGATATATTCCTAATTGGAAGATTTTTTTAAAAAGATAATTTTGGAGGTAAGGAAAAATGTAAAGGGCAATTCAGAGATGTACATAAGCACTTTCTTTTCCTGTCATACATTCTCAGCCCTCCTGAGGTACCGCTAAGCACTTTAAAGTTATTGTGGGATAGGGGACGATTGCCATTACCACTATAAAAGCTTACCCTCAGTCGTCCACAGCATGAATCAGAAGTATAAATTGCTGTGCCTAAGTGGGAGAGGTAAGAAATAGACTGTTCCCTCTGGAAAGATAAGTGACTGGAAATGAGCCCAAAAATTTGTGTTTAGGAGTCTCAAAGCTGGAATACTGCTACAGTAGATTACCAGGGAAACCAGCAATGTGTAGGAACCAGAACCTAAACATCTGACTGTGTTTGCCTGACATATATTTAGGAGAGAGATGAAGTGTGCACAAAAAGCTTGCATTTACTTCACCGCATATCTCAGTGAGAGAGACTTTCTACTATATCGCCACAGAATATAATTTCTCAGTAGTTCAAACTTTTCAGATTTCTCAGAAGTGTGCTCCTGTGTAATTCTGACTTAGAGCAACCAGCATCTTCTTTTTGCCTAACTGATCCCACCAGGATGGTGAAAGGAAGAGAAGGGAAGCCCTGTGCCATTTCCTCCTATCCTTTTTTCTGTGTCACATGTCTCCTTCTGTACAGCAAAGGATCTAGAATGCCAGCCCATGCTGTATTTCTCTTTTGAAAACTGCTGCCTATGCTCCAGCTTCTTTCCAGCAGGCATTTATAGTAACAGTCTCCTCTTGCCATGTCCCTCCTTCCGTCTTTCTGCTCTCTGACAGCAGAAAGTATCTTGCTACTTACGATTTTATTTTTAATCCTCACTACATTTTCTGAGTTTTGATCCTGCCGTTTAATACTACCCTCATTTTTTTTTCCTTCATGCTCACAAGAACTGGAAACATATGTCAGAGGGGAGTCTTAAAAACCCCAAGGAACTTGGAATGGCCAAGCCAAAACATGTATGCAAGTGTGTACATGTGTGTACATGGGTCTTCACTGCAAGGTCTCCTCTCAATGCAGATTTTGCCCTAACTCTGGGAAGTTCACTCATGTACACATTAATGCACTCTGTCTTGTAAAAGCTCACCGTCATCCACACTGATATTATATATTCTCTCTCTCCTTCACGGCTCGCTCTGCCTCCGAGCTAAATTACTCTACCATATTCGCCATCAGCAATTTTTACCCTTTGCTGCTCTTTCAAGGAGTTTATGCAGTGCTGCAGTCACAATGTTGGATTATCTTCTGAGATATCTTCCATTTATTTGCAGCCATGTGTTATAGGGCAGCATTTTTTCTCATGACACCTCCGTGTACTTAGGGTATCGAGAGAGAATGAGTTTGCACTTTTTATGCTGATTACTTACCCAAGTGCTTTGGGGAACACATGGGTGCCATGATGAGGCCTCTGACAAACTATCAAGCCACCCCCATCTTACCTCATGTGGTGCGTAGTGGCATCTTGTAGGAAGAAGGTTAGTCCAGAGGCTGAAGTGCTGCCTTGGGAGTTGGAGGGAGTCTCAGATCATGGTGTTGCCACTAAAGGAACAGTCAGATATCGTCTGTGCCTTTTGCTAAGGAGCGCACCTCTATCCTACTGCTTGTTAGCGCCCTCACGGCTCTTGAGGGCATTGCTTTATTCCCACATCAGAGACAGGAGAGTCTCTGTGACCTGCTTTCCTTCAAAGTAAGCTTGAAAGGGAGTAAGGAGGTCCCAGCTGAAGGAATGGCTTGAATTTTTGACCTCTTACTGAGTTTCCCAGAGAGCCATGAGAAAAAGACGGATGTCTCCAGCACTTCAGTTTCTCAGCTACACTACAACAGCATTTTCTACCACAGGGGAAAATTTTGAGGATGAATACATTAAAGACTGTGGGAAAAATCTTTTTAGAGTAAAGAGGGACTTATTAAGTTTCCAAGATTTTTTTATTTATTATTTTTAATATATGAGAATAATTAATTCTTAAGCAACATGTTACAAGGCTTACAGATTAATTGTCAGTGGAGATCTGAGATGCTGCAGAACACTTTGGTGCTAGAATTACCTTGCGGTCCGTACATGGGAATATAGATAATGCAGCAAGAGAAAAAGTAATTACTGTAATTTTGTCCGAGCTTTTGGAAAATAATCCATCTGATAAGAACCCCATTTACTTTTTGTGAATTGCACAGCTCAGCACATGAGCATCTTAACTAGATGTGTACTCTGTTCATCAAATACTACCATTCTCAGGGTAACAATTTTGGTAAACTGAACCAGCCCTGCCAGATTAAATGGATTTTAAAGCCAAACTTTTAGACTTTTTTTTTTTTTTTTTTGTGGATCACAAGATGCAAACAAATGCAGGCATATGAGTAGGTTTAAGGCAGAAAGAGTGCTCCGACCTGATGAAGCAGGCGAGTCTCTACTCCGTGTTAAAATGGTGGCTCTTTCATATTGATTTTTCCCTGGCAATACCTTTTTACAGTTATGGACAAAAGGCTGGGCCTGAGCACTGAGATGCCAAAAGAAGATGAGTAAGGATAATTCCTTTCTCACCTAAGGGCTTGTCAAAGAAAAAGAAATTTAGGGAAATTATAGCCCTCAAAATCTAGATTAATATCTGCTGATCTCCTTAAAAAAAAAAAAAAAAAAAAAAGTCTCCAGAGATGAAACCTGCTCGCCAGGTCCTGCTCCCCAAATGCAAAGCTTGTGCTAAGATCAGCTGGCTGTTCATGAGAAATGCTGATTCTACAGGAAGTGAAGGGAAGCTTTACTCAGCTGTTCTGATATCCTAAGTAAATATTTATTTATTTTCCATATAAAATTATAAAGTTTCTTGGGAATATAGATAATGCAGCAAGAGAAAAAGTAATTACTGTAATTTTGCCTGAGCTTTTGGAAAATAATCCATCTGATAAGAACCCCATTTACTTTTTGTGAATTGCACAGCTCAGCACATGAGCATCTTAACTAGATGTGTACTCTGTTCATCAAATACTACCATTCTCAGGGTAACAAAACTACTTGCCCTGGAAGTCCATGTGATTAAGACATCAGTGACATCAAATGTGTCTAGCATCTCTTTCTTGCAAAATGCCACAGGGTAAGCAGGGCTCAGGTAAGCAGGGCTTTGAAACAAGGAAGAGCTTCAGCCCAGAAGGGCAGTTGGGGACCAAGCAGTGGTCCATTTCTATACATATATGTGTTTTGAACATTCAAAGAAGGTGTCCAAAATCTTCCCTGCTCTGATAGCAGGACATTACAAGCAACAAGTGAGCATTTTTCCTTCCTCTTCCTAGAGGTCTGTTTTCTAGCAGAAGGAAAGATCTGTCTCTCTGCTCTTCTAGGAATAAACAGACGCTGAAAGAAAACCTCATGAATTCTTGCACTACAGCTGACATCAAATACAACATTCTCTAGCAAGCGAGGTGATAGACCACAGGGAAGAGGAGAGTAAGAATGGTCCTAGCATCCATCCCTGCCAGGACACCTGAGGACAGTCAGTTCCCATCAGCATGAATGAGGACAGAAGGCACTCAGCACCCATGCAAGATTAAGCCCAAAATGAGAACATCTTTTCTCATAAAAATTGCACGGCCTCCCTGCCTCCCAAAAGGCATGTTAATTTGTAAGAACTTGCTATTCTTGGCAATTGTTCCAGCTGAGCTCTTTTGACCTCCCTTCCCATCATTTGATGGACGAGTACACGTTGGCTAAGAGCTCCAGGAGAGTTCAAGGGCAGTGCATGGCTACTGCTGTTGGTCCACACATTTTTCTCCTAAGGAAAGAGCTATTGGGGCAGGTGTTGTGCAGAGGCAGGTACCTTATCCCAGCACCTCTTTCCCCACTCCACTGAGGTGATTCCCATGTCAGAAATGCAGCCGGGGGAGGTAACAAAACATCTCCTCTTGGTCCAGTGTCTTTCACCAGAAGGAAAGCCGAGGAAGGTGTCAAGCAGGGGCACTTCCATCACAGAATCATTACTGCTCCCCTTGACATGAGCTCAGGATGTGCCAGGATATCTGAGTCACACACTGTCCAAGTGCAGGAATAAGAGAGGTGGAGACCATCTCCGTGGCCTGGAAGGGTCTGAGGACTTCTTTTTTCATACCTCTCTCTCTCTCCTTTTACTAGGTTTTCTTTTAAAAATATGTAATTCTGCAACAGCATTCATGTGACATACAGCAATACATTTTTTTTTCCACTACCTTTCCTTTAAAAACATATTCTTTCCTCTGCAGAAGAATACACAAAATATTTCTAAGGCATCAGGTGTGTTGCACAGCCTTTCCAGCACTATCTATTTGCCAAAGCATTTCACAGCAGTAAAAATTACAAGGCAGCCTACAGGGCAATGTAAGGAAAGCTGCTGCGGAAAGACACTGCACAGTGTGAGTGGAAGAGGGAAGGAGGAGTCAGTCATGAGACCAGCAACTGAAGGGGAAATAAATTAAGAGTCATAAACCAACCTGCCATTCAAAACTCTCTTTCCACAGTGAGGCCATTACTGTGGTTTCTGACAGCTTTACAAAATGAGAATAATTTGGGAATAGTCCTGAGGATACATTTCAGCTCCTGTCCTGTGGCACGCAGGACTTGTCAGAGCTCTTCCATACCCATGCTCTGAAATCCAGCCAAGCACGGCAATAGGGCATCCATAAAGATAATGAGAAGAGCTGTAGCTATAGCAAATGAATGGGAAAAAAAAAAAAAAAAAAGGGATGTGAAGCTTGGCTTGCAAAGCAAAGCACTGTGCCAAGGGATATCCCACTGGAAACTCGCTGCTTGGTTCCTCCTTGCCTGGCATACAGCTGTTGGATACATGTGTGCCACGATGGAAAAGGGGGAACGGGTAGGACCACAGGCTTTATTTGGTGGAACACATGCCCACCGGGCATTCTGCACTTCTGCAATCAGGAACCCCACATGGATGTGCCGGTTTCCAAGAGTTCCCATCTCTCTTGGATGGGGCGTAAAAAGACAAAGCGACAAGTTGAGCTATGTGGAAGAGCGCTGTGATGGCCCAGGGCTCCTTTGCCAATGTTGAAGATGCTAAGCCTTCAGGAAGAAACACATGCTGGTCAGGAAAACACCCAACAAGTAGCAGAAAACACATACACCCCACGTTATGTTTTCTGGCTTACGCAGCCCTGATGATTTATCAGTAACTATCTGCTCTAGCACATCCGTGTGCTTTCTTCACAAAGAGCTCATGTGTGCTACTATCAGCGCTGCACCACAACGTAACTCTACAAAAATGTTCTTTTTGTGATTTTGTTTTCCATCCCGATTGCTTTTGCATATAAACAAACATACACCCAAACTACTGATCACTTTGTGTGAAGAAACAGTCAGTGTAAAATATAAATTATATTTGTCATTAAGCGTTTTTGAAACAAAAAGAGCCTTTATTTCCTCACTGGCTCACTGGCCCATTCCCCAAGTCTTAGAACAGCTCTTGAGACAATGAGCAAACAAAATATGTGTCTCATCAAAAGTCTTTTATTTTTGGCTAGCTTTTCAGCTTTTCACTGAATTTATCCTCTGGCATCCTCACTGGAAAAAAAAAAAAAGAAATGCTATGCATAATAAAGTTAGATAATCTTCCTTCCCTTGCAAGTTTCTTCAGAAACACTTTTTGTTTACGTTTTGTACCCCCTCTTCTACTTCTTACCTCCTCTTAGTTTTGTCACCCACCTAGATTATAAACAACTGCTCACTTTTGCACCAAAATACTGTGGATGCCAGCAGTCCCGTGGAAATAATACTCTGCTTCATGCCTCATCAGTAACTATGCCAGATACAACTAAATGGGTAGTGGAAATGGAAAAGCAAAATACAGCGGTACTAGGGAGAAAAAATATGAAGGGATACCTGCAATTTTTGACCGTGACCAGATCTTTGTGCTGTGTGACATTTTTGGAGAAGCACTTGAGATGAGTGGAAGCGTCAGGAATGCTTCCCCATGCACAAGCTAACGCGTCCGCTGGGCTATGACACATCCTCACAGTCAGACACTGACGCAGCTCTGGTGCTTCGTGCCAGCTCAGATGCTTGCCCCTGCCACTGACACACATGACCACAAGGTGCCAAGAGGTGGAAGGGAAAAACCGCATCGCTGAATCCAGTTCTTCTTCTGAACATTGTTTTTTACCTTCTCTGTGCCATGTCACAGAAAAGTTAGACATGCTTTCCTTCCCCATACAACCATGGTAGCAAGGCATTCCTGAGCAATCAAGGTCCTTGTGCATCTCCTGCTTCCGTATGCTCTGACAGGTTAAAATATAAAACCACTTATTTTTTGAAGCAGATAGCACACAAATTCAGATGCTGTAAGCAGTCAGCTTTGATGCGTGTGCTGAAGATGTCAGCAAGATATAATTTGCTTGATATTAAGTGTGCAAAATGTTAGAAGCTGTTTGTGCTTGCAGTCCGAAGAGTCAAAGCGGATGGGCCCCTCTTGTGAAGTGCACTTAGCCTACCCTATTGCATGCACATCACTCACCGGTCTACAAATTGCTAGGTTTTGCTACTGCTGGTTAACCCAAGCTGATTTCACAGAATCTGCTGTGTGTCAGTACAGCTGAGTGCCCTGCACATGCATAGTATGCTTAGGAGAACCACAACCTTCTTGGAGAAGATGGGTTAACCCATACATGGTGTATGAAGCAGGGTTTCCCTATAGGTCCATGCCAAACAGAGAGATGACCTCATGTCATGCAGGCAAGAAATGAAAACAAGGGTGGCAGAATTTAACAAGAGGGGTGGAGGTTTAGTTCCCTGTTCTTGTTTCCAGGGGTGTTGCTGTGTTTCAAGCAATTAGTCTCTGGAGCAGAGACCAAAATCCAGGAGTTTTCACCTCTTTTCTTGAGTGCACAAACTGTGAGGCTCAGGTAACTTGCAGATGGGGACACAAGACTGTAGATGCTAGGTTATTTGTAGGCAAAAGAGGGAATGGCTATAGAGCACCCCTTGTTGTTTTTCAGCTGAGCTCCTGGTGAGCCAGTGTGGGGCCATTAAGTTCTGCTAGGGTAGGAAGGATTTTGACTGTGCCTGGTTGCAGAGCTCCCAGCACCTGGAGAACTTGGGTGCTGGAAACCCACCATGGGCAGCTTCATCATGCCCTTGCAGAGCAGGGCAGTCGCACAGCAGATACTTCTGGGATGTGAGCTCTGGATCATCTCAACGCCATTCAACCTGTCCACCAAAGGTCCATGGGACCATTTCCCACATTAAAAACAGCAGCATCATCCTAGGATTTTTAACCTATTACATTCAAATTATTATAATGTCTTACTAACCCACCTGTCTCTTCTGGGAGGGAAGAGCTCTCCCTCTCCCTCTGACTGTGGCACAACCTGATCTTCTCTGACAACTATTAATTTTATTTCTATCATTCCTTAAACATTCACATGTCAGCAGATGCCTGTTGTCTTTTAATTAAGTAACAACAGGCTTTACTGTAATGGCGGGTGACCTGAGAATATTAAAATACCTACTCCTAAAGGGCAAGTTGCAATATTTTGCGACCAAGAGTTTTATGGTATCTATTTCAGAGAGTAGCTTGGTCTCCCACAGTCTTTACCAATACAGTCACACCTGCTTTTTATATGCCTAAAGCTGTGTCAAACACCTACTCGCAGCTCCCCACGTAGGAGTTGCTTGTGACACACAGCATGAGTGACTTTCTCAAAGCCAGAGAAGGTTGTGTGTCAGGCTGGTGTTATCGGTTCCTGGTGCCACAAGAACTCCACCTCCCTGAGTTTGTTTTTCAAAATACAAAATAAACTTTGCAAAATATATCTAGAAGCCATGCCATACAAGTTTACAGCACAAATCTCTTTCTGTTTCTAATCTGAGACTGGCTATACAATTTCAGTCCCTAAAGATAAATTGCCATCCTTTTTACTTTTGTCTTTGGCTCGGGAGCAGTGTGGTTTTTTAATTCAGAAAGCTACACAGTATCCTTTTCTCCCTAGTGTTCTGCTTCTCTAGCATCTTAAATCTTGCAAATAAAAAGCTACAGTTTCCTCCACCTGAACAGTTGTGTCGGAAAAGATAAGGAGGTTAAAATTCATAAGATAACAGTTTCAAACCTGAAGTCTTGGGAAAAAAAAATACAGAAAGGATTTAGGGAGGCGGGGGAGAGAAAGCTCTGGAGAATGATATTTCCTAAAGATTCATCTTACAGTTGCAATTAGCTTCCTCAATACGCTTTTGGATAAAAGTTTTCAGATAAGAGATCAGGAGAGGGGACATGATTTAGCTCTAGCAAGTGTCGATTTACAATCTGTCTTCCCTCATCTGAACTCATTTCGCGCACGTCCTGTGTCATGTTCCTGCGCTCTTGCAGAGATGGAAGAAAGAGTTTAAGTCAACACAGATAAGTGTAGAGCCTCCGGAGGCCAAAATGAAATGTCTGTTAATGGTATCTTTATGGCACTCCCAGGATATCTCCGTATCCTACAGGGCTAATATGACAGGAATTTCATCAGGTTTACGCAGAAAGCTTTGGTGACACTCTGGAAAAACAAACAAACAAACAAACATAATGCAGTACCTTAAAATACCTAAAATATTTGGTCCAAGTCTCCTGGATTTCCACTGTACCTGAGAAAAGCATGGAGCTGATGGGGAGTAGATCAGAAGAGAATGGAGGTGATTAGAAATAATCTTCTCTCTTTTTGTTCCCTTTCACCACCGCTCTCAGATGCTCTAAATCAGCTTGAGGATTGAGGATAGCTAAGAGCAATAGCTACCTGGCTCCTCTGCAGAGAGATCTGATTTTCATGAGAGTAAATGGGAAACCGTCCCGTACCCAACAGCGATCCTGTTTCCAGGCCTGGGTTATTAATGGCTGTATTTTCAGCTCTTTAATTGCTTCCATTTCTGGTCATGTCTTTTTTTAGTCTGACTTGAGTTAATAAGTGCTTCGTTCATACTAAGAAGTAGTGAAAATGCACAGTCAAGGCACACAGGCCTCACAAGTGCTGTTTATACTTAAGGATTTAAGACTGGTAACAGGGGAGGTTAATGTTATTCTTAGGA
Source organism: Tinamus guttatus (assembly GCF_059628265.1). Classification (NCBI taxonomy): domain Eukaryota; kingdom Metazoa; phylum Chordata; class Aves; order Tinamiformes; family Tinamidae; genus Tinamus; species Tinamus guttatus. The sequence goes on from NW_028288928.1 coordinate 541,531, forward strand.
GGTAACACTTTTTGCTATGGTGAAGTCCTCTATCACTCATGGTGGGGATGATGGAACCCGTGTTATGAATGATGGACCATATTTTTCTTTGGAGATTAGTGGTAGTAATTATCCTAATACTGATATTAACCCACCTTTTGCAATACAGATTATCCTGGAGATGTTTCATACTGAAATGGGCTAGTTTCTACCTTCTTAATGCCTGTGCCCCAATACTGAAATGGTTTTTCAGCACTGAAGAAATACTGGAAAGCAGCAGCAGCTTGCGTCTGAAGACAGAGATGGTCTTGTAACTAATAAAGTGCTGGGCATTTTTTAAATATGCATTACTGGTTTTTTCATATTCTAGACATTCTTTAGCTTTTTTTTTTTTTTTTTAAATATAATTTCATTAGGCCTGATCTGCTGCTCACAACTTCTTGTTTTGCACTTCCTACTAAAATTTATTCAGGCAATAATCCACAAGAAATTGGTTGTTTTCAGCAGTTTATGACTTGTTATTTAACATTTAACAGAATGGCAGTTTATTTTGGTAACAACCAATTCTGAGAGGTTTATTGCCATTGTAAACCATAATCAACTGTTTGTATCATTACTAGTTTTCCAAGACATAAAAATGGCCAGCTGCATTGGAAAACTGTTTAACAGCTATAAACATTTGCATTGAAGATCTTACATGGGGTTACTTCACCTTAAAAGCCAAATGTATTCAGAGAAACCACTCACTAAAGTGTAAAGTATTCAGCAGATTGGTAAAACACAATCCCAGAAAGATAATACTGAAGCAATTCTCAATATTTTTTTTCAATTATGGGGATGAAAAAAGGAATCTGCAGGAGATGGACACTACAGAAGATTGCATTTTCTTTATTGCAGCGTGAGGCTAGAAACTGAGGCTTGCGGCCACTGTTTTGCTAAATAATTTATTTCACTGTACTCATAAACAGTGTAATCAGCAATGTTTCCATTTGACTCTTAACATCAGGCAACCAGCCACAGAACTCATAGCTAACACAGTGTAAGAGGGATGTGGAGCTGCTGGAGAGAGTCCAGCGCAGGGCCACAAGGATGATCAGGGGCCTGGAACATCTGCCCTATGAGGAGAGGCTGAGGGAGCTGGGCCTGTTCAGCCTGGAGAAGAGAAGGCTGAGAGGGGATCTGATCAGTGTCTATAAGTACCTCAAGGGAGGCAGTGAGGAGGATGGTGCTGGCCTCTTTTCAGTGGTGGCCACTGACAGAACTGGAGGTAATGGCCACAAACTGAAGCACCAAAAGTTCCACAGGAACTTAAGGAAAAATTTCTTAACAGTGAGGGTGACAGAGCCCTGGAACAGGCTGCCCAGAGAGGTTGTGGAGTCTCCTTCTCTGGAGATCTTCAAAACCCGCTTGGACGCAGTCCTGTGCCACGTGCTCTAGGTGACCCTGCGTGTGCAGGGGGGTTGGACTAGATGACATCTAGAGGTCCCTTCCAACCCTAAGCATTCTATGATTCTAATATGTTTAAAAAAAAATCAAACAACTTCAATTTTGGTTGCAATAGTTTAAATGAGAGCACATATTCCATAGCAATATATATGTTCTTCATTTTCAACCATATGGTAGGTCAAATCTTCAGCAGAAATAGGTGAGTAATTCAACTCAATGAATAATTTAAGTAATCAAATTAGCTCCCGTTTCTGTTCTCAGAATGTCTGCAAGCAGACTATATTTCACTCTGTTCTGTTTATTTAATTACTATTTCTTGTCCTCCATACCTGTACAAGTAGTTACCATGGGATATCTGAGCTGAGTTTAAGCACAGTTGCTCTGCTCTTGCTGCTGTCTCAGTGGATATATGCATTAGCACAATTCATGCAAATTCACTCCAGAATAAAAGAAAAATCTGTTTACTCTAACAGTTGTGCCTGGGTGTAAATCCATTTTTCCTAACTTTTTTTTTCCCAGTTATGGATAGTAATATTTAATCATCTCTTCCCTTCAAGGCTGATTGGAATTTCTGCTAGAAAGCTTTAACTCATTTTCTTCCTCCAGTCTTCAAATATTACGAAGCAAATTAATCCCTACCATAACTGCACCAGATCTGAGGACATTATAGCAGAATTTACTTCGGCCGTATATTTCTTGTTTCAACTGCTTACATGCTCACACTCAACTTTTATCCAGTCAAGAACGATAGTTGCTGGCTTTCAATATTCACGTTCAAGTGAGAAGGACAGGAGACACCATAGCTTTGATTCTTGGATAATTTTTGTGGGTTTACTTTCTTCTACTTGGGGTGTACTTCTTATTAGGGTTGTCAGATATCTTCAGCTATTGCCACCTGACTTAACTAGCAACTGAAGGTTATGGAGCCGAAGATGAAATGGAAGAGACACCCCACCTGGCAGTGCAGTCCATCACATCAATCCCTTTCGAAGGGAAAACAGGATTTCTCTTAAAAAGAAAGCCCAGGAAGAGCATATGACATAAAAGCGAAACAAAGTCCACAGGAAAAAAGTAAAATGAACAAACAAAAAAATCCCCAAACCGCAAAACAAAATCTACTGCCTAATCACATTCAGGCAGTCTTTCATGCTGTTAAAAATGTGCTTCAGCTCCAGGCTCTGGTGGCAGTGAGGATAGGGCAATCCTGCCCGCCAGTCACAAGCAGTAACAACTTGCTGGTTGCAGGAAAACTAAAAATAAGCTTTGAGGGTTTGTGCTGCAAAGTGGGGCAGACGCTACCAGGCACGCGAGGTGAGGAGCAGCTAGGCCTACTTGGTGGCTTTTCACAAATGGGAACAGGGGCATGAAAGTCGGGCACAGAGGGTTGACAGAAAAGCTACAACTTTTACCTATATCTGCTGAAGTGAAACTAGATCACCTTCAAGTGGAATCGTTAGACACCGCTGGGGATTGATGCAGCTGAGAGAAATGTGAATCAGAAGATAGCTTTTCAGGCATGGGTGATTTATTTCACTGAAATGATATCTTTGTGTTTTATTCGGTGTTTTTGTATTTTTTTTGTATTTTTATGGAACACTGAGACATTATTTCACACTTCTTGCTGAATTTGGAGGGCTTTGGTAAACTTTTTGTCCTTTGTAGTCTTTTTTTTTTTTTTTTTTTTTGGGCTAAGTGGCTATGGCTGCAATCAATGGATTTTCACTCTGTTAGTCTGGACTCAAGTTGGCTACCAGTTGGTGTCATTAAGAGCTTTTTCTGCTGCTGTGTTTTCAACTTTTAAATTGGTCTTTAAAATGTAGACCATGTTTGCATGTTTATTAGGAACAACTGCATGAGGACAGTCATTTTCAGGGCTCTCAGCCGTTTGCTTGTGAGTTCAGCATCCACATCTGGGAACAACCTGAAAGCATGGCTTCACCAAGGAGCAAGCTCAGCACTGTGTGCTTTTTCTGTTTCTTTGTTATTCGTGGGCAGGCTTTTGAAATAAAACTTCGACTACATAGAAGCCCATTCTGTGCCCTCCCCACCTCCGCTACCAATCCAACAAAACCCGAGCGTCTGCCATTAAGCCTCAAGTCAACCCGAATAAACGGGTCAGCTTTCAAAAGCAGCGGCTACTCAGCAGCTAACGCTGAAGTAGCATAAGCTAATTTATATTCTGCGGGGTCACTTAAACTCTCAAGTGTTAAGCTAAAGTGTCAGCCAGGTCCCGGTGGGACAAGTCTCTACAGCTCTTGGAGCACTTTTCCTTAGGAGGAGAGTTTGGTTCCTCATTAGAATTCTTTTCATATCATGGAGCCCTTCCTTCCTTACAGAATGGGAAGAAGTAATTAGGAAGAGTTATCACTGCTGACATTCAAAGCATTATTAGAATTAAAGCCCACTGAAACAAAAAGGAAGTTTTGTATCTATCGGATCAGATTCTGAAAATTCAGGCATTGTTACACCGACTCCAGTAGGGTCACCTTTGAATCTCCCCTTATCTCCAGCTCCAGAAACTTGACTTGTGTTACAAACCAATGAGACCAGGGAATAACTGATGCTCTCTGAACCTCAGGATTGGTGGCCTTTCTTTGTCCAGATTTTGCAGAAAGCTGTTGAAATGGGCAGAAACAGTCCAGACAAATTTCTGTGTTTCAGAGTCTAACACCTCCTGCTGCTTTTACTTCTGCCACGGTATTAACCTCTTCGGAGATCCTTCATTTGCTTTGGTTACTTGGCTTGTTTTTAAGTGCTCCCTCCAGTTTTGTCATTTCGAAGTTTTAGTTGAGCTAAAATCAGCTAGATTCAGCTGAGATAGGCACACACATTGCGCAGGCAGGGAATTTACACACCAGCAGTAAATCCCTGGCACATGGAGGGACGTCAGCGTGTGACTGGCACAAGCAGGTCTAAGATGCCACTGCCAAAGGCAGCTTTTCTTCAGGGCTTTTGCATGTGCGCTCCTCTTCACTCACATCAATGCCAGCCAGGGATGGTGTAGCTGTGTAATTCACCAAACTTATGGCCCCAACACTACACATCACTTATGCAAGAAGCAACATATGCAAGGCAAGGGCGCACACTCCAGAGCGTGTCCATAGAAAATCTGATACAGGTACGTAGTCTTTCAGAAACAGGCCTAGCATTTTCATTCTGATTTCAGACTCCAACAGAACCCCAAAATTCTATGATTACCATTCTATGTACCGTTTAAGGTGGAGAGGGGAGAGAAATAAAAGGATTGAATTCTCAGCAGCCGGTACTGCTAACCAACTTGCTAACTAAAGTTCCTAACTGGTTTGAGTTAAGCATATGCAACTACAGCGCTTAGAGCTGCAGTAGACAGCGATTCACAAGTATGAGGCAAAAAAAAAGGACCTCAAAGAAATCACATTCTGAGATTCCAGGCGGATTCCAACATCAAAATGGAAACTGATAAAACGTCCAGAAGCCTAGAGGAGGAAGAAGAAGAAAGAGAAAGAAAATAATAATAATAAAAAGCTTTAAAGCTTTTGAGTGTTGCTGAAAAAAGATCTGTAGTCTACAGAAGTTTTAATTACAATCAAATCCCTCCATTTCTCATAACTTTTTTTTTCAAACTATCTCCCCCATTCCTGATTGCCTTTATATTGTCCTTATGTTGTATTAAGCCAATCTGCACGTGACATTGAAATCATGCTTAAAGTAAGATTCCACTTGAAGGAGTCACCTTAGATCTATGCTTTTGTAAGGCTCTTTATTGTTTTTGTGATAGCGCTATCAAGTATTCTTTGTATACAAGTACCAAGGTGCTAACATCCAGATCCAAAATAGATAAAAGAGCTGAACTACTTGAATTCCAATGTGTACAGTTAAATAATTTGTGCTCTAGAAACTTCTCTATAGCTCCCTCCTTACGTCAGCTTTCAAATGTACTGCAACTTTTTATTTATTTTGCTTGTTTGTAACCTCAGGTTCCCCTATACTCTGTTTTGCTTCTGCTCAGTAGTAGAAATGACGTTGTTAGTGCCAACGGTCCCTACATTTAACAGATACCAAGCTGTGAACTCTTTTGGACTCCAAGCGATTCAGGACACATCCACCAGTGGAAGCGCTTGCATCGCTACTACTGAGCCAAGCCAAGTGGAAATTAGGAGTTTAATTCCCCTTGTGGATTCAGCTTAGGATTGTCAGTTTACCATTTTTATTCTCATCCTTACAAACTAGGCCACATCCTAGTTGCCTTCATCTTAAACATCATCCTCATTGGAGAAAGATTTCCAAGATGAGATTGTGCCACTTGTGCCACTGACTCGTGCTTTCTGTTTTTAAACTACTCATCTTAAAACTACTGGTTTACTCATCACTGGCAAAGCACTCGTGTAAAGACTGGCAATTAACTGCTCCGATCCAGCTAATTCAGGGTTAAATCAACAATCACAGTACAGTTAAGGGCAGAAAGCAAATTTAGAAGGAAAAAGCAAAAAAACAACAAAAATAGGATGTGACAAGTGCTTATTTACGTAGTCATTTTTGAGGAGGTGAGCTGCACTTTAATACATAAATGCATTGTACCGTCAGTGAAACCTTCCTCCTGAATAGCTAATAAGTTATACTTAAGTGCTTTCACCAACGAACTGATTTACTTTAGTTATTATGAAATCATTTTTATTATTCTTCTGTCCAAAAAAAATGTTGGAGGTAGCTAAAACGATTGTGGTGCACCTCCTGCAAGTTTATGAATTATTGAAGACTTCAGGTAAAGTGGTCGGACTGAGAATAAGATGGATGGGAAAAGTACATTTTCACCATCACTGAGAAGATTGCTTGAAGGGAAGGCAGGAGTCCCAGAAACATCTGCAGGTTTGTGTTCTTAATGAAGACGGTGGGAGGAAAAGACCTAAACTGACCCACTACAGCGTGAAATACTTAATTGTGCAATATCAACATATGGAAATTACAATTCAGCATGTAAGCAACGTGCAGATATTGCTCTGTGGCACAGCACCCGGATTTCAAGCTTATTCTCTCAGGTATTTAAGGCCCCCGTTAAAACGATATCTATGTATTGTTGAGAGCAATATCGGCTAGTGGTTAAATAATATATACTAAAACCAGGAGAAATAAAAGCTTGCAAAGGGCTTCTTTTCTTCTTTTCTTTTTTTCTATTTTCTCCTTTCTTTTCTCTTTTCTTTTCTCCAAATGGGAATCCCACTGCTTCTTCTCCAGCTGTGACTAAAGAAAATCTAACCCAGAATCTTGTATCCACCTATTTAAATTGGGAAACCTGAACTGCTGTCAGGAACCTAAGCACTCCGATCTTTAAACCTCTCTTAGTTGATCAATTTGTCCCCTACAGCAATTTATACTGCAGTAATTCCCACTGACGCCAGTGAGGGAAGCACTAAACAATTACGAGCTGGCCTGCTGCTGAACTCCGCTAACGAGGTGCCCACGATTCCAGGAGATATTTCTGTCTGTTTAGGCCACTGTTAGTTTTACAAGCCAAATTGTCTTGCTCTCAGCCCAGTGGAGACTACCAAGCTTCCCGTCACCTGATGCGAAGAACAGACGACTTGAGCAGACTGATGACACCACGACTGGACTCTCAGTGCTCTGGAGCACTGGCTCTACGCCAGCAGCATAAAACTGTACTAAAATATCAAGCTCCAGTTCCTGCACAGCTCTCTGAACATTTGAGCTTATTTTAACTATGGCTCTAAGGTCATCTGAGGCCGCAAACATTATACCTCATAAAAAGCAGGCATTATGGAATGCAAAACAACTATTACAGGTTGTACCTCTACCATCTGTCTTTGCCACTGGACTTCATAGGATAGGATGACGCAGGCGAGAAGGGACCTCAGGAGGTCTCTAGGCCAACCTTCTGGCCAAAGCAGGGTCAGCTGTGAGGTCCGACCAGGATGCTTAAGGAATTTATCCATTCTCAGGCCTTGAAAACATGAAGGATGAAGACCGCACAACCTCCCTCGGACACCAGTTTCATCTCTGCGTTGTCCTCATGGAGAGGAAGCTTTTTCCCAGTGTCCACCCTGAATTTATTTCAGTCTTTGCCCACTGCCTCTCATCCTCCCGCCAAGAACCACTGTAAAAACTTGGCTCCACCTTCTCGGTCTCCTCTCGGTAGGTGCTGGGTGGCTGCTGTGAGGTCCCCCTAAAGCCCTCTCTTCTCCACAGTGAACAAGGCCTCACGGGGCTAGTGCTCCCATCCCCACCAACCTGGTGTCCCTGGTTGAACCCCTGCCAGCTTGTCAGTGTCAGGATCTAGACGTGGTCTAACAAGTGCCAAGCAGAACGAGAAAGTCCTGTCCCTCAACCATCTGGTTAACACAGTGCAGGAGGCTGTTGGCCACTTTTGCTCCTGGTTCATGTTCTTGCTGCCCTCCCCGATCCCTTTCAGCAGGGCTGCTTCCCAGCCCAGCAATCCCCAGTCTCCACCATTGCAGTTTCTTCTTTCCCTGGTGCAGGCCTCTGCCTTTGCCCGAGATGAATTTCAGGCTGTCCTCGAGGCTGCCCAGGTGTCACTGAACAGCAGTGACGTCCTCGATCGTATTAACCGGTGTGTACAGTTTGGTGTCACCTGCAGACTTCATGCAGTCAGTCTCCTCCTCGCAGTCACAAATGAGGATCTTCAGCAGGAGAGGCCCCAGAACAGAACCCTGCTACTCCACTTACTACCAGTCTCCTCATAGCACAACCCCATAACCTTATGATCCTGATCACCCAGCTTTTTACTCATCGAATTGTCTAATAAATTTTACTTAAGATTTTCTTAAACTGCATTCCCTGAACTGGTCAGAATAACCATCTTTGCACTATAAACTGTTCACTCCCCTACTAGGATGTGAGGAACAACCAAGGCACCCACATCAATTCCCTTGATCAGGAGAAATCACTACACCCAGAACCAGGCTTTATACAAAGTCTAAATAATACAGCCACTTTGGAGAGGAATCTTTCCACTGATTAGATCTACAGCTTTTTACATTATTACATCAGATAGCTGCTATATTTAAAAAAGAAAAAAAAAACAACTAATTAACCTCTGTATGGTTAGTATATAAATAAGGACACTATAATAGCACAGTAGGGGTGTTTTAATGTCATATGAAGCTGTATAGCAATTATTCTGTGTACCACTACTAACACTTGAAAAATCTTAACAATATTAATCAGATGCTACTATTGTCAAAGTAACATTCCTCATTCTAAAAACAGCTTCGCGATTCCCTAGTATTATGGGAAATAAGATCATTGCTGCCTTGGCTAATAATTCTAGTTATCCATAGCAAAGGTGTTTCTCACTCTGTGGTTCACAGATCACTAACAGTCAATAAGACAACCGGCAATATGAAACCCCCTTCTACCTCTTTAGAGCCCCAAGTTAAGGGAAAACTTGTAACTTGTAAAACAATCAAGTAAAGTTAACACAAATGAATACAAAAAAAGTATTTTAAGTATTAAATGTATTTTAAATATATCTACAATTTTAAATCTATTACAAATAGAAAAAAAAAATGTTAGGCAACACTATCAAAGGCAGCTCTATGTCCCCCTTCCCCTCCACACCCCATGCAAATATGAAACGTCCCTCACTTGAAAAAGTTTGGAAAAATGCATCTGTAGAGGTACAGGTTTGTGCAAGCACAACAGGCTGACAGCAGTGCTTACAATTTCTATAAAAAATAAGTATTTGTAGTTCTAACTATATCACATATACCTATACCAGAGAAAAACTGTGTGTAAAGAAACAGAATCCACAGTGTAAACGGGGGTGCGGGGGGGGAGTTTTCAATAGTGCTTCCTAACAAATTAATTCTAATAGCTAAATGAAGACTTAGAACATCGGCATTATTTTTTCCTATCTTTGAAAGGGTGAGACACATGCAAGAAACTGCATGAACTCACCAAAAGGATTTTTTCCCCTTAAATTCTAATGATCCGAGAAGGAAAATTGATATTGATTCAAAAATGCAAGGAAAAGAGTTATTAAAAAAGTGAATTCTACTACATACAAAATATTCCTTACAGGATCTTAGTCATGTGTATGCCTATATATATATATATAATTTGCATTTTTTTTTTGCAAATTTTGTGCATTTTTAAGGATGTCTATATAAACACACACAGGTTTTGTACAAACGCACACACACATTCTATTCCACAACAGCAGAGCTGAAATGACAAAGCTCAGCATCTCAAGACTGTGCTGACAACACCGCTGGTTGTTCACAGACAAGTATGTCAAAAGCTGCTGTTGATGACCCAAGAACATTAATTTAATCTCTGTTCAAACTAAGAGTGCCAAAGGCTGCAGCTGGCACTTTGGTGCCAGTCTACTGTGCTGCTCAGACAGGCAAAAACTGAAGAGAAAAATATTACAGAAGAGATGACCTATAGAAAAGTGATCTTAAAGAAATTATTAATGGTTTTGATCATGACCTTTCTGTTAAGTTGTTTTGATTCCACTTAATGTTTTAAACGCTCTGAAAAGCGGAGACTGAAAGTTAATCCTTTGGCCCTTGATCTCACACTCCATTACAACTCTTCCACTCTCCAGAAAGGCTCAAGTTCAGCAAGAAGTGGTGGAAGTGCCATTCCCTCCTCATCCCCGTGTAATCACCAGCCACCCTCGGGCACTCTGACAGTGATAAGGATTTTCACATCAAGGCTGAAGAGGTATTGAACACTAGCATGCATCAGGCTCACCATAAGCATAGCTACTGAATCAAGGGGTCCAGTGAACTCAGACACCAGACACCTAATTTGTGGATTAGTGGTTACAATGTCAAGCTGAGTAAAGGCAGAAAGAAGCATTTTTGCATATATGATGAAGCAGAAATTTAAGCATATAAGAGACTAAATGTTCCTTAGGAGATCAGGTAAAGATTTTGTCTAAGATTTTTACCCTTGTGTTCATGTGTTTCAAGTCTACCCGAGCCCCCTTCTAGGCCAGCAAGTGTTTTGCAGCTTGCACTCAGGTGAACAGACTCATCTGGTCATTCAGGCTTAAGCCTCCAGCTGCACAGACAGGTGCAGAGGAAAGAATCAAATTGCAGGGAAAATTCTCACAGAAAAAATAGACAGAAGAGGTGGTTGTTTTATTAAATAAGCCTGGAATTGCCCACAGCAATGCCAAATGAATGCATTCCAGTCCTGTCTGAGAGCGTACCTAGGCTTGGTTAGCATGCAAGTACAAAACTATTTGGGAATTCCTGACCTCAGAAGTTATAGATGAACACTTAGTGGATATTAAAGCACACTCAAAAAAGGAAAAAAATAAAGATAAAAAAAACCCGTTCCCTTGTTGCTGGTGTGATGGATGGAGAGAAATTGCACCAGAATAAATCAACCTTTATGCAGCCTTCCTACATAGAGCACTTTTGCATCTGGTGAGTAAAGAAAGTAGTCTCATGAGGATGAATACAGTTAGACTCATAGGGTATGCTACTAAAAATACAAAACAAAAGTCTGCTCTTCACAGTCCAGTTGAGCACAGAAACACCAAATTTGTGCGCTGTTCTGCAAGGCAGTCAATACAAACATTCTCCAAAGACACTCTTCAGCCTGCACACCTTACAGTCAGTAACTGGGAACAACTAAAATGAACAGTACTTACAGGATTTGCTTGATTACATATTTGCTTTCACTATCCTATCTTCATCCTTCCAAATATCATTTAATATGTGAAACAACAGCTTTGCCAGCAACATATTAGAGTTCCTTCCAAAGACATACATAAATGTGCTATTGCGTGTGTGATGTAAAGTTCTGCATGTACAAATGTGATCCTTTCATGACCAATCTTCATTAGCTCCTCTCATTTTATGAGATTTCCAGACCTAGTAGCGGCCGAAGTTCATTTGTCAGAGCAGATCAGCATCACAATTCTGATCTGGAAAGAGGAAGAAAGCATAACTAGAACTTGGATTTATTATTTTTTTTTAATTAAGAAGGATAATCTGTCACAACTAAACAGTGTTTCTTCAAAATAATCAGATATTAAATAATCAGATCAGGAAGAAATCAAATCAATACTACAACAAAAACTACTTTCTAAAAGGCATGGAAAGTTCATTCTTAGAACAGAATAAGATTAACTCTCTTTAATGTATTACTTTCAGAGGACATGTCAGAATAGCATTTTTATACATTCATTTACTCAGTCACAAGGACATGCGATCGTGTGAACAGCTAGTCAGTTCAAAATTACAAGGAACATTTTTGTTACCTTTGTTTCTGAGCTACATCGTTTCTAAGTAATGATCCACATCACTTACACAATCCAGCCATGAATACAAGGAATTCGTTGCATAGGAATAGTCTGTTATCTTTACATTACGCAGTCTCTTCTATTAGAGCAGCAACTAAACAGCAGAACTGCAGTACACACATAGTGCATACCCATTCTGCCAGCAGGTTTTTCCCTGTGGCCTTTGTTGATTTATCCAGTCAAGATGTGTCACCCAACTCTCAAATGTCAAGAAGGCCTACAGAATCATGGGGTGGTTGAGGTTGGAAGGGACCGCTAGAGATCATCTAGTCTAACACTCTGCTCCAGCAGGGACACCCAGAGCATGTGGCACAGGGTGGCATCCAGGCGGGTTTAGAAGATCTCCAGAGAAGGAGACTCCACAGCCTCCCTGAGCAGCCTGTTCCAGGGCTCTGGCACCCTCACAGGAAAGAAGTTCTTCCTCACACAGAGATGGAACTTCCTGTGTTTCAACGTGTACCCATTACACCTCTTGTCCTGTCACTGGCCACTATCAAGAAGAGTCTGGCCCCATCCTCCTCACATTCACCCCTCAGGTACTTGTATTTAAACTATTAAAACTTCTCATTTTATTTCCAGGTTAATTAAACTTTCTCCATAATTTCCTCTTTAATGGAGTAAGGAAACTTTAATAATAAAGTCATATAATTTCCTCCTTCCAAGGTAAAAATCTGTAAGTTTCCAGACATCTGCCCCCGGATGGTCAAGCACATACATGTCCCAGGGAGTAATATGTGGTTTGATACTTATTTAATCATCCAGAATTCTAGGTAAATAACACAGGAAAATAAGCTATTTAACTTTCTACCTATAGCTCTTCAAAAAGTTATTTGTTGTACCTAAAATGCCACTATTTTGACTGGATACTAGGAAGTTTTCTCATCTTACCCAGAATATACTAGACTGATGTCTCATTGAGTTAACTCATCTGCAACCAGGTTCCTGGTTGGAATTTGCAGGAGCCGGTGCATCAAATGCCATACAGACACAACTGCAAGAGATGCACAGCTTCAGTATTCCCAGTATTCCCAGAACTAGGCTGCTGCATAAGGAGGCAGGTATGATGCTTTAGGGCATGGGGCATAGTGTAAAGAAAGGACAATAAGTCTACACACAGCAATAACCAAAGTAACTATCAGCAGGGGTCCAGACACGTTTGCTCCCTGCTGTATCAAGCTTATGTCAGGCTGACAAGACTAGAATGATCTAGAAATCAACATTCTACAAAACATATTTATCTGACCCCATGCCATGTGGACCTACCTTCTTCATTTCTACAGCCATGAAAATCCCTGTACTTCTACAGAGTGATCCTACTCAATGACTTCAAGGAAAACAAAAACATGTTCCACATAATTACTTGACAATTCCAGAGATCTAGGCAAAAAAATCAAGATTCTTCCTCTGAGTCCCATATACAGAGCTAACAGAAATTAGTGAAACTACAGGCTTCAGTCATTTTAGTTCCACGTTGCACCTCCACAACCACACCATGAACAAACCCCGCCATTTCACAAATGAACATTCCAATGTAGCCGATGCTGAAATTTCACCATAGGGTTCTGCCCTACTTCTTTTGACTCACCGAGTTTCTGGCAACAGTCAAGCCTTCATCTATGAATGAAAAGCCTATAAATCAGGCTATTAAATTTTCAGTTTTTAAATATTCCAAAAGTTACATGAAAGGACAACCTACTGCTTAAAAAAAATAAAAACCACATACACACAACTTAGTAACAATGCACTAAAACTGACACATCACATTTAAAATATTTCATTTACTTTTACGTAGTTTTTAATTTTTGATCATGACAATAAATAAAAACAGTGCCTGCAGTTTTCAGCAGCTGTGCAGAACAAGCAGATAGGAAAGCTGTTGCACTATGCATCCACTGGATCTTCCACAGTAAGATGGGTAAAAAGCTGTTTCTTTTTTTTTTTTTGATTTTTATTATTATTTTTTTAATCATCATGTGATGCAAGGCCTAATATTTCAATTTTTGGCACTGGATTCCAACAAGTCTTTTGCTTCATTTATTTTTGTTGCTAAATAAGGTGATCCACCTGAAAAGAAAAGGCAAAGGAACAGCATTTACATATTCGTATGAAATATCAGTCTATTTCTTTTAGAACATCCAAATATTAGTCAATTTTATTAGTGTCTCCTTCCTCAAAAAAACCTTTTCATAAGACTGCTTTAAAAATGTCATTGATATGAAGTAAAATAATGAGTAGGGAAACATGACAAAAAAAGTAATCATAACTGAAGTAACTGATGAATAACAAGAACAATTTGTCTCACAAGTCATGCTGATAAAGAAAAGTCTCAAAATGACCCTTTGAAATCACTTTAAATTGGTTGACCTAAATTTGCACTGCAGTGTTGCTGCAAATGTACGCCGGGTCAGCTATCCTGACTGCTCACATAAAGCTGATGGCTCTTATTCCCACTCACCCCAAAAACCAAGAGGCAAAATTTTATACTTATTTTTACCCAAACCAAACCAGACCCATCCCATCCTCTCCCCTTCTAGACACCCAGAGCTACCAGCCAGAAACTGTCACATTACAGCTAGGTAAACACGGCTCGCCTTCCAACTTCTACCCCCTAACACTGCCATTGCTTTACACTCCATCTAACAATTTGATTACAGTTCAGGAGTCTTTTTGTGCTTGTTTTTTTACTCTCCCCCTGAGTGCCAACCATCTGCCTACAGTCACTGAAAACAACATTACCAGGTCCATACCAGGAGCTTACCATTTACCAGAATACACTTTGTTAACATAAAAAGGTGATTTCAGTAATACTGTACATCGGATAGCCTTTTCCGAGGCCTGTGCCATAATTTTTCATTTAGGGAAAGCTAGCAATAGAGGAGACACACAGAAGAACAAACACCAAGCAAAAATAAAAATAAATACAGAAATGCAAAGCTTTCTTTAAGAACTTCTTTAGGACATTCCTGCCGGAATCCAAATCATTATAAAGTCATTTCACGGTCTAATAAAACAACTGGAAGAAGTAATAGAGTTCACTTCTCTTGTTTGTGTTCTGGTTTTGTTTGAATGTAGTCCTAATAGTTAAGACATATTTCAGGAAAGTGGAGAAGGGAAAGAACAGGATAGAGAATTGACTACTGGAAAATAAGATTTTTTTTTTAAATCACTTTATAACCTTTTTAGCTAGAAATACTATGTAATACTATTTACAAAGTTGAGTATCACTTGCTTCAAAGAGTAGAAAATATCAAACAATAAAGACTATATATTGCAACAAACGATGTATTCCAAGTAATTTTTAGCTGTGCATTGATTTTCTAAATGCACAGAGTGCATGATCTTAAAAGTAAATCCAAATATGCTAGAAGTGTTTTCACTACATTTACATCCTTAAGTGCCATATTAATTTTGTTGCCCTCCAATGAGAGAAAATTCAATCTCATGATTGCATAAGTGTTTGTTTATAATTAGGCAGGTCCAAAAGACTTTTCTCTTCCTCTGTTTCTGCGAGCAAGTATTCTTTCAAAAAATTAGTTACTGAAAAATATTAACATACTTAAATAATAATTAAATATTATCAGTATAATAATACTTCTAGAAAGAATACTGATTAATTCTTAATGATAAAGATTAATGCAAAACCATTTTAGTCACTATTATTGTGGATTCTATATTTTTCTTATTCCTAATAATTCTCTCTTCCAAGTTTCAATTCTTAGCTAATATACTCATTAAAAATTCTGTAATTATAACACTCAGCAGCTAAATATTATTTATAAAACCACAATTTTGTTACTAGAACCCTGAAGGAATCAAGATACCTGTGTAAGCAAACAGGTCTCCGGTGCCACACGTTCAAGATTATTCCAGGCCCTAGCTCTGCACCTAAAGACATCATACAACCTTTTTCTGTGGCTATACCAAGAGAGCTTCAGGGCACAAACACCTTAAATTAATTTTCCTACTGAGAAAATAGTCCATGCTGATAGCACACAAGAGGCCTTGAAAGCCTACAACGCATCTAGGAAAGCCCTACACTGTACCCAGCTGTAGCTGCATTACAGCTATATGCTTGGTGCCTTAAAATATGTAACTTTCATTACAGAGATCGTCTTGCTAGGTCTACTCAGCATCCACACTGAGTTTCACAGTTCTAGCTCAGGCCTCTGGACAATGAATTTTTTAATTTTAGTGTTGCAGTATCAAAAATAAACTTTAACCTACTATGCACTCTGCTGGTTAAGAGATCTCCAATGACTGCAACATATTAAAATGAAGAACAGAACTTTTCCTGTTTCTGATTGTGGAGTTCATGCACTATGAAGTGCAAAGAAGTGAAGTGGTGTGACATCAAACAGGCAGGACAGCTTTAGAACTAAGTTGAGGGGTGAGGACAGCAAAGGAAAGCATCTACTTGTTGGCAAACAACTTGGTAAGTTATTTTTTAATTTTCTTCAGATAGGGTGCAGACAGGGGACCCTGTAATCCTGTCAAGATGCAAAAAACTTCCAATTCCCCCTTTTGACTTCTGAAATACACTGCAACTCTTCACCATCTGTTATTTTAAAGTAGAAACAGCAATGAACATATGGGCTTTCTTTCTCAACCAGCTGTAGTGTAGTTAAAGCTATAATAATAGCCTTTCTGTAAGATAAATTTACATTAAAAACCTGGCCACTAAAGCAAGAGTGCCCAGCTTCACAGTTCTTCCACAGGATTTCAAATTTCCTTGAATTCAATCAATGATATAGCTACTGACTGCAGAGCACCTCTCCACAGAAAGTTACTTTCAAGCATATGACTGCTTCATTCCAATTCAAAACAGGAATGTTTAATGTAAACATACTAGAACACAGGTTTTCTTACTTTTAAATAAGTTTCTTAAATTGTAAAAGAGTGGTCCAAGAGCCCATGGTTTTAAGTAAAGCAGCACAGGTCTAGAAAGCAACCTTAAATATATCTGTACAGGCTACTACAATTGAGTTTCATAAAGCCTTTAGGGATCAGTGTTTTAGCAGTGAGAAAGATGCAGAGAAACTAAATATCATACACTTGCACTGACTGTGTTCATTCACACAAACAGCAAACTGAAGGATCTCATTTAAGCCTCTACTTTTCAGTGTCAGTTAAGAAAAAGAATTACTTACCTTTATCAGGATGATTCAAAATCATGATTTTCCTGTGGGCTGTTCTGATTTTGGCCTTGCCAGCAGACGGACTACAAAAATAAATTGAAGTGCTTACCATAAATTCCACCAAACCCAGGCTATAAATTAACAATTTACTGTGGCTGTAAAATCAATTAAAACTTGGGATTTTCACCATCTTGTGGACAAAACACAAAACTGCATCTCTGAAGAAGTAACACACTAACAAAGGCACAGGAGACATTTAGAGAAGAGTATTTTTAAAAAGCCTACGTATTTGAAACATACAAATATCTTTAAAGGTTTTTTTGAACTCAAAACATTCACTGCTATGTAAACAAAATAAAAAAATGCCACATCCAAATACTACTAAAAAACTCTCCTAAAAACACCTAAAAAGAAAAGCTCTATGGTAAATCTACCTTCCATTCTTATGATTTAACGTGGAAATATTCTTTTCTCTCCTAGAAAATGGGTGTTTATATGACCAATGACAAAACAACAAATATTTAAAATTACCATATTGTATTCTACTGTAAATATTATTATTGCAGCTATAAACAATTCTTCTTTCCACTGGGGCCTGAAAAAATTGTATTTGTTATTTTTGCAAAGCTGCTCAATGTGTTACATTCAGGGACATGCTGATTTACAAGTGCTACATAATGTTGTTTCCTTCAATGACAGATACGTAAAACATGTACTTCAACTAAATTAAATACGTACCTTACCAGACAAATAACCACTTAGGGATGCAGTGTGCCAGCACAATAGGTTATGGTATGCAAGAGAACAGTAATATTTAAGTTTGAATGGTTTTATTTTTTGCAATTTGTTAGCATGCAGAAACGAAGCAGTGTTTTCCACTTCAGATCACTTCTTAATCAGTGATAATTCAATTAATTAATCTTTTTGTAGGTACAATTTGAATGCAAGGTATCAGCCTAACTGCATTCCTGAAGTAAACAACCAGTAATTATTATTCTGTCACAGGGAATTTAGAGTACATTGCAAAAATATTTCACAGAACTGCACCAAAAAAAAAAAAAAGAATACTTCAAGGGAACAATATAAGAATACTTCAAGAGAACAATGCAATCCTGAAAGAAAGATTTAAGAGAGGGTGAAGGGCCTTGAACTACACAGCTCCAAAACAAAGTGATTTGTTCTCAGATAGCTAGAGATAACAATTATCCACATTTTGATCTGCAAATTCCTTGTTTAATACTGTAAAAATATAAGGAAACTTGATACACCACATTCAGAAATTCTGAGCACAAAAGTCAAATTACGAAAAAAAAATGCAGTTGTGGAATATAATTCAGTTATGGAATATAAACCAGATTTGTTTAATCTGAAATACCCTGCAAATGGAACAGTTTATAATAGACCGCATGTTCTGGAAGCATAACTGATCACTGAATACTCCTAGTCACTACCAAGGAAAATTCCACTGTTAAACCATAGTTTGGTTTGTCAAAACCTTTTGATATCACAGGTTTTCCTCTCGCTAAAACTTCTACTTTTTCTACTTTTTTTTTTTTTTTAATAATGTGTATTTATTTAAATTCATTTTTATGCTCACAAGTAATTAAATATTTCCTACAGACAGAGATACAATGCATTTTATTTCAGGCACAGAATGGTAAAAGGTTTAATTTATCTATTGTATATATATATATATATATATATATATATATATATATATATATATATATATATATATATATATATATTTACCAGACGCTAGCTAACTCCAGAAAGTTAAATATAAGGGTCTGATGGTAGCAAACCATTATACTTAGCTTTGTCTGTTATTTGGAAAAAATCTCCTAACATTTTCACCTCCCAACTCATCTCAGACATTCCTCCTCCTCTCTTAGCAGCAGTTCCTTCCACATCATATTTAACGGTTAAAATTAACACTAAGCTAACAGTAATCAAGCCTGCTCCGTGACAACTAATGGAAGAACAGTAACATTTTAAATTATTGAGTATTTCCAATACAATATCTGTAGTGTGCAAAGCCTTTTATAAAGCTTAAAAGCAATATGCTTTTACTAGAAATACTATAATCCTTTTGGATGGTTATTGCTGAGTGACCTTCAAAAAATGTATAAAAGTCAGCACATATGAAATGCAAAAGCAACGGTTAAATGCTCTTCTTTGGCATGTCTTGTGTTTATTATTTCTACAGTGCCCATACACACTTGGCACCCAACATAATGAAGAAAGTCTCTGCCTTAAAGCTTAATATGATTTGGAAGTAACGTCACGCAGGACAAAAGTCACAATAATAAGGTTAGTGTTGAGTCAGATCTGGTTTGTGCATCCCCTAACAGCTTCCCTAACACTATAAAACTAGCTTTTTTTTTTTTTTTTCCCCATAGCACTCTCATAGCACAGGTAGCACTGTTATAAGCATATATCTCTAATTAAATGAACACTGAGGTAAACCTGGCGCATAAAGGTGTTTTTAAACATGGCAAAAAAAGCTTCCTGTAAAGATGTTAGCTGTGATTCTATGCAACTAAAGACTCAATCCTTTAAACAGTAAAGAATAATTTCTCTCAAATGGCATTTGCAGGACTGAGCCCAAACACACCAAGCAGCGTCACTATTCTAGGTGTAGACCCAAGCTATTAAAGCCAAAAAAACAAGCAGATTCTGATTTGACACATGATGAAGAATGCATTCACATCTTTTATTTCAGATGTAAAAGAGCAGTGTTGAGGCTAAGCAGAGCCAATGTAAACACACTTCAATAAGCTGCAGTGTGCTACTCTGGAATATCACTGAATATGCCCTTATAAGCTCAAATGTTAATACTTATCGGACTTAAAGGTCAAAGGAAATATATCTGAGTAGCACTCCTATTAATTTCCTGCTTGGTGTGCAAGCATGAAATATTTCAAATTAATGTAATCTTTTAGTTTACAATTTCGTAAAATGAATGTTACATCTGCACAGTCCCCCTTACATGAGTAAATAGTTTAAATTCAGAGCCAATCTGAACTAGAAAAAGAAAACTACTAGAAGGTAGATCTGCCCCTCTCACCTGCTGAACCTTACAACCCACTGTTTTTATGGAAAACACTGACATGGATGCTAACACTAGTCATTCAGATACTTCAGGAAAAAACAACAACAACAACAAAAATCTATCAAATCCTCCGCCTGAAAATGATTTCCTATACCTGCTCTAAATTACAATTCTCTCTGAATATTTTCATTTGGAGTATGCACCAACTCTTTAAACCCAAACAAATCAAAGAGGAAGAAAAAAAATGACTTAAGGGAAAAAAAGAGCAAAATTGTTTTGCTTTCCTTATTTATTAATACAATCTACAGTATTGCTTATCTCAAAGGTTTTTCTTTTTCTTTTTTTTTTTTTTTGAGAACAGGCCATGTGATCACGCTGATTAGCATAGTATGTGCCATTTTGATTATTTCTAGAGCACCGGTTCTGTTCTCCACTGCAATATGTTACTATGCCTTCAAGCTGAACACAAGTCATGTGTTTTACTAGTATCTATTGTTTGCTTTTTCGCTTAAGGAGAATATTAAAATGGTTTACGAGCATTAGAAGCCTTAAAGAAATAAAGTTAGGATTTGGGCAGACTATTCCATATTCTTGCCATATGGATTTTTTCATTCATCAAGGAACAAAAACATATTAGTGCAACACACCTACCTTACACCTAAAATAAGACCAGCTTCCCGCCTACTCATTTTTTGTTCAAATCCTCCTTTATAGTATGATGAAAGACTCTATGAAAAAGAAAGGAAACACAGGAAATAATTAGTTCCACATACAAGGTGTCAGAACCTAAATCTTAATCTATGACCCTATTCAGAGCATTACATGATTCTGTAATTTATTTTGAAGGTATGGAAAAAGTACAAACCAGAGAGTATCAAAGGTCTTTTCTTGCGTTTTAACACATATAAAAGTTGACTTAAAGATGACTCTGTTTGTACTATCTTCTATTACTAACAAGGTAATAGCTACGGCTATAAAATTCCTGTTTTCAGACAAAACAGTGCAGAATCACAGCAAGCACTGGCAGGCAGTGATACACTCTGTACGTGTGCAGGGGGAGGCAGGAGGAGGCAGGAGGGCTGACCAAGGAAGAGTCTTGTTTAAAACAGCTTTGGCACCGCTGCAGTGGAAAGCTGCAAATGCAACAACAACATTTTAAAATTATTTGGACATCTAAGGAATTATGGATGTCCAGATCTTTCTATCTAAACTATAACAAAAGGATAAGAACAGATAAATATTGTATGCCGATGAATAGTCTATGTGCTTTTTCTTTACGAGGAACAATACCTCAAAAACAATTCCTTCACAGAATCATTTACCATGCAGCCAAGAGTGACCTGGTTGATGTAGTTTGGTTGCTGTATATAATTTGGTTGCATTTCCAAAAGATTCCGACTGGTCCCTTAAGTCAAATTCTTCATCAGAAATCCAAAAAAGACAAGGCAGTCATGGTTTAGGAGACGTCTTCACACTGGCAAACAAGTGCTTTGCACAAAGACAGCAGCAAACAGTCAACCATCTCTGTGAAAGAAGGTCAACAAAGAATTCCCAAGGGGCCACCTGTGCCAATGCCACATTCAATTGCCCAAATTTGTAAAAAGAATTCAACATAAATAAATAAAAAAAGGCAACACACTGAGAAACAGGATATGTAGATTCAGGTTAAGAGTCATCTCTACATATGCAAGCTTTTACTAGATAGGAAAAGCCTCCCAGAATTTTAACAAACAATATGCAAACTTCAGTTCTATGCTCAGCACTTGTCAGGAGAGCATATACATGTATAAAGACACAACTATCTGTCGAAGAATGGAAATGAAAACCAGTATGAATGAACACTGCCCTCCTCTCAATAATGTCCATAAATCTCTTTTGCCTTTACCTTAAAGGTAAACATCAGGATTAAAAATATACATATATAAATATATATATATACATACATATATCTATATATATACAGAAGACCACAAGAAGGAATAAAATAGCTTTCAAGGCAAAAGATCATTCACCAACTTACATAATAAAAGAACAAGGAGCACCAGGTGAAAGCTGCAGACGGAAAACAAAAGGGAGGCACTTCTCCACATTGTTGAGTTAAACCTGGAACTCACTGCCAAGGGGTGTTTTGGACGGCTGAGGTTACATGGATTTCAAGAGTGATTAAACAAGTTTTACAAAAACAAAACAAAAAAACACAAAGCAAAGCAAGAAGAAAAAAAAGTAAAAGTTTAGCACAGAGCTACAACCTTCCTTTGCAGCAAAACACTGGAAAGTAGCAAAGTACACAGGAAATTCTAGATTAGGTTGCCCTTACGCCCTTTCCTAGATGCCCATTATTGAAAATGACTAGAAACAGGGTTTTTTGCTTTGAATTTTGTCTATTTGTTAACTCGTTAGCATATAAGAACTCAGCAATTCCTTAGGAAGAAAAAAAAGAGAGCAGCAAAAGAAAATGAAAGAGAACAAGATGGATATTAGAGCAAATAATTATAACAATTTAATTGTCATTAGAGGGAAAAGGGTTGAAAGTATATTTGTCAACCCAAAAATGCATTTTTAAATGAAATAAAATGTTACTGAACCACCACTGACTCTTAGCTATGATCTCCTCAATGCAAATGCTTCTGTTAGAAAACTGAAGGACTCTCCTGCTGCCACACAAACAACCCTCTAAGCTGCACGAGCCCCAGAGGCAGCAGATGTAGCTGCGAGACGGGCCGCCTTTGGGAACCGGCACGCAGAAATATCACTCGGCAAGACTGAAGTTCCTTCCTCAATGCAAAATTTATCAGCTGGGGAAAAATAAGCTTCCTTTGTTGCTATCAAAGGGAAGTCTGGCTTGAGAACTGAGATTTTCTTTTTTTTTTTTTTTTTTTTTAATGTTCCTTTTACCCCCAAGGAAAAAATGTGCCCAGCCCTTAATGAAACATTTTCTCCCACCAGCTACTAAATGCCATTCACATCCAATAAGAATTTTGCCTTACGTTTACATAAGCTCTGTCTTAGCTAACTTCCAAAGCATTAAAACATTTTTAAAGGCTCTAGTTATATCTAAGCATAGCCTTTAATTAAGATTAGGAGCAACAGTGACCCAAAAGTACTGTTCAGAAATACTTCACCTGCTACCAACAAACAATCTCCAGAGGCAATGTAGCCATGCAATCACATACATCCCTGAGATTTCCAGGTGTGATGCTGTGATCTGAATCAATTTTTTCTAATACATCTCCCCTGACACCATCCATCAAGTATCTACTACTGTAACACTTCAGTTAGCAAAACTGAAGCAACAGCACAGGCCATGCCTGCAGCAAGAAACCTGAAGAACCACTGCAATAGGGTAATGCAGAGCCGATCTGCCCTAGGGCACAGAAGGGTTACAGGTTGGAATAAGTAACACTTGGGGAACATACCTGGCCTTCTCTAGTCCTTCAAGAAGTGATCCTGATGTCCTACTAATCATTGGGTAAGGTCTTTGAGAGGCAAAGCTGCACAGACATTCAACAAGGGTATCTAACAATGAAGTGCAGGGATAGAAACAGAAACATAATGTATTGTGAAACATTTTCCAAAACTGCCCTACGCCCCAAAAAAGGGAGCCTGAAGAGTGATAGAGGAGGACACTGGTTCACAGAGAAGAGCAATATTTTAATAGTCTCCAACATAGCTCTTCTCTAATCATGGCAGTCTTCATCTGAATTACTGACCACACGAGCTCATTTGAAATCAGAGACTAGGGAGGGATGGCTGTAGGCTTAAATTCAGAAATACTTTCTCATGTTTTTAAAGTGCACTTCCCTGACATTGTTATAACCTCAAGAAGTCTCAACTCAGCTTCCAAGAGGAATGAAAAAAGAAATCCTGTGGTCTATGCCTTTTGGCACAAAACCAAATCTGAAGCAGAGCCTTCAAAAACATCATGTTGAATTGGTCATCAAGGAAAAGCACTTTCTTCTCAGAAGCGAAGCATATGGCAAGAATAATCAATTCCTTAAATTAAGATCCTGCTTCTAAATGGAATAAAAAGCAAAAAGAAATTAGATTTAAAAGCTACTTTTCCCCTTGGTTGGAGGAAGGAGAAGAAACACCAAGTCTTAGTTTTAGGATCCGTCTTGTCAAATTTCTAGTCCCCAAACAGAACAACTTTTGTATGCTATTTATATTAAGTCAAAATCATCTCTTATGTTTTTAATTGCAATTAATGGCAGGAGCAAAACACAACAATACTTGCTATTCTTCTGCTAAGAGAACTCTTCGATGACTGGGCAGTTCCATCACTGTATTATTAATCCTGACTTTCACAAACAACTTCTATGCAGGAAAAAAATCATCGAAAACTCCTCTCCATTTCTTCACACTGCGGGGGGGGGGGGGGGGGGGCGCCCATTTTATTTGATTTCCTTTCGCATGTTGTTACTGGTTAGCAATTTATGAGCCAATTCTGCTGCCAATCCTGAACAAGTTCTATTAAAAAGTGTGCGGAGGCGCAGAAGGGGAGAGGGTAAAACATGAGTTGAGTTTGCTCTGTGAATATGTATTCGCTCCTGCAAATTTTCACAAAAGGCAGTCAACTAAAAATCTGATTCATTAGCACTGCGATGTCTCCAAGATATCTTCTTGCTCTGCACAGGGTAAATGTGATTGCTGTTCCCCTGCCAGATCAGAGATGCAAAAGGCTGCAACAGAGGCCAGACATTACATCAGAGTACATGAAGTAGTGTCTTTTCTTTCCTTCAAGATTCTGCATGCTGCTCTACCAACAGTATAGCTCCCAATAAAAAGGTGGCAAACACTGGAAAAAGGGAAGAAAAAAAAGCAAAAACAAAAGCACAATATATTAACAAACTACTTAAAAGATGTGTTATAATATATCAAATAATTTGCTCAACCCAGCTTTCACTTCTTTAACTTTACTCAGGAAGATTTCAGACTGCAAATTATCTTTAGACGCTTTATTTTCAGTGAGTGACAAGACATGACTGCAACCCTTGCGTCTGATTCAGGATTCTTTGCGCCCGAGCAGAATCAGATCCAATCAGAGAAAGGGAGTGCAAAGGGTGAAGTACTGCAGAATCTCTAATGAAGCGCTGGAGAAGAAACCCTTTCCACCTGGAATACAAAACTTTTGGGATTGTGAAATTTATGGATTTTAAAGGTTCATTTTGCCTGGAATTGCTATTTTTATAGGTCAGTCTTCAACGTCATAGCTCCAGCAGGTAAGGCCACTGAAATACTTGCTATTCACTCCTTTTCTCCCCATCCCAAAAAAACAAAACAAAACAAAAAAACAAAGACAGGCAGGCTTGCTGCAGAGGGGAAATGGCAGCGTTTCCCCTTTCATTCTTATGTCTCCTTCCACTGAAATAATACAGCAGAAAATGTGAAAAATAAATCAGAGCAGTATTTACTGTTCAAATTTAAGTCTATATAATTGTCATAATTAAAACTAAATGGGAGATAGAAATTTGGAGCAAAACAGAACAAGTTTTACTTGCTACTTTTAATTAAAAGATGAGTCTAATTGTTCACTGTACATGTTATTTACTTATATATATATAAAAAAAAAAACAGAAAGGGACAGAGACTCAAATGTAACATTTAAATTGATCTCTTCCTAACTGCTCTGTTCCACTTTACCTAACTTATTAACGAGTTGGAAGAAAGGATAAGCAGCATATGAATTATTTTCTGAGGCTGCAGCTATCATGAATTGTGACTCCTACTGCTAACAGGAAAAAAAGGAATTTCAAATGAGGGAGAATGGAAAAGGTCACAAAAAGAACAAGCTAGCTTAGAAATACAAGGCTCTTTCATAGCATCCCACAAGAGGAGGTCATGAGGAAAAGGGGTTGATTCTAGAAAGCTGCAGTAACTATGGAAAACTCTAGTGACTTAGGAGCCTCCAGGCACCACAGGAAAACAGAAGAGTAACACTCAACCTAGACATTAAACATCACAGCAAACGTTTTTTTCCCCAATAACATGGTTCATGTAGAAGTACTAACTATGTGATTTCCATCAATTAGCAGGCTTAGAAGGCAATATGTTGTAAAGAGAGGCAGTGAAAGAGCTAAGCCACAGATTATATTCAGCAGCTTCAAAATCCTCAAAGAAGATCAAGTAAGGATGTAAAAATATGCAGTTTGGGCAAAAAGGACTTAGAGAGATAAGTTACTTCTCAATTTATGTTTTCTCTTTCCATTGCTTTAAAGATTGTAAATGGCAAAAAAGCCCCCACACATACAAGAAAACAGCTGTAGAGCAAAAAGCTAAATACCTTGGTTGAGAATTAGGCAAGGGTTTAAAAACACATTGCACTTGAGATCAACATGAAATTCTACATTTGAAGGAGAGGGTTGAAGGCAGAAAAAGAATGCAAGTCCAGTGATTAGAAACACAGTGAGAATTTAGATGCTTCCAGGTTGCTCTTTTCAGTTGTTCATTAATTCTATATGACTCAAAGTCATTAAGATTAAAAAGAGATTGGCCATCGTGAGCTTGGCTCAGTCAGGATGCTGCTTTTCAGGACTGCAGTT
This sequence comes from Tinamus guttatus, assembly GCF_059628265.1. Classification (NCBI taxonomy): domain Eukaryota; kingdom Metazoa; phylum Chordata; class Aves; order Tinamiformes; family Tinamidae; genus Tinamus; species Tinamus guttatus. The sequence continues at coordinate 567,961 of NW_028288928.1, forward strand.
TCCCAGACCGGACACTTCCCCGGGCAGCTACATGTCGTATTTCCATGTGTTAAGCACAGTCACTGTCTGAATTCTTTCTGTTTGCATGCCTGCATTTAGACACTAGGGCTTATATCCACAAATATATGAAAAGAATGCTGGAGTAAAATTTGTGGAGAGGAAGGATGAAGACTGAAGCCCGTGCCAGCCTGAAGCCACACTTTTTTATAACTAATTCTTTTTCAGTAAACCTGTAAGCCAGAGTGTACACATTGTATACATTCATCAGAATTCACAGGACCTGCAAGTCCCTTTTGCCTTTGTGGCAGGCAAAATTGGAATCTCTTCAAAAGAGAATTTGAAAAAGAAAAAACTTTTTTTTGACATTGGCCACACAGTAGGTATGCAAGAAGAAACAGAGAACAGAAATAGAACAGAAACACCATTCCTGGCTTATCTGCATCTCCATGAAGGAGAAGTATGGGCCAGTCCATGTTTCAAGCGTCTTTGCCTTCCATCAAATGATCCAGCTTGCACCTTCAGAACCTACAGGCAGTCAATGAATCTGGACTCAAAAATTCTGCCCATTTTTAATATGCAGCATATAGGAAAGCCCTGCACTGTAATTGGCCTCACATATATAGGCATGACACTAATCAGCACTTTTTCAAAATCTACCTTTAATGTGGTTTTCAGGAGATGATAATCTACAACTTCTACTCTCAACATCTTTCCTCACCCACCAGCACCAAAAATGGCACTGTATCCTTTAAACGAGGAGAGAGCTTTCTCACTGAGAATTACTTCACTCAGACAAGAATGAATATTTATTTACCAGAAAACAGCATAATCAGCAAAATCCATCAAAAATCAAACAAACAACAACAACTCCCCCCAATACTCTGGAATATTCCCTGTATATGCTCCTTTGACAACACTCAATTTTCTCCCTCTACTATTATGGCATTTCTATTGCATTACTTATTTAAAAATGCAATAATATGTCGGTTAAACATGGAGAACACAAAATAACAGACAATTCATGTGAACAGCAAAAAAAAAAAAAAGCTTCCTCTCTTCCCCTCTTCCAGCTTTGGCAACATTTTCTGGAAGTTTCCCTATCAATTTGTTTCCCAGACTTAAGGACTAAACTTTAGTTTTCAGCTCCTTAAGAGGAAACTGTAGTCCTCACTTTGTAACCCATAGACCACTTCAGTTAACTTTAGCAATTTGTCATAAACTTACTGACAAACAGTTGTGAAAAACGCAACATCACTTCAGGAAAATTAAAACCATTTATCAGATCTCAGAAACACCTTTGATATGGCTTATAGCTTCATTTACAGGTGTTTAAAAGTATCATATTAACACCAGAACATATGGAGTAAGGAACAGCCCTATTCTGAAAAAAAAATGCACTTTCTGTATTCTGCAAAGTGTTTGTTTTTTGAATACTTGAAATATAGATTCATATAATCAGCAACTAGTAGCTTCTAAACTTACAGAAGTTGAAATCCTCTTTGCTGTCTCTGTGATTGTTTGCTCCAATGGTTTCCAGAGGTGGAATGCATAACGCCCTGATTGAAGTTAGAAGAAATTTTAATCAACATTCACTAGAAAGAAAAAATGAAAACAAACAAACAAACAGCAACCACATGCAGACAAAAACACAACACACTGACATCTGTTCACTAGCTTATAGCAAGAATAATTTTGGTTTAAAAATCCTTCTTCATTGTTAATCTTTTCATCTCATTTATTGCTCTCCAACACTTTATTGCTTTCCAAGATGTTCCCTGAACAGCCAGTTTTGGAGGCCTGCCCAGCAGAAGTCCCATGATAAGCTTGCAATGGTTTATATTTTTTAATCTTTGTACTATGGGGACGAAAAAAAAAAAAAGAATAAGTTTTATATACTTAATTTAGAAATCTAACCATGGCCTGCAAAATTCGTGTTCGCTCACAGAATAAATAGATTCAAATGCATTTCAATATGAGAAATTGAGACATCTGCCTTGTGAACTTTAAGAGGGCAATATGTAATTTCAGCTTTGGATATACATTATTTACTAAATACTGTTCAAAGCTTATGTCTTAAGAAAAATAAATGTAGGTACTACATGCTTCTTGCTGTGATTTTATAGGCTTACTCATACATTTTGCAAGTGCTGCATTTTTTATTTAGTTGGAGAGAGGATCTTTGGGATTCACAACCATTTAACTCCCCATTGGTAGTAAATGTGTCTATAGCTAAGAAAGACTATATTAACTCTGCAAAGTGACCTTGCATTACACTGTTGTTGGAAGCATACAATTTCAAAATCAAGATCTATACTATGCTGCTATAGGACTTTCCATTCAAGTCCTTTTTCACCCAATTTTTGTGTTGATTAATTTTTCATTAGCAATGTAACCTGTTTAATAAAAAGGCATGGCATTATTCAGACAGTATCTTGTTTTCATTCTCAAAATATGGTGTGTCTACATAGGTTATCCAGCCATGTAAACATGCAGCTATACTAAGAAAGAAGTTAAAGCCATCAGTGGAATATCACAGCTGAAAAATTGTGGTGTATTAATATACTGCTACACCTGCCTATGGCTTTCTCTTACCACTTTGCTATCTGTCATCAATTCTACAATTCAGCCAGGAGAAGAAATTCTGAAATACTCCTGGATCTACACAAACACATAGATTAATCAACTGCTTAACGGCTGTTCATCCACCATTAAAGAGTTTGTCTTTCCTTCCCTTAAAAAACAGCAGTAGCCACAAAACACCTGCTGAGGCTTGGTGCAACATGTTCATGTAATGCTTTTGTTCTTGGTAAGAAAATGCTTTTATTCTTGTTAAGAACATTTGTACATAGCTAGATGTGGCCTATCTGACATCCCGAAAGTAATGAAAATCAATGTGCGTATTTCAATACCAGACTAGACCACCGCTGTAATCTAGTCTGAGTAATCCATCACGTGAAGTCACATTAAGACCATGACCTGGCATCTAACTAGAACCCATTTTTCAGAAGAACATACAATCCAGTTAAAAGAGTTCAGGCAACAGACAGAACACTACAGAAACAGTTTACTGTAATAAATTGCTATAGCTTCTAGAAACTTATTTTTCTCCACCAGAATTTCTACAGTATCACCTTCCCGCTAGAAGACCCTGTTGTGTTCTTCTTTACTAAAGAGCTTAGCCTTAGCAGCATGCTAAAAAAAAAAATAAAAAATAAAGTCATCTTTTCACGTTACCTTTTGAAGACAAAAGACACAGAACAAACTCCTTTAGCTGGTGCCCATAAAAGTAGCTTCTTCAGCTGTGGCTTCCTCAGAAAGCATTTTGGAATTGTGTCAAGGATTTTGAAAGGTCAAGAACTACAACTGGACACAATTCTTCAGTATCTTGGGCAACCTTTCTATTTCCCAATTTATTTACGTTCCCAAGAACTCCATCCTTTTGGAAATAACATCTAACAAATGCCAGTTTCACACTCTTGTTAGTAATACAGCTTACCTGCAAATGCAACAGTTGCAATACCAAGTCCAACTGCTATCATAGTTCTGGCCTAAAGCAGAAAAACATAAATCAGAATAAATTAAGAATTTGGATTTAAAATATATTCAAGCTCTTACTGTAGTGGCAAATATTTCTGATGGCTGAGGTGGAAATTTCATATGTCTGTGGTCCACAGGATACATTATTAACATATCAGTGCTTCAGCACTTAAATTGGAACTACTCATTAACAATGACTAGTGAATACCTGCAAGCAAATCTCCAACACTATGTGATAAAATAAATGGATTAATAAATAATGCAAGGCAGATAACTACTCAGGATCACCTCAAATAAGTCCTGTAGACTCATTCTAGACATTTTTCAGACATCCCATAGACATTTTGAAGTGAGGATACCAAAGAGTATCAGTCTATTACAAAAACATTAAGGGTTCACAAACTCTAAGGCACTGGCTATTATTTCATAGTCTTTTACTGGGAATATCACCCTGACAGTGCCTGAAAACAAGAACAGAACATTAAATGCAGTAATTGAGCTCGCCATTAAGAAAAGAACTCGGTCTCAGCTGACTGAGCACTCCTTCAGGAGTCATCCCTGTGCCACAGCTAAGGTACGAAGCTAAATTGGGATGTCCCACCTTTTACTGCTTGACTCATGGAAGCCCCAATAAAGAAATAAAGTCTAGTAACCTCTTTTCAATATCTACTGTCAGTTTTTGGTTGAAGACTATCTTATAGTAAATATTTGTCATTAGAATTATGACACTCCTGGGGCAGTTTTCATCACCAACTACAGGAAAAAAAATCCTTCATCACCAGATTGACTCTAAGTGTGGCTTTCTGCTTCTATAATTATGTCTGCATTTATCCAGTTACTGTTTTATGTATTGTTACCAACAAGCTAGACAACAAATTTGGGGCCTGGAACCCCAAATTTAAAGTGGTGTGCCCTAAAAACAGGATTCAGAGGCATATTCCCTTTGCCTGTAAGATATGTATTTAACATTTCCAATCAACTGTTTCTAGGCAAAGAGGGAACAGAAGAGTAGGAAGAAACAGGCCTTAAAGGCTTCTAGATTTGGATTAGCAGAGGCTATAGCGTATCAACAACTTTATTCAGCCTGTATACAGTTGCCTAAAATATAGGCATTACCAGTTGCTCCCTACAGCTGTGTTTCTGAAAGGAGGTAATGGGGACTGCTCTCTATAAAATTGAGTCCAGCATGGAAAAAGGTGCGGAGTGCTAGAAGTCCATATATAAGTAATAGTATTCCTCCACATATAACTTCTGGATCCTAATGTGTTTTAGCTTGGCACCTTTAGCCCCACTCCGATGGAGCCATTCTAACCATTTGCATCATGTAATATTTAACCAGAAAACTCTCCAGGAAAAAAAAAAAAAAACACCCAACACATCTCTCAAAAATTGCTAAAAGGAGAGAATTGGGATGTTTCAGCCAAAGGTGCTTAAAAATCTACTTGTACTTCCCATTTTAGGTACCTAACTCTCCAATTTCAGTGCAGCATTCAGTCTCAATATTAGCACCCATTTCTGTATGATAAGCATGTAAAAATAATGTATAGTTTTACGTCTGTTGTTCCTTTCAGTTCCGCAAGATTTCCCTTCATCTTGAGGCCGTGAAAAACTTAAGTACGTTACTTTAAATGTTAGAGGATATAAAATAATGAAGCATACAGTTCACCCCACCAAACTAATAGCTCTTTCCACTTCTTTTCACAAATCAGGTTTGTCAGGCTCTCAGTACTCGAAGCCTTCTACAAAATTCTAAATCCTATATTAAACAGTAACCAGCAATGGACACAATATTTCTGGAAATGTCATAATATTATAGACATCATACATTATTTGTTATCTTGTAGTTTGTGACCATGGGTTTATATTCACTAGAAACCTTCGAGGACTCGGTAAAACATTTTAGCTGTCACTCCGAACAAGTGGTTACAGTCAATTAAGAGCCCAACAATGGGTGAAATAGTTCAAATTAGAAAATATATATATATTTATTAGCTTCTGCTTGTCAAAATTCAGTTGCACTCACTTTACCATCCTAAAGGTGGCTTAAATCAGCAGTTTACAAAGTATGCTGTCACTGACAAGGCATTAGCAGAAGACACCTCGTCACAGGCAAGGTAAAGCAGAGACCAGGCTAGAAAAATAATACCCAGACACTGTCAGCTCAACACAGGAACACCTAAGTGTTTTGCAGAGTGGTCTGGGAACACAATATAGGACCCCTTGAGCCACGTCCAGTGAGGTCTATTATATCAATCTCCGTGGAAAGCATTAGCAGCAGGGAAGAGTGGCAGCAGCTCCAGAGTAGGAGTAGTAAGCAAGAGGAATAGAAATCTGAAGACCCACCAGAAAGCAAGGAAAAAGCGTCAGGGAGCTCAAGCAAGAGAGGCATGAAAGCTTGCGTACAATTTCAAGTGAGGCAGAGCTCTCAAGTGTGAGAATCCCTGGTTTAGGATAACTCAGCTTACCCGCATTACCAATATATTAGGGAACAGTCATGTGCCACAGCTTAGCCAAGAAAAGGTAACATGTGATGTTGAGTCATTCTGAGTGTTTGCTATGAGATAGATATATAACAGCTACAACCACATGAAAAAAAAGCTTTAAATCTAGCAAAATGAAACATATATATATAATAAATATATAATATAATATATAATTTATATATATATATATATATATAAAATCTACCTTTTGCTGACATAGGCTCTCATAAAATTTGTGAAAATTTCAAATACTGATCTGTAAACCCTTCAAGTCCAGCTTGCCTGAGTTTCCTTATTCACACTCACTTATCTCAGGCGTTTTAGAAGCACAAATCGGTGTTTGTAAAGAAATTTGAAGGCCTGCACTCCTTGCAAGAACAGTATTTTGTACTCTTTATTTTAACTAAATACATTGATTTCTTGACAACTTGAAAAGAAGGCAAATCACTAACATTCTAGGAGGGACCAATTCATTTATGGCATACTGAGACAACTAGTACCACGGTTATTTTTAGTTCTCAGTGCTTGAAAACTCTTTTTATTTCAGACACTTAAAGGTTTGATGAATTAATAAATACTCATTGACTTTCAGTTATGAGAGAATCAACATTTTTTTTCCCAGAAAAGAGTGTTGTTAAAAATTTCCAAAATATAAGCTAACTAAAGTATTTTCTTAAGTTCCAAAAGAGAAAAAATAAAGAAATAAAAGATTGAAAAATTGCACCTGGCCCTTTATTTGAAGCAACATCTCGCAAAGGTTAGTCCTATCCTATTCTGCTGATTTGAGTTATTTCAATTTTATTACCTAGTTAAGTTTTCAGTAACAAACCCTCTTAGGCAGCAGCAAAGAAAGTTTTGCTCATCTGCAAAACAGAGTTACAGAATAGCTGAGGTTGGAAGGGATCTGGAGACTGTCTAGTCCAACCCCGATACTAATAGCAGGACCAGCTAAAGCAGCCTGGCCACTGGATTTTCATTATTTCTTTGAGAAATATGTATACAAAAATACAAAGAGAGGCAAGCCCAAGACCTGACATACTGTAGTAACAAGCTACCCTTGCTGAAAAAGAGGATAAAGCATATACCTCCAAAACACATAGTGCGTTAACCAAGATGTCATATACTGTTAGTATACAGAGATATATGACCAATCCTGCAATACATAGTGTTTCAGGCGCTTTAACTTCTTAAGTGCAAGAAACCAGGATAAATGAGATATTCTTTCTGCAAATTCATCATCCATAGTTCTCTGTTAACCTCAACATACTCAAAAGAGTGTAACAGCAACAGCGCTGTAGTCTTTCCATCTATGCAATGGAAAAAAAAAAAAGGGACAAATTAAAACTCATGGATATACCTTAGGAAAATAATTTAGTTTAAAATAAACCCTTATGAAGGTTAGGACACAGCTACTTGATTCGAATGTTATATTTTGAATCTAATATTACGATCAGGAAAAAATATCCTTCCTGATCAAATGAAAATGATTTTGCCCTTTTCATAACTAGCATAATGAAATAAAAAGCAAAAAGAAAAATCATTTGTTCTGTTCGAATTACAGTATGTTATTAGCCCATGCTTAGTAACGGGTCAGTACAATAGGAAATACATACCTATATTCAAACAAGTAATTTACAGTTGCATATTAATTAAAAACAGTTCAATAGAACTGTTTGGTATATTACTGTGTGGTAGACTGTGTGGTATATTACTAAAAAAATATGATCCACAAGGATCATAAGGCAAAGTACAAAATTATTTATAAAACTATTTTTTCTGTTAACAAAAATATCTGTAGTTGAAATAATCAGTTTTATCTACCCTTGAAGTTAGAGGAATATTTCTATTCCTCAGAAGAAAAGCTGCAGCCGACTGTAGGAGTGTCTTAAAGCAAACCTAGTTTACATTAGTTTACATGGAGCAAGATATTTTACCATTGAACTGATTTATGTAGCTGTCTGCAACAGACTTGATTTCATAACCAGTTTTCTCCCAGTCTCACCTGCCTATGAAATCTAATTCAATTTCCAAAAACAAATTACAAGTTGTTTCAGCGAAATGATCTTTTCCATTCTCACCCAACTCACCCAAGCCCATTTGTTTTATGCACAAAACTATATCTAATGTTTCTGACATCTTCATAATAAATGCTGAGAGCTACAGACTCGCTAGTAAAAGTGTTTGCATAAGGCATTCAAGCAAGTCTTCTCAAATATAAATTAATTAACAATGTCCTCTTGTGACTGTCCTCAAGAACAGGCTCTGTTTGGCTATTACTCTTCTGTTTTATCTCTCCAAACTTTCAGGCTGTAGTAAAACAACTATGCCAATAAAAGTTACCAAGATCAAGTGACTTCAGCTAACATCCTGGACACCTCACAACCAAGATTCAGTAGGAAATAGAACAGAGCTCTTTCAGCCCCAGGAGATGGATGCAGTTGTTCTCAGACATTCCTTCTACTACAAATCTTGACTTTTTCTTTGGATACTGCAGCAGAAACATACTGTTAGCTCCTGTGCAGCTCTATGGTTGCTCTTACTATTTCTCTCTAGGAAAAAAAATGCAATTTGGTTACATAGAACTTGACTGCCTTCTAAAGCCTTGAGTTGGGAATCAATAAGCATGAATATTGCCCTCTCTTCCACTATTTACACAACAGCATCTAAAGAAACTGTGAAAAATACTCCATTACCAATAGCATACTACCATATTCCTATTTTCTAGGGGACAAAAGTCTCCAACTATTATAGAAATGGCCTCTAGTCATTTTATTCTTCAAAAAGCTTGGCTGAGCTGGCATATAAAAAGATGTCTTAATATCAGGAGCCTCAGAGGCAAATTACCTTTCACTTTTCACAACAGAAAGGGGACCACTGTAGCGCATGGATTCTGATTTAGAAATCTGATGGTCTGTAGCACATCGATCTGGATGTGAAACCTGGACAGCTGGCCCCAGTGGTACAGGTCTAACTACTGACAAATGGCTTAAGCTACCACAAATACAAAGCTCCTTTTGACTTTTTTTCTCATCTATTTTGTTGCAATGTGAGTTGCAACTACCATCAAAACAACAGATCAACCTTCAACCCCACTAAAGCTAAACTTCAACCTTACGAATCACTCTGACAGCAACACAAAGCAATGTTGAACACAAACCAGAAAGAAATACTTAAGAGCAGAGGATATTGAATTCATCGAAAGACCTGGCTAGAGGCTAAACTTGAAGATAAAATTGCAGTAATCCAGAATCTAGTCCTCTTTGGGAAACTACAACAGATGCTAGCACAAATACTGTAAGACTACTCTAACCAATGAGCAAACTATGCTAACACCAGATGCAATTTTTAGCTCAGAGAGAGAAGAAAATGCAGGGACTCAGAATTCACTAAAAATTTCACTGCTTTCACTCCACAGGGAAAGCACACAGATATAACAATAATGAGCTTCAAAGTAAATTTCTTAAGAGAATCTGCTATCAAACACACCAGAAGACTGTTATGGAAAATGTATAACGTGATCTAGAACTCAAGTATTGTGACTGTAGCACCATTCACAGGAAACTTTGATTTTGAAAAATGCTACGTTAAGCACTAACCTACACCTTTTATTTTATTTTTTTAATAGAGCTCACTGCCTCATGAACTGGCTGAAGGGAACACAAAGAAGAAATGAGATAAAGTTAATATAATAATAAATAAAATATTGTTATTAGAGCTTGGCCTCCTCTTGCAGACTTAGTCAGCCTCTGACACCTCATGAGCTCTCACGCGGGAATTCCTCTTCCCAGAGCTCGCTAAAACTGCGGATATTCGGATTTGGGGAAATCAAACTGGAAGGGGGAGGGGAGCCACCAGTCACTTAACGGCCCGCGGGGGGAGGGGCAGAGCCCGATGCCCCCCGCCCGTCCCGCCGCCGCCGCGCTCACCAGCCCGCGGTCCAGCTCGGCTTGGCCCTTGCCGGCGCCCGTAGGGGCCCGCGCGTACTCCGCGTAGCGCAGGCCCTCGGAGGAGGCCCCGGCTCCCTCCATGCCGCAGGGGGATGGCGGAAGCGGGCGAAGGGAGAGCTACAGGTCGGCGGGAGGGACAAGCTGCTTCGCAGGACGGACAACAAAGCTACGCGCGGCGCGCGCCGCCAATCATCGCGGAGAAGGGTGGCCACGCCCCCTTAGTCCCGCCCCCCCTCCCCTGCCCCCGCGCCGGTCGCCATGACACGCGCGTCGCGACCGTTGGGAGGCGGCGACTGTTGGGAGGCCCCGCCCCTTCCCTCAGAGCACCCCGGGGTCACGGCCCGGTGCGGCCATCTTGTGGCCTCCTGTCCACTGGGGATGAGGTGGTCTGGCCAGCTCTGATCCTTGGGCAATCAAGCAGCAGAGGGGAGAAAGGAGGGAAGGGAGGAAGGCAGGCATGAGAGATAGTTTATGTCCAAGAATTAGAGTAGGGGAAAGAGCGTGAACGCTTGAGAGGCCACCCAGGAGTGATTCGTGTCTCTTTTCTGAGGGAATACGGGATTTTAGAAAGCAGTAAACATGTACAGAGGGAAAAGATGAAGACAAATTGATCTGGAAAAAACAAGCAACTGAATATGTCGCTTAAAAAATACATCTATATTTCACAAGTTATGTGTGTTTATTCTTTGGTATGTTTATATACAGATTTCCCCGAAGTGCTCAAATTTAAAATCATAGTTTGCACTTCTGAAAATCTTCAAGTGATATGTCTAATGCAGTTAATAATCACCACCATTAGTCCTGTGTCACCTATTGATAAAACATTCAATCTCTTTTCAATACTGCAACACGGCAGATTTTCTTTTGCTCTTATCCTGGTTTTCTCTCCCTCTACCTGATAGTATTGGCACTGGAATTGAATTTTCAGCAGATTGTTAAGCAGTGTGACCCAACGAAAAAGAATTACTCTTTTTATCTCCTCTTTCAAATATTGCTTGCTCTTCTAAGGCATAATTCTGAGCATGTATCATGGTTTTGTATATCTTACTGATATTCATCAATCTGTGTAACACCGAAATGCAACTGCTTTAAGTCATCTCTCAGTATCTTTTTCAAGTACAGCTGCTATTAACCATAAAGGTGAGTCGACCATATAGAGTATTTCATTAATCTTAGGCAGGAGGATAAATGTAACTTTCCACAGCACAGGACTCATTGGATGTTCTATGATGATCCATTTTGGAAGAAATATATTCGCTTTTACTTCCTTGCTGAACATATAACATATGATCATATATGATTAATTTTTAAGCCTTCAGTGGAATTGAATTTCTTGTAATCTTAAAGCCTATTTTAAAATCAATAAAAATGTCCCCAATTAATCATTTTTTTTCTGTTCATTGATTTGTACAGAAGTCAGGAAAAATAGCACATCCCTTGCTATTTTTTAAATTAGCAGACCTAGATTTAAAAGATACTAAATTAAAAGTGCTAGATTTTAGGAGGGTTTATTTCTTATTTCTTTTCTCCTGTATATTACTGCAACATGTTTGGTAGGTCTGGGTCTCTGTTGATGGCACAATCTTCTCTTTCAGAAGATAATCCACAAGAGAAGAAACAATGTATATTTGTTTTAGGGAAAAAACAAATACAGGTCAGGAAATGAAAAATAAATGTCAGGAAATGGAAAGAAGCCAATCAATTAAGTGCAGGAAAATTTGAAACTTTTCCCAGCACTTTGATCCTGGTTTTTCGTTTCGCTGAGTCAAATCTACGTCTGGAAGGAACCTGAGTGCAGGTCAACCCCCCATTTGGGAACAGGTATGTGGACAGGAGGGAGGTACAACAAGGGTGTTGTACCTGTTAGGTACAGGTCAGCTGCCTAGAGAAAAATCTGCTTGGGGATCACGATCCTAATTGTTCTGTATAGCTTCATTAACCAACATAATTCTGCTAATTGTTACTTTCTGTTTATGCTTGTGTTTGACAGTTTTGGGCATAGTCTACCACACCGAGTTACAGTGGTGGAGAGCTGTGGCTGTAGATAGTAGAGCAATGAAGGTAGTGGCAATGTGAAGAATTGTCACATCAGATCTATTCCAGAATCCTTTAGAGTAAGTGAAAGATCCATTATTCTTGGAACACCCCTACTGAGGTGGTATTCCAGAGCACTGTCACACGAGTCACAGAATCACAGAAACACTGAGGTTAGAAGGCCCATCAAGAGGTCATGTAGTCCAACTCAAAGCATGCACTCAAAGCGCGCTCAGCTAGAACAGGTTGTGCAGGGCCTTGTGCAGTCAGATTTTGAAGATCTTCAAGGATGCGACTCCATCGCATCTAAATGCAGGACATGTAGAGACAACCTACTCCTGTCACAGGAACCACTAAGAAGTGTCTGGCTCTGTCTTCTTTGCACCCCGCTGGATAGGATATACACAGATAAGGTCCTCTTGATCCTCATCTTCAGGCTTTTTCAGAGTCCCAGCTCTGTCAGCCTCTTCTCATATGCTAGATGCTCCAATCCCCCAATCATCTTTATGGTCCTCTTCTTGATCTGTTCCAGTATTTCTATGTCCTTCTTGTATTGGGGATCTCAGAAGTGGACAAAGCACTCCAGATATGGTCTCACCAGTGCTTAGGAGAGGGGAATAACCAAATCCTTGATCAGCTGGCAATGCTCTTCCTAATGCAACCCGGGGGGGCGGTTGGCCCTCTTCCTGCAAGAGCATATTGCGCACTCATGTTCAATGTTTTGTCAACAGTTTTGTATCATCTGCAAACTTGCTCATAGTGCATTTGACTCCATCATCCAGGTGGATAAAGAGGGACTGCCCCAGTACTGATTTGGAGTACTCCACCAGTGGGTGCTGGTGAGTGCTGGAATGAGCCTCCAGGTAGGCCTGTTCTGCTTGCCCTTCAGGTCCTTCGCCAGATTCAGCTCAGCTTTCCTAACCCATCCCTGCATGCTCAGGCAGTGTCTTTGCATTTCTTCAGGGTCACTCGCCAGGTCTCGTACGCTTCCCTTGTATGTTTGTGTTCAGTTGGAAGCTCCTTGCTGGTCCATGCAGGCCTCTGCTGCCCTTCCTCAACTCCCTGCATGTTGAGACAACCTCTTCTTGAGGTTGGAGGAGGTGGTGCTTGAAAATCAAATGGCCCTTCTGGCCCTTGCTTCCTCCCAGTAATGTATCACGTTGGAGCCTTCCAAAGAGATTCTTGAACAGGTCAAAGTCTACTCTCCTTAAGTCCAGGGTTGTTATCCTGCTATTTGCCTTAACTCTGCTGTCTCATGGTTGCTGCAGTCAAGGCTGTCCCAAGCCTTCATACGTCTGATCATTTCTTCCCCATTTGTGTCAGGCCCAGCAGAGCATCTCCACTTCTCAGCTCCTTGATCACCTCTGCCACAAAGTAATCATCAAAGCACTCCAGTAACACCTCGTGTTATTTTGAGAGTAACAAACTTTAGCCTTTAAAGACACTGGACCACACTATAGTCTAGGCAAGCTGTAAGATGGAAAACATTATTCCGAATGTCTTCTCAAAGCACCAGCAATGGCATTACCACTTTCTGGAAAGTGAGACTCAGGAAGAATGTAGATTAAACAGAGCCAAGCACATAGGTAATGTAAACAGAATAAATCTGATGGGAGTGGAAGGCCCTGGGATTTTTCCCTTGTAAGTAAAGAGGAAAAGGATGAAAGAAACTGGATCTTTGGTTGTAGTTCCCAACTCAAGCTCCTCCAATCATGATATGCATGGGATTGGTGGAGACACTCTTTCCATTACTATTTTAATTTGATCCCAATGTGTGCCAGCATATTCCCACTGTTAGTGTGTAGCAATGTTGTTCATATCTGCTATGCCATTTAAGTTAATTGCCTGTGCACTTTTGCTGTAAATGACTTCCAGAAACAGTGTGTATTATAGTCATCCAGTTTGCAGTCAGGGTCTGTGTTTGCAAGAGTTTCTGCAAGGGGTGAAGGAGATTAAAGCTTGGGAAGTCGAGGTGGGGTTGAAGGATGAACTTCTGGGTTTGCTCTTCACCATTGAAAATTTCTGAAGTTCCTGCAAATGTAGCTCCTGAACAATATGTGAACAATGGCACGAACTGAGGTTTGATGCTGAAGATGAAAGTTTCTGATGTCAAGCAGAGTTTCTGATGCGACGAAGGGAGTGTAACTGACAGCTATCAAGAAAATCATAAGGTGGATAATATAAAATTGGTAGTCAGTACTTGAACCTTGCTGAATCGCTGTGTGCATACGAATGAATAAAGAATAAAACTTGCCAACCACTGCACCAGGATTAGAGGTTGGAAGAGCTGATTGCTTCTAAAAGCATTTGTATGTTCCTCTAATTACTGCAATATACTGTAAAAGCAAAAAGAGGCATGGGCTGCGGAATCCTACTAGTCTCTTTAAGTAATCCCTTTGGTAACGTTAAACAAAAAAAAATGTACCATTTTTATGCATACCTTAATAAATGTCTGTATGACACCTTAGGTAGATTAGCTACCACAGGGAAGTATATTATAGAAAATCCTAAACTGGAACTAATCATGGCCTTGAGGAATTACAAGAGTACAATTATTCCTTGAAGAAGTGGTGGAAAAGATGGTACATAGAGCAAAAAGCTAAAGTATCTTTTGTGAAGAGTGTTAATATAAGGTACGCACAAGTACAATCTTCTCCACTTTTAAAAAATGTTCTGAAAAATACATATTTAGAATTTTACAAATATTATTTTAATATTGACAGAACTCTCAAGGACTTTTCCTTCTGGCCACAGTGCTGGAGCAATAGGTGGAAGAGTTCATTGTTTCTGATAGCATTTGTGTACTTTACCAGTTAATTTAGCAATTGTCTTTTTCCAGCAGATTTGTTGCAGGCATTTTTAATGATATGAAACATTAATTTGTCATCCTAATGTTTTTTGTAACATCAAACCTTTAAAATAGCTCTGCTCTATTATTTAGTATTATTTATATTATTTATATAACAATATGGATATGCATAGTGCTCTCCTAGCATAAGAATACTCAAATGCGGCAATAATTTTTAGTACTACCTCAGGACCTCAATATAGGAAGTTCTGCACATAGGTCAATTATATTTTCAATCTCCACTTGCCTTTAGTGAAGTAGTATTAGCTAAAGGAGAGGCCATCTTAGTCTAATGCTGGGGGATACTGCAGAGAAAGCAAGGGTCAGTTTTCTTTCAGAGCATGAAATGTAATAGTTTTTGACAGGTACTGTCAATTTCAGCTTTTTGCAAAAAAATGGAAGTGCATGCAGTGTTTTACCTCTCCTGAATAGATTACCCAACAGACACACACACACACACGCACTTGTCAAAGCTAATGACATTCTTTCTGCCGGGTCTGACAAATTTCAGTTCTAAATCTAAACAAGAATAAATCTTGGCCAAATGTAACTTAGTCTCCTTCTGGGAATACCTCTCTAGGGAGCAGTGAAATTTCTATAGCATGATGATCTGATGCAATTAGTGCTCTTAGCCCTCCACAGCACATGATCCTCACAGTGGAACAATTTTGCTTCTAATAGAACATTTTATGTGAACTGCACAAAACTGACAGCATCCCCAAATTAAAGAGATACTACAGCATTAATTCTTATTAATGTTTTGTGTGTTTGACCTTTGTGAGTTATTTCACTTTCCATAATTTAAAGGTAGAACTGAACACTACTGTGTTTTCCAGTTTAAGGTTTTCTGTTTGCAGAGATGCTCTGTACAACAGGCTTTACTATTTACCTAGGAAAACAATGGTAAAGTCAAACAAATACATTAAAAAAATCAATTTGCAATCACAGCATAAAAACACTATATGCAGTACTAACTATAGACATATGTCTGAATATTCATCATCATTTGTCATTGTTCCAAATATGCAGAGATGTTTCCAATATATATGCTGCGTAATACATTTGGTTATGTGCCTTGCCTGCTTAGCCACACAGCCCAGGACAAAATCCATGTTTGTGACTGTAGGACTAAATATTTTAGCTGATGGCAAGGGGAAAGAAAAGCTGTTCTGAAAGTGAGGCTTGCTGATACCATGTGCTGACCCCTTGCACTAATTGGAGTGGGGCTATAGGAAGTCTACTCTGTCCTGGCTGTCTTTCCCAAAACAATCCTGTAATCTCATCCTTTTCTTACGGCTTTATGCTCCTGGTCTCCTTGGATTAAGTGAAATGCTTATTTTTCAGTGAAAAGTGTCCATGGAGGACTCAGGACCTGAGTTAGACCTTATTTTGTTTGTCTTTTTTAATACTGTTCCTTTTGTAGGAAGGAGTTGTATCCCACATGACATTCCCAAAGACAGAATGGAGTTGTTTAATGGGGTTCTGAGTATCCCTAGAGCTGAGAAAATTGTACTGGTATCTCTCATTTTCAGTATCGCTTGTGCTGCTGCTGAGTTGAAAATACAGGTTTAGTGTAGCGTATTCCTCTCCAGAAATAATCTATCTATTACTGGAAATTCATGAAGAACTGTGTGGATGAGGGAGTATGGTAATTCTTTCTATTCTATTTCCTTATCTACTAAGGAAATTTCTCAAAGCAAAAGAAAGATCATTTTCTATTCTAAATACCTTCCTCCTGCAAAATACAAAATAAATGGCTGTTAATGCCAGGAGACAGTAGAGTTTTACAGAGAAAAAAAAAAGTATCAGCATTTTTAAATCAAGGTAAGTGATAGGAAGATTAAATAGAGATACACTCTGTTCTGCTCCCACCTGACTGGTTATACATTTTGGGGTTTTTTTGTTCATGTGAGACAGCTGTCAAACTGACTGACACATCAGGGACTGCATCTAAGACAGGCAAATTAAGGACTCAAACCTAAGAGTCAGATATCTGGGAAGTCTATTATCACAGAGGGAATATTCACCCATGAGTTACCCGTATTTACCAGCAGGAAACATCTATGCAGTGTGTTAAGCAGTTCTTAAAAAGTAAAGGGAAAAAAGTCCTTGTACGTTTTACCCTTCTCTACTCATTAAGCATAGTCAGACCAAGTGTGCTTGGCACTGGTGTAAGCCATGTGCCATCAGGCCTTACGCAGCTGGGAAAGGTATATTTACAATAAACACAGATATTTTCTCCATCCACTATCATGTAGGGCTCTCAAGCCACAGCGCTGAAGTTCTTGCATACATTGCAAGAAGACAGGGAAGATTGCTGAGAGGTGGAAGATGGCTGAGAGGGGCTCTTCCTTCGTGTTCTGCTTCTCAGTGTCTTTCAGAGCTGAGACGTTGCCTTTCCAATAGGAGACTGTGCAAGGGGAAGAGGAAGCACAACTAGATCTCCTTCTTGTGTGAAGCATAAAAGAAAGCAATAATTCAGTTGGCCAACAGGCAAGGAAGTAGAGACACACCAGGGCAACTGTTTTGAGAACCTTAATATCCTCTGACTAAACAGAGGAGATAAAGGTGTAATGGTGAAGAAAAGATGAATTTGGGAGCACTCTGGAACCAGAATGTTTCTGAGTCACCAGTGCTGGACGGTTTGTCTGCTGATTCTTCTACAGGTTCTTCTCTTGTCAGCAAGATTCCACTATCATGAGCAAAGACCCTTGTGGTAGTAACACATTACCTGATCCGCAGTCTCCTTTTTGAATATAGCAGATATGGTATCTCTGCATTGTCTATTTTACCCTTTATGAGTCTCAGAACTAAGAATTTCATGGGTCTAAGACCCTGAAGAACAGAAATAGCCAAATGAAGCTTGATGAGCTTAAATAAGACCAAAATATGATTTTAAAAGTAGCAGCCTTGCTGTTGAGACTGACTTTGAAATAGCCCTTCTAGGTTTGGAATCAGTGGGGAGAGAAGGAATTTCTAGTTTCAAGACAAGGACAAAAGAACTGGCCAGGATTTGGAAGCCATCAATGGAAAACATTGGCGCTCATTCACACACAGGCCTGGGAATCATTGCTTCCCTCCCCATATATGCAGAATGAATTGGCTAATTTTGTTAATGCGACTGTCCAAAAATTGTGCTACTGTTAGGAGATCATCAAAATATCCTGTTTTTTTGGATTCCAGAAAGCTCAGAAAGTGGCGTCTGGGTGTTTATCTATAACTGCCTGTGTGGCCAGTAGACTTACAGACTTGCTTGGTCTTCACATATCTCTGCTAGACAGGATAGACATGGTGAAAGTCAGAAGGACCCCAGAAGCAGAAAACACAGGACAGAAAAAGCAAGCTACTCTCTGTGCCTAATAACGGGATTCTTTGCTGAAACAGAGACAGCAGGAACCTGTTACAGCATGTGACTCAGTCAGGGATGTAAGACGGCTATAAACATGGAAAAATGGAATATGCATCCAGTATTTCTTGTGTCTATAAAAATACATTTTTGAAGTGAAAGTTAAGGTGCCACTGTGAACCTAGATAATTCTTATTATTTTTGGAGCATCTTTCAGTTCTCTGTCTGAAATAATGCAAGGGATGTGCCCATCAGAGGTTGTGTTTCAGCAGCACAAAACTGAGGGGACATCGGAGCATGCTGGAGACTATATCACCAAGGTATGCTGGATGTATGTGAGATGCAAAGATAGCTGAGAGTGTTGGATGGCTGATTAGGGGAGAGGAAATTAGAGTCTAATCTCTTGGGAGTCCTGCCTGACATGACAGGCTTGGGTGTTATCCTGGGGTAACTTAGGGTCATCCAAAAGAGAACTAGGAAATGAACAAAACCGGTGAAGCAATGTAAGCAATCCACTGCCTTGTGCCCGAGTTCATCTTATGTCCCTCTTTTTTTTTTAAACAATACTATTTTTAAGCTATGTAGATTATGCAGTTACTGTTTGTCACCAAGACGTAAAGTTCAACAGGAAATAGATACTAAATCTGCTTTTACATAACAATGTGGGTATGAAGATACAGCAGCCATGGGCACATCAATTACAATCAATTTTGGTATTTAAATTTGTGTCGTTAAGACATAAATCTGTATGGTTTAAGAGGAATCCAGATGTCGAAATTGGATTTTTACCAAATAGGGTGCCTGTAGGCACAGCTGCTACCTCACAAATCTTTGCAGTCCTCAGACGTGGCTTTCCAATCATTTCCTAGCATTTACCTTGTCTCTAACCTTCTTGCAGCTCATGTACTCACTCCACAGTCCTGCAGAAAGGATTAAACTTGATGCTTACTTTCATTTCCCTGTGGCTTGTCCAAAAAAAAAAAAAAAAAAGGCATGAAAATGAGCGGGATCTGCGTTAAGATATCTACCCCAGGGCCTGCCTTCTTCAGCTATACCTGGCAGCACACATGAAACAGGTTGGCAAGCCTTGGGCCTCATGGCCTACTAAACACTTGCCTGGACAGCTTAGAGGATGGTTCGAGTGACAGATATGTGATTTCTGGTATAAGCCTCATCACTATCCAGGGCAAAACACCTATAAGGGACGGAGACCAGAGGGAAAGAATAAGCCTGCACAACTGGTCTGAGACCCTTCACTCTTTCAGCAGTCCCTGAGGACACCTGCCAGATGAGACACTTTCTCACAGAACAACTTGGAATTCCTTGAAAGAAAGCTGGCAATATTGGTAGAGATTAGAAGCACTTCTCTGCTCAGAGTACAGAGCTCTAAGTGGCACAGGGAAAAGAGCACCCTGCCCTGCTGCTGGGCAGGTTCCAAACCAAGACTGACCCAGACAGCTAAAAGGCAAGAGGCATCCCTGCCCTCAGCTGAGCTAGCCCCCTGGAAAATGTTCCAGAGGCCAAATCTTGACCTAATAAATTAAACAAGGGGGTATAACACCAATTTGAGCTGACGCTTGCATTTGGCTCAATGTGTCCTCGTTTCCAGAAGGACTGGATTGGCCTGTGGCAGAGATCAGAAAAGTCAGCGCTTGGCTGAAGGTAGAAAGAATCTCTGTGGTGTCTTCCGCTATCTGTCTCCAAGAGGTGTGATTCTGGCAACAAGGTCCTGTGGGGCACCACGAACACCAGGCAGTCTGAGGCTCTCCATGTGGCTTTTATCTTGCTGTTTTCCTGACCGGCCTGTGCTGTAAGATCCAGACAGCCCGGCCGGTCAGGAAATCAGACCCTAAAGACATTAGTTAAACAAGGTGGTTTAAGTAGCAGCTGGAGCAGCTGGGAATAGAAAGTGACAATGTCTGCCTCCGGGGAGCTGGATTTCCCAAGCTTTTCTGACTAATGCTGAGTTGCATTATTAGTTTTTTTTTTTTTTTCTCACATTGAGAGCCGCTAAGTATCTTTATTTAGCTAGTGATGTTAGGAAAGTTCCTGCTTTTCCTAGCCCTGCAGTTTCCACAGCAATCTGATCAGACAGGTACAGCACCACCAGTCTGCTGTGCTCAATGAAGCAGGTTGTTTTTATTTCAAAGGATCACGCATTTGTTCACTATTCGTGCCACAGAATTGTGAAAGTGGAAATAAAGAGAAATCTTGACCAGAATAGAATTTAAAGTCAGGCGAGTTTTACAGGAACATTGCGTCAAAGGGTCGTCAGAGGGTTATTTTCTAGTTTGACTTCCTTCTGTCTGCATGCACACCATTCAGACATACCCGGCACGCCAGAGTCCAGGACTGTCTGACCAAGTTCTTTTAAATATTCCACATGTAGCAAGTGCAATGTTTAATATGAAAGTGTACTTTGAAGTACTTAATATTACACAGGATTTTTGATTTAGCAGAGTGATACAGCAATAAACTGAAATCACAATTCAAGTGGAAACACAAACTGCAGCGATACAGGGTTCTATCACAATATCAATGTGATTCCACTTTCCTCTCTCTGTAACATGTCCACCATCCAGACATTGGACACACAGTTGCTGGGAACTAATATGTGGACTGAAGCCTGCTCAAGCCCATTGCTCTCTTTCAAATTGTTTTGTT
This sequence comes from Tinamus guttatus, assembly GCF_059628265.1. Classification (NCBI taxonomy): domain Eukaryota; kingdom Metazoa; phylum Chordata; class Aves; order Tinamiformes; family Tinamidae; genus Tinamus; species Tinamus guttatus. The sequence continues at coordinate 588,820 of NW_028288928.1, forward strand.
AGTTCTTTCCATTTTTAACTCTATGTTGGGCTGAGTCACATATATATACATATATATGTATATACACTCCCTCCATGCTAGTTTGACAAACTCTGGGAGATATTCATAGTCCTGACAAACTCAGAAAGAACCATTTACACAGGAGAGAATCCACTCAGAGGAGATGTAGTCAGTTGATCCACCCAACTGACATGTTGATTTAAAACAAGGGCCACCCTACAGTCCCCTGGATGCTAAGATTGCTTTGTGTGCCACAGCTGTGGTTAATTACGTACACCCTACACTATTCCTGAGCTTCCTGAGCACCTTGCCCTTCTGCTCTTTCTTCCATTGCAGGGGTTTATTGGTTGGTTATAGTGCAATAGATAAGCAACCAATGAAAACCCTGGAGGTGTTCTACTTTGTTTTTTGGGTTTTTTTTTTTTTTTTTGCTTGTTTTTGTAGTGCTGGAGTCATATTCTCAGAAATTTAGCTTTTATCCAGACCTCATTTTGCTTATTCCATAGCAGGGTATTGCAAGACTGTTTTATTCTTAAAGAGCAATAGATGCATTTTACTATGGGCCCATGGTGGTAGCCCCTTAATGGGTGCTGTGATTCAGGTGATCAACCTGAGCTTCAGCTGGAGGATGACCCAGAAACCAATAAGTGGATTTACGGTTTTACAGCTGGGAGAATCTCTTTAGGGGCGTGACTTACTAGGAATTGAAACCAACTTGCTGGAGCCGAGGTTGGAGTCTTTTTTTTTGCCTTAGCTGCAACGCTTCTTTTTGTCAAGACAGGGCACTCCTATGGCCACGTATAGGGGTGGAGGAAGCATGCCAGGAAGCAGGTACAGGATGGCTGCTGCTTCCAGGGCTCCCTTTCCCTCTCAGGGTAGGCCTGGGGAAAACTGGAAGAAAACAGAAGGGGCTGAAAAAACACAGAAGCTGGTGATGTCTGAAGAGGAGCAAGCAGGCCAAGCGGCAGCCCACCAACAACAGCAAGAGCAGTAGTAAGTAGCAAGGAGTCTGGCCAAAGTAGTGGTGTTGCTTGTATTAAGTGTCTGCTCTTCACGTAACTTGATGTTACGTCAGGAGGTGGGAATACTTTTATAGCCGGTCTGTGGATGGGACAGGACATAGGACCAGCACATCCTCATAAGTGTGAAGTGTACTTAATGATGTGCCCCTAAGTGAGACCTACTTTCCCTCCCCACCCCACCTCCTTTTTTCCCCCCCTTTTTCTCTGGCAGATTTTGTGATATTGTGACTTACAGCTGGGGCTGCTCGAATGTGCCACATGTGTATGCAGACAATGTCAGTGCTGTGTGCAATAACAGCAGTAGGTTCTGTGCATTTGATTTTGCTCTACATGGTGCCTGTTTCTTGGAATTCCTTTCTAACTGGAGGTTCAAATACAATTCTACCTCTCTTTTTCCTTTTTTTATTTCTCTCTCCTTACCTAATAATTCATTCTGAGTCTAAAAATACTTTTTCTGGCTTAAGAAATGGATATAGGCTGCATTCTGAATGTGATCTGAATGCAAACCAGGATACAGCACCACCTCAAATGACTTGATGCTAGCAGAACTAAAATCAAATACCAGTCCTACATTTAAATTTAAGCTTTATGCTTAAGCCTATGCTCTGGATCTATGGTCTGTCCCTTTTTTTCTGGATGCCTATTCGTAGATAGCTTGTATAAGCTCTAATACACGAATGCAATGCAATGCAATGTAGAAGCACACAGTGGTTGTGTGTTTTTTGCATGTGTTTAAGGTGTATATTTAGCTGATGCAAGCTAATTGTTTATTTTTTCTTCCAAATATGACTTTCATGAACTGTAAGTAGTAACAGTGCATGTAATATTAATAATATGTGCTGAGTTTGCTTAGTTCCACTTTCTAAGAGCTGTTTCAGTTCCCTTTCTCTGTCTTCTGGAAGAAGGAGGTGGAGCCACATGTTAGGAAAGCTGTGGGAGACTGCTGGTCATAAGCCTCAACCAGAAGCTTTGCATTAACCCTTAAAGGCTGCCACTAGGTAGTAATTATGTAGGGATTATTTAGAGACAAGTAGCCTGGAAATGAGTGAACCCTCTAACGAGGCACTTTAGGAGAGCTATCAGCCATTCCTGACTTACAGTTTGTGTTTATTTGGTTTGGAGTACAAAATCCAGTAAAGCTCATGTAAATACTTGATCAGTTAGTTGGCCTGAACTTCCTAATTAAGGTTAGATTAAAAATTTCCCCACAGATTCTGATCAGGCAATAGAATCCTCTGTAAAACTAGATATGCTTCGAGGCAAGAATAATTTAAAGCCTTGTTTCTCCATTTCATCTTGTTTGATACTTGCAGTGACAAAATTGTTATGAATCTAGTACAAGGACTGTACACTTAATATTTTTCACTGTGCAATACAAAAGATTTTACCTGTGGGTCTTCAGAAAATTGTGACAAATAATTCATTCTTGTTACAAGTTACAGCAGTATGTGGTTGATGAGAAGGAAGAATAAAGGAAAGGTAAGTTCAGGCGGTACTATGTGATATAATTGGGAAAGAAACCCTCTTGAAAAGGAAGTGGTTAAGCACAGGGTTTGCTCTCTACCCTTGGAGCAGGAAAGGGGCAACAGAAGAAAGTGGTAGAAGATGTCTGAGATGCTAAAGCATACAAGGAGAGGTCTTTGTCTTAAATCAATAGTTAACTACTATATTTATTCTCATTTCTTTGCTCTGTTATTGCAAGTTATCTTTCAAGTAAGACTGCAGATTAAAATACCATTTTGGTAATGATAAAGCCTAGTCTTTCAGCACTCAGTGCCTTTCAAGTTGATCATTAAACCCACAATATTAGGACAGCCTCAGAATAACCCATTTTTTCAGGCTCTGGGGTATGCAAGGCTTGTATGGGACAGTTTGAGAGCTAATGTCACTCAGTGTCAGTAGAAAACTTGGAAAAATGAGCAGCAGAGAGCACTGGTGGACCATGAGGGTCCCAAGTAGGATGGCAAGAAGTGGCTCTGTTCCAATTTGTACACTGCTTGCTATTTCCTAGAAAAAGGATATGCTTTTGCTGCTATCCAAGAAGTCAGTCTAAATTTAAAGCCTACATATGAATGATTCCTGTGTGCATGTGTGTGTGTTTGCACATGTGCAGATGTGTGCACATGTTTTTTCAGTGCCTGATGTGAGACTCAGGCTGTGCTTCAGAGCACTAGGAAGGGGAAAATCTTTGGCCTTAGCACCCACTTATCATGGGATCAAGTGTCCTTTCATGCTGAGGGGACATACCATATATTTGGGGGACTGGGGGGACCACTAGAGCCTTATTCAACCTTGACTCTTTTCAAGTACAACCTGGACAACTTGAACTCTTGATAATGTTAGCAAATCAAATGAAAAAAAAGTATGGATTGTGGTGTTCAGTCATGTTGACTCATTTCTTGGTCCTCACCTAAACAAGACTAGATAAATTGAGGAAGCTGTTTCTGACCTAGATGTTCCTATGACTGAACCTACCTTTGTACTTCTGGAGAGTATAGTACAAGATACTACTTTCTTTTTACTGGGTAGTAGTTCTTGGAGAAGACTCTTTATGTTGAGGCAGAAAAGAGATATTAAACCTGGCTGTATTAAGTCAGAAAAACACTTGTTCAGATCCAAAACTGACATGAAAATTTACACATGGCATCCCTAGTTGTATGTTGGATGCTGTTTCATGCCATGGAGAGAAAAATCATTACGGTGACAAATGCTTGAGCCTACGTCTTAAATGCAAGCTTATAAAAAGTTGCTTCTCATCAAGTCTGGTAAGTGCCATGAAATTAACTTGTAGAAAGTGAATTCCCAAATTGCACCTCTTCATAATTATGCAGACATAGAAGAACTCACCTTTTGTGCAGAAGAAAGGTGGAATGAAGTGGGAAAATGAAAGGTTGAATAGCAGACCTGTGGGGGGGGGGGGTGGTGATGAACTATGAGCCTCAGAAAAGTTATGATGGTCCCTAGCCCCATTAAGCAGCCTGTTGTCATTTCTGAATCTGGCAAAAATAATATTTCTGGTAAAATTGAAGGAGAAAAAAAATAAAAAAATTGAAGATATGGTGTCCCACAACTGGGACCAGTCCTTCATCACCCAGTGTGGAAGGAGATGGGAGCTGCTAGAATGTTTGACTTGAGAAATCGTATCCTTTATCTGCAGGAGTTAACTCTATCATCTTTTTTTTCCCTTTCCTTTTCCAATCTTCATCCCAAATTAAAAAAAAAAAATACATAGTGTTGTTGAACCTCTCTATCCTGTGCTGATAGAGTGTATTTACAGTTCTCCTGAAAACTTTGTTGTCTGTTTGGCAGTTAGAGGTGTGCGTGTGTTTGGTTGTTTTTGTTTGTTTTTAGTATACCGAATCAGGCTACTAAACTGGAGGAGGATGTTAGCAAAAATGAACAGTTTTTGCCTGCTGTCCTGCTGCTGATAGGAGCTGCAGAAGTGCGATTTGAATTAGGGACAGTTTGTTTAGAGTTGAACTCTGTGCTTGCTACCCAGGAAACAAAATCTCCCATCTCTCTGCCTTTCAGGGTGATGTACTAATCTTTACAGCCCAGGGAGGCAATTCAAAGACGTCCGGGTCCTAAGCGATCAGTAGCCACCTTTATCTCTAGCTAAGTGTTCAGTGGCTGCATCAATGTATGAAGATAACTACACAGCATATACAGTTATATATGTCTTATACAGTAAGATTTCCATTAGTCTGTGTTATGGGGGCTTCTGTGTTCCCTGTAGTGTTGGGTAGTAGAGCGGGAAGGAAGTGCTTCTGATTCCTGTATTAGAAGACTTTCTCAGAAGAACTTGGATTGCACAAGAGATGTCCCCTCTGTGCTTACTTTGATGAGGAGCTGTGGCCATAAAAGCAAAAGGACACATGCAGGGCGGGTACTGTGTTTGGGCAGGGGTGATAAAGGGACAGTGAATAGTTGTAGGGGAGAAGATAGGTTGTTGGCAAATAAAGTGAGGGAAGCACAGATGAACCTGCCACCAGTTTAGGTCTTAATTTTTGTATAGTTTGACTTGTCTAATTTTCCAGGAGTGGTGACAAGTGTGATTCATGAGGTGTGGATGGGGCTGCAAGGGGCAGCCTGGCTGGGTGCGTGTTTTACCAAACCTGTTGTTCTTTTCTACCGTGCTGTCGCATGCTCAGTCGAACCAAACTGATCCCTTCCCCTTCCTCTTGGAAACTCACTTCAGAACTTCAGTGTTATTCCTTAGATCTTACTGTAACTTCAGGAGGTGCTCTGTAAGCTTGGGAGTACCAGAGTTGTGAGATTTGGGTGCTCATAGCAGAACAATGGGCTTGCTTCTGCCTCCTGCCTTTTCTTGGGCCTTTCTCTGCTGCTACTGCCATTTTCCAGAAATTCCTCTTCCTGTTAAAGTTCACTCTAGGATTTAACTCTGTTTTGCCTTCGGGCCCCAGTCTGGCAAAAATGCTGGTCACTTAAATAGACACTTTAACTAAAAAGAGAGCCGAGATATACAAGTGAGTTACCCTGGTTTAATAAGCTTCCCAATATCACTTGAGCTGTAGTCATTAAGTCCATTCTTAGCCTGTGGCAAACACAGGACAAAATCCATGAGTGCAGAATTTCAGTGATAGGCATTTTCAGCTGGCACGGTTTATTCTCTCCCTCTCATATTAAGAGTACAAACACAGCTAGGATGGCTCAGGCTGTGTGTGATGTTAAGCCCCAGTAATTTACTTTTGTGTCTGAGCTGTAAAGCGGCAAGATGCTGCTACTGATAAAGATGGAAAGTGAGAGCCCCAAACCTGTATATGGTATTTTTTTCATCTTCCCAGAGCTCTGTTTATGGCACTGCCTGGGCATGGATCATATTGCAAGACCAAGCTCTGGAATTGTGGCTGTCAGGTATTGCTAGAGCATCTGGCAATAGCACACTGTGATATATGGATACCTACAGGACAGTTGTTGTTTGCTGTCTTGGGTTTGGCATGTTGTAGGTCTCTGATCTGGCAGCCTCCATGGTGCTTAACAGCATGCAGCTGCCTTGTCAGGCATAAGAGCCTTGGTGAAACAATATTTTGTGGTGAGACTGACTTGTTTGGCCTCAAGTAGCTTCTGGTAATCAGATGCAAAGTTCAGCTTGGGATATCTTCGGAGGCGACAATTTCTTCTTTCCTTTTTTCTTCTGAAGTTTATCAGTCTTAACATATCACTTAATACAGTATTTTACATCTTAACATATTTCTTAATACAATATTTCACCTAAATGTCCCCCCTTGAAAGCTAAGGCCGTATACCGTGTGTGTGTGTGTATATATATATATAAGTGGAATAACATGCACACACATACCCACAGGTACAAAAAATAAATATGCTTGCAAATACTCATACATGTGTGTGTACTTTTTCCCCTAAGCCTTTTTCTTCATTGATTTCTAAATAGCAATGAACCATTTCTTTTCTATAGAAAGAAATGGTACACATACAGATAGGTAGTCTGTCTCCTCTGAGTCCTTTCTGAATTTGACTGGAGCTGCCCACGTCTTTTTTCCAGAGCTTTATTCATTTGTGTTACTCTGCACTGAGCTCTCTTCAATTTCTGTTTCTGACTGAACACAGAAATTCCATTGCCCCAGAGAGCAAACTATTTAACTTTCTGCTTTATGTGCTATTCCTGTGCTGATGGGAGAGAGGGAGGTGGCGGGGGGAAGGCAGCATAAAGCACAGTGGAACTGGAAATAGTTTATAACAACCATTACTTTTGTAACTCTTTAAACTATTTCACACTTCATTTGGAAGCCTTCCCAATGGTACCTGGCCGGAGTGGGCTTGAGGAAAAACTGAAGGGCACAGCTCTGCAAAAAGCATTAGTTGTGAACTGTAGTTCTCGTGTGTTTATTCAATTTTACAGATCATCTATTTTATGCATACCTAGAAGAGAGGAGAACAAGGGTTTCTGTGGTCTCTACCTTGAAAGCATTGAAAGCTAGTCCTTGAGTAATGCTGGGTGAAAGAATAGAGCTGCCCACAGGCACAACTGGAAAGGCACAGACTTGGAAACTGCAGACATGACCTTCTTTATGTAACTGATAACAAGGATAGTTTGCCATTTGAATTTATATTTTATGATAGGATGATTTTTTGGGGAGGGATTGAAATATTTCTGTGTGTATGCATATGGCTACATAGTTATTTGTCTTCCCACTGTACTTCTGTAATGTTTTCTGCTTGAAAACTCAGATGAGCTTTTTGTATACTTTTTTTGTTTTGTTTTTGCTCTTCTTTTCCTTGATCCCAATATCCAAAGTTGTGTTCTCATATTTCAGTACTTCAGGGAGACCAAGGTTAACGGTGTCAAGTTTGCATGACTTCTCTTTTGGGATAAGTGGAAAGGGCAGTTCTTGGTTTTAGATGTGTATGTTATGAATGCACTTGTGAAACTAGATGATAATGCTCTTCTGGTTTTGAACTTTGGCTAAAAAAAAATCATGTAGCATAAGCACCAAGTAGAAGAGAATCGAAATCTGGACTCTGGTTTCCGTATTAATGAAATAAGGGGGAAAACAGGATTTGAAATCCTGTTTAAGTAAGGAAAAGGAAAACAAAACTGACCTGTAAAGAAACACCTTTTTTAACCACAGTGACTCTGAAGCTGCTGATTAGACAAGAGCGGCTGAGCTCTCCCTAGAAGCGAAGCCAATTCCCTGTCACTGCTGGTCTTACTTCCATCCCTTTCACAAACTGATTGATCTTTGCTGTATTTCATGTGCTGCCTTTCTGAACTACTGGGTAATGACCGTGGTCAGATGTCAGAAGAGTGGCCCATCTGTCCTCGTAGGCTCAGAGCCTTCCAGCCAAAAAGGAAAAGTGGGTGAAGGAAATTATTTGTGGCATAAGGGCTAGGTTTGATGTGATGCCTCATACATACGCATGCAGAGGTCCTTGCTTTCTCTTTAATTGGAATCCTAATCAAAAAAATAACTGATGTCAGTTAAGTACATGGAGAATACAAAAACTCTTCTGTTCTCTTATTCTATGAATCAGTAGGGTCTTGAAGATGCACTCATGCTCGCTACAGGAAAAATAAAATTAAAGTGCAACTGAAAATTACAGATATTTTCTTTTAATACACCAAAGAAGAAAGGAGTAGATACTAAGTAATAATTTATGTGTATGAACTTGAGAGAAAATAGGCACTAATACCTGAAACGGCTAACAAAAAAATCTTAAGTCATAGCACTGACTAAATGACATAAGTCTAGAGCAGCTCAGTCAAGGAGAATTTGGGATAGATGTTAAATGATACTTCTCAATCATATGAAGGAAAATCTGGAAGGTGATCAAGAAGCTTATGATATATCACAAAAGTAAGATAAGTTGCCAAAACTTCCTCTTGTTGTGCAGCAAATGCCGGAGGAGTGTTGTCTAATCTCACTGGTGGGAAGGGAAAGGACTGTATTAATTGGCACCATTAAAGCTAGCAGCTCTATCTTTACTAGCTTAATCTTATAAATTAATCCACATCCTCCTAGAGTAAGTCTTCAAAGAGGAGGAGGTAATTGGATATAAATATTTCCTTTCCAACTTCTGAATTACAGCGATACAGCAGCAGGCAGCTTTTTGCACTTTGATCTGTTAGCATGGTTTTTTCTCTCCTTTTTTAGCTGTGGTCTCGGGCCTCGTTCCCTCATTACTTTTCCACAGCCAACTGTGTTCTTTCTACTTGCTGGCTTGTCCTCTAGCCACCCCCTGTGGCCCTTTCTTCCTCTAAAAAGCTCAGGCTTCGTCCCTCATTATTCCTTGTTTTCTGTGCTGCTCCTTCGGTCTCCCCCGTGAGGAAGCCGGATAAAATATCTGTGCACATACGTGCGGCTAAAGCCGCGCCGAATACTGCAGAGACGAGAGTTTACTCTGATGCTCGGAGCCAACCACTAAGTGCATTTCTAGTAATCTTGCATCCCTGTGGCTCAGCTTTCCCTGCTGTGGAGCACAGGCGGTGTAAGCTCGTACCCGCACAATATACTGGCCAGATAAAAACCTTTGTTTCCTCCGAGTGGAACTGATGTGTTTTCATCACTCTTTTGATCACCCCAAGTCTCTAAAACACTCTGAACTCTGTCCCGTTTCTTTGCTGTCACGTTAGATTGATGGCTCTTTGAGCCAGCAACTGTGTTTTGAATTAAGCCTAGCAAAACAGGGGCCTCTGCCCTGATTTAGTGCATCGCGCTGCAGGCATGACAGCAAAATAAATACAGCCAAGGCACTGCAAGCGCCTGGCAAACATGAGGCTAACAAGGAAACTGAGGCTCAAGCTGGGAGCAGGTCACACGAATTCCAGATAGCCAGTGTGATTTTTGTGTAGTCCTTTGACAGCTCTTGGGCAGGCTGCCTAAATCTTCTGAGGTGTGTGGTGCCCTTGAACATGGGGTGGGATTGGCAGCGCCCATGCTCTTCCAGAAACACTGTTCTTCCTCTGTGCTTGAGCGAGCTGAACTATAAATCGCCTACAGCCAATCTGTGGGAATAGTTGTCTACCGCATGGAGTTCTTTGATCTCAGGAAGGTATTGGATTTGAAACTACTGCGATTTGAGGTGGGCAGTCAAAAGTGAAACTTAAAGAAGAGAAGTAAAGGCGGTCCTAAGAGTTTCTGAAAATTTTACCCTTAATATTTATAGTTTAACTCCAAATTGAAGAGCTCTTTTAAAAATATTTACCAAAAAATCTAAATAATTGATCCAAAATAAATGCTACATTTTTATTTTTTATTTTTTGCTTGTTGGCTACAACAGGAGAAAACTGACCTTTACGTCAAAGGAAGCTTCTTCTAGTTCTCTTTTCCTATAGACAGACAAAATAATAGTCTTGTCTTTCATTTCAGTGTCGGTCCATATATCCTGATAACTCCAAATGAAACGAGAAGAAACCAGTTGCAGCAAAGTAAGTTATCTAATACTGTACTAATACGGTTTTCAACTTAAAAGTGTGCATTATCACCCTTGCAATCTTTATCCTTGTTTTTTAAAACACTTTTGTGTGTGCAGCCTGGACAATAAAATTATTCCCTTATCTGTACCTTGCTCCTACAGCTCATGATGTCCATGCCTTGAGTTTAGATTGGAGAACTCAACTCTGAACCTTCTTGGGTGGGGAGGGGAGAGGAAGAAGAGAATATCAGTAAAGAATATTTTGAAAGCACTTTCTTGTGGAAACTAGAATAATTAGAACCACACTGTATATTGATTCTTGAATATCCATTTAAAGAGTGCAAATGGATCCTTTAATGAAACTGAGAAAGACTATCTTAGATGGTAAAATATCCATGGTTATAAAAGTTCACTTTTTCTTGGCTTCAAGTGTTGCTGGTGAAAGTAGCTAAGCAGAAAACACCCTAAACCTGTATCAAAAAGATTAGGTCTTTTTAAAAAGCTTTCTTTGGCAAAAGTTATAACAAAGGATCTTGTCATGAAAGAAATTCTGTAAGTGTAAGTGACCAAATGCTGCATTCCTGCACTTACTGTTGTTTATTTGCACAGAATCACAATGAGTCAGTCAGCCCTCCTGAAGTTTTGAGCCCCTGGGAAATTGTGCAGTTAAAATGTTTCTTCTCAAACATCATGGGCTTGTGTTGAAGTGTAGGAAGTAAAATGGACTTCCTCTGAACCAAACCTTAATCATTTGGAAGGAAAAAGAAAAGCAGGTCAGCTGAGAGCTGACTCTGACCCTAAGAACATAGATGCTGTTGCCACCAGCATATAAGGCGTCAAACAAATAAAGTACTTTTGCCTTAAATGCTGGCAGCCTAACACACTGAATCTAGTCTCTACCTAAACACTTGCTGTTATAAAGGTGAAATCATGAGTAAATGGCTCTCTTCAGCCTCTCTGGAGACCTGTCCAAGGACAGGCTTTATCTTGTTAAAGGAGAATTGGTGTGAGCATCTCTTGGCTATAACCTGCCACTAGAAACTATGGTCTGTGTGAGTTTGTACTGGTAGGAGTGAATTGAGCTCTTGGAGCCACTTAGGCACTACCCTGAGCCACAGCTTTGCTTTCCATGCTCTCTATGGGCCTTGCTATTGAAAGAAACTGTCTTGTCCCTGTCAGTGGATCCTGGAGAGCAGTGTAATCCACCAGGTCATCCTGAAGCCTGTAGCTTGGCCTCATATGTTTCTCAGTGCCACTGACTGCAGTGCCTAGATCTCCACTGACCACAGTGTGAGCTTGACGCCCAGCTCACTTATGGATAAGTGTTGAAATGTCTTAATTTGAAGCTGAATTGTGCATACCTCCAGCTTTTATTCATGGAATATGTGTTTGAGAGGTAAGGTTGCTTATTGTTCCCTCTTTTACTGAGGAGTGCGTTAAGTACTGCTTAAGCAGAGTGCATAAGCATGCAGCAATGTTAAATGTGACAGCTCCTGCATTAGCCACAAACAGTGTAGTGTTTACCTGCTGATCTCCAGGAGTTCAAAAGCAGCCCACCACTGTTTCTTTAGTTTTGCTGTCCTGGAGTTTGCTCACCCATACAGTCTTGGGTGAGATAATGTTTGCCCCTCGTGCTGATAGCTCCAGCTAAACACATCCTAAACACAGCTAAACAGATACTGGATGTATCAGTGTCTTAGGGGGGCTCTCTGTATCCGTGGAAAACAAGCATCTGCCTGTTCCTGGGTGAGTCTTCAGTGCTGTATGCAGTTAAGGATACTGCCACTCACCTCTGCATATCTGTTTCTGTATCTCCTCAGTTGCTAAGAAGGAGTTAGATGACCTGGAGAGGTGGAAGAGAAACCACAGCCCAGGACCAATTAAGTTAACTCCACAGAGACTAGGTAAGAGCTTTAAAAGAGTTGTTATGGATTGCAAAATACTTGTGAATATATTGACCCCTCACTACATGACACTCTTTTCTTTTCATAAGCTTGTTATTTAGAATATTAACTGTCAGTTGTGCTAATAGGAGTCTGCTTTATATGGTTTGTGGATTTTGATGGTCCTGACAATGAAGATATTCATGAAACAAACCGGCATAGATCATCATTCAAGAAATCTTTCAAGATCAGTGTAGAAAATCTGTATTAACATTTAGGAGCGAGAGGTTGACAAGCCCACTTACTGAGAGGACTTATAACTAAATCGCTCTGGGTAAAGGGCCAGTGTTACACTACTGTGTTAGGAGCCTGGCTGCTGGCTCTTGAAGAGGCAAAAATGATCCCTGCCACCTCAGGCTGAATGTGCATGGGGTTCTGTATAACCAATCTTAACAAAAATATCTCTGGAGCTGAGTGGCAGGCGGGGGGAACAGGATAAAAGGCAACAGAGGCTTAAGTCACACTGAGTCGAACTGTGTGATTGAGAGATGTATTTTTTTTCTAGACAAAAGAGAGGAAACATAGTATATCTCTTCAGATGGAGCACATAAGGCAATTAATGTGCTACTTGAAATTTAGCTTAAAGGAGGGGCAGGCGGAAGAACTTTAAGGAAAATGGGAAAGCAGGTTGTGCTGCAAAGAAGTATGAAACAAGAGGGAGGTTATTAGAAGTGTTTTCAACTACCAGCCTTCAAACTTATCTTGTTTTAATATCTTTCACTAATATCTTTGGCACAAAAAGTAGGAGTGGGCTGATGAAACTTGCTGGCAAGACAAAACTTGAAAGCATTGTCTGTACAGAATATGATGAGGCTACTGCACAGAAAGAATTGGATGACCTTGAGGGACTGCATTAATAGAAATGGAACAAAACTCATTATGATGAAGTGAAGGATTATAATGGTACCTTTATTAGTTTTGTAAATTTATAACTTCCCTTCCTTCTTTTGCCTGTCACAGGATAATTTGGGGTGTGCTGTGCAGATTATTGTCTATCTTGACCTCTTGAAAATTAAATTCTTTCTTTGCCATGCTACACAAGTTTATTGAGGCAGTATCATGTGCATAAAAAAATGATTTCATGTAGGAGATGGAAGAGAATCAAAATTCTTCCTGATGTGAAGAATTTTGACCTGACTCCAAACCAGATTTGTTTCTGGGGTCAAGGTGGTGCTAGTCCCCCATGCTGTTTTGCCCTTCTGCCCAAGTCCCAGGTGCTTGGAGTGGTCAATCTACTTCTGCAATTTAGTGCAATACCCTGTATTTCCATCCCATTTGCAGTTATGGGGACAGGCATGTTCTTTATCAGTTTGTACATACCAACTGCTTCCTCCCTGTGAATAGCTCCTAGAAAATATGCTTCTATCCTAACAATTAAAAAAACTTATTGCTGAAGAAACTGAAATCTGAAAAGAAAAAATTGTTCTGTTCAGAAAGCAACCAGGCTAACTGCATAACTGGGAATATAGGGAGAAACCTATAATAACTAAGAATGTGGAAGGTCTCATCTTCCTCTGATTCCACGGCACTTAAAGACTTTCTTGAGAAAGGAGCATTAAAAAAAAAATCAAAAAGCTTCTGGAAGAATTTGAGTTATATGAGCTCTTCAGTCACTGCCTAGTTGGTACTTAGACTCCTGGAGACAGAGACACGTGAACTATCTTAAGTGCCTCTGAAAAGAGGTAAAGTGCAAGGATTTTTAGATCTTATCATTCCCACAGGAGTAAATTTGGAGCAGAAAAGGGTTCAAGGAAGGGGTGAAAAAAAAGCATTATCTCTAATTTTACAACCTTAGGTGCAGTGCTCATCAAGGAAAAAGTATCCTATGATATTTTCTCAGGGTGATTTTTTTTTTTTTGGGGGGGGGGGACAGTGGGGAGACTGCACATCTAGTCCAAATCACCAGAGAATTCTTAGAGTTTTTAAATACTCATGCTTTGCTTAGGGAAATACTGTGGAGTTGAAATCTGGAACACTTATGTGACTGGCAAACTTTAAGGCTACCATGGAGGATGGGAGTGATGATTCATTTAAGTTTCATCCTTTTCTCAAAGCATGAATGGAGCAGGATTGTAAAGAACAAATCATGCCTGAAAAATGAAATGGCTGCTTCTTTGATTATATGATATAAAGGGAATGTCAGTCATAACACACCAGTCTGACTTCATGAAATATTAGATATGTTACAGCCAAGCCTACTTGAATGAATTAAACCTGGCTGCAAGGCTGTGAGTAATGACTTAAGAGCTGATGTCCAGCAGCACCTGCAGAAACTTGCAGTGAACACAAGAGTGATAAATGTTGCTGGTAGGACAGAAAGAAAGAAAGAACAAACTTCTAAAGTGCTTCGTAGTATTTTCATGAGACACTATACCAGCTGTATGCTTACTGCTCGTGAAGGTTTGTTACTTGTATCCTGTATCGCTTCATTCTTATGTAGCTAATTGTGTGAAGAGAAGCAGTGTTTCCATACTTCGGGAATTGATCTCCCATTCACTGAACCTCAGAAAGGCACCTGAAAGATTAGTTGCCTTCCATTAGTAAAGGGAGGTTTTTTACTAAAGGGTGATTCATGCCCTTTGCTGCAAGCAGGATGGACAACCATGGAGTCATTTCCAGTGTTAAGGACCTCAACTACTGGAGCTGAGTCAGTTCCTAGACTACTCTGTGCAGGATCAAACTGCCACTGCAGAGTTAACTGTCTTGTAGTGAGGAACTTGTCAGAAAATCATTAAGTAAATACACACCTTTATCTACAGAATAGGGCCCGTAGTCATTTTCTGCTTCCCAAGTCCTCCAAACTGAGGGAATAAATTACTGGTTTCCCTATTCATGCCCTCCATCCCTAAGAACACCTATCGTTTCCAGTATGTGTGTGTGGGCAGGTGAGAGGTGTGTGTGGTGTTTTTTTATTATTATTATTATTATTTTTATTTTTTAGCTGAAGGCTGAGCCTATATGGGCAGAGATTTAGATGCTCTCAACAGAGAACCTGTGCCCCCAGAAAGGGCATCTTTTGCTACCTGGGTATGACTGCGAGGTCTCTTCAGAAAGGCTTTGCTTTCATTTTGGAAAGGGGATTCTTCCTCAAGCCTCAATATATTGCTAGGAGGAAGATAATATAGTGGCAACGTCTAATCAGAGCTGGCAGGAGCTCTAGGTCCTTACAATTGATAGAACAGAAAATTTTGGCAATAAAGTTTTCAAAGTGTGTGTGTGAGACAGACAGAAGAATGCATAAACTGAGCAAAGGTGGAGAGGAATCTATGCCTGGAAAGGAAGAATTATCTGTAAAGCATGACTGATCTTCTGAAAACTGAATAGTTTTTCAGTTTCTGTAAACTGATCATCCACAATAGGACATATTTACTGGCAGAGTGGATCATGGAATGGATACTCTGTAAATAGCAAGTCTGCTTCTGGAGGATGGATATAATAATCAAAAAGATCTCCTATATGCTTTCTTTAAAGTCAGACAACTACTGTAACTATGAAAAACTTGCCATATATGCATACATCTGATCTGTTATTGCTGTGTTTCAAGTGACTGACATTTGAACTTAAAATGCTTATGCACAATGAAATTTATACTCTCTTTATCTGTTTAGGTGGAAAGGAATCAGAGGCTCAAGCAAGGCAAAAACAACAGATGATGCTCATACAATCTAAATACCAGCAAAAGGTCAGGAAGAATAAATTTATTTGTTTATTTTAAAACAACTAGCTTAAAAAGGGCTTTTCTGTAAGTGTCATTGCTTCATATGCTGTAAAATGAACTTCCAGCTGCTTGACAAGAGAAAGTCATGAAACCTGAAGGAAGCAGCAGCAAACTAAAAACAAATGTTCTGCACCAAAGAAAATGAGAAAACTGACTATAAATATGTAGCAAACCATATCACAGATCGTGTCTAAAATGACAAGCAGTGCGGTGGTAAAGTCACTTACACACTTCACTGTATCTTCCAGTGTGCTGCCCACGTTTCAACTAATTGATCAATGTACCAACCACCCTGTGCTATATGTAGAAATGTTGTTCTTGTTATAAAAGGTATAAATGCTTGTAAGTTTTCAATCAGCTTTGTGATTCCTTGCATAGATGCACATTTATCAATCCCAGGTTTCTCAGTCTTCTTAAAGCCAATATCAGAGTAGCTGCTGCACACTCTGCTTTATTTAATAAAATGTCTCAGTTTAAGAAAAATCTCCAGTAACTCTCATCAAACACACTTTAGGCTTGAAAGATGTGCAGTACAGGAGTCAAGGTATGTGACTTATGTGTTCTCTATACATATATTTGTAAACTTCTTATGTTTATGTTGTATAGTACAAGAGAGAAGAATATATAAGAACAAAAAAGGCAGCTGAAGAAGCTGAAATCTCAAGAAAAAAAGCAATTCAAAGAGAAAAGGTAAATGTGGTTACAGTAGAGCCGGAACCATATGAGAAAGCATATGTTGTAATGCTTTATTTTTACTGAACTACATGCAACAGACTACTTGTATGAATTGGTGCCCCTGAATTTCACCAGAGCGCTAGTGCAGCCTATCTTCTTTTTCTTATTAGTTCAGTAAAGAAAATCTGTCCTGATGTTCTGCTGGTCTTGCTTATTCATTTGGTGCTTCAAGAACTCCCGTGTTGTGGTTGTGTCCTCAGGAGTTAGCAGGAATGAAGGAAAAATCCTGGGGTCAAGAATAACGTTGTAAGTAGCAATATGGGTTATGTAGCTTATTCTGTCAAAACGTTCTTTGTTTGATCTGGTTGTGGCAAGTGGCATGAGGACCTTGCAGAAATCTCTAGGTGTCTGCTGCATGTATAGGGAGCATCCAAAGAAAACCAATCCATCGTGGTGGAAAAGGCATTGAAATAATGAAGATACGATGATTGTCTGCAGTGTGCTCTCATGTGCTTTGAATTCTGATGCCCTTCCTGATACCCAGCTTGAGGTGCTGGCTGGTAAGCACCACAGCTCCTCTGTAGCAGCTTGCAGATGCACATTTCTTTCACAAATACCTTTCCTTCTTTTATATGTCCAAAAATGCGTTTGATCTGTGTACTGGCACTGTAGGAGTCTGCTCGTGGCTGTTGGCAGGCTCCTGGAGGGTGTAGGGATGCTGCGTGGCCTGCGGCATTGCCCTTTGCTGTGACCCTCAAAGTGGAGCAGCTTAAAGCCCTCTGTGTTGCAGATCTGGTGCTGAGGGCAGTGGCAATCCTCCCCAAGCACACGAATACAGCCCCATCCCCAGAGACTAACATTACTGTGGTGTAGGTGTCTGGTCTGTTAAGATGGTAAACCTGTCAGAGCTAAGCATTGGCTAATATGTAAAATTGTTCTCTCTCCTGTTGCTAGGAGCGTATTTATACCAATGACAGCTCGCGTTCAGATCTGCAGTTTTATTTCACGTTTGTCTCTTCCAGTTATTTCCACAAAGCTGCTTCTAGTCTTGTGCGCTATGTAAAACTTGAGAAGTCTGCTCATTTTGTCTTGGTCCTCAGCTGTCCTTGGGGGAAAACACAGGTTACACTCTCAACTGAACACCATTTAATTAATAATAATATCTGTATAAATGGAGGGCGGGAATGATAGTGATGTGCATGATAGTTATGAGAGAAGGGGAGGCTTGAGATTTTCAAGGGTTGTCTCCACAACAGTAAAAATCTTCTATGTGCGCCCTGAAGGCTGAGGTGTAACTCACAAATTCTTAGTACTGGATTGCATAATGATGCAATGTTTATGCATGATGCCTAAGCCAAAATGGCCTTAACTGTGCCTAGGTAGGGGTTAATCTGTGCCCCTCTTTACCAGTTCATGGTAGTCCGTGAGGATAAGCCCATACACAATAACCTGCAGGGGTATAAACAGTATTGTGTGGAAATGTCATTAACAGTTACCAGCTCACGTATAACTCCAGAAGCAGGGATGATAACAATGGTAGAAAGGGGATTCATTATATTTTATTCACCTATTAAATATGTTGTTTGCCTGTGGGCATTGGACAAGAAGAATATTGCAAGACTGTCATAATTTATAGCTATACCTAGAAAATATATTGATGTAGCAGTTCTGTTTTCATGCTATTTAATTTCTTTACCTTCACACCCACAGATTATGAAGCATTTATAGGTGCTATAGATAGTAAAACTCTAACTGCCGGTTTCTTCTAAAGGAGAATGTGGTATCATGGCAGACATCTTTGGCAAACGATCTATTTCGATTAAATAAACTTAACATGCACAAATCGAGCAAGCAAACAAAACAGAGGAGTATGAAGTCAGTCTCTTAACTTGATTTCGTGTATTTGGATTGTCTTCCACAATAGTAACTGAGGTGGTAAGGGTTTCTTCTTGGAATATGATGTTAACATACTTAATAATAACAAACTTTAACAAAAGCGTGATGGAAAGCCACTAAAGGGTGTTGATCTGTCTATTTCTCCCTGCTGCAGATCAATGGTCCCTGAGAGGTAAGGATGCCAGGGAAGGGATCCTAAAGGACTGCTACTGTAGGGACGGTGTTAGGCCATCCTTTCTCCAGGAGAACATCTATTTTTATATGGTAAATTAGTACATGCAGGGCTTCAGCCAGGAGCTTGTCATTCTGCAAATTCACGAGCCTTTCTTTCTTGCTGGGCAGGCCTTCTTTTGCTCAAGGTTATTACTCATTCAATAAAAACAAATTGTCTGACAGTCTGAGAGGAGATAATGGCGAGGCAGCTTTGTCAGCAGGAGCCCTGAGACTTTCACAGCTGGAGAGCTGCTTTGCCAGCCAACGTGAATTGCAAAGCCCTACAAAAGAATGTGTGGTACCCAGGATGTGTGCAGATGCTCTGCTCAGGTTTCTGTCACTGTGAGGATGATGTGCGGCAGCCAGTGCTGCTTAGCATAGCTGTGCATGGGCTCTGATTAAGTTATTGTTTTAATACCTCATTTTCAGAGAAGAGTAGTATCTGTTCTTCCTTTACCTTTGTGACTGAGAGAAAAATGGGGGGCTGTTAAAGCTGTACCCAAATGTGGGTGCTGTGTGTTATCTTCAGCAGGAGATGCCTGCTGTCTCTGTCATTCTCTCATGATCAAGGTAGGGGTGGTAAAACTAATGCTTCTGACATCTGCTCTCTTCTCCTTCAGCTACTGGAGAGAAGAAAAGTAAATCTTCCCCGTTCTGTATTCCGGAGAACCCACTCTCATGAGCCAGCTCTTTGGTTTGCTGTGGGATTTGGGATCGCAGGTGCTGGGTTTAGGCCAGCTTGTCCTGTGACTGCTCCAAGCTGCTCGTGGGGTAACCTGGGCTGCATGAATTCAGCTTTTCTTCTTTCCTGAGGTGGCAGTTTCTCAGTACTCGTACTCACTGAAGTGATTTTGGATTTTTTTCTTTTTTATTTGTTTTAATATTTGGCCCGAATGCTGAACTGGGTGTCTGATCTGCAGAAAGTGTGGGAATATGTGGAAAATAGCATTATTATCCTTTGCTCATTTGTAGAGGCACCTACAGTTTGGTATCTTCTGTGTAGCCTTTTGCATCACAAATTTCTATGGGACTAAACCATAACTTAATTTGAGTCTTTTTTGGATGAATAGGCATCCAGATTTCCAGGAAAATGAGCATGTGGCACTAAAGTTGTGTTATTTTGCATAGAGCACACAGACAGAGATCTTCAAGAAGCTAAATTTCAGTTTTCGTGTTCATCTTTTGGTTTTCTGTCCTTGGATCTCTGTTCCTGTTATCCTGCATTTAGAATTTCCTGTGTGTATTCTAGGAATTGTGTAAATGAGAGAGTCCTCATTTACACAAGAAGAGTTGAACTGAAAATGCTCAAGTCTATTCCAGTGTGAAACCATTTTTTCTTCTGCTTTTACATTACACAGAAACAGTCATTCCATCTTCTAAAGCTGTCCTTTTTAGAATAAGCTGTAATTTCATTTTATTTTTTATCAAATCATGTGCTCTTTAATTTGACTGTGTTAATCAACATGAATGGCCTTTTCTGGGAATTTGCAAAAACCAGGCACTTTACAGACATTCTGCTAATGCTTTTCAACATGTTTACCTTCAATATCACAGCTGTTCCACTCTTGGCTTTTTTTTTTTGAAGACCGTGCCAAATGTGAAGTGCTTTGGCAATGTTTATTGATAGATTGTCAGTAGTTAGAGAATATCCCGTTTGCTTTTTCTGTCATATGTGCCCTAAGCAGGGTCCCAAGGTAAGCTTTCAGAATAGACAGCAGTTACACCATCCACTAGAAAATAACTTCAGTGTGCTGGAGTATTCTTCCAGCACCATTTTGATGGTAGAATAGGTGTAGAATATTTGCTCCTTTCTTATCTACTAGGAGGTGGGGGAGTAATATTGAAGGATTAGATTGATCAAGTTTAGTATCATTCTTCTGTCCTAGTTGAGAGCCAGGCCATGGCAACGCTGGTAAGCTTTGGATTTTAACTTAAAATTTATTTAACTGTGACTCCTCTCTGTATATTCTCCTTCAGAGGTGAAAGTGTCAGCTTCATCATTGACCAAAATGGGGCAAAAAGCCTGAAAATTATCCTGCAAAAAGCCTGAAAATTATCCCTGTTGTCATAGGGGCACCAACATCACCTTTGGTGATACAAATGCTAAGGTTCAGTTTCTTGCTCATTAGTCAGAGTAGGACCAGGTCTGATACGAATTTTTTGATATGGATCATTCTGTGTTTTCCATGCATCTGCTTAGCGGTGTTACCTGACTAGTGCTGAAAATGTTGCCCTGTTTCTGAAACCTGAGGGAAAACAGAAGATGAAATGTAAATTGTTAAGCACAGATAGGTGGAAGTTTTGGCTTAAAAAATTATCCATCTCCAAGTAGGGGAGTTAGGAGCAGACAAGGTATTCCTTGAATGCTTAAAAACAATAAAAATTGCCCATAGAGTGGGTTAATATGCCATGCTTTGTTTAGTTATACAAATATCTCAACATCCTCACTGACTGTTCACCTTATTCAGAAAGCACTTTCTTCCTATTTTTTTTTTCCATTGCCTCTTCCAGAAAAACCCCCTCCAAGTCATTTACCTTTCAATATCTGTATTGCTATTGTCCAACCTAATCTGTGTTGTGTTTTTTATTATTGTTATTTATCCTTTTTTATATCTGCAGATATCTGACAGGGTTGAGGTTTTTGTTGGTGGTGGTTGGCATCCAATGCTATGTTCAAGAGGCTTGTTACTTCTGTGCTGTCCAGATCTCCTCAGGAGTTCTGTATGTCAGAACTTTGGCTGATGCTTGCACTGATCATGGTACCTGAAACAGAATAGCATTTGATAAGTGCAGCTACGCCCCTCATTTTTGCACTGCTCAGGACCTAAAGCTTCTAGGCCGTGGATCTACCTGCAGAGCCGTGTGTGCTCCTGCTGCTGCTACTGGAGCCGCAGAGTTGAGAGCCCCCGAAACGTCATCAACCAAGAGCTAATCTAGTTACAAATGCTTCCACATCTCGCAGTAGCCTGTATCATCGCTCATGTACGGGCCCCATTAAGCTGCATCAATTAATCCTAGAGATGGCCTTAATATTACCGCTTGGGAGCTGCAAAGCCTAATGAGGCCCTCTGTGAGGGTGCATATGTCTGCCAGGAAAGCAAGGGGTTCTTGTATTGGTCTCTTGATTGATTGGTCTCTTGACAAGTTTACAGTTATCTATGACTCGTGGTCATGTTTGAATACTTTTTAATTTGGGATAGTCACTTGTGTACCCAGCTACTACTATTGTTATTTTGAAAACCAGAATACTGAAATAATTTGTTTCTTGCCTATCCCAAGAAAATCCCAAGAATGATTTACTTTTTTTAATGCTGTAGGCAGAGAGGCTCGAAGCTAAGAAAAGGCAAGACGAAGTGCAGAGAAGAGAGATGTACTCTGAAGATCAATATTAGTAAGTAAAATTTGAATCTGACCGCTCTTCCTTCTCTCCTTGTTATGTGAAACTTATAGTTACTATCTCTGTGCAAAAACTGATGTCTTTGGAGATTCTTTCAGCAGGGGCATCTGGTCCATTGGCTCCACACTACTGAACTGTAATTCTGAATTCTGTCTTGCTATTAGACTTTACTGGCTAGGATAGCCTGTGTGCATGGTGGTTGGAGTTATTTGTTTGTTTTTTTCCCTCTTCAAATAATGTTCTCCTCTTAAATATTTAACTTTTTCAATTTCCTCATGTTTGAGAAGCTGGGGGTATATCATTAAGCAGGAAAAAAAAAGGACCCATTCTCTATTTTTGGTCACAGAAGCTAACTTGTTTCAAAAGATCACAATGTTTTTATAAAATAAAGAATGTATCTAGAGTGTGTTATTCTTTTATAGAGGTAGTGCTTGGATTTTATTTCTTTAAAAATTGAAGTCTTGCAACAGAGCATACAGAGGTACTTACAGAGGTGGGTACACCACTGTAGAAGAGTCGCATGTTGCCATGTTTCAATGACGTAGTTTAAAGCCACAGCTACTGTTCTGGAACTATCTTGTCTAGCCATAATTTTCAGGTTTCATTTGTGTTTCTCTTTCTACATTTGAAAACAAAAGCAAAGCTTTGGTTGTCTCTAAATATTTTTCTTCTCAGCATCCCTGATTCTCAGCCAACTATAACAGCTAGGTGATTTTTTTTTTTTTTTTTTTTCTTTCTCCTCCATCAGATAACCAGAGTCAAGACCTCATGTGCTGGGAGGAATTCAGCTTGCTTAGCATTAGACATTGACTCTAAAACTCTGTCCTTTCTATGAGTCTAGAGTCCCTTGTAGGGAGCAATTTTACCCATCCTAAAATAAATGTCTAGTACAAAACATGTATCATCTTCCAGAAATTCACCTCTATTGGCCATGGGCAGAGACTGGGCAATTTACTTCAGCAGCCTCTACTAAAATACGTAGGACAGAGTAACTGTCCACACAGTAATTTTTTCTTTAATAATATCTGGTTTTCAGAGAAAGTGCTGCTTTCTTCCTCACCAGTACCATTTAAAAATAAATAAAATAACTTTGAAGTGCACACTGGAAGAGACCAGAATTTCTGTTACTGGACTTTTTTCCTTCTCTTTCTAAAGAGAAGCTGCTTCATTACTTCTGTAAGTCTATTGAGGGGCAAGGAGAAAGAGGATGCCTTTTTTTCCCTTCTTTTTCAGCATACTCGCTTTCTCTGATGACTAACTCCTCACTTCAGGAGGCTACTTGATGGCGATGGATTTTTTTTTTTTGTTGTTTTTTACCCCCCTCCCCTTTTCCTCCCACCTTCTTCCTCTTCCTTATCTCAATGCACTTGTAAGACTGAAGAACCTTTTGCTGCTTTACCTGAGCTACACTCTCCAGACTTTTAGCATTTTTTGTTTCACTTCTCGATGTTGGAGAAACTGCTGTCTGATCAATATGTGCCTTCTATTCCTTGCTAACTACTGTGTAAATCATGAAAACTTTATCAAATAAAGTTCAAAATGGGAAATTCTTCCCAATGAGTGTGATGCATACTACTGTTCTTCCCCTTCTCCTTTTTAATTATTACTTATGGTAGTGTGGGAAGAAGGGGTGCCTTTTTTTACTTTTTGTCTTTAAGTAGTGCAATCCTCCTTCGTAGTTCATTCTGGCAGCAATTTTGGCCAGACTGTTTTTCTTAAAATCTCAAAGGATGCACTTTGAAAATGGTGGGTTACAGACTGACTCTGTGCTTTCGTTATCTAAATGAATGAATATGTGATAATTCAATGCAATAATTATCAAAATAGGATCTAAATTACATCTCCCCCTAATTATTTTAGTGGTTGGCAAAGAAATCTAACTTTCATGAAAATGAGGGCTTTCTATATTTAGCACAGCTGTGAGAATTTAGCCTACAATGAAGACCTATTTCCTAATAATACTTCTTTATTAACAGATTTAGATATGGATTAACTCCTGAGCTAATTGATTCCATTGGCAGTGAAGTTCCTGACTTGCCTGTTCACTCTACCCTAAAGTATTTATTTTTCAACTGATTCAAACCAACTGTATCACATAATTAACACACACTGCTGTTTAGTCACCTTTACCTTTTCTATCTCTAAATACTGAAGTAGCTCACCTGACTTCCCTGCATGATTGATTACTCTGTCCTTCTCTGACTTTTAAAACAGCCAACTATGTCCCATGCTCATAGTTCCAAAACTCTCACTTTCTGCCTTTTTTATGTATAGACATTAGAGCCTTTCTCTTCTTGCATTCCCCACCTTCTCCTCTGCCCCCCCCCCTTTCTATTTTTTCCTTTCCTGTTAGGCCTTAGGTCTTTCCTTAAATACATTACAGAAGTCTTTCTTGTGGATATTAGTATTTTGCCCTTGGTGTCACTCTGTGTGGATTTGTTTAAGATGAAGTTTTGGACTGTCAAGCTCTGATACCATGAAGATTACATATAACTGTGCAAAGACTTATTTGATGTACTCTGTGTACTAAACATACCGTAAGGGTCAGCTGGATATTGTACCTAGAGAAAGTCCTATGTATAGTGAGTACAAATCTGGTCAACCCAAAATCTCTCATACTGTATGGTGTAACACTAATGCCTTCTCCTCTGAAGAAATTTTTCAGTGGACTGAGGAAAGGGGTCTTGGTCAGCAATGAATTTAACTTTGGATGTTGTTGAGGTGGAACACAACGTCCAGCAGTACTAGAAATCTGCTGTCACGTCTCAGCTCTTGTAATGTAACTCTGACAGTGTACTACTTGGTATTAGAGCCATGTAATACCAAACATTTGGTGTTTAAGATGGTACTGAATGCATACTGTGTAAAAATGAGTGTCTTCCATCATTGTAGAGTCCATGTCTAGAGGCAAAAAGAATGAAGATGAGGTTGTGCCCCTTTAATCTCTGTCAGCTAGGGTATTTTGCTCTCATTCCTTGCTTGCTAGGAGTGGGGTAAGGGAAGGTTGTGTGCTGCATACAGAGCAATAACCTCTAAAAAAAAATTGTGGCCTGTAGGACTGTTTCAAAAAACAAGCTGCCTTGTTAGTCTGTCTAAGTATTCCTAGCTGCAACATTGCTATTTTGTTTAAGAGATCAGTGTGTACCAGTGGTCTCATTAGCTGAGAACATTTTTTAATTGATCATCTCTTTCAGGTGTATATTCCTTCACAGGAGAGAGCCCAGTCAGAATCTTCCCTTGAAAGAAGTTCCTCTTCTATTTGATATGGAAAAAGCATCCAAGAGTCTTGGGTCATTAATGTGCTGTACTAATAAAGCACAGCAATGCATGGAAGTTCCTTAGTTCTGACTAAAATCCTATCGCTGTCAAAAAAACTAGGAACTTCTCACAGAAATGCCTTTTTCAAGATGTACTCTTAAGCGAAAAAATGACAGGAGGAAAAAATGACTGCAGTCTTGGCTGCTGTTTAGGAAATAACTGTATTTGCCAACTCTTGAAAGCTTTTATACCCAACTGTCTCTTAAACTGGAATGTATCTGCTGTGAGAGTTGCTTGAACTCCTGATATCCAGTAGAAATGAGGTCTTGACTCACATGTAGAACTAACAGGATCAGCAGCTCTGCTTGGCTTAGGTGGACTCGAGCTTAGGTGGACTTAGGTGATTAAGATGGGCAAAATCCACATGGTATGTCTTAAGGCAGCCTGTATAAAAAGCTTGAACAGCCTGCAGAAGCAGACTGTAGACTGTAGAACACTACAGCTTTTTCTAACAGAGGAGAAGCAGTTGGGGTTTTGTTGGTGGGGGTTTGTGGTGGGGTTTCTGTGGTCCTGACTGTACAGATATCAGATGAGGAAGATGCACACTTGTCTACAGGAAACTGTTTGTATATGAAACAGGTTTTTTTTTTTTTTTTTTCTGTGAGTAATGGTGTCTTCGCTGCATTTTACATTTGTTAGTACCCTACCCTAAAGACTTTTTTTTTTTTTTTCTCTCTCAGTGTAAGTTAAAAGATACTGAATGCTTTTGTGGTCCTAAATTTTCAATTGTTAACTCTTCTTGGGAAAAGACTGAGCATCCATCTTTCTGAGCAGGAATGAAGAGATTGTCTTGCCCAAGACCTCCCCCTGGAAGTCCCCCTTTCTTTCAGACACAGAAATTATCATTCAGATTGTAACGAGGGATGACCACCTGATAAATTGCCTTGCTGTGACTTGCTGAACCAGCTGCATGAAACTCAGCCCAAACTGTCAGATATCTCATTACAAGGTTTTAGCACAGCTCTCTTATAAGGTGCTTTTATTTCATTTGGATTTGACTTCCCAGAGGCTGTAGTGTTGGATGTAGTCCACCTGGTTCAACAGCCATCTACCTGCCTATGCAATAGGCCCACATGTTTGTATAATGGGAGAAGTAGTTTAAAACATAGGGTTGGAGCTTTTAGTGAGGGAGGAGATATTACATAATGCTTGTTTTGTCACTTAATTACTCTTTGTTGCATATTCCTGTCTTTGGTTTCGTGAAGGTTGCACTTTACATTCCTGGCAGTGTTGCACTCTGGTCCATGTGTGCATTCAATATATTTTGCTCTGAATTTGGAGCTTGAAACACAGAACTTATTGGAGAGTCAGTAAGTGAATATTGCAAATACAATGCAAGAGTCTCACCCAACCAAGCAGATGTACTCTTGTCTGCCAAAGCAGAAGTCATAAAATGCAAGAAAATAAAACCTGAATCAAAACAGAACTCTTATTTATGTATGTTTACAGGATAAATTCTAGTGTCCTTGCCAGCTTTCAGTTCTCTATGATGTGTGGTTCAAACAGCAGGTTGGTAGCAAATTTCCCCCACAGAAGTGCAAATGTAAGCCTGACTAGACTTTCAATGTCAGTTGCCAAAGGGAGTGAAAGAGGAGTTGCAGGAACCACACAAAGGTTTGTAGCCTTGAGAATCTTTTGTTTGCTTCCTTTTACCACAATGGTCTTCATTTTGTTCATTTGCTCCTGATTATTTTAAGCGTTGTCAATTATTTAGCTAACAGGCAGAAAACTAGGCTTTTATAGACATCCAGAGGGACTCTCTTGAGTGTAATAATGAAAGCAGTTTATTGAACGCCTGTGAGGTTGCTTTCTAATTGTACACATTAATCTGCACATGCAAGCTGGCTGAAAATATAGAAGCAGATTGCACATGCAGATGGAGCACACAAAATGGAAGATCTATGCAATAGACTTATACAAAACTGCATTTTCCTTAAAACTGGATTTATGTTTATTGCTTCAGATAATAAATGAAACTTGATGTCTAAAATAACTTCCTAGAATATTGGATGGGTTGGTGGGAGGAAAGAATAGTCTAGCAGTATTATTTCATCCAGTCGGGAAAACAAAAAAAAGCAAGTGGGTTGATAGGAAAAATTAGTTCTAGATGTGGGTGGGAAGTGAAGGAAATAAGTCTGCTAAGAAAATTGCTGTGTTCTTTTAACCTATTTTTATACTTTCTGCAAGCCTTTTACCTAAAAAGAAGTGCTACATACTTCATTGCTGTCCTCAAGTGTGACTTATTTTTCTGTGGACTTGCAGACAGGGATGTGCTACCAGCCGAAGATAGCATGTTTTGATCATTATTTTAGATTTGTCCCAGTCGTCTTTGGCATGCCTGCCCATGGATCCTAGTGAAGCCTGAGTACTGTGTTTTAGCTTGGTATGTACCTTCCAAAAGGAGTTGAGGTAGAAGGCGAGTGACTCCAATACTGGAAGCAGTGCCTTTCTTCCCAGTAAAGGCTGTTGGGAAGGACTTATCAAATCAAGCAGGAATCTAATGAGTTCAGTATTAGACCCTTTCACCTAATAGCTTCCAGGGAAAGATGAATCGGCCCATAGGGAGAAAAAAAAAATATGTGTATTAGTTTTTGCTGGCAATTTTGCACGACTCACTTTCAGCTTTTCTTTTTGCGCAAAAGTGAACCTGTCCTGCAGGCACCTGTTAGACTTGAGGTAGAGGAAAAAAAATCAGCCTCTGTGTAGGATCAGAGGGCTACCTGTTGCCAAGAGATAGCAGTGGTTTTACTACTTTGCCCCTTGTCATGGCCCAGCCATGGGAAACATGACAGATCCTTGTAACTCTTTAAACCTCTTTTACAGAGGTTTATCACAGCAACAAAGAAGTAGGTGTGGGAGGAGGTATTTATAGACTATACACGATTAAAAAGCCTTTTGATCTCCGAGGCTGCTTTCTGTGTTCTTAATGGGTTAATTTTAACATAAGTGCTTTTTTAATAAGCCTTGGTGTTGTCCTCTAACTTTCTTCTCACTTTGGCACATGATTTTTCACATGTGAAAATCCCAAATACAGCTCCATCTGGAGTCTTTTTCTCCATCTCTGAACATAGAATCTGCATAAAATTTGCATAAATCAGTACTCATCTATCAGTATGTAGACTTCTGAAATTCAATTTTAACATTTAATTGGAATACCCTGTGGTAGGTGGCGTAACAGAGAATGAAGCGCCTTAGTACTGGTCAACCTGTCTTGTCAATCACAGCAATAGACTGCCTAGATTGCATGTGGCGATGCACAAGGTAAAGCTCTGGATGAGGAGAGAGCAAGGAATGAAATGAAAGGTTCACATCTTTTGCCTGCTGCCTTTTGGGGCTGGCTGTAGTAAGAATGCAGCCTCTGTGATACTATCAAAATGAAGGCAGATTTTCTTGCTGGGAGCCTACAGTGGTGGTAAACAATGCGTCTTTCTCCTTCCAAAAGTAGGGGTTATGCTTGGCCAATTCAGTATGTTGAGGTGGGGAGAAGTGGACAAATTCTTGTTAGTGCTGTGAAAAGATGTCTGATATGAACAGATTTCTGTTCAGATTTTCTTCTTTTAGAGAAGCTCCTGTCTTTAAAAGTCGTCATGAGACTTCTGTGCAGAACTATGAAGCTATGCATGCATGAATTTTGCTAATTCAGATGAACTTGGAGAAAATGGTGGATTATCACATTAGTGTAGCTCACTGGCACTGAATTTGGAAGCTGATGTGTTCTGTCATTCATTACTGGATGCTGCTTGTGTCTGCTTAGTCAATGTCTTCCTAGTTGCATGTTCTCTCTGTCAGAAATGGCTGTGATGATTCAACTAGACTGGGCTTGGTTATTTTGTGTTGCTTTGTTTGGATGGCTCTCAGCATGCTTTGCTTGTGGACATTTTGTTAGTAATATTGTAATGCTGGAGATTCTGTAGCTTGGGAGAAGACTTTAGAAGCTGTCTTGTTTTCAGTAGTAATAAGAGTGGCCATTATCTTTTAAAAGTTGCCAAGAGAAATACACTTATATACATATATATATAAATATATATATTTATGATATATTCAAAAGTAATATGCTTTTTTAAAGTACTGGCATTAAAGCCAGTATGTTTTTCTCTACCTTGGCATTTCAATATACATGAATTAAAGGAATTAACTACCAGTAGTTTCACTGGGAACCAGTAATGAAGACTACAAGCAGCCTTTTCTACTATATGCATTTTTAATATTAGCCTGCAAAAACAGATTTAAAAAAAAATCAAGAACTTTATTTGTATGCAAGAAAAAAAATCTTTTCTTTACATCTTCAGTGGAAATGTAAGGACATGATGAAATAAAAACCTTATCAAAAAAAGGTTCCTAGCACAAATCTTGGGTGGAGGAAGATTCGGGGAACTGGGTGCACATCCTGTATTCATGTCCTTAGGACTGGGTCTTCTCTTCATCTTGTAGGCGTAAGTACTGATAGGAAATTAGATGACTGTTAAGACCCATGTGATACAACCAGTCCGTGGTCTTTTTCTGTGCAAGACTTTAGACCTTAAGTCTATAGTAAGGTCATTGTGCATCTTCAGATCATCAACATTTGCCCACTGGAGTCAGCAGTTGCTCTTTCTGCTTCTCAGTTTTTAGGGCTGGGGTTCCTGTTAGACCCTATCTAGGCCATAGAAATGTCGGTCGACACAACATATGTATTTTGCTCCCCCAAATATGAAATGCTTCTAGATTCCCTGATCTAGAGGTAGCTTGGGAGTGTCAATTGTAAATAGTGAAGTTGCATTATTCTCGGTGGAACATGCTAATGTTTCTTTTTTTTTTTACACATACTCCAGGGACTTCAAGTGTATATGTTTTTAAGTTTTTTTAAAAAAAAAAAAAAAAAAAAAAAGAAAAAGAAATGCAAGAAAGTACTCTGCTTAGACAACAAATGCACACCTAAGAACCATATATCTAGGAAACACAGGGAGGCTTTTGTAGAATCTGCGGTGTGAACTGAATTCTACAGTCAGGGAATGTCCTTACTTTTGTTATTCTATTACCCTGGCAACAGTATCAGTATTTTTTCCATGAAGGCTCATAGCAACTTAAGCCCCCAGATTCACTTTTGTACTTTGGTCCACAATTGCTGAATCTATACTCATAAGTTAAATGGTGTTAGGGACTAGGTTACTTTTAAGGTCAGTAGGACTGAAACTGTCCACCTCCATTGCTGGCAAACTTTCTACTCCCTGAAATGGGGTGGGTGTATCCAAAATGGGAGTTATCCATGGCTAATATCAATTCTTGGAGAGCATCGGAGAGTTATTTGTGCATGTATTAAAGTGCTCTTTGGAACAGGTCAAAACTATGCCAGCAACTGTTCTGACAATATGGGTAGATGGCTGAGTTCCTGTGTTAAGACTATTGCCTGGCACTATTAAGCACACCAGGAATTGTTGTTAGCAAAGTAAAAAGATGCTGTTCCCAACTGCGTAATGGGAAGCAAGGTTAGAGAAACACAAAATACCAGCATAAGAACATTCCAGTTTATACTACTCAACTGTCATCTTAAGCCTGGTGCTTCCAGGGCAGAGGAGGGCCTGAGGCTTCCCCATGCTGGCAAGAGCTCAGGTTAGTACCTTATTCATCAAGAGGAGGATGCCATCCTCTTGACTTGTTTAAATTTTGTATCTCCTTCTATCTAACTGTTTGTGAAGGATAGCAGGTTGCTGATGTATGCAAATTAATTTTATTTCTTCAGCTCTTGCTCTTCTTTCCTCACTGCCAGTCCTTTTAGGGGAAGGCATTTCTGGCATCTCTGATTAGCCCTTGAAATTTTGTGCAAGTGAGATGTTGCACAAACTGTCTGCATGTGGAACACCTATGAAACGCTTTGATGTGCTTATTTCTTTCTCGAGATGATATTTGCCTCTCTAAGATATTAATTGAACTGTCATTTCTCTGACTTCCCTCTTTCCAAGCAACATAGCTTACGTTATGCTTTGCATTAAGATTTTAGGATAAATATTATGAAAAGCCCCACACAGACAACACTGATAGCCTGGCAACTGAAGATATATTGCTAGGTTTCCACAGAGATGATGCACAATGTATTAAAATGTATGACTGACTTGACAGTGTCCATCTTCAGTCAGTTTCAGAATTCTGAACCCTTTCTTGCCAAAGGAACTCTATGAATTTATTACTTGGTGCAGTGTAGTAGGATGTCTAGATGTGTTCAAAACTCTTGCTGAGAAGCTTGATTTGTTTCCACCCGTGCAATTGTGGTTTCTAGTACTGAAGCTGAGTTAGCTTTTCATAGATCAGTGAGTTGATCTGGGAAAGGCAGTGTCTCAACTCTCCACTTCCTTCTTATGCCAGTAATGAGAATTTCTGCATTTTCCATGCCATGCTCTTGTCATCCATGAGGAATTTGGATATCCAGCTGTACCCTAAATTGCCAAATGACAGAATCGCATAAAAGTTAGAGGGGCTTCTGGGGATCATTTGTCTTGCCCCTCTGCCCTCTCTGTATTATCCCCCTCATCCCTCTGCTGAAGTAGGGTAGGCTAGAACAAGTTGTTCAGGATTGTATCCAGTCACGATCTGACCATCTCCAAGGATATACCCTCCATAGCCTCTTGGGGCAGTCTGTTTCCATATTCAATCACCCTCACGGCAAAGGTGTGTTTGTTTTTTACTATGTTCAGCTGGAAATTCTTCCATTTTGCTTTGTGCCCTCATCCTGACCTGGGCACAACTAAGGATTATCTGGACCCTTCTCTTTATACCCTGAGGTCCCTTCCAACCTTAAGCATT
Source organism: Tinamus guttatus (assembly GCF_059628265.1). Classification (NCBI taxonomy): domain Eukaryota; kingdom Metazoa; phylum Chordata; class Aves; order Tinamiformes; family Tinamidae; genus Tinamus; species Tinamus guttatus. Next base: position 620,674 of record NW_028288928.1, read on the forward strand.
CTATGATTCTCTATTTATTTATTTACAAGTAAATAAATGATGTTGATAGGATCCCTGCAGAGCCTTCCTTTCTCCAGGTTAAACAATTCTAGCTCTTTTAGCCTCTTCCCTGTATAAGAGATGCTCCAGTCCCTTAATCATCTTTGGGGCCTTTTGTTGGCCCTGCTCCAGTAAATCCATGTGTCTCGCACTGGGGAGCCCAGAACAGGACCCAGCCCTCCAGGTGGGTCCTCACGAGCCCTGAGCAGAGGGGAGGGTTCAGCTCTCTCAGCTAGCTGGCAATGCTCTTCCCAAGGCAGCTCAGGGTGCCACTGGCCACCTTTGCCACAGGGCACACCACCCATAGTCAACTTGCCTATCGGGAGCCACAGACCTTCTGCAAAGCTGCTCTCCAGCAGATCCCTTCCTGCGTGAGGTTGGTCTTCTCTAAATGCAGAACTTGGTATTTCTCTTTGCATTCCTCCCGGTTTTGTATGTGAGAACTTGCTGAGGCTGCAAAATATTTCTTCATAGAGAAACAGACTACTCAAATTTATTGCAAGCTCTCTGCAGAAGTATTTAGTCTTTCTGATGGAGAAATAAATTGTTCCTTTTGGCATAACTAAAGAAGTATAAAATCTTAAATGTAAAACCTAAATCTTCTGAAATTACTCTGTTTAATATCACCACTCATCCATTTTTTTTCTTTTTTTTTTTAATGGAGTAATTTTGTATTCTTAAAGCTTGGGTAAGAAGAGACCATTAGTTCATTTAACCTGGCACCCTGTATAGCAGGGAGTCTTATATTTCATTTGGTTCTTTCTGTATTGTGTGTGGCTGAGATCTATATTAATTCACCCTGCAATAAAGAAAAGGAGGAATGATCTGGGAATATTAAGACTCTCGAGCTTTACCTTGCACAACCTGAGAATAATCAGTGATCTATATTTTAAAGCAGGTTGTGTGTGGCTTTTTTTTTTGTATTCTGTACAGTAATACAGAAGAACTTGTGATTAATAATAATAATGTAATTCTCTTCCTCCCCCCTTCTCTTCAATACACCCACTGACCAACAGGCCATTTTCCAAAAATGAACTCCTCTCCTTTGAGGACATAGAGTGAAAGATAAAACCGTGCTTAATAGTCTGTTTCAGCAGTTAGTCATCATCACTGTTTGGCAGCCTAGGGTTTTTCTCCAAGGTTAAGATGCCTTTAGTATTGACCTCTTTTCCCCACAGAGCTTACTGGTTGTTCTGTAAGCAAAGTAAATCTTTTTGTGTTGTTGAATTCCTTTTGAAGCGCTCCTTCTGCTTTCAGTTCACTACTTTCATGCTTTCTTTAAAATGGCAGTGAACTACTGTATCCAAAGCTGTGTACAGAAATAAAATTGCCTCTTTCCTTCAACTTGATTCCTTTGAATGAGCAAAGAGTTGAATAGATTTGCCTGGGTCTGCAGGTTAGGAAATTCAGATTTCCGATCACAACGCCACAACTCTTGCATCTAGCATTTGTTTAAATGCTGCTCTTGTGACTTTATTTAACTATACTTTGTGGGAACTGTGAAGGAACTGATGCCACTTTGAAAATCTGATTAATAAGATCTGATTAATAAGGGATATGATTAAAAAAGTTACCCTTGCCTTAATAAGAAATGATAATGTTGTGCAGTTCCATTTCAAATAAAGATAATTTTTTCCAATGCTAAAACATTTCAACCCCCCCCCTTTTTTTTTTTTGGAGAGAAAAAAAAAAGTAATCAATTGTAGGCATATGTGAAGGAAAATGCCTTAAATAATCTTTAAAATTACTTATCTGAGACTTATAGATCTGATAGAAATATTTCCAACCAATCAGTGAAGTAATTGTATTCTACAGAAGTCCAGTGGTATGTGAGTGTTTTAGGAGCTTGGCAATAAGGAAAGGAAGCATAGCCACTACAGACCCCTCACATGGAAATGACAACTACTTACCTGAAAATCCTCCTAACAAATACCTTATCCATGATATAGCTTCTGTTTCAGCTACCCCCCTTCATTCTCTCTATCTCCATGACCTTTTGTTCCACCTGTGATGTCTTTCGGTAGTTGCACAATAAAATGTGTAGGCTAGATTCCAAGGATGGAATAAAAAGCTGGGGGAGAGGGGTGGTGGTGGTTGTTTGTTTTTTTTTGTTTGTTTGTTTCTTTATGAAAGCACTAACAATTCCATTTGGATTGTATTTCTTTGTAGCAAAACCAATGAATTATTGAACAGATTGGCCTTGGGTTTGCCAAAGAGTGATTCCTGTCACATTGCGAATTGTGGCCTAGAGCCTGCAGCATGGGTAAGTAAAACCATGGAATGTGAAATGTTCTCTGTCAATTTTCCAGGTGCTGCTGGTAGTGTAGCATTAGAGTATTCTAATTGAGCTTGATTGCCCAGGCATAATTCAATGTATACCAAGGAATCCTTGTGGATGAATGAGATTGCTTATGTTGTTCTGTGATACACTGGCAGATTATCCTCCATAGTAGGGGACAGCCTTTATTACTCACCAATCTCTTCCTCATAACTGAGAGGCAGATTTATATTCCTGGTTCAGATCAGAACCTTAAACATGTCTGTACCCATCAGTTGGTGGCAAGCTTTTGTGAAATCTCAGCTGGCGTGTGTCAGTGGATGCTGTCTGTATTGGAAATCTAGTCAGAGAACCTTATTTTTCAGTGTGTCATAAAAGTGATTCCACAGACTGCGCTGGGACTCGTCCCTATTTGAATGAGCCTAGAATCAGTGTAGTTAGAACAGATGTAAAATATTGCTTAAATTCTAATTATTCTAATTGTTTCAAAAAGCTTTTTTTTTTTTTTTTTGTCTTTTTAATATATGGACAGTTTCTTCATTCTAAACCTATCTTTTTCCTGATGGCAAAATTTGCAATGAGGCATATTAACCCTGAGATAGAAAATCTCTCATTTGGGGGACTTCTGAGTGGAGGGAAACCTGCAGCAGACAGCTATGTGGACATAAATTATTTTGGGCAACACTCCTGGATCAGCAGAAACCTGGGCAGCCCTCTGTTGTGTGGAGCCTTGGACATCAGAGAGAGAGAGGAAAGATTCTCGTGCCTATTTTCTTAGGAGCCAAGGAAATATGCCAGACTTTGTCCCATCTATAGAAATTATCATAATATATGAAGCTCTGTCTTGCTGTAGTATCTCTTTCTGTGTCTCGGCTATATGAAAAGAGGTGATGCTGAAAGTAGGTTCCTTTTCCCTTTGATTCCTTGAGTCGTATTGTTTCTTTGAATAAGGTAAATCTTAGTGTAGCATAGGCAGATGTACATCTTAAGGTCACCAAATTCTGCAAAGCAGTACTGGCCCACTGAAGTGTGAGGGTCTTTTTGAAGTCCTGAGGAGACCAGCCATATGCAATGCTATGAGAAGAGAGAAAAAAATGCCTTGAAATCACTACTACTTCCCTCTGAAGCACCCTGAACAACAGGGAGGTGGTTCGTTGTTTGTGGCAGACTCTGCTCCTCACCCTTTCTTAGGACGTTGAGATAAGTGAGTGCATGTCCCCAGAAATGACTTTGACTTCAGGATTTTAGTGCTATGTCTGCATATCTAGCAGGTGTCCTGCTTTTTCAGCTGTGCCTTTCTCATTGCCTTTTTTTTTTCCTTAATAAATTTCATCTTTAGCTTAAACAATATCCAACCAGATAAAATAGACAGTTTTTGTAGTGTTCTGTATTTAATATCAGCTGATATTGCATGCCTATTGTGTGACAGCATTTGAATACCTTTGTGAGTCAATTTATCGCTTGCTTATATTGCAGCAATGCAGATAGCAAAATGTCTTTCCAGGCAATTTGGATGAAGCACAATTTGTTGCCATACTCACAGTCTCTGTGCTCTGTGAAAGGGCACCTAACCCTTGAGTGAAGCACATAACCAATGATTTGTGGCCCAGACAGAATTGGCATAATATCAAATCACTTAACCTGTGGGGGAAACTCATACTCTAATTTTGATGTGATATTGGACTTGCCCCTTGTTTGGAGTAACCGAAACATTCAGGACCAATTTATCCAAGAAGTGCCTGTCATGTTAAGTGCCTTATTTATATTTTGAATGTGCCTTATTTATATTTTGAATGTTCTAAAACAAGTTCTGATAGGCAATGTTTTTTCTCCATGACCATTTTTTCTTTGATATTGATGCTCATTTAGCACACCTTGTTCAAATACCACTGTCAAGTATTACCTAAAAGCATGTGGGGAAAAAAATGTTTCCTTTTGAGTAATTTCGTGTCATTGGTGACTTTTTTGGCCCACTTATTTCCTCAAGTTCATAATTAATTTTAATCCTGTCTTTTTGTCTTCAAACTTGATTAACATACATACCACACAATCCTCTAAGCCATTACTGAGAGTAATGAATAATATTGGACCTGGAATGAGTCTCCCTGGACACATGTAACAACTCCTCCCAGCTCAAAATTGAGCTATTAATAATTGCTTTCTCTGTTCAGCCCTTTTAGCAGATTATATGCCTGTCGTTTTAATGGTGTCATTCTGAACCACATATATCAAGTCTGAAGAACATTGTGTAGTCCTGCATCAAATCCCTTGTTAAACTCAATCTGTGTGCAGCTAGACCTACACACTTTTCATATTAGGCAACATCAGTTTATTATTTAGTGTGCTGCGCATAGGCTCTGTCCCTGTTCAAAGACTTTGCAGTGCAAGGACCAAAGGACTTAATGCCAGTCTAGGTTTTCGTACGTAGCTGCAATTTATGAAAGACCTGGGTTAGTTATTGCAGGGAACTTCTATGCAGTCATGTATCTTATTTGTGATGTCTAGTTCAGATTTTCATTTCTCTTAGTTGCCCCTCAAAATCAGGCAGGATATCTTGATTTTTCTTGCCCTTCCTCCACATACTGCTTTTCCATACTAACACTGGAAATACTCCTGGATTATCTTTTTATCAGACTTCCCTTCTGTTTCTGGTAATATTCTGGTAATATTTCCAGACCTTTTCTTCTTCCCAAAACATCCAATCTCACTATCACATGTGCCAATAGGATGTTTATTTAGGGAGTTTATGTGCTCCTCAATGGGACAAGCAATAGGATGTGCTCTGGGTGGTTTATTGTAATGTGCCAATGAACATTTAGCCCAAATGAATGATTTTTTTTTTTAATACTTCTAGCTTATATTAGTGTGAAGACTTGAATTTTCTTAGATGACCAGAACCCATCAACCATTTCTGTTGTGTTAATTACTTGTATAATGATTTGGGGATGAGGTTTGAGATTTTGGTGAGGTCTCCTCTCCCTATCCATATGTTTTATATTCTCTGTTGAACAACAGACTGGAAGCCATACTTACAAGCAAGCTCTTCGAGAGGATGAAAACAGAAGATTAAAGGAAATGAAGCAAGAACAACGGAGAAAGGTAATTGTACATTAACAGTTTGCATATTGTATCATTTTTGCATGCTGTGAAACCAATTAAATACATTGATTACTGTAGCCTAAGCACAGAACTTCTCTTTAGGGAAATTGATTTGGTCATTGCTTTCAAATATTGTGAGAGATGAGCCACGATGTAAGATTTGGGTATAGATCGAATTATCTTCTGAGTTCATGGTTATTTGCATCTAGATGACAAGTTTCTACTTGTCTCCTTATTTGAACAATTGTACAGGGTATTTTCTGGATCGTGGTGCCCAATTTCATACTCTAAGGAAACCAATTTCCTCTCTTTCAGGCAGAAGTGATCTGAGATATTCATGATTATCTCAGACTCTGAATAATGTCTCTTTTTAGAGAACCAAGGCCTGTGCACCCTGCCTTCTGAAATGAGCATGCAGAAGCATTCAGATCTGCTATTCAGTCTGTCTGCTTCAGTGTTTACTTGCTAACCAAATAAACCAAGAATTCTGAGTAGTCTAAAAGCAGGTATGCCGTAACTACAAATGAGAAATCCACCTTCTGCATATGCAAGACATTGTCAGAAATGCATCCTAGCCAATACAGGCTCTCTAGCATGATTTTGGCTACTGTAAACACATGGAATTAATCTACACAAGGCTTTAGCCTCATGCTAAACTCACTATCTCGGCTTTGGTTCTAACTGTGCAAGTATGAGGAGGATAATGTTAAATGCAAATCTCTGAAGAAACACACAGGCAAATACTAAGCATCTAGTTAAGCCTGTGCTGTCACTTATATCCAAGTTAATGCTAAACTGCTTCCATAGAAATAGATTTTTAGATAGCTCAACAAATTCCATATAATGAGTTTCTAATAGAGCTGGATAAATGACTTGGTCCCCTCACAGATACTTTTCACTAAGTACTGACAATAATTGTGTTCTTTTCATAGTATTTTAGTAACTAGAATGCTAGAAGCGAGAAGAAAAGAAAGAAGAAGAAAACAAACACACACAAGCTTAACTGAGTGATTTTAACTGTTTTGCTGTCAGATGTGTACCTACTCCCTGGAACTATACACAAGAAAAATCCTTGAGAGCTAGTCATAGGGGTCACACAGTCTGCAACTGCTGTACTGTGCATCTGTTCTGCTGTAGACAAAATAAATACAAACGCGAATTAAACCTAACTCACAGAGCACAAGCATGCTAAGAGACTTGTGTAGAGCTTAAACTCTCTGCTGGCTAACATAGGTTAAGGAGAAGGTTTTGACTCATTCTAAGGCTGTTCTTTCTTCGTGTGCCATTCCAGAGTGCTCCTTCCTTTCATATTCGCTGTTGCCTACTGCATAGATTAATGTACTACTTACAAACCTACTGTAAATAATACATATTTTAAAGACCCAATGATTGTCCCTCAGATTTATGTTGGCTTATTTCTATTTCAAACTAGCATGTATTAAAGTAATTGTAAATCCTGTCTTGTGTGCACCTTCTAGTACAACATTGCTATAAAACGTATAGGTATTGTCAGCTGATTTTTTTTTTAGAACAAGTTTTAGTATGTATTGCTTGATTTAAAAATTTTCACTGTGCTTTAAACACTGCATCATATACACGCAGTATATTTCAGAACATTACTCCAGGAGAGGACTCGGCATATTGGAAAGTCGGATACTGGGTTTTAATTTTCAGGTTGAATAGTTATTTAAAACAGTGAAAATTAAGGTTGGCTTTTTATTTCTTAATCCTGTTTCTTCTTTTAGGGCTAGACAAATATTGACACACAACACATTTGCAGTTATTGATCTCTTTTTGCATTCATTTATTGCACAGTTTTTATTTAATGTTCCAGATAAATTGATTTTTTTTAACTTCCATAGTTTCATTCAGTTATTGAAGCTTTTATCTAACTGCATAATTTAACTTTACTTTCTATCTCTACCGCTACTCAGTTGCTATGGAAAATGTGAAGGATGGGTCCTTTCTTATTCCTTTCCCCTCCCCCCACAAGCCAAATTCTCTCTGCAGAAAAATCTGCATCTTCAGTTCTTGGGTGCGCTGCAGGGAGTAAGAGACAAACAAGTAAGCACACATGCACAGCACAGTCATAAGCCGTGTTTCCTTAGCAGTCCAGCCTAAAAATGCAGAGGCAAACTCTCTTCTCAAGAGAAGTCCCTTTGAAGTTATTTATGTAGTTTAATATTACATAATGTAAGGTTTGTAGTCTCCAATCCTAACATTTTTAGCTTGACAGGAGAAAAGAAATTCACGTGTACAGCAAGGTCACATGGAGTATAAGTGTGATTATTTTGTTACGGGTTCTACACTGGAATAGTACTTTTGGAAGAGGCTTCCTGTCAAACAGAAATTTGGGAAAGTGGCCAAAAGAGGAAAATTCCTAGTAGATGTGCTCCCTGAAGTGCTCCACAGAGGCAAAGGGCACATCTCCTTTGCACCTACCAAGGTCATGTTGGGTTGTGCTGGTTCATGTGAAGGGACTTAGGTAATCTTCACCCCCCTACCTCTGGGTTGGAGCAGGAAGAAGCTGAAGATCTCAAGTGAAGGCTTCACATGTTTTTCTGTCATAGTGCACAGCAACCTGGACCTCACAGTGCTGAGGACATGGAGGAACAGTGTCTGCAAGACAGGGACTTGGCTAGTAGAGGGACAAACCTTGCATGTGGACTGACATTGCTTTAAATGTAGCAATGCAGCTCTTTGAGTTCTTTTACTTCCCACTTTTTAGACACAAATATATCTCATCTAGTGCAACCGTGAACAGAAAACCGAGCTCAACTTTTAATAGAGGGTCGTCATGTAAGTAAAATTCTGTTGAGGGAAGTTTTGTAAATACCACATTTTTCTGGTTGATTTTAACACCATGTGAAATTGTGTTCTTAACATAGACAAGTTAATTAGCAAAGTTTATTTTCTCATTTTTATCATTCCCAGGCTGAATTATTGGAAATTAAACAAAAGCAGGAGGAAGAAGTCCGAACAAGAGCACACCAAAATGAACAGAGGAGGTAGGATGCAGAAGAGTATGTCATACCCCTATTTTGTGGTTTTAATCTTGCAGATCTATCACTAATTTTTTTTCCTTTAAAACACAGCTATATTCTCTGCTTGATTTTCAGCAAGTAAAAAGAAACCCCTCTGTCTTGACCGTAAAAGCCCCATTATTGGCAAGGGGGGTTGTTATATCCTCAAGGAATTTAAGAACAGAACTAATAATGGGGCCAATAGCTCTCCATACTGTTTTCTTTTCTATTTTCCTTTTATTTCTTTTTCAGCAAGTGTATTGAATAATTAGCCATAGAAATTGCTGAAATATTTTAGACTGAGTCCATCTCTGTTTCCCTAGATAGAAATAAGCTTTAGAAATCTAAGATCTTTCATTTTGCATCCTTTTTATGAGAAATGATGTAAAACATGGCTGTCATTTCTAAGACCGTATGTCAGTCCTAGGCGTAAACGAGAGTAAAGAAGATGCAACCTTCAGCCAGTTTGAAAATATCTAAAACAGAAAGAGAGGAAAGTGTATTTATATGTATTCCAAATTGATAAAGCCGTACAACAAAATGCTAGAGGTGCTTTCTGAACTGGAGGGCAGGGAATATTGACAGCCGCACAACTTCTTTCTCTATTAGTAATAAACTTAAGTTTAGGAAATCAGTATTTTAGAAACTCTCCTTGTGTGCTGCAGGTGGAAACACTGTTTAAGGTGAATTGTCTAAATAGCTAAACTCACTGTGAATGTGGGTGCTATGCACGTAGACTTTCTACCGAGGGTTTGGGTGCATTTCTCACAGCAGCCACAGGATACTTTTTAATCATAAAAGATTGATCACAGAGTAGGGATAAACCTTAGGAAATGAAAATGAAATCCACCCTGTCTTATGCCATTTTTTAGTTATTCAACACAAGCTTGAAAGACAGAAAAGTGTATGCTTAACTGAGAATAGGTAAGCCACTAGCAGAAGGTTCAGTCTCCGAAGCTTGTGAACTCCTCAGCTACTATTTCATTGTTTTTAAGGGTAAATAATGCTTTTCTGGACCGACTACAGAACAAAACGCAAGCTAGTAGCATCTGGCAACCTGAATATCCTAGGAGTCAGGACTACTACAGTAACAACTGATGGGTAAGTTTCTGGGTCTAGAACCTGAAGGTTTTCCCTGGATGCTGCTATGCAGATGTGTGTGTTTAGTCTGTCTAAACTTACATTCCTAGTTGGTTGCCTGCAATAGCTCTTAAAAAGAAATCCTGCCTTAAATGTAAACTCTTTGTATGGGGGAGGGAATTAACAGCTACCCTTACAGAAGAAGCATATTGCTTTCCATGCATACTGTCTGAGTTCCTTTTTTAAGTTTGTAACAAGAATCATCAAATCCTAAGGATTTTTTTTGATTTTTTTAATGAAAGATGCCTGGAAATGCTATGATATTCTAATATGATACTGAAATTGGATGGGAGGAAAAAAAAAAAAGAAAAATAGAGCTGTTCCTTTTTTTTTTTTTTTTTTTTTTTTCTCCATATAAAGTTGTAGTAAGGAAAACCTAACTGCATCCATTTAAAATATTCAATACTTGAATATTTTACTTGAAAGGTTTCTTTGAAGAAAAGGTATCTTAACTCTAGCCTGTTAAATATTCAGTCCTAGATACTGGATTTTCTCCACTGTTTTAATGAGGCATAAATGTGATTTTTGTTACTTAGAATTGCACTCTTCAGTGATTCAAAAACATTTTGTAGTATTTCCACTGTGGAAATTTCCATTAGGGTGAAACTGCATTGCTGAGAGGACAGTAGTGCCAAAATGAAAGCCTTAGAAAGACTGAAAAGCAAAGGTATGCGAGTCTAAGAATGCAGTGAATGAGTCAATGCAGAGTGTTGGAAACCAAAATGAATTTTCAATTGGACTGGTTTAATTATTCTGGCCACTTAAAGCCCTGTCCTGAACCTGTATAAGTCTGTATAATTACATGTAAAAGTAGCCCCCTCTAATGCAAGTGTTGGTAGACGTGCACAGGAGTGTAGATTTGTATCTTGGAGATGAATGACAGGAGAACTGGAGTTTAAGCTTCTACTAAGTCCTGAACCTAAAAGGCATGTCAGAAAAGCAAGTATTTCTTATGGCTGGTGTTTTCCAGGTGCTTTAACTGGATAAAGATTCTTTTAATCACGACAAACTTCAGGCTAGCTCTCTTGACCTGCCAGATAATGTCCTATAGGGTTGGATGGTAGCCACTGGGTGAACTAGTTGATTAGGGCTTTTACCAGAAAGTCTTGCAATATTGCAAGCCAGGCAATCCAGGAGTTACTGGAAGTCAAGCTAGTGACATCCATGCTAGTAAAGGAACGAGTTGTGTTCTATGGCAAATCTGAAAAGGTGTCTGTAGACAGCAGTAACATAGACTTTAGGTAGGTTAGAGCCAACTTTTGCCTAGTTAGGGGCAAAAGGTAAAAATCTGCTGAATGGGAACTGGTAAACAAGACCAGCAAGGACAACATTATTCTTTTTATTTCATTTATGTCCTTTATCCCAATCTGTAAACCATTTCCAGAGAAACCAAAAAGGAAGTCTATGACACAGCATGATCTCCAATATCTCAAACTATCATGCATCCACTGCCATGACTGGAAACTTGGCTGTCATCTGTGGATCCATGGGAGTGGAGCTTTTCCTTTGGTCAGATGCCATATGTTGTCTTCCACGAGGCAGGTGTTTGTACCACCAAATGCGTGTACTGAACCCAGACACTGCTTCAGTGAACAGACAGCTCTATGATGTGCACAACCAATATATCATTTTTTAATAAAGTGAGGATGCATTGATACAATTGCAACAAAACCCTCCGAGTAGGAGTAGTGATAAATTTCCCGCTCTGGGTGTTTACTTAATAGTTCCCAAGGAACTTGCCTGCTGTTGGATAATGCTAGATTATCTGTTTTTATCCTGTAAAATAGGGCTAAACAAAACAAAGACAGACTAAAGTATAAAAGAATGTCACCATCGAAAGGAATTAAAAATGAGTATTTGTAACAAGAGCAAGGGTGAAAAGTCTCTTGCAAAAGATAGGTTTGAGGCTGCAACCTCAGTGTCTTTGATTATATCCAGGTTCTTCCTTGGGTTTTTAGACAGGAAGACTTGACCTCCAGGTGGGGCGTAGAAGTCATGCAGTCTGCAGCACGGTCAGTAACATTGCAGAGGGCTTAACGGGAAGCAGGTCAGGCTATGCACCAAGATGAAAAGGAATGAAACGAGTTCTCAAAAAATTGCAGGTTAACTTTGAGCCTGCATCTTCTGTGCAGCAGCCCTGAAAAGGAAGTATCTGTTGCTGCTTGGTTTTTGTTTCCTGATTCAACTCTTCAGTCACAATGACTTCAGATTTGTAGAAGCTGAATATGGTGCTCTGTTATCCATACACCTCCTGTATGTTTTACAGTTTGCCTTGCTAAAGAGATGAATCCTGTAAGGATTTTCAGCCTTTGGGCCGATCTTTGCTGGAGTTGAAGGAGTGTATAAGCCTTAAAGATAATTAGGCTTTGTGAAAAGCAGTGACTGGGCAGAGGTGGAATGCAGTGCTGGGGGAGGGAGGTGAATTTATTGTGTAATTTGGGGAACAAGGAGAAGAGCAGTTGTGCTGCCCATCATTTTGTCCCCCGATTGATAGGAAAGGAGGTCTTGCAAGCTCTGCCCTCCAGAAATCATGCGTTTTATTAGGAATATCTATATGCTGTTATTTCAAGAAGTATCTTAATGAAAGTAATCTTGCCTGCATTTTTGGTTATAAATGCCAGGGTGCTCTCTGGGTGGTTGTCATTTGCTTTTTTTAATGGGAAAACAATTTAATAAATTTCCACTTCTCTCTCAGAGCTACTGCACCCTGGAGACGTGAGTCTGATTATAGGCTGCATAGAAAATTTTGATGTCCCCTGTGCTGCCATTGTCTTTAACATAAGTGTAAACCATTTAGGAGTTTGTTTTTTTTTTAAAAATAAAATAAAATAAAGGAAATAGAGGAGGAGAAGTCAAAAAAAAAAAAAAAAAAAAAAAAAAAAGCTTTCATTTCAATATCAAAGTTTGACCAATTGAGTTTAATACTTAAGTGCAGCCTATAACTGAGACAATTTCTGTTCACTGTAGTGACACAAATTATTAGTTCTATTTAAATATAAAAATAGTTCTATTTTTATGAAAGAATAATTTTGTTAGCAGTTGAGCACTCTTATATTTGCTCCCTCATGAGATTTGCCATATTGTAGTCCTGAGGGATTTGCAAAAGAGTGCAAATGCATAGCAAGCATCTAGCAGAGCCCCTGGTTGTTTTTGGGGGGATTTAGGTTTTTTTGTGTGTGTTTGTGTGCTTTTGTTGTTTTATTTATATACACACACACACACACACACACACACACACACACACATATATGCTGGAATTCAAGTATTGTCAAGGACCCTTTTGTTTATTCTATTAATGGGGAAAGGTCATACAGCAAATAGGTAGAATTTATGCGCCGACTCCTCTTTAATGAAATACTAGTTTCCTTGTTGAAACTGAGCTATAATCAAGCTGCAATCGAGAAGGCAAGATGACAGATGACTCCTTCCCGTCTCACGTCTCCATTACAGCGTGTCAGGCATAAGAATGAGGAGTGCTCTTTCACATGCTGACGCTGCTCTTTCAGGTGATGCATAATTCTAGATATTTAGAGGGGGAAACAACTTGCGGCCTCAATACACAGGCGCAGAGCGACGGGAAGCTACACTCGTCTTTCCCACGTATAGGACAACAACTCAGTGGATACTAGATAAAACCATTTTTAAATAAATATGGTTAGAGGATTAGCACGTGGTTTAGCTGTTGTAGTATGCTGCATTGGAGTGCGCCTCTGGAGTCTGTCAACATTGGATTTATATTATTTGCTTGCAGTTTGATAGAGAACATGTCATGAATTTTCCTAGTGTACAACAAAGCAAAAAATCATGCCTCAAAATTATGAAGTGAGAAGGCCAACATGTATATCACAGGCTTCCATACATAATTAGACTTTAATGGAGATGTTAGTAAGCTTTTGCAAGTGTAGAGTTGCACTGAAAATGCTAGTTTCACAGCACAAACAAAAACCTTTTCATTTAACATGAGAGCCCTGAAAGTGGAGTATTTATATAAGAAGCCTCTCGATTGCAGTCCACCATGTTATTCTTAACAAAGAATGTGTCTTGCTAATCTAGCTTTAACCTGATTAGTCTAGGTACAATCTGAATCAAAAGATTTCTTTTTTATTCTTAAACCTTTTTTTTCCTTTTTTTTTTTTTTCTTACTTTTTATTGAGAGTAAAGTGCTGGTCTTTCCTGCCAGAATGATGAAGGAAAATTAAAAAATAAATAGATAAATAAACCCCACTCCACAGAAGTACTAGCATTGATATAGGGACCAAAATTGAGTGGTCCTGGCATGCTGTAGCTGACTTTAATGACTTACCTTTGAAACGCCAGTGAAACGACATATGCAGATGTGTTCTGCCTGACTTGACTTTGAGCTCGATCATTATTTCCTTTGAAAATCTCATCCTAAAAGAGAATAGTGGGAGCCTGGGGAGGAAGGGAGGAAACCTTTTGCTCCTTCAGTTTGTGTTAGATCAAGAAAGGATTGAGGCATCTGAAGGTAATTGCAGCGCTTTTGGATTGCCTTTTTTCAGCAAAACCAAGATACACTTTTTTTTCATGTATGCTCCTATTCATATTCAGTTCAAATGGGAGAAATATTCATTACTGGATCAGGAATTTTGCAGAAGGATTTCGCTATTTTTTCAGGTGGACTTTCAAAAGGCAGCAAAGGCACCAAATAATTGAGACAAAATCCTCATAAGTGGATAGTGATAATTCCTTGTATGAATACATCATTATAAATCTATTTGTGCTGTGCTAAGGCAGTCGTTAGTTTGAACCCGAGATTGAAAAAAGAAAAAACATCTGGGACAAAGGATCAGTTTGCCCAAATGTAAGAATAATAAATTTTAGTTGCATTTTAATATCTAAAATAGTGTTAATTTAACTTCAGAGTTGATATTTCATTATGACAGGGTATGTGGTTTTATCCTTATGTATTATGAAAAAATATTTCCAACTATGTCATTATATGGCCTTATGAACATATACTAATTCTGAAACTGGCCATTGCCACGTAGCCCTGTTCATTTCTGGGTCTTTGAAGGGGAAGTCACTACAACAGTTCTCTCAGAACAACCACAAAATGTGCGTTCCTGTCAGAGGAAGAGCTGATGCTGTTGAAAGCACCTGCTCCAGGTGTAGCCTGGATGCTAAAACCTCATACAGTCACATTTGCTTTTTCAGTCTGTGACCAAAGCTGGGCAGCCGAGGAATGCAGCTGGCAGCGCAGGACTTTTGTGCAACTTGCAGTGGTTAGAAGTGAAAGAAAATGACTTTGTTGCAGGCTGCATTTCCCGTGGGAGGGGGAAAAAAAAAAAGAGTCTATTCATAACGGTAGGGTCTGGTGGTCAAACACCAGGATTGAGAGACAGAAATCAAGCCTCCTGTTTTCAAATGACCTTTTCATAAGCTTCACTGCACCAACGTCCGTTTCTCAAATGGGTTCCATACTCCAATTCCCAATTCTCATTTTAAAACTTTTGCAGAGCCTTTGCTTTGTGGCTCCTGGAATTTTGAAGCAAATGTAGGTCCTGACACACACTACTATCGCCTTAGGAGATGGCTTTGACAGAACTCATTTCTTAAAAGCTAGAATGCTATAAAGAGGAGATGGGGGAAGGGGGAAAGGTTAAAAACTAATCTTCCTTTCAGCTCTTCTGCAGATTGATACTCAATTTCTTATACCTCTTTCTTCCTAGCTTTCTGTCCCAATAATTGTTATTAGTGAATATTTTTGCAGCAGGTTTGTATTCTGAAGATGGGATTCAAATAATATTGTTGGCCTCTCATGAACTGTCACTTCAGTTTTGGAAGCAGTAAAATGTTATTAAAAATTAACTTGAAGTCACCAAACAGACAATGAATAGACCAAGACAGCTTCCCATGGGGGAAGAAAGGGCCTTCTTGTGCAGCACGCAATACTGTTAGGTTTCATAAACCTGCGGTAGGAGAAGGAGCTTCAACTCAATGGATTTCTTTCTTTGTTTTGGTTTGGTTTTTGTTTTTTTGGCAATATTTACAAAATCAGTGGTATATTTCCACATGAAGTGTATGACAGTTGTGGATGGGTTTACTTCTGTGCTTTGTTTTGCTGTTTTGAAAGCATATTTCAGCTTTCTACATTCATATATATAGTCATATATATTGTTCAAAGAGTTATTAATATGTCTACAGATAATTAGGATTTTGTGAATCAAATTTACAAGAAGATACAAAACCTTTCATGAGTGCTTTACATAATTAAATGCTAAAACCTGTCGGAAGAAAAGGGGAGAGTTTATTTTCCAGTGGACTTAATCCTGGAGCAGTGTGACTTTGATTTTTGTTTTGCTGTAAAAGATTACTTTAAATTCTGTTCTCTTCCTCTTATTACAGGGTATTGGAGGAATATTCACTTTTATCCAGCCTTGGCCAAATGCCCTTGTAAAAGCTTCAAGAAAACTCACTTCTATCACAGCATTTATTTTTTTATTTTTTATTTATTTTTTTTCTTACTCGGCTTCAACTTCACACCCACTTCAGGAGCAATCTGCAGAGACTGGTTTCTAGCTGTGCATTATTCATGCATATTTGAAGCAGCTGATTATGAAAGTTTTATTTAATTTTTAATAAGTGAATGTGTCATTTTTTTCATAAATTGTTTTGCTTCGTACAGAATGTAATTATCCCAGTTACTGGGATCTCAAAAAAAAAAAAAAAAAAAAGTGCCTATAGAGCTGCAGGAATATCAATGTGTATGTTTTGTTCTGTACCCAAGGAAAAACTTCTCACAAACTTGAACTAAAGTAGCTTATGAGTAGGGAGGGGGAGAGAGAATGCAGTTGTTTTCATTCATATTGTTGTTGTTGTAGTTGTTTTTAACTACTATATTTATACACTTGGCTTCTTGAGCATTTGCTGTTATATTGTTGATAGAATCTTTCAAATGTTTTTAAAAAGATACAATACCTATGGGAGAAATAAAACTAAATGAATTTTGGTGTTATTTCATCTTTCCCCCCCTTCTTCTCTGACCAGTTTTTCTCTTTTACCTATTTTACTTTGGTAACTTCTGTTACACAAGTGGGGAATAGAATTGCAAGTTTGGCTTTAGTTTATTACTTTTTTTTTTTCCTGTAATCTCATGGAATTGAGTTTATATATCCCCCCCCCACTTTTTTTTTCCTCCCAAAGAACAACCTGTTGATGATTTCCAAGAGTCAAGAGTACAGCGTAATATGTCTAATGAAAAGGGAAGATGTGCAGCACATGGTGCATAAGCTGTGTAGATAAAACAAATATTCTACATTTACAAGTATATCTTATTCAAGATTGAAGGCTTCCTACACAGTTTTTTCCAGTCCACAGATGTTCCATGATATTTTTTTGACCACTGTTACAATATGACCATTTCATAATGGATGACTTGAAGGGTGAGTGGGATGTATGTATGTGCATGCATGTGTATTTTAAAGGAAATGACTCTTCTTTAATGAGGTCCTTTTGTTGTACTCTAATCAGACTAAGGCTTGCAGGTGGTTGTTTTGAAGCAGTGAACCTGCACCTTCTTCCCATTTGGAGTACTGTACTCCTAGGTCCTGTTGAGGAGGCTGAGTGGGAGGGGAAGTCACCATGGCCACTGACAAGTTAAAATTCAGTGTGATCATGTTGCTGTGCGGAAGGGAGGGTGAAGAAAAAAGAACTTATTAACCTGCTGCTTTCATATTCAGGAACAGAGATGGCAAATCACCTTGGATAACCTCTTGCATTAAGCTTGTCTACTTTCTTTTGGCTGTCTTCAAAGATGAAACTTCATCATAGCCTTCAAAGTGCTTTCTATTATCCAGCATTTCAATCTCTTATTTGAAATGCTCTCCACAGCATTTAGCTATTTCAGTCGTTGACTATTCCAGCCTTTTATAATGGCAAAGTATCTAAATTTCCCCTGTGCTATCTTTCTGAACAGAACAAACAACTCTATGTGAACAGTGGCTGGGCAGTGTCTTTG
The DNA here is from genome assembly GCF_059628265.1 of Tinamus guttatus. Classification (NCBI taxonomy): domain Eukaryota; kingdom Metazoa; phylum Chordata; class Aves; order Tinamiformes; family Tinamidae; genus Tinamus; species Tinamus guttatus. The sequence continues at coordinate 638,231 of NW_028288928.1, forward strand.
AGAGCTATGGCCTGCAATGGAGAGGATAAGAAGTTAATGCATAGGAGAGCTGATGTTACAAGGATATCTAGAAATGGCTTTTCTTACCCTGTTGGAAGGCTTTGGTATCTCAGAATTACCCTCTTCCCCTAAGCACACCCTGCCATGACTTCAAATAGTAACTTGAAAGTAAAAGGGTAGTATGACATCATTTTAAAGGAGTTATAGTGAAACGGACTTGCTATAGGCTGGAAGCTGCCTTCTTATCAATCAACAGTTTAGGAACTAAAAACTTTTGCTATCTACCTATTGCAGTGAAGCTTGATGATGGTTTTTGAATATAAATAGTTCTCCTCCAACTAAAACTTGGACCACCAAAATTATTTGTTATTCAGTGCTATAAGAAAAGATTTTTATTTATATATATATATAAAGGTAACAGCTTAACTTGGGTTATTTTCAAAATAATCTGTATTGATGACCTTTGTAGTGTTTCTGAAACAAATCTTGCTAACAGGAGTAGTATGGGGTTAGGATTTAGGACAGGAATCACCTTAATGTAATCCATGTTGATACAAATTCATTTCAGCAGAATGGCTAAACCATTAGGATCAGCTATTTTGAGTTCCAATATGACTTGACAGCACAATTCCTGTGTCTAGATTTTTATGGGCCGTTCCTCGGAAGAAATGCAATATTCATTTAAGGATTTACAGTGTTGTTGCATGGAACAAATCCACGTCTCCCACCTCGGAGAACATCTCGGCTGTGAGGCTCCTTACGGTGGTATTTAGCAGTTAGGCTTCGATGGCTCTTTACACACCTGCTCTGCACTAAAGGACAGAGTTCTCCAGGGCCTGAGAAGGGGCATGTCTGTATGGCCAGGAGCTGGCTGAGAGGGTGGTGAATGTGTAAGATCTGCCTGTTCTGCTCTGTCCATCCCACATGCAGTGTCTGCCCTGAGGACTCTCTGCCATGCTCATGCACTCTTTTTCACTCACTTCCACGTACTTGTTTTCTGTGGTTCTGCTTCCAGAGAATATACTCTTTCCACAGAAATCCTTTTCACTCCCTCTGCTATGTCATTCCTTCTGTTCAGTCATACCACCTTTCTTATTAAGTGTCTCTATCTCACCAGCTGAATTGAATCAGATGCCTGTAATCTATAGATTCTTTTTGGCATCCAGTCAAAGGATTGACTCTCCAAGACATCTTGTCCAACAACACCAACAACTGGAGGAAACAGGATTGTAATGTGTTTTCAACTTTTTTTTGTTTTGCAGTCACTTTTCCTTCTTCTCAAAGATACTTCCCTCTAGTCTAGAGGGCTTCACTCCCCTCTAGTTTCCCTATTTCCCCATCTTTCCTCATCTCTTATACTGCCCACAGCTGTCTTCATCACCTGCTTTCACTCACTTCCCTCAATCCACATTTTCCACTTATATCTCACAATCCAGGAAATTGCAGTTGTGTCATCTTGCAGACAGGAAAAAAAATCCTGCCCCAATTCACTTCAAGTATGAACACCACCTTTCTTTTGTAGCTTGCTTGCAGTAATTCTAAAGTCATTAAAAGACCCTGGAGGCCACTTTCAGTGCATCTGTGATATGAATAGCTTTTCCTTTCCTTTTCCTTTCCTTTTCCTTCCTTTTCCTTCCTTGCCTGTGATGGAGAACTCCTGCAAGTGCCTCAGATTTTCTGAATAAATGCTCTATCTTGTCCTGGCCTTAAAGGATAGTCCCAGCAATGATGAGCGCTCACCTGGCAGGTGCCAGCACTACAGGTAGAGGGGCAGTGTTTGCTGTCACTGGGGCTTTGCAGTAATGCAAGCATGAAGGTGAAATACACTGGAGTTTCTTCAGTCTCTCATTAAAGACGTCCCAAAATTCAAATCAATCTAGGCATTTCTTCTGGAGTCCCTCCAGCCTGCTGCCGTTAAAAAAGATATTTCTTTTTGTGTGTGTGTGTGTGTGTGTGTGCCAACGTTAATTAATTTTTTATTTTGCGTACTCCTATTCTGTGTTCCTTGTTGTTTGATCTTGGCACCTAGCTCTTTAATTAAATGAGGCTAAGCCCAGATTCCCATGCAGGCTGGACCTCTCTGTAGAGTCTGCCTTTTTTATTTGCTCAAATTGCGGTCTTGGTTCAACCTTGCCACAGATTTCTTCTCTTTTCTCACCCACTTAATGAATCCACTGAAATACATTTGGATGATTGGATGAAAAGCGTTATGAAAAATATTCTTTTTGAATTTTTGAAATATGATTTCCAATCAGTATTTTATTTTAAATTCTTGCAGGTTTAATTTGCTTGCCTGAACTGCAAAGTTTGAGTGGTGTTTCCCTTAGGTTTTGTTTTTAATTAGAATGTCATATGACTGTATGTAACTCTGTTATTTTAACATATGAATATTTTCCCAAACATACTAATAATCTAATGAGAAGTACATTTATTTTGAAAGTTTTGTCTTTCACTAAGCCATGTTATCCAGGACTAATTGTGCTGCTGTTCCTTAATTCTTTATTGAACACATCCTCTTTTGCCTTCCTGAGATTTTGTCTTGGGTAAGCACTAAACTGACAGGCCTGTAGTTACGTTTTCAGCACTTTATCCTTTAAAAATATTGAAATATTGTTTCCTGTCTTCTCTGTTCAATCTTTTGGACATTCAGTGTATCTTGAAAGACATTCCCAGTATCCCACTTTGAAAATAACAGTTTAACAATCTCCTCAGGCAATACTTTCAAAGGCAGTGGTCCAAGTTTTCTGTGTTGTTGCTATTTAATAACCTCCTACTTTACTGATGGAATAAAGAAATATAGTTTTCCATGTTAAACTGGGAATAGCAATATGTCTGTTTCTCAAAACTAAATGAAGACCTATTTTACTGCTAAAAAAAAAAAAAAAAAAAAAAAACTTTGTAGTTTTGCTTCCTCTTTGTCACATTTTTATTACTGAGCTAAACTGTAAGGTTTTTGCTATTGCTGCTGCTTTTTCTGCCTGAATTGGGATGTCTATCTGGAAGTAGACACCCAGATGACCCAGTTGGCCCTGACCTTTTGATAGTAGATATTTTCCAGTGTCAAAGATTCCCAAATTCTTCTCAAGTTAACAGAAATCCTCGGCAGATCTGTGCATATGCAATCTGTGATACATGGGCAGGTGACCGCCAGAGAGGCAACATTCTTCATGTTTGCATAATTTGTCTTAACAGCAGATAGGCTTTTAGCTGTAAGCATTTGTATTTTTTCTACCAAGCGAAAGGTTTGGTACCAGCCTTCAAAAGAGAAAAATTTACGAAAAGAGGAAAACAGCAAAGGTAGTTTTGGCGGGTCTGTGACATTGAAGTTCTCTTAAAGGTGTCACTTCAAAGCTTTGAGAAATAGCATGGTCCTAAAAGCCAAGAGAAAATCTCAGCTAACCCTGCTGTTAATTACCATCTTCACAGTGGTAGCCAAAGATTTCTCTTTCTTCCTAATTTTCTTCCTAAAACATAATATCCCGTTCTGTTTTAGATTTGCTCCACTCTTGGGGACAAATACTACTGCTCTTGTCATTTTATTTTTTTTATTAATGTGTGGAATCCTTACTGGAATCCTTATATCTTGACTTGTATATGTTTTGTTTATTTATTGTGTTTTTTTCAGGCAATTGAACAACTTTGCCCCTTTGTGAAAGCTGTGAGGTAACAGTTACTTTTGTAGCACATCCTGAAGGTAGCTGTGAAGGTAGCACAGTAAAGCAACTCTAGAGCCTTCAGTCCTAGAAATTCACTGTTCTTCTTTAATTATGCACCTGTCCCAGACACATTTAAATAAACAAAAAGTTACTATGAATTGATATTTTTATTATTATTTTACCTATGAATGCACCCACTTTCATTTTCACCAAATAAAATGCCGCCCCAAAATTCCTCCTTTCATTTTCTCCAAAGAGGATAGAGGTCAACGAGTAATAATTTGATCAGCTGGAGAATCTGGGGGGATTAGCCTTTATTTTATGTGACTTTTCAGAAGTCCTGCAGTTTCCTGTCGCACTGAACCATGTTGATGAATTCTCTGGTCTCTTGAACTTTCATGTTTTCTGTATGTGAGATCAAAACTCAAAGCACCAATTACTTTACTCTTTAAATCAATGCCTCTCTTGGCTCTCCTTCAAAAAAGGACTGTATGAAGCAGTGATTCATTCTGTTTTCGCTGTTTAATCTAGAAAATGCATTGCTATGCTCTTTGTACCCCAGCAGTTGTCTCCAGGCAGAAAGCAGTGGGAAATACTGATACTGAAATAGGTTTGAAAACGGAAATGGGTAGGAAGCAAGCCCAACTGTAAAGATTAAACAAATAAATGGACTCAGAGTAATCCCTACCTTACAAGTTGTGGTTGCTGCTGACTCCAAGTGGAATTGTCAGTTTTGGGGTCTTTTGAAAACTGTTTTGAAGATAGGAGATTTGGGTCTATTGTCACAAAATGGGCATGCAAAATGAACACAATGCAGTAGGTATGTGGGTGCATGAACAAGCACTAAAAACATGCTACTGTTGTAGCTTTTTGTAAACTTATGATTGACATGGAGTATCTTTCTCATAAGCTCTATTTTCAAATTAACATGAGTAACAGAATCTTTATAGCAATCTTCTGGTGCTGTGAACAAACTGGAGAGGTAAGTGTATGCAACCAAGGACCTGATACAAACAGACGACAAACTAAATTTGTAGCGTGCACAGAAGGAGGAAAAGGAAACATGTATTGGTCCTGCAACAGCATCTTATTTTGTTTGAGGAGTGTTCCTGAGCTTCAACTATGTAAAGAGCAGGTCTATGCCAGCCCATCAGGAAGGTGATCTTCGATGTGTGGGGTGAATCAGCATCTGTGGATGTCAATATTTCTTCACTGTTCCTAAATTTTAGGCAACAAGAATCCCAAACTTAACTGCCTAGGCATGAAGAAAAGTGATTTATTTGTCACATATTACACAATATCTGGATTTGGAAGGGACCTCTGGAGGTCTCTGGACCTCTAGTCCAATCCCCCTGCACAAGTGGGGTCACCTAAAGCAGATTGCTTTTGAGTATCTGTAGGCAAGGGACTCCACAATCACTTTTCAGCAGCCTTTCTCAATGCTTAGCTATCCTCACAATAAAGAAGTGTTTCCTTGTGTTCAGATGCATTTTCCTGTGTTTTCATTTGTGCCTGTTGCCTCTTGTTATGCGTCACTGGGCACCACCAAGAAGGATCTGGCCCCAGCATCTTTAAACCTTCCCTTACGTTGCTAAGTTCTCCATACCTTCTCCAGACTAAACATTCTTGACTCTCTAAGTCCCTTCTTGTATGAGAGGTGCTCTTGTCCCCTAATTATCTTTGTGGCCTTTTCCAGTAAGTTCCTATCTTTCCTGTACTGGGGACCTCAGAACTGGACAAAGCACTCCAGAAGTGGTCTCACCAATGTTGAGCAGAGATGAAAGATCAGCACCCTTGGCCTGCAGCCATCAGAATTCCTAACGCAGCTCAGGATGCTGTTCACCACCTTGGTCATGAAGGCACGTTGCTGACTCATGTCCAGCTTGTCTTCTGCAAAGCTGTTTTTGAGCTTGCTGGCCCCTGGCCTTTAGCAGTATGTGAGGTTTATTTCTCCTGCTAGGTACAGAGCTTGGCATTTCCCAGTGCTGAACTTCATCAGGTTCCTCTCTGCCCATTTCTCCAGCCTCATCTCGGAACAGCAGCACGGCTCACTGATGTATCTGTTCGGCATCATCAGCAAACTTGCTGAGGGTGCACTCTGTCACATCATCCAGATCTTTAAAGAGGGTAAACAGTACTGGCCTTAATATTGATCCCTGGGGTACCTCTACTAGGAACTGTTCCCCCTCTGAATTCCATGTCACTGATCATAACCCTCTGATCCTGGCATTTCAGCCAAGTCCACCTCCCTGAGCACTTACTAGTCTACACTTCATCAATTTATCTATATTCCCGTAGTGACAACTATATGGGTAATCCTGGGCCTTTATTAATAATTGTTTTTGTAAATAAATACAAAGGTTTTTCATACTTCAATCTAGCAGTTTTAGCAAATCGTTCTTAAGTCAAATGCAAAGATCACAGTTTAAAACGGAAGCCTCAGCCTTACTGATATCCCTTAGCAAAACACCCTGAGTCCAGCAGAAAATAAATGTTGATATTTGTAGCAGATTAAGTGTAGGGGTTGCACACAGGTCAACTGAGGTTAGCATCCCATTGTATTAATTACTATGCACTCTGAGAATCCCTGACCCAAAAGGACTTTGTCAAAATAGACAAGGCAAAGGGTAGCTAAGCAGAGGAAGGCAAAGAAGGCAGCAGTGGAAAGGCAGTGATTAGTGCAGAGCAGAGGGGAAAAAGAGAAAATGCAGAAGCATCTAAATATTGCGGAGACAACGTGTGAACAGACAGCTCAATGTAAAAGCTTATTGGTCCCAAGACAGTGACTTTTCTCCAGAATATCCCTTCATTGAGTCCACAGGGCTTGTGGGTTAGAAAGAAATTATTTCAAGGACCAAATGTCATTGAGAGAGATGGCTCGGAGTATCCTGGTTATGCTGGAGACAGAGAGACACCGCTCTACTTCTGGAGTGGGTTGCCAAGAGGGAGCTCTGACTGTGGCTAAGTTGCATCTTTCTGTTTTTTTCCTTTCCTATGACTTGTAAAGGTGTTTCTGCTATTCAGCCGCCTTCATCCTGGTACCAGCGAGCCGACATGCAGGCAGAGGAGATGGTGTGCTATGACTTTGCTGTTGCTAAGAAAGCTTTTTATCCCTGAGCCACCTTGTTTCACTCTGGGTTGCTGTTTGTCAGGCATCCATTTGAAGGAGGTGACAACAGCCATAAATACCCAGTGCCAGTACTGAGGTTTATTTCACTTGATACACTATTTCATCCTACAGGCAATATAGACCACACAGGGCTCTAAGGTACCTCGAATCTGACAGGACTTTAAATAAATATATACGGTCAGATCATAGGGAGGGGTAAATCAGCACCACCTCAGTGAAATTGGGTCTCTTAAACTGCATATGAGTTACATATCTCAGCACAAGCAATCCCAAGCAGCTGAGTTTCATGCATTGCAGAGGAGCCGCCCAGCTGTCTCTGGGCAGACTGGAGGATTTCTCCTCCATTTTGGGACAACTCTCCCCCTTGGCGGCTCTTCCCTTCGGGCAGCTCCTGCAGCAAGCTGCAGCCTGCTGCTACCACACCTCCTTGCACCTCCAAAATGCACCAACGCTGCATCTGCCACAAACGCCAGAGCAGTGCAGCTGCACACAGCAATGCAGGAGTTCTTAGAGATGCATGGTAGGCTCCAAGTGACATACCAAGCCTGGGCCTGATCTCAGTTGCAACTAAAGCCTGCAAACAAAGGCAATATCCAGTCATTAGTGTTTAATTGCAATAGGACAACAACAGCACACGTATGGGGATGAATATTTGACTATGTCAAACGCTTTCAAGTGTCAGGGGAAAAGGGCAATAATACCACGCAATTATGTCTCTCAGCAGGGAGGAGTTAGTCTTTTACTTAGACATTGTCTTGCTATTGGACCTATGAAATGTTATCCTACCATAATAAGATACCCTTAGCCTATCAAAGCTATGCTATGCCAGAGTCTATTCAAACAGCTTCTACAAATACCTTGTTCTGTGCTTTCCACATGCTCCTCGGAAATGGTGAATCATTTATTCATCAAAGGTTGCATTTCTCATGTGTTGAGGGGCCAGCAAAAGTCTGGCAGGAGTTTTTTTAATGGGCTTCTGTACTGAGCATTCATCAGCCTCAGTTTCTCTGTTTCCTGACTTTGCATGGATATGGATCAGAGTTTGCCTGTTTTGAGGTACCTGGGTCTGTCTGTCAGAATAGATCATATTGCTACTTATTAATCTGCTTTGTTCAGCTCTTCGACTCAGATCAGCACTGCAGCAGTAGTTGTGTTCATTCAGTTCTTTCACTTCTTACTGAGTGATGATTACATCTGAGCAGTGGGGACTAGTGAGTCATCAAAGGGTATAAATTCCAAGCTCTATTTAAATGTTAAAAAGGTGGTAAATGCATGATATATGAACTGCTAAAATCTTCTGCAGTTGGGAAAGCAGTATGCTATAAACGGGATTTATTTTCAATATATTAAAAATTTCCTGAGTATTCCACCAGTAAATATCATGAGGGGTTGTTTTCTTATTGTGCTATAATTAAAATGAATGTTTCGGCAATGCATGCCCCCAAACTGACAATAATGACAACGGAAGCAGGTAGGTGAGAAAATAAAAGCTAATGAAACTGGACCAGAGTTAAGAGATGTCACAAAACTGACTTTATTCCATATGCCCATGAGTTATATTAAGTAATATTTAATAGTAAGCATGTAACTATTATTATATCATAAATTAATATTTGGTGACAGAGAATGGTTCATTACTGGTTACTGAGAGTCACGGTTTAACGCTATGCAGACATCCAGCCAAAACCTTTTAGCTCAGGGACAAAAATCATTTTCAAAAGATGACAGTGACAAATATCCCACACATTCAATCCAAAAGGTTTTTGGATGTCACCTTTTGAGGGACATCTGGAGACAGTTTGCTGTGGTAGCATCAGCATGGATGCCCCACCGGGCTCTCTCCAAAGCACGTGGGAGCCTCTGCAACCAAGTGTGCCTGTGGCAGGGGCATTAAGGCAGTTCAGCTCAATCTGCCATCGGGGTGGCTGAAAGGCGTCCGTATATCCAGGAGATGAGCGAGTCAGGAGTGCTGTAGGTACCTGACTGGTCTCTCTTTTTTTTTTTTTTTCTCTAAAAAATATTGATTCTGTCTTTGGGGTAGGGGTTAGTTTTGAGTACTGCTGCTTAGTTTGATCTCCAGACCCCCAAAAGGGCAGTTTTCTTTGTTATGAGGCTCTGTGATAATAAAAGGCCACCTCCAGAATAAAGGATACTTAATGTAAATTGGCATTTGGACCAATGGACCAATTTTGTGTTAAAGCTGAAAGAGAAGCACAGGAATGTTTATGCGCCTTCCTGCATGACCAAGGATCACCCCTCAAAACACCTTTGTTTCTGAAGAAAACAGCCCTTGAGAACACTACTACTAATTACTAAAACAGCCATTGAGAACAGCACAACACTAATAATAACAACAATAACAACAACAACTTATCTGATTAGTTACATGATCAAAGTATAAAGCTATCTGAAATAATCAGGATCTTATGCTCATGATCTAAATAAAGTGTTTATAAGAAATTAGTGCTCCTACAACCTAATGGTATCACCAGGAACAAGATGTTCCAAGATCAGGAACAACAATACTGAATTTATCAAGGAAGTCTTGAAAGGAGACAAAGACTGAAAGTCATAAAGGAAAGAGAAAGAAGCCAGTGCAAGCACCAGGTAGAGAAAGGTGGAAATCAAGTGACAGTCAAGTCCTTAATAGCAATAACTATGAAGAGAACTGAGCTGTAAAACTTACAGCTTGGAGCTGCTGCAATTTACTCTTCCATATCCTTGGGAGATAAAACTTTGCTCATCTTCACAAGAACTCTTGTAAAATGTTTACACTAAAAAGAAGTTGATCAAAAAGCCTATATAATTCCTCAAAGCATTTGTGCATTTCCTTTTACTGACCTCTAACATCAACCGGCAAATGTGCAGTTGTTTACCAAGTGCTCTGATGTAATTTTAGTGACATAGAAATTTTTACAAACTCCATTAGTTTCTATGTGGATTTTCTATGCAGAAAGACAAAAGCCAAAACAATCAAAAACAGGAAGGAAGGAACAAAGGACTATCTGGAAGAGAGAATCAGTATTTATATTTTTGCAAAGGATTGATGGCCAAGCATACTATGGAAAGTATATTGCTAAGCTAAAACAATGCGACAGAGGGGATTTGCTCTAAGGGTGTAACATAAATGTCTTCATCTACTTTTACCGGTGTGTCAATCTATACTAACGTTGTAGCAAAATAATAGACTGGACCATAGGGTTTTCTAGTTTTAATCACATAAACGCTTTTCTAGGTTTATGATGACATGAACATATCCAAGTCCCATGACATGAATTATCCTCATTTCTTCACATCATCACAGAGGTACATGAATAAGGAATAGGAGATGGAGTTGCTTTGATATTACCAAGTAAGGTGGCAGTGCCGACTAAGAGAAGAACTATTATAGCATGAAATAATAGATAATACGGCGCCAGAGACCCAAATGACAAACGTCTTATCCTTACCATGAAAGAGAAAGGTTTAAGAAAAGAAATCCCTGTTTCTATATGACTACAGCAAGGTGAAACTCAGGCTAAGACAGTAACGTTTAGCAGGAGTCCTAGCTATGCTTTTTCTACACTGAGCCTGGGGAACAGAGCTCTTAACTGATAAATGCTTATTACATACATAATATTCTAATTGTGCACAATACTCTTATCTTGACTAAATTCTTCCAAAGAAACAGCAAATTGCCTGCGTGACCTGTCAACTGAGGAACTTTTCATCGCTGTGCATGCTTTTATTTTGTTAGTATTGAGATTTATGGTGACTTAGGGAAAAAAAAATCCTCTTCCCAAGCCTTAATTTTGCATCTCTTTTTAACTAGTCCCCTTGTAGCATTAATATGATTCTAAAACCAAAACACCCAGATCTCACATAATACCACTGCTGTTGAATATATACATATGTGGTGATTCATTTTGTCCAAACATACATTTCTAATGTAGGTCAGATTAAATGCTTTCTGCAAGCCCCTGTTTCTCTTAACTGGCTACAGAATGAGCCTCATGTGATTAACTCAGCTTTAGATGTCTCCTGCTAGACCCTGAAATCAGGCTCATATGGATGTTTCATATGCTGAGACACCCTGATGCTTGCCTTTGGGTTATAGTCAACGGGCCTAATGCACCAGAACTGCGAGCATCATCTAGCAGCCTGGATGCTCCTGGTTCTCCCAGGCCCTCTGCTTTGTTCTGAGTGAGACCAAGGCATCAGGTCTACATGGATACCCCAAACAGTTGGATCAGTGTGCAGGTTCTTTGTGAAAATCAACACTCCTGTTTGGAAGAAGCAACAGAATGCCTGGAACAATTTTCATGCAGTAGGCAAAAATATGAAGACAAGGTTACTTATATGAAGTGGATAGGATATTTCTGGAGAAGTTTTGTGCATTCAAGTTGTGTGCTTTTGTGAGGCTGGCTGGGGTACAGTGTTGTATTATGGTAGCAAGAAGCACTGCTAAGTAAAACCATATTTGTAGAATAAACTAGCTGTTGTTGAGGAACCCAAACCCACGCTGCCCTCTTTGCAGGCGGGTTTACTGTGGACTAACTCTCCAGACTGAAGGCCCATTAGTGGTTACAACATGCTGCTGGGTTACAGGAGTGCTTTTTACATTTTAGCTTCATATGCTAAAAATATGCTTTGAAACCATTCTGAAACATAAAGGGTAGTGAACAGCATGTTGAAAAAATTTGCTTCAAAAGTGCCCTACTGATCTGAGTTAAAATAACACAGACACACCCACTATTTCAGTTTCATTGAAATTCTGAAAATCTAAAAGAAAATGCTCAATCTGTGTCAAAATAAAGAGCCAACGCATTTTCTTCTCGTTTCCCTGAATATTGGATTTACAGTTTTAGTTCAGAAACAGTTGGAACAATTTGTTCTTCCTAGAATGATGAAATGATTTCCCAGGATCTATGGCAGCAGAAACGCAAGGCCTCTCTGCCTGTGGTGCACAGAGGACTGCTTTGCTTTGGGAAGTGATCAGGCCACTTCTCTAGAAAGGTAGTGAAGACATCAGATAGGTTTCACATAGAAGCTTTGTCACAGGTAGTAAGTCATCACTGAGACCTTTAGAGATCATTAAATCAGCTTTTTTTTTCGTCATGTTGCACTGAAAAATTCTCAAATAAACTATAAACACAGCCATATTTCTGCATTCCTGTAGAAATAAAGAACAGACCACAGACTGACTGTAGAGGGTCTTAAATAGCAATAACTTTGAGAAGACTTTGTTCATGTTGGATAAGCAACTGAACATTATCTCCTGGCTATTTTCTGGCTCTTGGGGGTTAGATTCTGCTGGGAACTAATGAATTTCTTAAATATGGGTGTTGGAAGATGGCACTGTCTTAGTCTATAGCACTGGGAAAGATATCACTGATATCTTGTATAGTTCTGAAGGTATTAAGAAAATGATATTTAGGGAGAAAAAATGTCAAGGTTGTCTCACTGACATGTTCATGAAAGGAAAATTTGGGAATGGTCTTCAGTTTGTACAATTTAATGTAATTCGCAGTATGGCTTTAGAGATTGGGGATACCTCTCCTTCTCCACTACAGTTAGCACAGCCCGAGGCACAATGAGAGATGTGACAGAAATAATAAACAGTATTAATGAACTCACCAAGTACTCAGATGTTCTACTACTTTCAGCCTATCTAAAATATATGACACGCCTGCATTGATGCTGTGTAAGTGACATTAATGTATGCAGTCTCTATCCAAAAATTCATTAGGGCTGGAGTTTCAGCTGCCATATTTTCACTTTCGAAGACATTTTTCTTTCCTTTCTTTCTTTCTTTCCTTTTTTTTTGTAACTGAATTCCTTTATCTTTTTCACTTTGTGCCTGAACACACGGATCCGACCTGTTCTCCTCCTGTGCATAAATCCATTGACACAATGAGACTACTCTGGAGGGAGCTCTGGCTGCTCTGGGACTACTGGCATAAAGCAAAACAAATTTGACACCATTTCAATAATTTTATGGCATTACAGCTGCTTTCCTCCCTGCTGTTTTTGCGTCTCCCTCCACAAGTCTGTATCTCCCGTCCTCGATTACCCTTGCCGGAGAGCTGACTGCCATCTAGTGATCCCTTTAACCATCTTATTCCCTATTGTCACTTTACAATATGCTTGTCTTACAGCTCCAATCTTTTAGTTTATAGCCTGCCCTCTTTCTCTTTTTCCCCGGTGTTATGAGCAATATCAATTATAAAGCATTGAAACACAGCCTACCAATCCCAGCAAAGGACAAACTAAATGTGACATTAAGTCATAATTTTAGTCCACATATATTTTTTTTCTCCTTCTGTATTTCATAGAAAGGATATTGGATTTCTGTGTTTCACTCTAGACTTGCTGTGAAATAAAAACCCTCAGCTAGGGAGAAGGTTGTTTAACCCACCGGCAATGAACCATTGACTATGGCTGAATGTTTTTAGCACTTTAATATACCCATCTACCCTGGTACAGGCTGTTCGTGGTTTTTGGTTGTCTCTCCAAGTGACTTGGTGCAGCTGCAAGTACAGTGCTGGGAGCTCCACTGTTTCCAACACTTTGTCAAAAAACTTGCTTGAAGTAAAGCTTAATGACACCGTGCTGCAAAAGGAAGTATCCTCTCCAAGCAAGCCCTTGAATGTCAGCCATCCCACAGCAGGTACATCCCCCAGCAGCTACAAAATGAGACGGTGTGTATAGAAAGGCGACCCTTATCCAAGCTGTTTAGTCACCTAGACCAAATTAGATGCAAACTGTCCTTAATTCATTAACATCTGAGCAAGGCTCTGAGGAGGTAAAACAGTCTCTAGCTGCTGAGAATCATGATAATTAATTTCCGAGTCCAATCCAATTAAAAAAGAACTTCAAAGGGACTTAAAGCAGGGAAATCTGAGATGTAAGGTATAATGAATATGAGATCTTAAAACTCTCCCTATACAGTATTCTCACTTAAGCAAGTGAAGGTGTTCCTGTCTTTTTGTTTGCATATATGTTTGGGAATGATGGAGGAGGAGGAGGGGGAGGACAAATTAAATATTTTACAGTGGCAGGTGAACAGGATGCTCTCCAGACTAATAGGTAACTAGTCAGCATTAACAGACAATAAAAAAAACAACCATGAGAATAATGTTTTCCTGGCATTTTTTTCCATGCATCAGAATCACAATCATATTAAAGAGACAGGTGGTCAAAAACACTAGAGAAATCACTGTAATTTATTCAGTGCTTTCAGGGATTCCCAGAAATATGTTGATGCTAGGAGAAGAGCTAAAAGCTTGATTTTTCAATGAGCAGGGCAAGAAGGGAGAATTTGTCTGATGAGCACATGACTATAGGAAATGCAAAGAGTATAAAGGCATTATTAATAGATTTTTTTTTTAGGCAGAGACATCACTTAAATCTTGGTAACAACAAGCCAAATGTGCAAATGAAATATATCTGGAGTAGCCATATTGAGCATCCAGGTCAGCTTGATAGGTCTGGGACTGAAATAACCTAGCTAGCTTTGAAAATAGCTCAGGTGAGATCAATCATTTAATTTCTCTTAGAGCAAAGGACTTCCCAGAAGAGCTGAAGAAACAAGCATGTGCAGAAACCCAGGAATTAATGCACCTAGGAGTAATTTTGCAGCTGACCTGGATTCAGCTGCAGCCTCTGTTATTGCTCTTTTGGGTGGTGAGATGTAGTCTTTATCCTTGCTCCCTGCCTCAGTTTTCCCTTCCAGAAAAAGGGGATAATCAATGCAGCTTTTGCAAAGAACCTGTCAAAGGAAAACACTCTTTAATAAAAACAGTTTCCTGAAACAGAGAAAACTCTGGATGTGTCTATAGCAAGGTCAGTGGCAGGACACACAGGTCACAGTCATGTTCCTACCTCAGTTTCAAACTGTTTGAAACCTGCTTCCTAAAAGCCAGATGATCAGCTTGAGCTCTGCATCTCCATGACTGGTACCTGGGCTGCTTCTCTGAGGCCAGCGTGTCTGCAAAATCTGAAGTCATGGGATTATTGTCTGAGTGCTGGGCATTAGTGCAGCTCACAGAAAGCCTCCAGACCTAGCAATTTACTGCTAAACATAACCGAGGACAACGGAGAGGTTTCAAATCAGCTGTAGTGGCAGGTGGTGTGGCAATAGTTAGTCACATTCTTCTCTTTTCACAAAGATCAATTCGTTTCCACATTACATCTCTCCGTCTATCTTATTGATTAGTAATACAGAGCACAACCCAGAGAAGACAATCCTGGTCAAATGAAGCTCTCAGTTAACATACAGGAAAACACGCAGTGAAAAATTCACTCTGCAAGCCAAGTGCCCCTGGTGTCACCTCCCCTTCCCAGGGAACATTCCCAGGAGCCAGTTCTCCCATCTGCGATGCTCGAGGCTCTCCCAGTTTGAACAGAAGCAAGATGCTCACCCAAGGCAGCCCATGCAAGAGTGACACCAGGGAGCTCTCGCACAGAAGAGGCTCTCCTTGAGAGATGAAGCCCCTCTCAGCAGAAGCTGTTTGTAGCATTGGTGGCAGTAGGAGTCATACTTCATACAACAGCAGCCGGTGGCACAGAGGAGCATCCAGCTTGCAGGTTGGATTAATTAGCAGACTACTATTCCATTGCTGTTTCTGCCAGCTGGCTGGTCAATGTCTTTAATAGCATTATGGCAACTAGCCATTTACTGGGCCTTTAGGAACTAAGGAAGCTTTTGAGAACCTTAGGTTAAAAAAATAAAAATACAAATAAATACAAATAAATTTAGAAATGTTTTTTTCTTTTCCTGGAGTAATAGTGTCAGTATTTAGAAAAATCTCAATAATATTCATTTCCATGCACTTGAACGAAGGAATCGTTTAATTCCAAAAGATATCCAATATTCCACTCTGCTGTTTTTTTAAGAATTGCACTTTAAGAATTGCAACGTCATTTGTTTCACATTGCTTCCAGTGATGAAAAAGCAGCATTTTTTTTTCCTATTCTAAGTGAACACTTTGTAGCTTGCTCATCTTATTCAGGCCACAAAATGTCTTGAGATGTTTATTATTTACTCAATACTTAATTGTAGCACTAGAATATATTCACAGGAAGGTGCATATCAATTTTTATTATTAATCAGGTGGTCCCTTTTTTGCTGTTTTTAGGAAACAAGCAAGCAAAATATCTCTGTTGTGTTTCAAGTGTTCATCGATCCTTAGGCAAAAATAGATTAAAAGTTCTGAATAATATGACTGTTATATAATACCTATACATTTTTACTGTAGAATGGCTTTTCCCCATTTATGATTCTGATTGGCTGTTGGGCAAAAAAAATATATTAAGCCATAAAGAATAAGTTGCTATACATGACATTTCATTTTGGGATAAATGGGAGCAGAAATACACAGGCTGGGGTCTCTCTACATTCATCTCCCTGGGTAACCGGAAATGAAATGAAATGTCACATACAGCTGCCCAAGCCCTCCACAGCTTATTTCACTGTAACATTTCAGAAAAATATAGTATTAAACCTGGACCGATGTTGCTGAACAGCTTCAATGTGACCATGGTTTCTGTCACACAGATGACAGCTCTCTACTTGCTCTGTCTCTGTCCATCCTTTTTATGCCTGTCTGACTATCATATCATTTAACCCAGCACCACAAGTGCAACCGTGAGGAATCTCCTTGTTTAGAAACTGGGCTGAAAGGTTCTCCCTGAGCTGAGGCTGGCTGAATAGTCCTTCTCCTGGCATGTCTTTGAGCAGGCGCCTAACCAACCACAGCACGACCATTCCATGAGAAATCAAATCTATTCTCCAGCCAGCACTTCTCTTTTCTTCTTCTTGATTTTGCTTGCTACAGGAATACTTTTCTTGCTACAGGAATAAAAATTAACAAAAGAGAGCAGAAAGAAAATAAGTCACTCACTTAAAATAACCCCTCACATTAAAAAGTGCATATTTAAAATGCAGTTTGATAAGTAGCTCACTTATTCTTTTGCAGCCACCTTCGCTTTTTTTTTCCGTAGTGAAAGAGAACATTTTCTTTTCGTGGCCACTGGGATGCCAGCAGGGGGTTGACTTCAATGAAAGCCACATTTAGCTGTAAATTCAGATATGGTGCCAGACTATCATGATTAAAGACTTGTATTACTTTGGGTCTTAAAAGGTGAACAGGAATATTATTAAGAAAAAATGGCATTGCTTTGCATAGTGAGGCAAAAATGTTCTCATATGTATTGTTAGCCGACCCTTCAGTCATTTTCTCCTAAGTGTAATTTTTTTTTCCTTAATAGGTTCCTTGCATTGCTGGCTCATTGCTGATCTCCTGCATGGGGCCAGACCAAAGCCCACAGTAGTCCCTAGGACTCCATCTTCTCATCAACAGGTGGTGGGAGGATTTGAAGCCAGATGTCCCAGCGGTGGCTGCGCTAGTGAAATCAGCAGAATTCCTGATGACTGCTGAAGTGTGGAGCCTGCTGATATGAAAAGAGGAAGACAGTTTTTTTTTTTTTCCCCTGGAGTCAGTAAAAGCATTTTCAAAGCATTTTAAAGCTGAAAAACAGCATCTCTTTGTGAGAAAATATATATAATACGTGTGTTTGCATGTATACACACACACATGCACTCAAAAATTGCATTAAAAAAAAACAAACAAAAGTCCCTGCCTGGTCACATTTCAGGAATCTATTGAGCTTTAGCAAAAATAAAATGGAATTTCAAAATAAAGTGAGTTTTACTGTAGAAGACTTTTTTTCTGTCTGTAATTCTGACTAGATATTTGGGTAGGAGTGTACTCATCCATTAAGAATACACCTTAATCTCTTACTTCTCTGTTACATATTATGTTGTACATGATACAGTACAAATGTGTATATGCCTGCATATTGGAAAGATTATTTTATTATATATTTTTTCATATATTTATATTACTTCATGCATTTAAACACATGTACTTACGTGTATTAAAGATCAATGTATATTTATATCAAATCCAAATATGCTTTTTGATGTTTGCTTACAAAGATATGTACATACTTACACACTCACAAATCTATGCAAACATACATATTATATATATGTATTATATATATGTCTGCACATATGTGTATATTTCTTTTGAAATGGAGTGAATCGGATACTAACCATGCTATCATGTCTCCTTCATGCTATTTTCATTATTCTAAATACACCATCTGTTTTAATGTCCTCATTACTCTTATTATTAACACTGTTCTTTCTTTGGATATCATTGATTACCCTAGAGTGAGACACAGTGAAAGAGTTGTCATGGGCAAAAGAGTCTCAGCTCAGGGAATTTTATTTTAATTAATTTATTTCCAAACAACACAAACCTCTGATAACTCCAGAGTCAATCTCTGGCAATGTGGACTTCTGTCATTCTCTACTCCTGTAAACAGTCTGATTTATGTCTGGTGTGAGACCTGATCACCATTTGATTCGTTTCTTTCAAATCCCTGTCTTCCCCCTCTAACACATTGTTAAAACATTCATTTGTGGCAGCAAACTATCCCTCCCTCTCCTTAATGAGAATACTCCTGGTTTGTCAGTCTCTGTGCAAGGCTGTGTGTGGAAAGATGCATTGGAATGACCCCAGATTTAGGGTAGTGATGATCCCTTTTAGTTTCCTTTGCTTTGGTTAATATATTTTTAATGCTTTCCTGTATAAAGTTCTCCTTTCCAATCACAGGTTTTGCGTGAGTGTCCTGTCTAGACTGCCTCCAGTCAACAGAATAGCAATGAGCTGTGATCTCTGCTGCACCCAGGAAAGGTGATGAGGCTATATTTTGGGGAGGTGGAGGCGTTATAATGAGGCTGCAGTGTGCTTCTGCTGCTCCTCTCCATCATGATAGACCTTTCATTATTTCATGCACAGTCTCAACTAGTAATCATCTGTGCTACATATTCGGATGTTTTTTTCAGTACTTGTTTATCTCATGACAGCAGGGATAACTGCTTGGCCCCATTAAACAAAATCATTTCTTGCACAGACCAGACTTAACATTTACATGATACAAATGTTGTTCGCACTCAGTGTTTGAAATCTGGTCAGGCCTTGGTGAATAGGTGGTTTCTCTGTCTCCAGCTTGCTTCATTAGTGCATTTGGCTGCCTGGGTCCTCCCCTCTGAAGTAGACAAATGAGCCATTTGCAAGCTACATAGACTTTGAGGTGTTTCTTCTATTTATTTATGACTTTCCTGGGAAGAACTTTATCTTTAATACATGGAGCCCTAATGACAAGACTATGAGGTGCATGTAGCAATGGTTTCTTCATGATTTTGTCTACTGACCCACAGTCAGGCTGTGCATCAGTAGTATGCCCAAAGGTGCCATACTGGCATCCTTTTGTTCCAAGCAGAAGAGCCAGCAATTTCTCTTTTAGCTGAGCAAATCCTTTCCTCGTGGCTCCCGGCCCTTCTTTGGCAATCATGTTGCCTGGTGTCTTTGCACCACTGCTGCTCTCAGGCTTCACGGCCACCCCAGACGTGAACTGCAGCTGTGACGAGAGACAGAGATGTAACACTGGAGACCTGCTGTTGACTTTGTGCTTTCCCTAATTGTACAGCGGTTCTTCTTTTGGTCCTTCCCCACTTATTGCATAGTGATTGTTTTAGCGTTTTTTAAGTTTCCTACATGTGATGTGCTCATCTGAGGGTGGCAAAACTTTTGGGTATTGGCAGCAAATTTAGTTTAAAAAGCACCACAACTATCTCATTGCTGATGGTGCCAAGGCTAATCTCTGTCAGTGTTAAACTCAGTAGCAGTGCCAAGGGCTACTCTTTCTACTCCAATTTGATTTTTAGATCTGTTCTCATCTTTTAAATCCAGTGTTGTCCATATATTCCTTTTCTCTCTGTGCTTACCCATGTACTGAGAAATCCCATTCTCTCTGTGACTCTGAATCAAGCCAGGAAGTCCTATTCTCTCTTTAACTCCTAATCTTGGGATGGTTAAATTTCTTCTCTTTGCCCTGATGATGTGGACTTTTCTACTCTCAAGTCGCTGCAGAGAGGAAACAGCGGGTGCACATTCAATTACATGCTGTCAGGACACATGGTTTCTGTTTCTACGCAGTGGATCCCATACATGTGCAGGAAAATATGTTGGCTTCTGGCAGAATGAACCTATGGACAACATGTGCAGGAACTCCATTTATCGTAGGTAAGTGACTTCTCTTTCTTATTTTCACTTTATGCTATGGCGTTTCTCATTGTTATTTCCTACCTACCTTACAATAATTGTGTTAAAATTAATCAGTAAATGTTTGCAAAATACTCCAGACATAAAACTGCTAGATAAGTACTAAGTATTATTTCAATTAGAATTAATAACAATAATAGAACTAGGCTGAGAGCCTTTCCATGGCCATAATGCTTGTTTTCAGAGGGAGACCTTAAACTGACCTGCATATTTAGCAGGTTACAGCTACACAGTGTAGATAATTAAAAATAAATTACTATCCAGGTTCTAAAAGTAATTGAAAATCCTGTTAATAAATTTTGAAGGTAAAGACAAAAGACTCTGGTGCAAAAAAAAACAAACTAGCTCAGCCAGCCAGGGTTTGCCAACCGAACAAGTGCAGAGGACGGTAAGCCTACAAGATATAGAACAAACCTGTAAATCTCTAAATACCACTAGCAATTCTTATTACTTGCCTTAAGAGCTGACCTCTTAAGAAATGGAGCAGAATCAAACATGGCCACGTGTGTCTCTCAGGAAGCAGGATACAACCTCCCCTTAAGACAGAGCAGAATGGAAAATATGATGACAGCAGTTAACAGGCAGATCAGGTCCTGCTCTATTTGGGTTAAGTGCTATTGGAAGCTGAAAAGGGCCCTCACCATCTTCTGTACCAGAGAATCAAAAGCACTGAGGTGGTTGATTGAAACATGCTACAGATGCAGCTACTGGATTAAAAGTGCCCCCTCTTCAGCTCTGACTAGGACCTGCCATGCAGCAAGACCAATTTTTACCACTTGAGCTTAAAATAGAGGTCCTAGTAGAGCTTGTCCAAAAAAAAACTGGTTCGTGTGTGTAACTTCGATTTACACAGACAATCAGTCCCCTGTTAACAAGTCAAAGGAGAGCAATATAAGCCCTCATATATCCTCTTTCTCTGTAGCTCTGAACACTGCAGGTTTTCATCTCCTCATACCAAGGTTCAAGAGTCTTCAAAGGTTTTTTGATAGGCAGTAATATGAGGCAAATAATAGTTATTGTCCTATTGCAGCTCCCCAAATCTGCTCGACACTGCCAAAGGTTGGCACTCTGCTGGAGGGATTAAGTAGAAATGCTGCCCACAAGGAGCCCAGACTCAGGCCATGATTTGAAAATAAGAGAAAAATAAGTTTTCATGATTAGTTTTCAGGACATGACATTTTGGGCTTCAAAATCCTCTTGGTGTTACCACCGACCTTTAGCAAAAAACTTTCCAAACAGTAAGAATTACTTCGGTCAGACATGGGAAGACAAGACAAGGAAGAAGAATAATTAAAATATATGAAGAAGAAGAATTAAAATGTATCAAGTATTGTCTTTGGATATTTAATGCCTTACTTGGACCAAATTGTCTTCTCAGTTCAGGATAGGAAGAAGGAAAGACTGAGCAATAACTCACTCACTCAGTAACTTTTAGCAATAACTGCTAAAAGCCCAGGCACTGAGAAAACAATTAATTTGCCTATTATTTGGGAGTGCCTTTTATTTGCTTTTTTAAACATCTAATTAAAACCCTATGAGAAGCATCTAAATTTTCTTATGAGAAATTTGAAGGAAGAGAGAATCCTCTCCTGAAAGAAGAGGATAAATACCAAAGTCTAGAGAAGGCTGGGATCAAGAAGAAAAAGTTAAAATGGAGGCAAGAACTTAGGCAAAAAAAAAAAAAGCCAAAAAGAAAAACAATTTAGCATGGTAGGAAAGAAAATCCAGTACTGTAGGCTAGATGCTAAGAGAAAGAGATTCAAAGCATAAATCTCTGCTGAGGAACAACTACATTTACTTCTGCAGATAACTGCTAGAGGGATGAGAGCAAGAGTACCAGTACTACAAAGATATTCTTTCCTCATCTCTAAATTTAATTTCTGTGCACATGGCTTCAGCAATGTGTGAGTTATTATTAATAACAATGGTATGATTGCTCTTCATCTGCACAGACTCTGTTATCCAACCCTTTTCTAATCCCTGCTAGGTTGCTCACACCCTAAGCTTGGCAGCTGAGAGCTGCTGCACTAAATGTCAGTGAAACGAGTCTTGACTGTTCATGGTTTAATCAATAATAGATTTAGGAGATGAAGTTGCCCATGCTCTTCATTTCTGAATCTCAAGCCCCATCTGCTGCTCAATCACTGATTTGGTCTTTCTCCTGTGAATGCCTCTCTGATGATCTTCCGTTGTTTACTCCTATAAAATACTTGTCACTCAAGAGTTCAGTCAA
The DNA here is from genome assembly GCF_059628265.1 of Tinamus guttatus. Classification (NCBI taxonomy): domain Eukaryota; kingdom Metazoa; phylum Chordata; class Aves; order Tinamiformes; family Tinamidae; genus Tinamus; species Tinamus guttatus. The sequence goes on from NW_028288928.1 coordinate 660,428, forward strand.
GTACATACTTTTGCGGTCCTACCAATTATAGAAAACTGGTATTGCCAAAATACACTCTCTTTTGCATCACAAATGCTGCACGATACCACACAAATGTTTATTTTTTAGCAATTTTTCACACAAAAGAAATCTTTAGGAAGACTACAAAATCAGACAGAGAAGATTTGGAGGAGGAAATCCTCCTCCTCTATCTATTTAACTTTCTGCTGATGAATAAGGTACAAGCTAATCTTCACTTCTAGAAAGAACATTTCCATAAGAGAGTCACTCACATAGTCTGCTGCACATAAGGTCTACAGAATTGGGCCAGAAATGAGGACAGAGGCCCACATTCAATTCATCTTCTGTCTTTAGCTATTCTAGTCCTCCAGCTGCACCTAGAAAGCAAGCATGAATATATGAGGCTTTTCTTAGGAACAGCCCCAGTTCAGCTGTTGGCAGCAAACTATTAATACAGAGGCTCCAGTGCTCACAATTAGGAGTAGACAAGGACACACAGAGGCTGCTGCCTGCACTAAGCATCCCATCAGCAACACATTTGACTGCTGCTTGTCTCTATAACATTTTAGCTGGTCCAGCTGCACCAATTGCTCTCTGCTGACTGCCATCGGAACTGCTCTAAGTGTAAGCAAGCCTCCAGCCTTCATCGGGCAATATATTTCCACACAACAGCAACACAGGATTTGTACAAGTATGGGCGTTCTGTTCTTTGGCACCACTTACTGGTGTCCTCTGATTTCTGCTGAGGTGGTGCTGCCCCTGATTCTCTCAGGCAAATCCTAATGCCTAACAAGAACATTTACTGCTAGGGTCAAGCAGGGGGATTTGAGCAGCTTGGTTCCGGGATTTTTGCAACAACCTTCCAGTAATGTTTCAGGGTATTTTCATCTCCAGGACACAGTGGAAAAATATCTGCAAAATACCCCATGTTTCTTTAACCGATAACACTCTCTCTCTTTCCAAAACCCAGACCAACAAATAAGGAAAACTTCCCACCTGATTTCAACTCCAGAAGAACAGCTCTGATTCAACCATGATGTAAATGGGTGCAAATTCCTCACGGCAAATGAAATTTCACTTTTTACACTAGGATTAAACATGCCTCAAAAAAAAAAAAAAACACACCTCTTGTTTACAACAGGGCTACTCAATGTTATCAGCCCATAGAGGAATTCACACTGAAACACTGAAAATCCTCAAGGGAAACAGAGACAGAGCAGTCTGTGGGCTTAGCACACATGGTGACTTCATTTCATGTCAGCTACAGGCGCACCGTGTGTTTTTAATTGTATTAATGTGAGGTAAGAGGAAAGTGCATGTTAATGTGTGGCTCACAGTGATGGAAAGGCACACTTGATTCGAGCATCCAAGGAAGGCTTTGGTCCAAACACGTGTAGCTATAGGGGATGACACTATTGACTAACTACCGAGTGACTTTTTTTAAAGCAATGATATTGATCCGATTTCTAATAATGGATGGCAACCTATTACCTCTAAAGTCACTGAGTGCTGCTGTGTTTATCCTGGAAAGAATCTGTTTTGCCTTAATAGTGTCAGTCTTGTTAAGGGAAAATAACTTTCACGTGTAGACTTGAAAACCCAACTCGATGTCTTAAGTGGAACGGATGCACCCACTAGAAGACCTTCTTGCTGCAGCTGTGCAGAGGAGCATTTTCAGCCATGTCTTTCTTTAGCTTCTCCTCCCTCGCGCACCGTGTATTGCTACTTAGTCATCTCTCTAATTGTAGCATACTGGCATGAATATTGGATGATGATTTGCAGGTGCTTCACACCTCAGGAAAAATAATTGCAACATGACCTCAGGTTTAAACTGTCATCTTATTCTTATGCATGCAACTACTTTATTCCTCATTTTTTAATAGGGCCACCACCTTATTTCCTCCAACTCATTTTTTTTTGGAAACTGCTGTGGGAATGAGATCTGGCCATTTTTTTTTTTCCCTAGGCCCAATAGGTTGCTAGTCCCTCTCTTTGATATGCATGTCATCCCTTTATAGGATTTTAGATTACCAATTGTGATGATTTTGGGGAATTTAAAGGAAGCCCTGCTTCTCTTTAGTTGTCCATGACAGGAAATACAATAGCTTAATTCTCCATTCTACTACATTTGAATCTGGTGATGCCTGCATAAAACTGGTGTGATAGAAGAGCTAATCGCTCTGTCGCTTTAAACCTCCCACTCACCTTTTCCTTTTTCCCAACAGAGCTGTATATGCAGCAGCTGCTGGGTATGTACAGAATTTCATACCATCATGTTTCATCATGGTTTAACTGTCCTGTCTTATTGTACTTGCAACATGGCCTGCGCTTTTAAAAATGCAACAAAGCCCAATAGAATCATGTTGCAGTGACAGGCAAGTACAAATGATGGAGAGCAGAAACAGCTAATTGCAATTTGCTGGCATGTGCCCACACTGAACAAAGGTGAAATGGAGGCATCTGCGTTAAAGGGATGTATAATATGAACTTTTAGTATATCACATTCTGAGAGAGGTCTGTCTTTATTTCTTATATGTTTTCAGATAGATCGCTAATTAAAAGCAAACAAAATGTTTTCTTCCCAGGATATACTTTAATTGAGATATATGCTTAAAGCCAGGTGCATTTTTACATATGCATCATTTATTTGCCAAAGAAAAATATGTTCTGGACTACCAATATTTTAATTCTTGCCAAAATCCATGAATATTTACATCTGAAATCAAAATGCCCTTTTTTTTTTTTTTTGGTGGAGACTGCAAGTCTACTATTTTTTTTGTTGTATTGGAAAAATCAAAATATTTCAATTTTTTGAAGCTAACAATGTACAGTATTCTTCTAAGAGCATTTCAAAACTAAATTGTAGCTTTTAAAGGATGAGAGAAACCCATGAAAGCAAAATGAAATATTTCATTTGGAGTTGTGCGAAAAGGATTTCTGTCACTTGAAATGCATTTTCGTAATTATATTTTTGTTTTAGCCACCAATACAAAAGATGAAATACTATTATTAGCAAGGCCATAGATTGATCCATATTCAGTCACAGCATTATGGGAATGGGGTAGGGGATAGAGGGTGCTTTGTCAAAGACAAGTCAAACAAAGCTCGGGAGACAGCTGCTTTAGCACAGGGATACTGCTGGGAGCAAGAGTGGTGCATCATTCTTGAAAGCTCCTCTTCTTGCCTAGGAAGAAATATATGCATGGTCTGAAATCCTCTGCTGGAGTCTACTGGAGAAGACTATCTGTGATGACAATCCGTGGAGATTCCTGTGCTGACCCATGAATTAATTTCCTGATGGCTCCGACAACCACTAAGATACCCACCAGTATCCTTATGCAAAATAAGAGGGGTCTTCAAATTCCAGAACAGTGTCTCTGTGACTAGATGATATGATGGAGGCTGTGGAGGGCAAGGGAGTGGCCAGTGGTGATAAAATGGACAAGTGCTACACACATAGATGGATGGATGGAGCTGGAGAAAGGGAAAAGCTGGTTTCAGGGTACTGCTGTCCCAGTGGATGCATAGCCCTGGCACTGCCAGGAGCCAGCAGCAGAATATTGCCCTGCCTCAAACTACAAGGGGTTATTTCAGGAAAGCATTAGAACATCCCAATGATTGATTGAGGATGGATATTATTGTGTAGCAGACTGTTGGGGCCCAAAGGAGTTCCTCTGAACAAGGGCTGCAATTGCTGCTGCCACTCTTGAGATACAGAGAGAAGAAATGGAGGGAATTTATCTAAGACTGGACTCCTTATTCTCAGCTTTGGTCTGGGTACCAGGCAGATGATTTACAGTGAAAAAACATGTAGACTTTATTTCCTTTTCCTGATATTTTCCATCGAGCGCTTTTATTTACACTCTGTCCTTTTGCTGTTCTCCAGCAAATAGTTTACCTATGGAGATCATCTAATGCATGCACAGTGCAGCAAGAGGGTACCACTGAGTAGAGGCATATTTCCAGACTACTCCGTTCACCTTTTTATATGGTTAGCTTCACCCTTGTTTACTCGTGCTTTGTGCAGTCTAGGTAATACACAGGCTTTACAGTAAGCTGAAGATGAGTGATATATCATTTAAACGATCCCTCTGCTAGATTAGAAGTACGCACCATTTCTGTGCTGTCAGTCTTTAAATCTCCAAGACCACACATATGGTCCCTTTGGATCTAGATGATAGCATACATACTTGTTCGAATGCTCTTCCCTAAATCATGAAAGATCATACACTGTAGATTTGTAGTCACTGGAGAAATTGCTACTACTTATCTAACATTACAGTAGACAGGGCCCAGTGCTGTGAGTTAACAACCCTCCTGCAGTTCTACAAAACCATAGCACATTCTTTCCTCTTTTTTTATTTTTTCTTTTTTTTTTCTTTCTTTTTTTTTAGGTTGTAGGCTTCATCGGCCTTAAAAAGCTTCTCAAATTAATTGGGAATTGCAGTCAAAAATGTGCTAAAGGAATTCTAGACAGACATTCATGAGTACCCTTCCTGCTTATCTTCTCCATTTGCAACTGATCATTTGTAAGAGAATCAGCTCTGGCCAGAGACTGAATGTCAGTTTTTATTTCTTTCTCCCCTCCTTAGCTTTATGCCTGACCTAACATGACATCAGTTTGTCCAAAAGGTGGCACTGCATCTTTGAGCATTTTGCAAACTGAATTTGCTCTGGTGCAGAAGAGGTCTTCCATATAAATAAGTAGAGCTGTTTTGCAGATTTGCTAAATATTTCTGCTAGGTTTTCAACCATAGACTCTCTATGAAGTAAGTCCTTAAAGTTTTTAAAAATTCATGGATTTGATAAAATCAAAAGCTTGACCTTGAAATTTCTGACATCTAGTTTTACTGTAGCTAAAAGCAATTTATCCAGCCATGCTGATTCAGGTAAGGGATGTTTCCTCTTTGGGAAGTTCTTTAAGGAAGCTGCAAACCTGAGCTTCCAGAAAAGGTCAGCACCTTCTGCTAGGACAGAGAAACTGTTGCCCTTTCAATAACTTTCAGATTTACCATCTGCGGTATTCAGGGAATTAAAATTGACTTTGATTAAGACAGACCTTTCTGCTCAAGCTTCAGCCCCATTTTTTGAGGCCCTAGGCAGCATTAGAGGTCTGCACTCTGGAATACAGAATCATCCTTTCCAGAAACTCCTCACAAAGCAACTGGATCTGTGGCATCAAACCACCATGACCTATCCAACCCGAGCTCCTCTGCTGTGCCACAGTCTCTATCTCCCAGTTCCCCGTTACTACACTGATACTGAACCCACCACTAACATGTCTCTAGCTTTTTTCAGTTTTCCCCTGCAGGCCTTTTTGACCTGTCCTTTGTCACTTGCTCCTTATGATTCTAGCTCTTGCCAAGACACTCAAAGGCCACTGCAGAGATACCAGGTCACCACTCTCACTGCCATCTCCTGCCGCTCAATCTCTCTCTTTTCTTTTCCTTCTTTTAGGAACCCAACTAAGGATTTCAGCTTCCTTTTCCCTGAATTTTAATGTTTTCTCTACTTCAAGTTTTCTCTTCCTTAAGAGACCAGAATTCAGTTTGCATGTTGACAGTCAGTCTACCCTCTCACTTCTTGAACTCAAATTCCTGGATTGCTGTCAGCTTTCAACTCCTATTAATTGCCAGAGTTGTTCTCTCAAGTTTGCACTCAGTCTTCCCACACCTTTCAGTCACTTTTTGCTTTTCTTCTGTATATTTCACTCTTCTTCGTGCCCCATGAGCCCTTCAATCTCCCAGCATGTTCTTTAGCTTGCCTTTTTACCTGTCACCCTGCTTCTCCTGCCTCCGTTCCTGAGATGTTTTTCATCACTTTACGCCTGACTGTAACCAATCGGTAGCCTCCACCTTTTTTTTCTTCTTTTTTTTCTCTCTTTTGGTGTATGTTGCTATTTTCTTGTTGTCATGGTCTACACTTAAGATCCAGTAGGGCAAGAAATGCCATGCAGGGCTAGTTCAGAAGCAGAAAGATGTGCTCTAGAATTAGGAAGGCATGTGAACTTCTTCAAGACTTAAAGGAGCTCTGTTTTGAAGGGGGAACTGAAGCTGATCCCAGGCAGAAATCTCTAAATCAAAATTCCCTGATGAACTATTATCTAACTTTAATAAATATGTGCCATTATACCGTGGTTATATGCAAGATGTAGGGCAGCATTGAAACTACAGTGTGGTTTTGTGTGTTTTAAAATGATTCTATTTTCCTGCTACAGTGGGCAGACAAATAACGTCAGGTGCTGTGAGGACTGCTTAGATACTTATACACACATGTAAGAGCTACGACTGGGTTAGGTATGTGCATTTATTCTCAAGAACCTATTGCAGATAAAATATCTCTTTTTCTGAGTCCTTTTTCTTACTTAATCCAATAATGTTCAGGTTTTATTTGATCTTTTTCTTTTAAAAGGTAACAGTATGGCATAAAAATATCTTTTCCAGTAAAATGGTTCTTTAACAATTTGGCTATGACACAAAATCAGATTCCCACCAGGAAAGATTTCTGCCTCTGAGCATATTGCAGCCAATTTCCTTCCTAATTAATACCATATCCACCTTCATATTCCATTTCAGTTCCCAAATGAAAATTGATGAGGCAGTCAACCACAAACAAGCACAAAAAGAGAACCCACAGTTCAATCAGCACAGTTTGACCATATCATGCTAATAAAGCACAGCCAGGGTACATGTCTTCACGTCCCTTGGACATGTCCTGTTTATTAGTATGAAAGCTCAGAATTACACTCAAATTACACTTTTAATATTTTAAAAAGTTATTTTAAAATTAAAATGTTATTTTAAAAGGTTGGATGTGTACATGCTAAAATGAACCTGGTTTAGTAAAATCTTCTGTAAGGAGCAAATTTTAAAAGCAGGGCCTGATTGCAGAGTGGAAGAGGGCAAAGGCTGGAGCAAAGAACCACGACCTCCAGGCAAGCTCTTCCTCTGTGCCCTGGGCAGTATGCAGCATCAGTTCTACAGCATGACACGCTGCAAAGGCAACCTGGCTTCTGATGGTCCTGCAAAAGGGGGCTCGAAATGGGTGTCCCCAAACTAGAGGTGCTCCTGTGTCTGTGATCAACAGAGGCCTGAACTTGCCCAGCAAGAGTGCCATGAGCTCTTTGATCAACTATGGCGCTGGTATTTGCAACATAATCACTCAGCCTTGAGAATGGACAATGGTTGATCTCTGTAGGCCTTCTGACAAGACACTTCCTGGTGTCTGACATTAAGAGATGAAGTCATATTTAATATGTTTAAATATTCAGGCTACCATCTTCCAGAGTATATACAATACTGAAGTGCCTACAATGCAACCCTCCCTGTCCCCTGAGCAATGTCTGTGTGAAATTGCTTACTCCTCTTCAGGAAATCATACACATTTACCAGAAGAACACAGACCACCAAAGTCTTTCAAAGTGTTTTGGTCAAGGGGACACTCTACATCGATTATCAGGCCCACATGCATACAAAATAAAAAACATCTGTCTCAGAATAGCCGTACATTTGGGTAAATGCCCACCTTGCATTCATACAGAAAATCATGGAGGGGAAAATCCTCAAGGATAATGTTTACAGTTGAGAGGTTATTTAGAAAAAAAATAGGATTTTATTTAAAAGTCACAATACAGAGAGAGAAAAGTAGCTAAGCTAGATATTGGCAATAGTCCTTCAAAGTAGCTCTAACAGCTATGAACATGTTTTGTTTTGTTTTGTTTTTCTTCTGGGGCTTATCCACCAAGCACAGCTGTTGGTTAGTAAATAAAAAGAATCCTTTTATATTGATGAAAATGCTTTGGCTCTAGTGTTTCTAAATCTATTTGCCTAGGTCTAGCAAAGTTTATTTTAAAGGGCAGTTTCTTCTTTGGAAATTTCTCAGTAAATAATATACTATGCATATCTTGGTGGAGGTATTCTCAGAGCTGCCTGCAAAAGCTGCTATAATGCTCCAGAAATACAAGAATCCCAGTCAGGGGAAATACATGGAAAAAAAAAGTCCTGCCATAACTCTAACTCTAGCTCTAATCAGAGAGATTAATAAAATAATGAAATAGATTAACAGACACAGTAATAGAGGGAATGGGGTAGGGAGGAAGGAGAGCAATAGATCCCATACTCCCTACAGAGCTCCTTCTCTTAGCACCATCTGACAACACCACCCTTTGAAAAGTCCAGTCAGTGTATGCCTGAGCATTTATTATTATTGTTGTTGTTATTGGTGGTGCTTAAAGCATGCATGACCTACAAAACTCTGGACATGCTCTCTGTTCCTTCTAAGGAGTATGGCAGGTTCCCCCAAATGGTAACTCGGAGGAAAGGGAGGACCACCTCTTTCCAGCTTTTTGCTTATCATTGGGATCTCCATGAAATAGGGAATTGATGACAGTCATCAGGTTTCTTTCTCACTGTTAATATTACTGATGTCATCTATTAGCAAGCACTGCCCTTGGACCCAGCCAGTCTAAGGTATTAAAGTGTTGTATGAACAGTACCAGGTATATTATCACCCTGAAGGAAAGAAAATCCCAGAAATATGAAGTATCCTTCTTGTGGATGGGAGTGTGAAATGATCCTGAACCTCTTGCTCCAAAGCAAACCTCCAGTCACAGTCCTCCCTAAGGATTCTTCCCTAAGATACACCCAAAGACAGAATCCGGCTAACCATTTACAGCATGTGGCTAGCACGTATGGAACAAAACCATCATCAACTTCACCAAGAGCTGCATCCAACCGATAGATGACGAAAGCGCAACATCATTTCGTTACTTTTCCTCTTCATTTTCATCCAAATGGAAAACAACTTCTACAAACAAACTTGGTGAAGCTGTCCACACCATCTGCTATTCATCTAGCAATGTTTAGCCCTTCATTGTTTCCACTCAGGGACTACAGATCTCTAGCTATTAAGTTTGCATTTTACAAGGATTTACCTTGTGGATTCTGTACTTACAGGTTTAAGCTCCCCGCTTAGGAAAATGATCAATTGATTAGGTATGTCAACATCAACAACTACCTGTAAATGCACTGCTTCTATATATTATGTTGTAGGAAGTTATATCTGCAATTCCCCACTCTTCTAGAAAGTAGAATTAATCCCTGCATTTCTGGTTTGTTTGCTTGTTCATTTGTTTTCTTTTTTTCCATGCTGGTTTAGGACAAGCAAAACTTTGCACAATGCAAAACCACTCTGACTGCTTTCCAGACACTTAAGAGTTATATTCTATCTTCATAAAAAGGGGGAGTTTTCATGGCCTTATACATTGTGAAGGAGAAGAGCCATGCCACAGCTACAGTTTCTTAATGCATTTTCCCTGGAGAGTAAGGGAACTGTGCAGACAACTACAATTTCTAGAGGTAACCCGCTCTAGGGACCAGTCTGATCTCGACTTCAGCAGGAGTTGATCTCAATATGGCTTAAATGTACAGATAACACAGAGTTATACTGTAAATTTCTGGAAGCCAGGGGCACATTCTCCCCATCTATGTAGTTCATTGTATTCTATCCCCACCACACCTACATCTTTTCAATTTATTCTACTGTATATTAAAAATTAACAACACCGACAAAACAAAATTTGGCCGTATGCTCTCCTTGCCTATGGAGCATTTTGGCTGCTAAAAATAACATGTTGTCGTTTGAGAAAGCCAAATTCTTCATGTTATTGCAGCCAGGCTGTCTAGACTGCCTAATAAGGTGGAAGATGTTCTGGAATGGCCTCGCATTCTTTTTAATATTGACTATTTGTTTCCATTATTGCTTTGTTGGTAGATATTGCCAATGTTATTCTCCTTTCAGGGATTTTTTTTTTTTTTGAGAGATGAAAAACAATGTAGATTTCCCTCCTGGAATAATTGCTCTATAAATATCAGTCTTCTCATCTCAGTTAAGCCCAAGATATGAAAAAGTTTTAAAGACATTTTGCCTAAGCCGAAGAATAAGATGCCAGTTTTAAGCAACAGCATCTGGAATGACAAGCAATTACTTAATATTCAGGGCTTGACCCAGCTAGTCCTCTGTATATGCAAGTCAATGTGAATTCCACGCATGGAGGCTTCAAAGGACCAAATTTTCAGTTTGTAGGGCACTAAAAAGCCAGTGCTCATTTTTAAAATGTCACTGCACATACGATCATCAGCACAATAATTCGGCGCTGCCTAGGCCACTGTGCTTCTCTTGATTCAGTGCTAAATGTCATCTTGTCCCTGAGCAGCAGCTGCTTTTTGACATGTGAAATGCCTGACCTTCGTTATGGGAAGCACTGCAAGCATTCACTGCCCACATCACATTGCAGCAGACCTCTTGCTCCTTCAGAGGTGTCCTTCTCATGTTTTTTGTACCTGGACAGGCAGAAGGTGGCACTTCGCAGAACAACAGGGAGTCACTAACTCCCCAGGCTTGCGTATAAGCTAGGAACAGTGGTTTGCATCTATAGATTAGATGGCTAACAGCAATTTACTACTAGCTGAGTGCAGGCAGTGTCCTGTTCTACCAAAGGAATAAAGTAATTGATCAAGTACTTGATTAGTTTTCTCTGTGGGTAGGCTACTGGAACTGGCAGTTCCCGTCACTTCTCCTTCTTTTACTCCCTGGTCTCCCCATGGTCTTCTGTTGAAGGTATTTGATGGAATAGACAGTATATAGCTGTGCTCACCACAGCCTTCTTATGTCATTTGGAGGAAGTCACTTAGATTCACCTGTACAAAACACCTTAGATTCTTTGTGAGGCATTAGGATAGACCCTAGGGACACAGCTCATTTCTCGAAACATACCCAGCTAGGCAAGCAATACACTTCCCAAGACACCTGAAATTCTGTTTCTGCATACAATCTTCACTGCCATAACCTCTCCCAAATAAGAATAACCACATTTATTCAATACCATAGTCTGAAGAAGAGAAATGAAATTTTAATAACCTCCCTGGATGGGGATTGCTATACTTCCCTAGGCAATATGTGCTAGTGCGCCTCTATCCATAGATTTAGAAGGCTTTTCTTGATGTATAAACTTAATCTTTCCTGCTTCAAGTTAAAGTTATTCTTGCTTGTGCTGTCCATTATGGGAACAGGAAAAAGATTATTCTCTTTCCTCTAAAACTGTTTGTGGCTTGTGATCATGCCCTTAATCATTCTTAGTTAAACTAAACAAACTCAAATCTTTCAGTCTTCCCAATGGATCATATTTTCAAAATCTACATTTTTTTTCTAGATTCAGACTTGTTTTCATGATACCCAAATCTCAACAGGATACTGTAGCTCACCCCTTAGCCGTGTGGAATAAAGTAATGTCTAGCAAATGATTCTTTTCCTTCTAAAACCTGATCCATTGTTTTCCACTTTTGCAATGGAATAATGTTGTTGAGTTCAGTTTAAGATGCTATATAATATGTATGGACGTAAGTGTTTCAGGACAGTACTTTTGGATTGCCCCAGTTCCCACATACCATGCTTTTCTCTACATCACAGCGCAGTCTTGAAGCACATTGCATTTGGGATGAAACTAAACTGAAAGATGCTCCTCAAGAGCACCCCTATTGAGCATTTTCTGTTAATGGACAGTCAGTGCACAAGAGCAGGGTAGAACTAAATTGAAGTAAACTTTAAAAGTGAACCCAAGCATGCTGGGTCGTCAGAACAAGCTCTTTCACTCTATAGATTTGCTCATATTGCACAGTCTGACTTCTAATATAGAAATAGCCTGTCACTTTCACAGTTTGTCTTAAAGAAGACTGTCCTACTAGTTATTCTCTATCCTATTTTTGTGCACTTTTTGAATTTTATTCTATGCTTTCCATCTTTCATTTTCTCTTTAAAAGTCTCTTTAATAGTCATAGCCTCCAATGCATTCACTGTCCTTCTGAATTTTTGGCCATCTACAAAATTAATAAGCTTATTTTCCTTCCACCATTCAGGTCATTAATTAAAATATCAAATACAGTGACATCCAAGGCAGTTCCCTCTGACACCCAGCTCTGTACATCCTTCCATCTTAATAGTCAGCTACAAATAAATATTCTCAGAGTATGATTACCTGGTCAGTTTTGTCCCACACTATATAAGTTCCATCCAGACCATATATGCCTAGATTTTTTTGTGAATGTCATATGAGACACTACTAAAATGAAACTGTGAGATAAAATCAAAATATGGCATATTAACTGCCTTGTCTCTATCTGTAAGACTTTGCCATAGAAGGAAGTAAAAAAAAAAGTTCAATGCAAACTGATTGTAATAATTTCCTGTTGGCTATTATTTATCTCTTTGTTATCCTCCTTGCACTTAAAATAGTTTGTTTGATTATTTGTTCTAGATTTTTTTTTCAGAAGCTGACACTAAGTTGACTGGTCTTTTCTCTTTCCTTCCAAAACAAAGTAAAAAAAAAACCAAAAAACTATGCTTACTACTTCTCCTGTCTCCTATACCTTACTTGACCTCTATGAGTTCTGTGTAGACATACAAAACTGTCAGTATGTAACAATTTAGTTTAATTTAGGAATCTAACTTATTTTTTATTCCTTGCTCTACTCCCATCCCATAATTAACATTTCCTTTCTGCTCATTTTATCTACTTTTTTAATCTGTTTTTTTCTAGAATGGCTTATTTACTTGTCCTCATTTCCTAATGCCTTTGTTACTGTTATTCTGTAATGTTCTCTCCTACCCATTTCAACCCAGACCTTCCTCATAGTTATCAGACTGTTACATTATGCAAGAATCATTATTCGGCCCTGTCTTAAAGACCAACTCTCCAGCTGCTACATAATGCTGTACAGATTCAATGAATTTCTAATCCTAAGAATTTCTCTCCCTTCCCATTGTTCGTATAACGAGAGATATTCTGTGGAAAAGCTAAAAATAAATCTTCATCCAGTGGAATGTGGCTTGTAATGTCTCTTGATATGGGCATTATCTCTGACTTAGCTCAGCTCATTTTGTACGGGAGACAGAGAGAGATTCAGCTCTAATTTAATATCTCTGAGATTGATCTGAGCTGTTTGCAGTTTCAGTCACACATAATAAGGTGAAGGTACAGTGTCTGGCTGTCTGGATGGGCATTTATGCTGTGCTTATATCATGACAATGTATCTGAGCTGCTTTGAAAAGAAAATATTCTGAAAAGCCAGCAAAATTTAATAATGACCCTCCAATATTATTAACATAACCTAATTTCTTTGTACCTGACACCATTAATTTTCATTCTTTCAAAGGCGTGCTTCCCCATTCTTCAAATCACTGGAGTAAGGTCTTTTTCAAGGTTGACCAGGAAGCTGTGTCAGATGCCTTTCTGCCAGAGGTCCCTCCTGGGCTGTGCTCCTCATGGTGGCAGGAGCATGGGGGTGCCCAGCGCTCCCATGGCTGTGCCACAGGCTTTGTGACTGGAAGGACACACGCCGCGGGAGGCGTTGCTAATTGAAGAAGGAGGGCGAGACGGATGGGTGCCTACAGCCGCAGTGCTAAATCTGTCCTTTGTGAGTTCTTACTGTTCAAAATGGAGTAACTTTTGATACATCCAGTCTACAGAGCTCAACCGAATGCAGTGATCCCTGAATTAGCTCCAGAAGTGCTATAATTGCATAGCCCTGTCATGCTGCCCCAGCTCCTTAGTCTTGCTGAGAGGCAAGTCTAATTACTCTGGGCACAGCACCAGGCTCATGCAGCCCAAGCACTGCTGGGATCTGAGCCTGTATGTCTGCTGATGCTGCACTGGATGGGGTATTCAGACCAAAGACTGGTTGCTGCTAACTCCAGAGTCACCTCCAAATCCCTTCTGGCATGCTGCAGGGATGTCTTAGAGTTGGTCTGCCCAAGTAGACTTCAGTTCCAGATAAACTCAGTGTCAAATAAAATGCAAATCTTGCTCACGTTTGCAGGGCATGTCTCAGGAAAACAGGGCTGCATTTTGTACTTTCCTGTGTTTTGAAGGTTTTGTACACCCTAGGGTTCTTCTCATGAATATCAAGAGATATCAGTTCTGGTATTCTGATACCAGACCTCAGATTTAGACGTTTCTTGACAGAACTACTAGACAACTAAAATGGTGGCAACTGCTGATTAGTTCTTTTTTCTGTGTTTTCTGCATTATTAATTGAATGTATTTATTTATGGTACAGAATGCATTCCTTCTTGGGCAAAACAGACCTTTACTAAGGCCGATGTCAGTACAGCCACTCGTAGTGCAAGAAAAGTTAAGGAAGGTCTTTTGGGAGGATGGGTTTTTGAGAAGAGAGGGTCGGTGGTCATACTCTACCACAACTAGGAGCTCCAGAACTGTCTGGAAGAACCTGCAGACTGTCCTGCATTAGTGTGTGCGTAACCTCCGCTGGTCAGGGGAACAGAGATGCTCCTTTGTTGTAGGGATCTTGCTGAACCTTGTTGCCAAATGCAGGTGATAAATTATTGGGCCAGGTATGTTCGGCAGGATTCTGAAAATTAATTGTCTGCAGTATGGATGAAGCATCCTAACTTAGTATTTATTTAAATACTACTCTTGCATAATGCAGCACAACATGAAATAAACACTGTAACTGCTGTGGAGAGAATGCCAGCTCCATTCTTACTGTGTCCATCCCCCAGGAAAATAAGCCCCTGTATTAAGAGAAGGACATTTTATTTTTCTGTTTCTTTTTCTGCTTCCTTTTTTCCTATTTCTTTTTCCTTTTCCTCCTCCGCCTTTTTCTTCTTTGTGAGTTATTTTGAAATTTGAGTTTACTGGCTCTGCTTCAAGTCACGGCAATGTATTCAGTACATGAAAAACTGTCTAAATCCCCAGATTCAAGTTATGTAGCTTATATTTCTAAGGAAGAAGACCAATGGGTCTATTGTAAAATACAGTTTGTATTTATAATCTCCTATGACACTAGTGCTACCTCATTTAAGTGATCACTTTCAGTCTTGTCGGTCTCAACAGAGTTTATAAAAACTGATCCAGTGAAACCAATATTGATTTTTGGTGGCTCCAAGTGGTCACTGGATGAGGTTAGATTACATACTGAAGCTTCCTAAATGACCTTTTTTCCCTCATTGACTTTTTTTTTCACCTGTGTTGCAGGGAGTCAGACCCTGGCAGCTGTGAAAGGGAGACAGTCCAAGTCCCTCACCCTGTTCTTGTAATCATACATTACACAGTGCCAACCGTTGTCTTCATCAGTATTCAAGAGGTAGAAAAAGCCTAAGGACCTCCAAATTATCATCATCTGTAACTGGAGAGTCTCACCAGCTCCTGCAAGGAGCACAAGGACAGCTTGAGCTCCAAAACTCTTGAAATAAAAATACAGGCAACCATGTCGTTAATGGCTGAAAAATATCTGCTTATGACTGGCAGTTATTAAGTATAAAGCTCTCCAATTGCCCAGCTACGTCCTCACACTCACACAGGGAGAATGCCATATGTGGAGCTCTTCTGGCGGCTTTGCCCTCCGTTTTCATGAAGTCCTCTCACCCTACCTGTGGATCTCCAGACCCCACAGGGTCATGCTTTCCGCAGGGTGTGCACTGTCTGCTCTTTGTTAGAGATCTGGCCCACATACTCTGTAAGTAAACATGGATTAAACCTTTCAGTATAGCATGACTCTGTCAACACCACACTTTCAGAGAGCTGCTTCTTCAGTCAAGATCAGCCTTGCTGTTGCTCGCATCCTCAACTGTACAGGTTGCCTGCCTGTCAGTGGCATGATTTGGATCCTTCCCAGTTTTACTTTACCAGGAGCCTCACAGAAGACAAGAGGATCAAGGATGGAGAGACAGTTTGGAGTGAAAAACTAAGGATCTAACTCTTCCTGAATAATTGGTTCATAGTCCAAAATGAATGTTTCATTCCCTCTTTAGACTCCATTCAAACACAGGTTTAAATTGTGAAAAATATGAAGATAGGCTTATACTGCCTTCAGGGCAAGAACTGTTTCTTCATCTCTCTTCGCACACTGGTTAGTACAATAGTACCCCGACTCTGAATAAGACCTTAGGATACTTGGGAGTACAAGGGACTGAGAGCAGTTAAGGAGAGACTGAGTGAAGTGAGGGGACAGTTAACCACAGGAGCAGCTGCATAGTGCTCTGTGTCCACAAGGACTGGTAAACCATGCTGAACTCAGAGGGAACTCCTCCTGGGCAATCTTGACTCATCTGTGTGAATACGGCACTCTCAATCAAGTCCTGACACTTTTATGGTTAAATGGACTTCACTGCAGTAGTGGTCTGCTGCTGTGTTTTCCATTCCATAAAACAAACTGCGCAATTTACTGTTTTCTTTTCTCCAATTTTTGTAATCTAGAAGAACAATAAGTACATATATTGCTTTTATGAGGGAAAGTTCTGAGAGCCTGGCGACTTGCCTGGTCTCCTCATTTGTTTGTGTTCAGGAACAGGCAGGGTATTTTGCTGCAGCAAAAAGTAGTGGATAGAATTCTGTCTCTCTGAAATCAATTGCCAGGCAGAGCAGGACAGAGCCAGAGTGTGTTGAGGTCTTCAGGAGGGACAGGGGATAATAAATCACCTCATTACTTCTTGTTTCTCATTACCACCAGTATAGAGAGGAGTGTATATAATCTCCTTACTCTGTGGTAGTTCTTCTGTGTGGGTGTAGGAAGGGTAAACAAGATTTAGTCTCTATTTCGTCAGCTTTTCTCTTGACATATAATACCCCCCCACTCAGAGCAGATGCTGACACCCTCGTGGCCCTGAAGAGAGAGCGTGTATGTCAGCCACATTTCGAGGAGCCAAAGAGCAGAAACTGCACTCAGGAATATGGCCAAAGGATAGAGAGGAGGAGGGATGTGGCAAACATGACATGGAATTTTGTGACTCTTGAATTTGGGGCTGTTCTCTGTATATGTGGCAGAAGTTCCCCTGCAGCTGCTTGACTAGTCATAGGCTTACTTAGCATTTCTGTGCGGCTCTTGCCTAACATGGCCCTGCCTCTAATACCAGATCATATTTTCTTCCCCTTGGATTCCATGCCAGTAGTTGGATTTTTGCAGAGTGGATGATTTTTTTGGACTATCAAGTGGGTGTCTGATGGATGTCTTCCTCCTCACGTCTTCTAGTTACTCCCTCTTCCTCTCTCCTGGTTGTTTCTTGCTGTTAGTCTGGTTCATTCACTTAGTATAAAGACACAATAGCAGGGTGAGAAAGTTTCCTTTAGTGTTTTATCCCACGACAGGTATTACTGACATTCGTACAGCATTGTACCACGCAGTGGACATATGTTTAGAATACAGGTCCCCAGGATTGTAAAGTCAGCCTGTACACAAGCTTACATAAATGGTTATATTGGATAGCTCTACATTGCTAAGTGCTGCTAATTGGGTCAGGGAACAAGTGTATCCCTGATCATCTGCATTGTTCATTTCTTAGCTTGCCACAGCCAGGTCTGTCACAGAATCACAGAATGGTTGAGATTGGAAGGCACCTCTAGAGATCATCTATTCCAGTACCTGCTCAAGCAGGGACACTTAAAACACATTGCACAGGACTAATCAAGACAAAACTACTCTAGGGGCATTGTCCAAGGCAATGTGGACGTTGTGTCCATGCTACCTAGCCTGCGAATCAGAGCTTTGTCCCTGGTCCTCTTCCTATTTAACAGCATATAGGCTGTATTTAGACCATACCCCATGATACCAAAGCTGGACTGAAATGCCTGTTGAGGTGTCAGAAGAGCAATGAATGACTCAAGTGGCCAGTAAACAGGGCTGGCAGGCCTAATGCAAACAGAAGAAGTAAGAATTCAGTGATTGTGAATAAGAATATCATGGCCCAACCGCAAGGCTCAAATTGATATCTACTGTAGGCAATCTGAACAATGACCCACTCCATTCACTACATGAGTAATCAGAGTCCAACGACTGGACACTACTCAGACTCATCTGCTCTTAACATTCAGACTTGACCCATATCCTTCCCAGGTTTCTGCAGGATATGGTTAAGGACAAGTCTGAACTTGATGGTGCGTGCCCCTGGCTTGGGCCAAGAAAGATGATGTTCAGACTTGCACTCCACTAGATGTGGCAAGATTCTGCTTGTTTTCTAAAATAAAATGAAATTATTTCCTGGTGTTTCTGTCGTATTAAACACTTGGTGTTTTGTTGAGACATATTATCCTGTTTAATTGCTTATTTCCAATGTACATTATTAGTTTTCATATGAATACAATGGATCTGGTTTATTAGTGCAATTCTAATGTCAGAGAGGTGTAAAATGACTGAGAAGGAATGGGGTAAAAAACTTCATGGATCAAATCTATAGACTTATATCTGCCATCAGCTCTTCAGGGAGATTTTAGCCATGAAATATTTACTGAATACTTCTGGGAACAAATGGAATGATGTGAGGAGTTCATACAGTCTACTCCTCTGTGCTATAGTGAGCTAAGAGCCTGTTTCATTTTGTGAGAGCCTGTTTCATTTTGGGGCTCTGCTTAGGCACTCTTTTGCAGCTGTTTTCATATAATTCTGCCTGATTAATAGTTTGCACCCCAACCTTGTGACTTGGGGGCTACACTGAGTGTCAACACTTGAAACCAAGGGAGGATTCAGGTATTTCAAGATGAACTAGAATGAAAATAAAGGCACTGTCTTCACTGACTCATGATCCTCTCTTCCACAGCTAGGAAGCTATGTACCATCAAACCTCACAGGTTACACATCTTCCCTATTTTTTGGCTGGCATATTAGAAGGGACAGATTCATACTCCTACCCTGTAACTCACCTTACTTCAGCGGGATCAAGTCCTACATGAGTTTATTCGCAGATGCCTTGCCGGACCATCCTACCATACATACGCATACATGTTAGCACTCTCTGAACACTTTACTGGTATCTCTAGCATGATACTATTCAACTCCTACATTAATTTGTACCATACACCAAATTGCCTATTAGTGTTTAAGTGGGCTCTATTGAACAACATATTCTAATGAAATTGTAAAATTATATTGCAAAAACAATATGGCATGTTTGACAAAATTTCAGCTTTGGATTCTATTAATATTTCCCATTTGTATTTACTTTAATCATGCCCATCAGAGTCAGCAAGAGAAAATTTTTCAGAACTGATGCATTTTATGCATCAACATGTTATATTTTTGCCAGTAAAATAAAATCTAGAGAAAAGAGAAAGAATGAGTATCAACTCATTAAAATCCCTACCTAATACTTAAGACCACACTTTCCTGGAAAACAAGTCATGGAGCATATCTCGATGTAGACATGGCTTGTGTTACTGCCTCACATAGAGTTGAATTCTGCTCCATGTTATATTTTTTGTTCCCACAAATTTCCTGTGCCTAGACAAAATATTCTTTCCTTCCTTTAATCATTCTCTTAGGGACCAAGCATTACATGTGAAGTGTATCCTAGTATTTTGAATATTATATCTGAGTAGCCTCAGTGTTTCATGAGGTCACACAATGGTAGAAAAATACTTTCAAATCTTCAAAGTGGCCTTAGATATCATGTGTATAGACGAGAATAACATTGCTCATAGAACAGAATTTCACTGAGAAACAAATTCATCAAGGAAATTTCAAAGAATATTTTGACATCTATGTCTATTTACAAGACAGTAAAGGGATTAAAAGACAAATTATAATCTGGTCATATGCCACCCACATATGTGTGGCCGCAGTCTGTTTCCCCCTCCACACACCTGGTTCCTACTGTAGCTCTAAGCAAACACTATTACTTCTTTACTTCCCTGTGTAAAGCTTGGTGTAAACTTATGCTGTGTTTATATTATACAAACCTTTATGCTGTATCACTGAGGACAGAATCTGTGAACTGTTATTCAGTTGCCACGGCTTCCAAAAAATGGCTAGATTGCGATAGTAAAGGGAGTTTATTTACATCCACCCACACAGTATGTTGTTTGTTAGCCTGACCTCATGCATATTTGCAGAATATGGGTTTACTTAGCTGAGAATTTGTGCATGTACTTGGCAGGGAGGGAGAGAGATCATACTCATCTCTACATGCGAATCTGGCCCCTGAACTTCAAGTGACACGAAACTTTCCAGGATACAAAATCCTTTTTCTCCCTATGCGGTGATTTAGGACCCAAAAGAGAGAGGAAATGGAGCAAGTCAGAGGTGAGCAAGGATTTGCAGATGTGACCATACAGTCTGGTGCGGTGAACGGGATGGCCAGAGACAAGCGGGAGATGCCTTTTAAGATAGTCTCGGCTGCCGGCTCAAATTCTCTGCGGCCCAGGGTGGAAACCCTGCGGTGGCCCTGCGTGGGCAGACAGGGCAGACAGCGCAGAGCTGGACCCACCATCCAACTCTACTCAGCATGGGTCTGGCCCACATAGCAGCAAATAGTTGGCTCCATTTTGGGGTGCAGCAGCAGCAAGCTGAGTGCGACCTTGCTTGGAGCTGCATGAGCTGCCTCGCGTTTGTTCGGGCTTTGTGAGAAGGGGAAATTGCAGCTTACAGAAACGAGATTGCTGCAAAGTACTTACTTGATGGAGTTTTTGAAGAAGGTGGATGGTGGGTTGCCAGGAGACTGAGGGTGAAAGGAACTCTTTTGCTATGATTTACTAGACGAATGGGTTAATGTGAGCACTGAACGCTGCTAGATAGTCATTGAAAGTCTTAATTAATAGTTAAACCATCTAAATCTTTGCAGATAGGTGAGGTGGATTTTTTTGTTGCCTTTTTTTTTTTTGGAAAAATTGAATAAATAAAGCCTTGAGGCTTGAGCCCAACTCTGTATTTCCAAGCGTATTTCAACACTGGCAGGATAGCTTCCACTTTTGATTAGCAATAAATCTAATTTGGAAGAAACGGCTGACTTTCAGAGCTTGGATAGTATTACAAGCCATCTGAGGGTAGGAATTAGGCTAAGTGAGCCTGATTTAGTGATTTATTTACAGCAACTCTGATACTTTTAGTAATCCATTATAACTGTGTAGACACAGACTTTATCATGCCTTTACATATCTGTGGTCCTTTCAAGGGTTGGAGAGGTGTAAGCCTGTAGAAGAAGGACCATTCACAAGGCTTCATCCTGTGAGGTGCTGGGCAATCTTCACTCCCTCCGCAGGCATAATTCACACCAGAATTCAGGTCTTCACACAATTTCCCCCTGCAAATTATTCAAGTCAGTTGAATATAATTAAATTTATTTTATTTAGCATCTAATATGGAAAGGTAGTTCATTTCTGTCTGATATCAGAATAAATCACTAATCGAATCAAAGTAAGTAAACATTTTTATTAAGCTGTTAGCACATTGTCTGAAGGTCCTCTTGTGTGTGTTTTAGCTATCTTGCTGTTCAGGGAAGTGTGATTTCAACAACTACACAATTAATTAGACTTGCTAAGATTTTTTTTTCTTTGGAGAGTATTTATTTTTCAATTAAAGAAGAGCCTCTTTCTTTGGTTCAAGCCTATACATTTCTTAAGTGAAAATTCTATCCAGAAGCTTTGTTAAATGACTGTTTTTCGGCATCACAGTAACTGCATCAACAGTGCTGACTCTGTGACACTTAACCGCAA
Source organism: Tinamus guttatus (assembly GCF_059628265.1). Lineage (NCBI taxonomy): Eukaryota > Metazoa > Chordata > Aves > Tinamiformes > Tinamidae > Tinamus > Tinamus guttatus. The sequence continues at coordinate 681,921 of NW_028288928.1, forward strand.
CATGTTTCTGCCCTGAACATCTATCTCTGGTCTCCTTCTTCCTTAGGGTTACAGTCAACGCAAGGTACACATAAACTCTGGGTGAAAGTCTGAAACCTCACCTAACTGCTGCCTTCCTCTGCTTTGGCCCCCATCCATGTCTCTTTTCAAGAGTAGTGGGCAGGCTGGTACGTTGTTCAAGGAGTTCAAGCACGTGAGTAAGCCCTGTTTCTGGGTCAGGAAAACCTCCAGAAAGTTAACATAGCAGAGCATTTCAGATGTGGTTCATGCAATGATGCTCTTACTCCCACCATAAAGACAGGGAATTTGGCAAAGTCCTTTGTCTTTGGACACACCACTGCATCAGGGGGCCTCTAAAAATCCCAGCTTAAAACATTACCACAGCCAGATGGGAATGACTTAATGCTGTTTTTGTAATTCTTCTCAGATTATTCCTGTCACAGATCTCTCTTTTTCCTCATTGCTCACCCCAAGGTATAGTTCAGAGATGCCAATGTGGATTCATTGTTTTCTTAGTGCTAAGGTACATTCTAATGCTTTAACATGGCTAGAAAGGCCAAGAGTTCACCATGTCCACCTACTGAGACTTAGTCTACATTAATTTCTGGAAGTCAATAGGACAGGAGATATAGGTTAATGCAACATTAGTAATACATCCACCAAAGACAGAGTAAGACTCCAATAGAAAGTGATGGTCAGAAAAAAAAAAGGTTCCAGTTCTTAGAGATCTCTTTTTCCCAATATCTTCCTGCCTGTGCAACCCATCTGATTCAGATGCAGCTGACTCCAGTGCCAACTGAACCGTTTCACCCGAGATGGTCTTTCAAGCCAAGACTTCTATAGGAGATCTCCCGTCAGCTTCATGCAGGGAGGAGAGGTAAAATCTGACTCTTTATTGGGTAACACGGACAGATTCCGGAAAGGAATCTATCGTCAGGTGAATGTACACATGCAATTCACCATTGGAGCCCCAGCAGGTGGCTAGGCCACATGCCAGTAAATGCCAAATAGATGGGAACCTCTGGTGAAGAAGCATCCTGCTGCACATTAGAGTTAGCTGAATAACAGAAAGAGCAGCACTGTCAGCACTGGTCAAAGCAGCAGAGGACTGTAAAACTGATGGGGTGAGAAGTGGCTTTTGCCAAGTGTTAGTGATAGAGTGTGAAGGTATCATCTGCAGTAACAGCTGGAGCCTGTGAGCCTTACATCAGCAGCCACCATCTCCCGATGACATGACACTACTCCTGCCAAGAGTAGTGAAAACAAAAGCAATCCTGCCTGAAATATCAGGGTTGTGGGTTCAGCCAGGAGAGGGAAACTGCCTACATTCAGCATCCTTGCCTTTCTCATAGTGTTCTGTAGACCAAAACATCCTACAAGAAGACTCAATGGCACAACTGATGTTGGTTTTGTCTTAAAATAATCTCAACATCTGGAATCTAGTCATCCTCGGCTGGTACCAAAACTACTGTTTTTAGTTAAACTTGCTCTGCTCTCAGGAATGCCATTGCATATCTCCAAAGCTGCTGCTGGTAGGGATCTTTCTGGTAAAGGCTACAACCCCAACATTGCAGTGCTACAAAGCCCAGGACTCCCAACCTTTGCCGAGGTGCAGAATATGGAGACAAAAGACATGATGGTTGTTTGAACAGAAACCACAGCTACTAAACTAGCTGAGGGACAAAGCCAAAGGCCATCTGCATACTTAGTCCATGGCTGTCTGCATTTAGCATTTCCATGGTTAGTGCCTGGAGTAAGGGGCGGGCACTTTCTAAATGAAGAAATAAATAGCAGGAAGCTTGCTATCTGTAATTGTTGGTGTGGTAGCAAGGGCATAGTTCAACCGTCATGAGTTTCCCAAGTGCTTCTTAGATGGTGTGCATCTATCAATGTGTGTGTGTGTGTATGTGTATTGACTTCATGGCCCGTAAACCTCTCCTCATAAGCCCCTTCAGCCCCCAGATTTATCCTCCCGGTTCTGCTTTCCTTAGGCTACTGACGTGCGTGCAGGCCAGCAGCAGCAGTGCCAGCAGGAACTTCCCCAGTAAGCTCTGCTGTTGGAGGTTGAGCCAATATTGGCAGTACAATGTTTCCCTCATACAGCATCAGTCTTAGGATGCTGTAGAGATAATATTTCTTCCCTCTCCTCAAGTCTTGTCAGAGAAAGGCAGCACACCGTAATTTGTGAACAATAGGACTGAATTTACATCTGATTCTAAAGTAATATGACATGGTTTTGAAAGGATTCATCCTCCCCCAGCCCTTCTCCATTGTTCTGTAACATGTGGATTTTATTAAATAAAGGAGAGAATAAAACAAGGACAAAAAAAATAGAGAAGGTTATGCTGGAATTTTTTAACCTTTAAAAAGCATTATTTGGCTGGTTCCATGATGTAATGCTCTTTAGATACACCCTATTTCCAAAAGGACTCCTATACTTCTAGATGGGAGATGGCAGCGACCTCAAAAATAACAGCACCAGTCATGCTTGGGAATGCGCACAGATTTATAAATGTTCTATTAGTCTGGGACTTCCATCTTTTCCAAGCATAGATGGAAAATATGCTAAAGTAGGAGAAGGAGACTGAATGACACCACTGAAGTGTGCTAGTGTGGAAAGCCCAAGGAATATATACAGATTGCTTGGAGTCAGAAATCACTTAATTAAAAGGGGCACCCAAAGTAATGAAGTAAAATAGTGAAAGGATGAGTCTGTCTTGTTTTTGGCTTCCTTAAAAACAAGCAAACAAAAAAAGGCATGTAGATGGGGTAGGGAAAAAGGACGGACGGGCTGAGAGATGCTTGTAGAAGGCTCAAGGGTCAGCATGCATCTGCTCCTCTCCAGGTACAAAGTCCTTTTGGACTTGAAAAATCACAGTAGCACCATGAGTGCTATTAATACATGGGCAAGGACAAAGAGATGTGATACTCTGCTGCCTCCCCTTCCTGCAAAGTTCCTCTTCTATCTGCTGTCTTTTTTCTCAGGCTTACATGCATCTTGCAGCTGGTCTCAAGATTGACAGCACTGTGGCTAACAAGATGAGACGTTATCAGCCATCCAGATCCACCCAGACAGGAAAAGATCTGTAAAATAAAAGAGCTGACCAGGCCGCTCAGTTAACTGAGGAAGGGAGCCAGTGACCAGAGCAATAGCTGCTGTAGCTGACCTGCCAGCCCAAAGCATGCATCTGTGACTGACCATCTGCTCTGGCTCCCACAAGCATCAACAGAATGCCACATTTCCCCTAGTTTTGTTATCTTTTCTCCCCTCCTTCCTTTTATGTCTATCTAAGATTGGTCGCAGGCAGGGAAAGCAGCATCTCAAAGCAGAACAGCAGAAGCAACACATCCCCTCATTTGATAAAGTTGTTTGACCAAACAGAGATATTTGTGCAACACCACACAGAGCTGCGCAGAGTTATTTCAACAGGCTCAGCTGCCAGAAGTAGCCAGGCTACAACCTGGAGCAAAGCAGCCTTGGTGCAAAGTGCATTACCCATGGTAAGGTTCCGCCTTGGGGCCTCCAGACTGTTCAGGGTAGCTAGATGCCTCCATGGAGAGTTACCAGCGTTGTCTTATGGCCACCCACACACTATTGGTCCCCAGGCACTCGTCCGGGCTCCTGGCAGTGGGTGCCACAAAATCTAAACTGAGAAGGCAGAGCACAGCCAAGTAAAGAGAGTCTAGCAGTTTCACTTGTTTGTTTGTTTTATCGTGGTTTCTTGGGAATTGTGTTGCTAGAGCTACCAGTGGAGCAGGAGAGGGCAGAGGGAAGTAACAAGTATTGGCAGGCACAGATGGGATGGGGAAAGGAGTGAGGACAAGGTGAGAGACCTGAAATTGTTTGGTTCTAAACAGATCGGAAGTAATCCCTTGACTTTACCCTGGTTTGTCTCTTTGTCCTCCACATACATTTAATTTTAGTTATGAAACATGTCCTCTCTTTTTTTTTTCTTTCCTGTATTCTAATCGTCACATTCCTGAACTCAAGTGTGGTTTCCTTACTGTGGCTTTGGTGATAATCAAGCAGGATATAGCCTGTAGGACACCAAAACCTGGCCTATTTAGCTTTAAACAGCAGTAGGGTCCTGGAAGTCATCTATTTCCACTCTTTTATTCACTCAAAATTAACACCGAGGTCAGAAAATGGTCAATCGTGGGGGTCAATCGTGTTTCATTTGGTGTCATGGAGGATGAACAAATGGACCAAATTCAAGCCAATGATTTGCTCCCTGCACAGGTAGAAAGCAAGCAGCTGATAACACTTTATTCATGGGATACAGCTGAGCCCTCCACAAACACTCTTGCATTGTTATATAAAATGTTCTGTGCCTTGATGTATCTAGTCCAGCTCCTCCAAGAGGAAAAGTAGGATGGAGGGAGGTTGATCCATAAAATGAAGCAGAAAGGAGAATAGGAATGTGGTCACTCTGCACACAAGGAACAGAATCAGAGTGTCTGGGAGGAGAAAAATGCAAGTCAGTTCACACTAGCATTACGCAAATACTTTATCGTGTGAATTATAAACTGGCACCCCTTTAAAAGACAAAAGACTGAATCAGTTCGCTTTTTCTTCAGATTCTCTTCCTCCGTGGTATGGAGTTGAAATGACTTACAGTTTACATTCTTATTTTCCATGGGGACGTTTACAGTGGTTTTCAGAGAAATACTAATCCCTGCCCAGCTGACAATCTTAGAGTCTGATCCTGACATTGTTGTTTAGTTATACTTTATTTACTCTTTCCCCACAAGGAATTAAGATATGGGAAATTGCCAGCTACGTATAACAGCCTCTGGCAAAACATTATATGAGGATCTTGCTGGACACACGATAGATACAATGAGAGACGACATCAAGGTCATTGACAGGAAAGGTGGCTTTTTTACTCAAACACACAAACAAAGCTCTTACTTTGAGTTTTCTGTCATTGAATCCTGACATTTTAAAATGTATTGTGCTCTTTTGTGTAGAAACGAGAAGGGCAATGTGGACATAGAAGTCACTGCTGGAGAGAGAAAATTCTGAGAACTAATATAGAAAAAAGAGAGCCACACAGTGTTTGGCAGACAGAGGGGAAAGCATACACCATTTAAGTGAGGCAATCCTACCTGATTTCAGCCCAGTGTGTATTCAAAGCTTCTCATTGCACTTATCAAATACTGCCCACTGAGAAAGGCTCTGATGAGCATTTCTCCCCCATTTTTTTGTTAGTGAAACCGCTCCTAATGGCTGCAGCAGTGAGTGTTGCTGCTTAATGCATAAAGCCTGCTGTGTTTGCCTACACAGCAACTAGGGTTGATAGCATTAAATTCACAGTACCTCTCTTTGAGTTACCTTGCAGCGTGAAAGGCTTCATATATAAAACCAACTCTATTCAGCTCTGACTCACCTCTTGCTTTTCTACAAGAGATAGAATTAATATTAAATTCCATTTCTTCACAGGAACAATATCATTTTCATGCTGTTGACAAATATCATAGTAACACAGGGATAGAGGAAGAGAAGGAGGGAGTGTGACAGAGAGCGATCTGTTTTGTGCAACCTTGGCCATTGCCCTGGTGATTTGTTCAAATGACCACATCTCTGCTGTTTCACCATGGCTCTCATTGCTCTGCAATTGATTCTGCCCAAGAAACCCCTACCCAGCCCTCAGAAAGCACCACTGCATGGATGCATAGGGCTGATGAGAGCACAACCCAGTAGCATTATGCATCCTAAAATCAGGCAGAGGTTTCGGGTGGCAGATTATGCCCTTGCTAGGAGAACCAGACAGCAAACATACATCTTCATTGGGCAATGAAGGCAGAAACCACAGATTCGACTAAATCCTATGAAAATGTTTTGTGAATGGTCTAACAAGCCAACTTCAGCTCTGCTAATAAGGGAAAAAGAGGAAGCTTCGGATATGGTCTAATGGGATAGCGTTACAGTATCCCACTGACTTCCATCGTGGTCTGTGGGTTGCGAAGTCTGTTGAAAAATCGCCTCCCTGAACCACTGTAATTTTCTGTATGCAATATAGTAGCAAATAGGTGAATGAAACAGCAACTTCCCAACAAATATTGCAAGACATTCATAGAAAACAAATTTTAAATTCAAAATTTGAAACCCTATTGCTGAAAATTAATTTCATTGAATTGGGAAAAGGATGCATACAAGACAGTTTATGAATCTGCATGAATATTTGCCATATAACTGTTCACAAAGGTCCCACAAGCCAAGACTTATTTGCCAAAAGTGTGTACCAGGTAATGAATGTATTTGGGATGATCATGGTAAACCCATAGATTATTAAAGAACAAAGCAAAAAGAGGCAATGAAGTGTATTGGCACCAGTAGGATCTAGCTGTAAGGGAGAGACTGGTGTTCTATGATTGGGAAGTACTGAGCAAGGCTTCTTTTACAGATGTTTTTTGGTTAAACTTAAGAGTGTGTAGAATATTCTGCTCATCTATTTTCTATTATACTGGAGGATTAACACATTAATCCTCCTCCACCACTGCTCATCACAAAAGACATATCTTGCATTGGATTGTTTGGAAGAAATAGCAGATTTCTAAAATGATATGCAGTTTTGTAGTCACTGCATAGAAAATCTCACATAGAAAGTGTTTTCCAATCTGATCTTGGATCTCATTTTCCTGTGCTTCCTGTACAAAACATCTACTTCTCTTGGTGACTTGCCCCAGAGCAGATATCCAAGAGGGTGTCCCAGGAAGATGCAGGATGCTTGGGTCTCAGTGTTCATTGGGTAAGCTCATGAAAAGTAGCCACATTGCCCCTCTTTAAGGAGGATTCAGAATCCAATCTGTGTGGGGTCTGTAAAATAAATCCTCAGCAAAACATACTACACTCCCCATATAAGAGTCAAGAGTTATTTTAGGAAAGGCTTTTTCAGGGCCTGGTGGTGATGAGCTTGTATTTGTATCGAGTTAAAAAAGAGGTCGTTTCAGCCCCTTTACTAAATATTTGGATTTTAAATAAGTACATAAATGCAAATATGTACTATATGTCAATGTTTTTTTAAGGCACCCAAGAAGTTATTTGTTGTACATGGCAATGTTTGAACAGGATTTAAGAAATGGGTAAGAGTCTATGTAAATTTAATGGAGCTTGAGAAACTTCTCAGCTCTGCTGGTAATATTCTTTTGCCAGCCTCAAGTGAAAATCCTCTTCTGAATGTATAGTACATACAAAGTGTCTATTAAAGCAATGTTAAGTGTCCCATAATCAAAGCATCAATGGGCAGGCACTAATGCACACTATAAGACGTACACAAAATTGCATAGGTGTAATCTATGAAATTGTAATTCAATCAATCTAAAACACACACACACACACACATTTCCAGCCTCAGAAAAGACTTCATAGTTCTGGATGAAACACTGGGGTGATGGCTGTGCTCAGCACTGGTATTTTCGTGGAGGCATCTCATAACTGGACCCCCATACCCACTGCCTCCTGCACTGAGACAGGAATTTGCCCGCGTGATTTCTCAATTAGTTGTTCATATTAAGGGTGTGTTTCAGATTAAGGGCTTGATAAACTGTTCAAACACTCTTAAAATAATGTACATAAAGGTGTTGGGAAGACCAGATCCCACCCACCTGTGTTTGAGGGAAAGCACTTCTATAAAAACATTCAGGTATAATGTTGGAAGAAGTTTCATTTGCCAGCACAAAGAACCATGCTGACAAAAGCTGGCATAATATAAATACCTCAAGGACAAGAGTTTGTCTCTTTGCAGAGAAAAAGAAGAAGGAAAAAGGTAAGATGACACATCCATAAAACTGGTATTTACCTCTTTGATATTTTTGCTGTATTTTTTCCTAGATCTCCACACTCTGTTTATTAGTAAGGTGTATGCAGGGGGGAATTAACATCCATTATATAATTTAAATATGTCTACATGGTTGCTATGTATATGTGTGTGCATATATATGTGCACATAAACACATATTTATGGGTATACATCTACGTAAGTGTGTCCATATTATGTATACAAAAAAAATACATTCTCATCTTATGATCTGTATAGGCATATTTTTCCTTTCTATCTATTTCTTATGCCTTCTCTATCTCTTTTTCATCATTACGGATGTATATTTTCCATACAATAATTATAGTTTCGGTTTCTTGTGTCGATCAGGAAGAATGGCCAGACTTGAAAGTATGTTGTTCTGGTGGATTCTTGTGGCACTATGAAGGTCAAAATCTGGGAAAACTGGTACTGAATTTGACCTGTTGTATATAGGAGTTAGCCAAGTGACTCCTATTAATACTGAAGTGCATTGAAATCTCCCCATTCAGCATGCTGACAATGTTTCTTTTAAGGTCTGTTCTTCCTTTTTCTCCTTGCATCAAACAAATGAATTTCACCATTCTGCAGCTGCTTTCAGCTCTGCTCCTCTTTTTCTTTTATTTAGTCCATCCTTGGCCATGCCACAAAAGTGTCCTCCCAACTTCTGTAATGTGACTGCATGGCACCTTCCTTCCAAGTCACCTCTGACAGGCTGTTCTGCTTTCTGTTCATTGCTTCTTACATTCTTCAGACCTGATTCCCAAAAACCTGGAAATGCAGATAAATGGAATGGAGGAGAGTAAGAGGGTAATTCAGTCTTAAAGAGAATGCTAAAGAGAGGAGCCTAATTAAAATAAGGTCACAAGAAACAGGTGATGATTCGGAAAGGGAATATCCTTGCTGAAATATAGGAGGTGGATTTTTTTTTCAGTTATCTATCTTGACTACTGGTCTAAACTGTATCCTAAAGTAATGTAGAGGTAACCCCCTTACCACAGATGACTTAAGCCAAGGAATAGGAAGCACATAACCAGAGTAGTCAGGAAGAAAGCAAGGACAATGCAAACAGAAGAGGAAGAGCTCTTCTAAAAATCTATTTTTTTACATCAAAGATTGCTAAACACTTTAGCAATTTGCTTCTTTTTCACTACTGGGTATGGAACTTGTGTTCCTATTACACTTATATTCTTTTGGAAAGGTAAGCACAGAGAATGAGAATAGAAACCCACAACCAAAGATAATCAAATGACTGTAGTTTGTTGAGTTCACACAAAATCACACAGAACAGCTGAAGTTGGAAAGAGCCTCTGGAGATCATCTAGTCTAACCCTCTGTTCAAAACAGCATCAACTAGAGTACAATGATCTGGTTATTGTCCCAACAAGTTTTGGATATCCTCAAGGATGGAGACCTCACTATCTCCCTCTGGGCAAGCTGTTTCAGTGCTCAGTTAGTTGCACATTAAAAAAAAAAAGAAAAAAAACCCACCTTTTTATTATGTTTAAGTGGTATTTCTTGTATTTTAGTTTATGTCCATTGCCTATTGTCCATTCACGGGATATCTCTGAGAAGAGACTGACTCTACCCTCCTTAATCCTCACTAACAGATATATACACATATTGATGGGGAACCCCTGAGTTTTCCAGGCTAAAAAGTCCCAACTCTCTCAAACCCTTCTTATAGGAGAGACATTCCAATCCCTTAATTATCTTTGTGGCCCTTTGCTGGACTTGCTTCCGTATGTCCTTGCCGTTCTTTTACTGGGGAGACCAGAACTGTACAAAACGCTCCAGAGGTGGTCTCACTAGTACAAAGTAGAATGAAAGAATCACCTCCCTTGACAAGTTGGCAACAATCTTCCTCATGCAGTTCTACATGCTATTGGCCACCTTTGCCATGACAGCACATTGCTGCCTCATGTTTAACTTGATGTCCACCAGGACTCCCAAGTTCTTCTCTGCCAAGCTCATCTTGAACTTGTTGACCCCCAGCCTGTAGTGGTGCATGGGGTTATTTCTCTTGCAAGATACAAAGCTTGTCATTTCCTTTTGTTGAGCTTTATGAGGTTCCTCTCTGCCCATTTCTGCAACCTGTTAAGGTCCTTCTCAGTGATGCCACAACCACCTGGTGTATCATCTCCCTAGTTTTGTACCATCTGCAAACTGGCTGAGGGTATGCTCTGCCCCAGCATCTGCACCATAAATGAACATGTTAAACAGTACTGGCCCTAGTATTGATCCCTGAGATACCCCACCAGACACTGGCTTCCAGCCACTGATCACAATCCAGCACTTCAGCCCATGCTCAGTCCACCCCGATCAGCCTCCATAGAGTTACTATGGACCAGCTGATCATGTGCACACTCCCACTAGTAAAGAAAAATGCAATCACCTAAAACTCTTTCATGGGGCAGCCCAGTGAAAAACACCTTCAATAAAGTGTCTAAGCTCTGTTTCAGGTTAGCAAACAAATTATCCCTGTCTTTGTGCAATGAAAACAGCAGTTTATCTTTCAGCTTTGGAGCGCAAAAGATGATGATGCAGATCTTTCATTTCCCAAGCTCCATCACCATTTAAGTGCCTTGCTGAACACCTTCCACTGTTTACAGGTCACAGGCAGCAGCACCGTCAGACCTCCTGACAATGTCCCATCTTTTTTTATTCCTGCTTTTTGGAGCCTCACTTCTCTCCAGCTCAGAAGGTAAGTGTAATATGTCTCCACCATCCTTGTTTCTTGTCTCTTTTTCCAGCATGGACTCAGAAAAAATATATGAACTAAGACAGAATATGTGAAAATGTGAGTTTTTTTTTTTTAATGTGAAGTTAATGTCATCTCGACCTTTTCTGAAAAGCACTTAGGGGAGATGAGAGGTTAGAGACATTCTGTACATGACCTTGCCCCAGTACAGGCTCTCTCCTTGCAAAGATCTCTAAACTGTCATTAGCTCCTATGGTTTATCTGTCCAAACTAGGTCCTGTGGTTTATCCAAACTCATCTCTGAAACCCAGAAGCCAGGCTTTTTTTTTCATGACAGGGACTCCCTGAATGAGAACACGTTGCTTTAAGGGTCACAGCGGATGCCATGAGGAGATTGATCCCTGTGTTCCCCTGCGTTTTGCAGAAGCTGTGTATGAGGGGAAACATACAGCTGGTTGGCTAGTCTAGGCAGAGCCAATTGCACAATCAGCTTGACTTGGCTTAGTTTTGGTGATATGACACTGCATCAGAGTATGGATGCCTGTGTTGTGCTCTGTCCTGTTCCATCTTGAAGGCAAAAGACTATGCAACATGCTGGCCATTTCTGTTGCTTATGGGGAGGAAGGGAGAGGCTGTAGAGCAGAGAGAAACCCTGTAGTTAATGCCATCACTTGGGATGGCCTGAGATCCTAAATCATTAAGAGAAAAGTGAAATTGTAACACTGTGAATCTCTTTCCATGAAAGATAAGAGGGAATGGGAGGGGGACAACATTTATTGCACCTTCCTCCTCCTTTTTATTTTTTGATTTTTTTATTATTTTATTTTTTTGTCTGGGCTAGTGCCAGGAACATCTGGCCAAAGAGAGGGGAAATGTGGTTTCCACAAGATAAAACTTTGAATGGATACAAGCAGTTTCTAAGGAGATCTGCTCTATAATTGTAGAGGAAATTACAAGCTGAATCATCTGTGGTTTGGGGAGAGAAATCAATGATATTTTGTAAGTTGAACCCAACTGTGCTGACTACTTACCAAGAGGAAACTGGAAAGAAATCAATTCCAAGAACTTTCAACAAAATCCATCTTAATTCAGGTCTGACAGATCTGTTTTGTTCTCCATCTCTAAAGCAACATGATGCACCAGCCTGAAATCCCTATTACTATTCCAGAGCCAGGTCCTCCTCAGCAAAGCCGGGCTAATGCGCTACGCTCCTGGCCTGTCAAACCACTTGCCTGAACACCTTTGAGGGCCAACCTGCTGAACCTGCTGCTGCCTCTCAACAGGGTAGATTCAGAGCAGAATCCACAAACTGTGATGCACTGCACCACATATTGAAATGGATTGCTGGAATACAGCTGCACCACTGGACCTTGAAATGACAGCAGCTAACTAATTCTGCTTATAGCCTAAGTGGCATTTGACTCCTAAATTAGCACTTCTTTTTTCTTTTTTTGAAATACAAGGGAATACTGAATATCTAGTATTTTCATTTTGTAGCTTCACTTTGTTACTTCAAAGGGACATTAAATAAACTCAGTTCAGTTAAAAGAGGAAATAGGGAAATAAATATGTATTCTCCGAAAGATGAATGAGACCTTTCTTCTGCATATGTTTTTCTTTAAGGTGATAACAACTCCACAATCAAACATCGCAATGCTCGGTTCTCTTCCCTAATCATCTATAAATCTTCATCTAAGAAAATTCATAAACCATCTTACCTGAATCCACCCGCACTGCAGATCTGCCAAAGCCAAAGCCAATGCCAGAAAGGCTGGATTAGTTACAAAGGCCGCTGTTACCTGTTGATTGAAAGGAGAATGACATGGACTCAAGCTGAGGTACCTGGTTCTTCAAAACAGGATTATTCATTATTTCTTCTCTCCTTTCCCACAGTTATCTTCCTTGTGCATGACTCATTTTCCTCCTTTTCTGCTTCTCCTGATATATGTCAGTGTTGACAGCAAATACTTGATATTCACCTCAGTGTTGCAGGTGAGTTTAGCTGTACTCTGCCTTGCCACGACATACATAAGTAGAAATGAACTAGCTCCTGTTTGGAACTTAGACCGTCTGGATTTCCAATCTCCCTTCCTTTAAAGCAGTTTTTGAGCATGAAGTCTATTGTCTCAAGCTGTAAAACAAGGCAAATGATGTATAAACACAACACTGCTTTATGCCTGGGCAAGAGAAGTCAAACAAGTCAAAAAGCCTTGGGGTTCCTTGGCTGTATTGTTGGATGAGTTAAGGCTGACGGATTCTCCATCTGCCCACCGCACACACATGATACCCATGAGGCATGGCTTTTCTCTGTGATTTGTCAAGCCCTGGATGAATAGTAAACCCTTTTCCACTGCACAGAAGATGCTTGCTAAACAACTTTTTGACTTCACTTTGTTACCTGCTCAGGCATATATCAGAGATTATATCCAGCTCCATAATTTGCTGTCTTGAACCAGAATACTTGCTTTTGCAGGAGCCATATAGAAACACTTCCATATATATTCACCATGGGGTGTCATGTTTCTCTTGAGCTATATGTAAAAGAGTGCCTTACATTCAAATGACTGGTAAGAGGAGTTTTTCCCCTGAGCCTAAACATCAGGGCAGCGAATGCCCTTGTTTTGAGGTGCAGAAGAGAGATTGCTTGGAGAAACTTTGCAAAGACCTCTCTGTTTATTCCATTCCCCAGCTGGACGAAGACAAAAGCAAAAACAAACAAATACACAAACAAACAAAAGACAATGAAAATAGCATCCTTTTTAAAAAAAACTGTTCCGAAATCTCCATTTCTACTCGTCATTTATTCATTATAAGGTTTATTTTGCCTGTTTTTAGCTGTCAAAAAGTGGAGGCATCTAGACTGTGCTGCACACTAAGTTCCCAACAGTGAGAGCTCTGCTCTATGCCTTTTTTTACAGTGGATGTATGACAGCCTGGATATGCTTCCCATTCTCTAATGACTAGAGAGAGCCCATGTAACTACCTACACTACAAACTCAGGTTACAGCCACAAAATAATTTCAGTGGGAAGAGATATCTGAGGGGATCTAGTTCAACCCCTGATCAAAGCCCGGGCAACTTAAAAGCTCTGGCAGGTTGTTCAGGGCCATGTCCAGATAAGTTTTGAAAATCTACAAAGATGCCAGTCATCGGCACCTGACATCTCTCTTCTCCTTAACCCCTTCTCTGGATGATTGAAATGTTTTGTTGTTGTTGTTGTTGTTGTTGTTGTTTTGATTTTTTTTTTGATTCTACTCTTTGAGTGTTTACTCTTTTAGAGCATCCCTTCCCCTATTCTTCACTTTTTCTGTCTTTCATTTCTCTGTCTTCAAAATGCTTTCCATGCCAGCTTTCCATGACTTTCCCCTCTAGTGTTTTGCTTTTCTACTTCCATGAAATTGCTCCTTTTCTCCAGTCTTTCTCTTCTGGTTCTTTCCCCGCCACTACCCTGCCATTTGCTCTGTGTTTTTCTTTGCTCACCTGTAATTCACATAGCTGAAGCCACCTCATATCTTCTGTGCTTAATACTCTTTTTTTGTGCAGAGAGCTTGCTGGACTAGAAGAGAAGGAAGTCACCTAACCAGCATCACCAGTGCAGCTGAAAACAAATTCCTTCATAAACTTGCTCAGAGAAGGAAGGAAACCCAATTCTGGACAGGCGGAAAATACCAAAAGGCAAGTGTGCCATAACCAGAAATGAAAATAAACATCAGGGGAAGAAGTTTATGACTCAGTTGATCAGATTTTTTTTTTCTCCCTTTGGAAAAAGTTTTGTTTTCAAGGGATTAGTTTCCTTTGTGCCATGGAAATTCTTTTCTGTCTCAGCAAAGATAAGCAGTTACAAAAAAAGTTAGTGCTGTTTTGGGGGTGTGGGGAATTGCGGATGAATGGTGGAGGAAAAGGGGAGATCTTAAGAATTTTTTTGACAGACTTATCCACATTGAATACAATAACATTGCATGAAAAAGATGAGTTGAGGTACAAAACTCAAATGAGAAACTGGATAGTAGATAATATGTTCTCTTTTTAATCTCTGTTTAGTAGAATGTCATGTTAGTAGACTAGATTTGGAGTTATAAAAAGCTTGTGTGAATATATTCATTCAAATTATTTTAATGAATTTTCTTGGAGTGTCTTCCCACCAATATTTTAGTCAGTGATTCTACTGACGTTTTTGCTGATATTGTGAATTTGGAATTAACGTTGTAGAATTTTAAAAGCAAGTGAATTTCACATTTTTAAATAAAATAAGATTCTGTAAGTTTTACTTGTGCAACAGGGCACAACAATGACCTAAATGTCCATGTTCAGTGTCTCAGATTCTGAATGTCACCTACCTGCAATGCATTACTCATGAGTTCTATAGCCCTATTCTGAATATGAATACATTCAATAAAATTACAATTTATCTGAGGACAATTCATGAAGAGTGGATGAGGCGAAATTAATATAATATGGAATTAAAAATGAATTATTCATGTATCTCCATAGGACAATAAGATCCCCACAGGCAATAAATGCATCCACGTCCCAGTGGATTCACTGGTCTCATTCAGTTATTTTCTATCCTATCAAATAGAATATGTCAAACTGCCTTCTGAATTCAGAAGAGACCTGCAGTCCAGCTTCTGGATTTTGTTTGTTTGTTTGTTTACAGGGTTTATCTTTGAAATGGACTGATGGATCTCTGACTGTTTTCATCCAGCAACCTGTGTCATCCCTTCTTAGAACTTTCAGAGGTCTATTGCAAAAACTGTTAAACATTAAATTTTGCCTGACGCTAAATACTGGAGGTAAGGAAAACTTGGGATGATTTATAAAACTCATAGTTTACTTTGCTCTTGAACTTCCACCATCCCTGTGGGATGAGTATTTTCCAGGACTAGCTGGAGCCATCATCATCTTATTAAAATATTGTCCAAAGCTGCAATATGCACAATACAGAAAGAGAAATTAAAAGAAAACGAGATTTCCAGGGACTGACCTGAGTTTGCATGATTTCATATTAGCAATGAACCAGTTCCTTAACCATTTCTTCTTGTTTTCCTTTGCATTCTGTCCCTGCCTTTGCTTCTAGGTCAGGGTGATTGGGGCGGCTCTTTGTGTAGCAAGAAACTGCCGTTCATCTGCGTTTACAAACCAAACTGGATGAACCATTAACCTGCGACTATACCGTTGATGAAACCTGCTTCTGTGCTTCAAAGAGAGTTCAGCCACAATCCATTTGTGCAGAAAAATCTTTTGCATGGAAAAATCAAGTTCTTTTCTTAAAAAAAGCAGAGCTATTATAGTACAATGCTTTTCTGTTCTATTTGCATTATTGTAGCAATGTTCTTGTAGTCTACATTTAAAATGATGCTATAAAAATAAGTTCTGATTTGATTTGAATACTTGATGAAATCAGCATACCATTTAGCTTTTCCACAGGGTTTTCAAGAGTATTCATAAGAGCTCTTTAATTATTAAATAATTACAAATCACTCATTAAAACATTATTCATTTCACCATTTAATCATGTCAAGTCATATATTTTCAGTCTTGGAATTTTTTCTTTCCTAGTGTCAGCTAGATCCAAGAAAAGTTAATTGACCATTTTCAATATTTAAGTAGCTAAATGGCTAGTTCAGTACACTGTAATATAGCCGTAAGATGGGGCCCAAATCAGAGGGAGAAGTCATAAGTATATCATTAGGTACAGGAGGTGGTGCATCACTTTGTGAACTGCATAGGAAGATGTTTTGTTAAATGAAGCAAAACTGGTTATCCTGCTTATGTTTGCCTAAGTTCTAAATATGATCAATGACTATGTTCTACATGAGCAACCATCTTCTTAGTTGTAAGTCTCTTATTGTTTTTGACTCCACCAGTTAGCTGAAAGCTTCCATTCATAGGTACTTTCCCTCACTAGCTAAAAAGGTAGATGAAAAAGCTTCATACAGGGGACATGGATGATTATTTGGCTCATCCAGGCGATAACTAAACTCCTCCTCAGTTAAGAAGGATGGAAAAACTAGCAAAAACATTAGCACTTCTACTGTCCTGTTAACCAGTAAAATCTCAGAAAAATCTTACATTGATAAAACATCAGCTGCCATATTTACCTGAATATCCCCAGGTGTGCAATTTTTTTCTTCAACTGGAGGTATAAAGGGTGTGAATATACTAAGGGTCAGGCTGTGCCAAGATTGTCCCAGGAACATCTTGTAGATAAGACTCACCTGCTGTTTGGAGAGCAAACATCTACTGCAGTGTATTTTCTCATGTCTCTAGTCCACCTGAGATGCATGCATGTGTAGCAAGGCTGCTGAGGAGCAGAGCATACCAGACATAAAGCCACCCCGGAGACTCATCTTCCTGAACTAGGCATAACTGGACTCTCTCAGAGTCCAATGATTTTCCTTGTAATTATCTCAAGGAATGCCAACCATACCAAGATAAAGCTATGTTTTATACAAAATACTTTTTTTTTCCCCTGGCTGATTGTTATTTTGTTGTTTGAATAACTTTCATAGTGGTTTATTTGGAGTCACAAGGGAAGATGGAGCAGAGTTGGGGGAAAAGTCAAGAAAGATCTGATTCTCATTCTTCAAAACTTCTCTCCACTAAGGAATGCAACTTTCCAAAACAAAGTGAATGTGGTGAGTTTTAAGGGGAACCAATAAACTGACTAGTTAATCTAAGCGTAATTGCTACCTAACACATCATCGTATTGTCAGATATGCATCCCCCTCCGTATTTTTTGACAAAATTAATTTCCCTAGAGAGAAGAGAGTCCTGTATCCTTGATGTAGGAAAGTGATTTATGAAGAGGTTTTATTGGTCATTGAATACCATTCCCTTTCTTCTCCAGCAGGCTATAGTGGACTAGGTATCTGCAGAAAGAGACAAGGAAAGACTAACATCCATTTATATTCATGTGCTTTAAAAAGTCACTGTACCCTGTGGCCACCAGAGTTCAGACAATAAAAGCACAAAGGCCACAAGCCTGTGGTGCTGCAGGAAGACAGTCCAGAAAGGTGGGCAACATTGCAGATGTGCAGATGCAGCAAAACAGAAGTCTGTAGTCAGGGAACATTGAACATTAGTTTGCCTTCAACCCAAATATTTGCACTGAAATAGTATAACTAAGAACAGAATGTAAGCACTCTGCAACGCTGGCATGGCATAGCAAGACACAATGTATAAGCATTTTGCATGTGTATGAGAAAGATGACTATCAAATAAGCAGATAGTGTAGGAGCAGATAGGAGGCAGCCAACTAACAAAAAATTGCCAGACAGAGGACAAGATAAGCACAAAGGGGTGCAGATAGGCAGGACATTCTGCTAAACACAAAGAAGGATGACTGATAAAACTAAAAACAAGATAAGCAGCACTGGCAGCAGATGAGCCTCTCCTCTCCGAAAAAGAGGTTATAGCATAAAAGCATCAAGCATAAGAAAAAAAATAAAAATAAAAGTGCAATAAGTACTGTTTTATAAGATGGAAAGATCTTCCACTGTAAAGAAGAATAAACAGTTTGGGGATTTCATAACAAACCTTTACATCTTCAGCATCTATATGAACAATACAACAGGACTGGCAGCCTAAGCTGCATTCAGTGGGTTGCTGTTGAGTTCTTTAAATTGAGGAGATTGATTCAGTTACATTCCTAATGAATATTTGTTCACATTAGAGATGCCTCAGCACAGTTAGCAATATTTTACAATTTAGCATATCTGTGGGTAAGGTTAGCTGAAATACCAAAGCACTGGACAATCAACTAACTTACATCTTACTCCTGAATTGAAAATATTCATTCTTTAGCTTTCACTAAACACTCTTTCCAAAAGTGAGAAAAATCACATCTAATTTACAAATGAGAAGAAATGAGGTGCAGGGAGAGGAAAAGCTTATGACCTGTTTTAGCACATCAAGACAGCATCAGGAGCTGCAGAGGGAAACCACAGCTCCTGGCTTCCAGTTGTACAGCCTGGCCTTTCAAATAGGTCGACTCCTTCCGGAGTGTGATTCAGGACCAATTGTTCAATACATCTGGGTGCCAAAACTTGAAGAAAAGCTCCTGGTGGGATTTTTCACGTCAAAATCTTTAGGCAAAAAAGTGTTTTTGGAAAGCTGACCTGCAGACACACGAGATGACTAGTTTTGGATACTTTCCCACATACTATTTTTTCACAAAGACCTTCCATTTTAAGACAATAAACTCAGTAGTGTTCCTGAACCTTAGTGGGAATACTACTTATTAATTCATTTTAAAGTAATTAATTCTTGTATTTCCATGCTAATATGCATGGGTCTGTCTATATGCTGTGGTCATGAACCAGAGTCATTTTAATCATGATTTATTTTATGGTGATGTCCAGAGGCCATAAGAAGGAGATGCATCTTTATTCTAGGTATTAGGCAGGCTACCAGAAAGACATGATCTCTTTCCCTGAGAGTTTAGGGCTCTATTTATGAAGCAAGCATTAGGGCTGGTGAAAGAGAAAGATTCTTCAGAAGCTGTGACATAATTTGCCATTCTAGTTTCCCGTGCTGTCTTGCATTGCTGATGGCTTTGTTTCAAAATGTTTGTCATTGTGTGGCAAAACAAAATATGGAGGCATGGAGAGGGGGACACTTCTCTCCGCAGAAGACATGGACATTTGCTAAATTGTGTACTTCAGTCAACTGTAGAGAAATGAAACACAGCACAGCTAAGGGGGCCTCGCCAAACCATCTGATCTTTGTGGTAGCCCCAAGCAAGGGTTTTATTGCTGTCAGTCAATCAACCTACATGTTTGGCCTGACTTGTGGGTTCTTTTCCCTCAGACAGACGATGACATTAGATTAGTGTGTTGTTAATGTTGTTTTCTGAGTTATAAAAACATGAATTGAGACTCTGATTTGTGAAAGTAGCTACTGCAGCATGGAAGTAGAAGGCGCAAATGTGAGCCATTAAGTATAGTGTTACTTTTGTGATGGAATCCTCCTGAATGAAACCAGAAAAAAAATATCAGAAAGCAAAGAAAATTGTAAGTGCATCTAGCATTTGACTGGGCAGATGCCTTTGAACTGACATTCTGAACTGTTCTTCCACACAAAAAGTGAGCATGGTTGCACCTGCAACTTTCCACTTGCAATGAGGTTTAGTGATGAGACTAGGGTACATTAAATAACACTAATAGGAACCACATTCAAAACAAACAAAAGGAAGTAATTCTTCATCCAGACTAGCAGAATTTCATATTAAAGGATTCTGTAGATTCAAAAATTTTATAGAGGCTACAATGAAGATCAAAAAGATTTGAGAAACTTAATTAAGGTGACAAATCCCGGTCAGAAAATCTCTAAATTTAAAGAGGTCAAAGCAAGGGAGAGTATTACGGGAAAATGCTGCAGATACTTGCCCGCCCTTATGCTCTTCCCTATGCCTCCACTTATCTTGGCATTGGAAGCAGTATGGTGAACCAGGAGATCATTTGGTATGATCTGCTACTCTTCTATTACATTTTATGTTCTTAACAAGCGTACCAGTATTATTTGGGTTTGGAGGGAGGGACGGATGGTCTTTTTCTTGTCTCTTTTTCCACTAAGCAAAAGACAAAAGCATAGCTCTTCATATGAAAATGTAAGTATCACATTTTAAGAAAATCCAATGTGCAGCCTAGATGTGTGCTTCAATGTGTTGTTCTTGTATCACAGCAAAAAGAAAAAAAAAAAGAAGTCAGGTCAGAATTCTGCCTCCCACTGTCAAAAGTATATATCAGTGTTAAAATAAAAGCAATAGAATTTGAGTAAAAAACACCAATGTCCACAAATGGCACAGATCATAGGGGCACCATGCCAAATGAAGGAAAAATTACTTGAACAGTTTTTTTCCCTTTGATCAGGTAGGAAACACAGTAAAACCCTACTTTTCTCTTCCTACAGAAAGACATACATTCCTGTAGCCACTGCTGATTATGCTGGAGGAAAAAAAAAAAAAAAAGAATAAAAGAATGCAGGTATGCAGGTTAATTCAGCTTCCAAACCACTATTATATACCACAAAGCCCTCAACTCCTTTACACAGAGTTTTCACCTCAAGAGAGTCTAAAAA